>NW_028295775.1:2445238-3056548 GCF_964341445.2 Mesoplodon mirus | reverse complement strand
GGGAAGGGCAAGGCTTAGGGCACAGGTGACGTTACGGTAACGTGGGAAGGTCAGGCTACGTGCTGACGCACAGGTCAGTGCCAGCGTATGGACCACATGTAGGCTACGGCTTGGGGGTAAGGTGTAGGGCTTGTGGTGGGTTTCCGTTCCGCACTAGGGTTAGGGTTAGGGAACGGCAAGGTTTAGGGCACATGTGAGGGTACGGCAACGTGGCAGGGTCAGGATACGTTCTGAAGCACGGGTCAGTGCCAGCGTATGGACCAGGAGTAGGCTACGGCTTGGGGGTAAGTTGTAGGGCTGGTGGTGGGTTTCCGTTCAGGGCTACAGTTAGGGTTAGGGAACGGCAAAGCTTAGGGCACAGGTGAGGGTACGGAAATGTGGGAGGGTCAGGCTACGTGATGACGCACGGGTCAGTGCCAGCGTACCGGCCAGGAGTAGGCTACGGCGTAGGGAAAGGTGTAGGGTGGGTGGTGGGTTTCCGTTCCGGGCTAGGGTTAGGGTAAGGGAACGGCAAGGCTTAGGGCACAGGTGAGGGTACGGAAAAGTGGGAGGGTCAGGCTACGTGATGACGCACGGGTCAGTGCCAGCGTACGGGCCAGGAGTACGCTACGGCGTAGGGAAAGGTGTAGGGCTGGTGGTGGGTTTGCGTTCCGGGCTAGGGTTAGGGATAGGGAACGTCAAGGCTTAGGGCACATGTGAGGGTATGGAAACGTGAGAGGGTCAGGCTACATGCTGACGCACGGGTCAGTGCCAGCGTACGAGCCAGGAGTAGGCTACGGTGTAGCGTATGGTGTAGGGCTGGTGGTGGGTTTCCGTTCCGGGCTAGGGTTAGGATTAGGGAACGGCAAGGCTTAGGGCACAGGTGAGGGTACGGAAACGTGGGAGGGTCACGCTACGTGCTGACGCACGGGTCAGTGTCAGCATATGGGCCAGGAGTACGCTACGGCTTGGGGGTAAGGTGTAGGGCTGGTGGTGGGTTTCCGTTCCGGGCTAGGGTTAGGGTTACGGAACGGCAAGGCTTAGGGCACGGGTGAGGGTACAGAAACGTGGGAGGGTCAGGCTACTTGCTGATGCTGGGGTTACTGCCACCGAACGTGCCAGGAGTAGGCTACGGCTTGGGGGTAAGGTGTAGGGCTGGTGGTGGTTTTCCGTTCCGGGCTAGGGTTAGGGTTACAGAACGGCAAGGCTTAGGGCAGAGGTGAGTGTACGGAAACGTGGGAGCGTCAGGCTACATGATGACGCAAGGGGCAGTGCCACCGTACAGTCCAGGAGTAGGCTACGGCGTAGGTTAAGGTGTAGGGCTGGTGGTGGGTTTCCGTTCCGGGCTAGGGTTAGGGTTAGGGAACGGCAAGGCTTAGGGCACAGATGAGGGTACGGAAACGTGGGAGGGTCAGGCTACATGCTGACACACGGGTCAGTGCCTGCGTACGGGCCAGGACTAGGCTACGGCATACGATATGGTGTAGAGCTGATGGTGAGATTCCGTGCCGGGCTAGGGTTAGGGTTAGGGAACGACAAGGCTTAGGGCACAGGTGAGCGTACGGTAAAATGGGAGGATCAGGCTACGTGCTGAAGCACAGGTCAGTGCCCGCGTACGGGCCAGGTGTAGGCTACGGAATAGAGTAAGGTGTAGGGCTGGTGGTGGGTTTCCGTTCCAGGCTAGGGTTAGGTTTAGTGAACGGCAAGGCTTAGGGCACAGGTGAGGGTACGGAAACGTGGGCGGGTCAGGCTACTTGCTGATGAAAGTGTCAGTGCCTGCGTATGAGCCAGGAATAGGCTACGGCATAGAGAAAGGTGTAGGGCTGGTGGTGGGTTTCCGTTCCGGGCTAGGGTTAGTGTTATGGAACAGGAAGGCTTAGGGCATAGGTGAGGGTACGGACACCTGGGAGGGTCAGGCTACGTGCTGACGCACGGTTCAGTGCCAGCGTACGGGCCAGGAGTATGCTATGGTTTGTGGGTTAGGTGTAGGGCTTGTGGTGTGTTTCCGTCCCGTACTAGGGTTTGGGTTAGGGAAGGGCAAGGCTTAGGGCACAGGTGACGTTACGGTAACGTGGGAAGTTCAGGCTACGTGCTGACGCACAGGTCAGTGCCAGCGTATGGACCACGTGTAGGCTACGGCTTGGGGGTAAGGTGTAGGGCTTGTGGTGGGTTTCCGTTCCGCACTAGGGTTAGGGTTAGGGAACGGCAAGGTTTAGGGCACATGTGAGGGTACGGCAACGTGGCAGGGTCAGGATACGTTCTGAAGCACGGGTCAGTGCCAGCGTATGGACCAGGAGTAGGCTACGGCTTGTGGGTAAGTTGTAGGGCTGGTGGTGGGTTTCTGTTCAGGGCTACAGTTAGGGTTAGGGAACGGCAAAGCTTAGGGCACAGGTGAGGGTACGGAAATGTGGGAGGGTCAGGCTACGTGATGACGCACGGGTCAGTGCCAGCGTACCGGCCAGGAGTAGGCTACGGCTTGGGGGTAAGGTGTAGGGCTGGTGGTGGGTTTCCGTTCAGGGCTAGGGTTAGGGTTAGGGAACGGCAAGGCTTAGGGCACAGGTGAGGGTACGGAAACGTGGGAGGGTCTGGCTACGTGCTGACGCACTGGTCAGTGCCAACATTCGGGCCAGGAGTAGGCTACGGCGTAGGGTAAGGTGTAGGGCTGGTGGTGGGTTTCCGTTCCGGCCTAGGGTAAGGGTTAGGGAATGGCAAGGCTTACAGCACAGGTGAGGGTACGGAAACGTGAGAGGGTTAGGCTACGTGCTGACGCACGGGTCAGTGCCAGGGTACGGGCCAGGAGTATGCTACGGCGTAGGGTAAGGTGTTTGGCTGGTGGTGTGTTTCCGTTCATGGGCTAGGGTTAGGGTTAGGAAACGGCAAGGCTTAGGGCCCAGGTGAGAGTACGGAAACGTGGGAGGGTCAGACTACGTGCTGACGCATGGTTCAGTGCCAGCGTACGGGCCAGGTGTAGGCTACGGCGTAGGGAACGGTTTAGGGCTAGTGGTGGGTTTCCGTTCCGGGGTAGGGTTAGGGTTAGGGAATGGCAAGGCTTAGGGCACAGGTGAGGGTACGAACACGTGGGAGGGTCAGGCTACGTGTTGACACACGGGTCAGTGCCAGCGTACCAGCCAGGAGTAGGCTACGGCTTGGTGGTTAGGTGTAGGTCTGATGGTGTGTTTCCGTTCCAGGCTCGGGTTAGTGTTAGGGAACAGCAAGTCTTAGGGCACATGTGAGGGTACAGAAACGTGGGAGTGTCAGGCTACGTGCTGACGCACGGGTCAGTGCCAGCATACGGGCCAGGAGTAGGCTACGGCTTGGGGGTTAGGTGTAGGGCTTATGGTATGTTTCCGTTCAGTACTAGGGTTAGGGTTAGGAACGGCAAGGCTTACAGCACAGGTGAGGGTACGGTAATGTGGGAAGTTCAGGCTATGTGCTGACGCAAAGGTCAGTGCCAGCGTATGGACCAGGAGTAGGCTACGGCTTGGGGGTAAGGTTTAGGGCTGGTGGTGGGTTTCCGTTCCGGGCTAGGGTTAGGGTTAGGGAACGGCAAGGCTTAGGGCACAGGTGAGGGTACGGAAACGTGGGAGGGTCAGGCTACGTGCTGATGAAAGGGTCAGTGCCTGCGTACGGGCCAGGAATAGGCTACGGCGTAGGGAAAGGTATAGGGCTGGTGGTGGGTTTCTGTTCCGGGCTAGGGTTAGGGTTAGGGAACGGCAAGGCTTAGGGCACAGGTGAGGGTACGGAAACGTGGGCGGGTCAGGCTACTTGCTGATGAAAGTGTCAGTGCCTGCGTATGAGCCAGGAATAGGCTACGGCATAGAGAATGGTGTAGGGCTGGTGGTGGGTTTCCGTTCCGGGCTAGGGTTAGTGTTATGGAACAGGAAGGCTTAGGGCATAGGTGAGGGTACGGACACCTGGGAGGGTCAGGCTACGTGCTGACGCACGGTTCAGTGCCAGCGTACGGGCCAGGAGTATGCTATGGTTTGTGGGTTAGGTGTAGGGCTTGTGGTGTGTTTCCGTCCCGTACTAGGGTTAGGGTTAGGGAAGGGCAAGGCTTAGGGCACAGGTGACGTTACGGTAACGTGGGAAGGTCAGGCTACGTGCTGACGCACAGGTCAGTGCCAGCGTATGGACCACGTGTAGGCTACGGCTTGGGGGTAAGGTGTAGGGCTTGTGGTGGGTTTCCGTTCCGCACTAGGGTTAGGGTTAGGGAACGGCAAGGTTTAGGGCACATGTGAGGGTACGGCAACGTGACAGGGTCAGGATACGTTCTGAAGCACGGGTCAGTGCCAGCGTATGGACCAGGAGTAGGCTACGGCTTGGGGGTAAGTTGTAGGGCTGGTGGTGGGTTTCCGTTCAGGGCTACAGTTAGGGTTAGGGAACGGCAAAGCTTAGGGCACAGGTGAGGGTACGGAAACGTGGGAGGGTCTGGCTACGTGCTGACGCACGGGTCAGTGCCAGCATTCGGGCCAGGAGTAGGCTACGGCGTAGGGTAAGGTGTAGGGCTGGTGGTGGGTTTCCGTTCCGGGCTAGGGTAAGGGTTAGGGAATGGCAAGGCTTACAGCACAGGTGAGGGTACGGAAACGTGAGAGGGTTAGGCTACGTGCTGACGCACGGGTCAGTGCCAGCGTACGGGCCAGGAGTATGCTACGGCGTAGGGTAAGGTGTTTGGCTGGTGGTGTGTTTCCGTTCATGGGCTAGGGTTAGGGTTAGGAAACGGCAAGGCTTAGGGCCCAGGTGAGAGTACGGAAACGTGGGAGGGTTAGACTACGTGCTGACGCATGGTTCAGTGCCAGCGTACGGGCCAGGTGTAGGCTACGGCGTAGGGAACGGTTTAGGGCTAGTGGTGGGTTTCCGTTCCGGGGTAGGGTTAGGGTTAGGGAATGGCAAGGCTTAGGGCACAGGTGAGGGTACGAACACGTGGGAGGGTCAGGCTACGTGTTGACACACGGGTCAGTGCCAGCGTACCAGCCAGGAGTAGGCTACGGCTTGGTGGTTAGGTGTAGGTCTGATGGTGTGTTTCCGTTCCAGGCTCGGGTTAGTGTTAGGGAACAGCAAGTCTTAGGGCACATGTGAGGGTACAGAAACGTGGGAGTGTCAGGCTACGTGCTGACGCACGGGTCAGTGCCAGCATACGGGCCAGGAGTAGGCTACGGCTTGGGGGTTAGGTGTAGGGCTTATGGTATGTTTCCGTTCAGTACTAGGGTTAGGGTTAGGGAACGGCAAGGCTTACGGCACAGGTGAGGGTACGGTAATGTGGGAAGTTCAGGCTATGTGCTGACGCAAAGGTCAGTGCCAGCGTATGGACCAGGAGTAGGCTACGGCTTGGGGGTAAGGTTTAGGGCTGGTGGTGGGTTTCCGTTCCGGGCTAGGGTTAGGGTTAGGGAACGGCAAGGCTTAGGGCACAGGTGAGGGTACGGAAACGTGGGAGGGTCAGGCTACGTGCTGATGAAAGGGTCAGTGCCTGCGTACGGGCCAGGAATAGGCTACAGCGTAGGGAAAGGTATAGGGCTGGTGGTGGGTTTCTGTTCCGGGCTAGGGTTAGGGTTAGGGAACGGCAAGGCTTAGGGCACAGGTGAGGTTACGGAAACGTGGGAGGGTCAGGCTACATGCTGACGCACGGGTCAGTGCCAGCGTACGGGCCAGGACTAGGCTACGGCATACGATAAGGTGTAGGGCTGGTGGTGGGATTCCGTGCCGGGCTACGGTTAGGGTTAGGGAAAGGCAAGGCTTAGGGCACAGGTGAGCGTACGGTAACATTGGAGGGTCAGGCTACGTGCTGAAGCACAGGTCAGTGCCTGCGTACGGGCCAGTTGTAGGCTACGGCATAGAGTAAGGTGTAGGTCTGGTGGTGGGTTTCCGTTCCGGGCTAGGGTTAGGGTTAGTGAACGGCAAGGCTTAGGGCACAGGTGAGGGTACGGAAACGTGGGAGGGTCAGGCTACTTGCTGATGAAAGGGTCAGTGCCTGCGTATGAGCCAGGAATAGGCTACGGCGTAGGGAAAGGTGTAGGGCTGGTGGTGGGTTTCCGTTCAAGTCTAGGGTTAGTGTTAGGTAACGGCAAGGCTTAGGGCACAGGTGAGGGTCCGCAAACGTGGGAGGGTCAGGCTTCGTGCTGACGCACGGGTCTGTGCCAGCGTACGGGCCAGGAGTAGTCTACGGCTTGGGATTAAGATGTAGGGCTGGTGGTGGGTTTCCGTTCCGGACTAGGGTTAGGGTTAGTGAACGGCAAGCCTTAGGGCACAGGTGAGGGTACGGAAATGTGGGAGGGTCAGGCTACGTGCTGACGCACGGGTCAGTGCCAGGGTACAGGCAAGGAGTAGGCTACGGCATAGGCTAAGGAGTAGGGCTGGTGGTGGGTTTCCGTTCTAGGCTAGGGCTAGGGTAAGGGAACGGCAAGGCTTAGGGCACAGGTGAGGGTACAGAAAAGTGGGAGGGTCAGGCTACGTGCTGACGCACGTGTCAGTGCCCGCATACGGGCCAGGTGTAGGCTACAGCATAGGGTAAGGTGTAGGGCTGGTGGTGGGTTTAAGTTTCGGGCTAGGGTTAGGGTTAGGGAACGGCAAGGCTTAGGGCACAGGTGAGGGTACGGAAACGTGTGAGGATCAGGCTACGTGATGACGCATGGTTCAGTGCCAGCGTACGGGCCAGGAGTAGGCTACGGCATAGGGAAAAGTGTAGGGCTGGTGGTGGGTTTGCGTTCCGGGCTAGGGTTAGGGTTAGGGAACAGCAAGGCTTAGGGCACAGGTGAGGGTACGGAAACGTGGGAGGGTCAGGCTACGTGCTGACGCACGTGTCAGTGCCCGCATACGGGCCAGGTGTAGGCTACAGCATAGGGTAAGGTGTAGGGCTGGTGGTGGGTTTAAGTTTCGGGCTAGGGTTAGGGTTAGGGAACGGCAAGGCTTAGGGCACAGGTGAGGGTACGGAAACGTGTGAGGATCAGGCTACGTGCTGACGCACGAGTCAGTGCCAGCGTACGTGCAAGGAGTAGGCTACAGCGTAGGGTAATGTGTAGGGCTGCTGATGGGTTTCTGTTCCTGGCTAGGGTGAGGGTGAGGGAACGGCAAGGCTTAGGGCACAGGTGAGGTTACGGAAACGTGGGAAGGTCAGGCTACGTGCTGATGAAAGGGTCAGTGCCTGCGTATGAGCCAGGAATAGGCTACGGCTTAGGGAAAGGTGTAGGGCTGGTGGTGGGTTTCCCTTCCAGGCTAGTGTTAGTGTTAGGGAACAGCAAGGCTTAGGGCACAGGGGAGGGTATGGAAACGTGGGAGGGTCAGGCTACATGCTGACGCATGGGTCAGTGCCAGCGTACTGGCCAGGAGTAGGCTATGGCTTAGGGGTTAGGTGTAGGGCTTGTGGTGTGTTTCCCTTCCAGGCTAGGGTTAGTGTTAGGGAACAGCAAGGCTTAGGGCACAGGGGAGGGTACGGAAACGTGGGAGGGTCAGGCTACATGCTGACGCATGGGTCAGTGCCAGCGTACTGGCCAGGAGTAGGCTATGGCTTGGGGGTTAGGTGTAGGGCTTGTGGTGTGTTTCCCTTCCGTACTAGTGTTAGGGTTAAGGAACGGCAAGGCTTAGGGCACAGGTGACGTTACGGTAATGTGGGAAGGTCAGGCTACGTGCTGACGCACATGTCATTGCCAGCGAATGGACCAGGAATAGGCTACGGCTTGGGGGTAAGGTGTAGAGCTGGTGGTCGGTTTCCATTCTGGGCTAGCGTTAGTGTTAGGAACGGTCAGGCTTAGGGCACAGTTGAGGGTCCTGAAACGTGGGAGGGTCAGGCTACTTGCTGACGCACGTGTCAGTGCCAGAGTACGGGCCAGGAGTAGGCTAGGGCTTGGGGTTATGGTGTAGGGCTGGTGGTGGGTTTCCATTCTGGGCTAGGGTTAGTGTTAGGAACGGCCAGGCTTAGGGCACAGTTGAGGGTCCTGAAACGTGGGAGGGTCAGGCTACTTGCTGACGCACGTGTCAGTGCCAGAGTACGGGCCAGTAGTAGGCTACGGCTTGGGGTTAAGGTGTAGGGCTGGTGGTGGGTTTCCATTCAAGGCTAGGGTTAGGGTTACGGAACGGCAAGGCTTAGTGCTCAGGTGAGGGTACGGAAACGTGGGAGGGTCAGGCTACGTGCTGACGCACGGGTCAGTGCCAGCATACAGGCCAGGAGTAGGCTACGCCGGAGGTTAATGTCTAGGGCTGGTGGTGGGTTTCCGTTCCGGGCTAGGGTTAGGGTTAGGGAACGTCAAGGCTTAGGGCACAGGTGAAGGTACGGAAACGTGGGAGGGTCAGGCTACGTACTGATGCATGTGTCAGTGCCAGCATACGGGCCAGGAGTAGGCTACGGCGTAGGGTAAGGTGTAGGGCTTGTGGTGGGTTTTCATTGTGGACCACGGTTAGGGTTAGGGAACGGCAAGGCTTAGGGCACAGGTGAGGGTATGGAAACGTGGGAGGGTGTGGCTACATGCTGACGCACAGGTCAGTGCCAGCGTACGGGCCAGGAGTAGGCTACGGCGTAAGGTAAGGTGTAGGGCTGGTGGTGGGTTTCTGTTCTAGGCTAGGGTTAGGGTTAGGGAACGGCAAGGCTTATGGCACAGGTGAGGGTACGGAAACGTGGGAGGGTCAGGCTTCGTGCTGATGCACGGGTCATTGCCACCGTATGGGCCAGGAGTAGGCTACGGCTTTTGGGTAAGTTTTGGGGCTGGTGGTGGGTTTCTGTTCTGGGCTAGGGTTAGGGTTAGGAAACGGCAAGGCTTAGGGCACAGGTGAGGGTACGGAAACGTGGGAGGGTCAGGCTACGTGCTGACACACGGGTCAGTGCCAGTGTACAGGCCAGGAATAGGCTACGGCGTAGGGTAAGCTCTAGGGTTCGTGGTGGGTTTCCGTTCCGGACTAGGGTTAGGGTTAGGGAAAGGCAAGGCTTAGGGCACAGGTGAGGTTACAGAAAAGTGGGAGGGTCAGGCTATGTGTTGACGCACGTTTCAGTGCCAGCATACGGGCCAGGAGTAGGCTACGGCTTGGGGGTAACCTGTAGGGCTGGTGGTGGGTTTCCGTTCCGGGCTAGGGTTAGGGTTAGGGAACGGCAAGGCTTAGGGCACAGGTGAGGGTATGGTAACGTGGGAGGGTCAGGCTACATGCTGACGCACGGGTCAGTGCCAGCGTACGGGCCAGGAGTAGGCTATGTCTTGGGGGTTAGGTGTAGGGCTGGTGGTGTGTTTCCGTTCCGTACTAGGTTTAGGGTTAGGGAACGGCAAGGCTTAGGGCACAGGTGAGGTTACGGTAATGTGGGAAGTTCAGGCTACATGCTGACGCACAGGTCAGTGCCAGCGTATGGGCCAGGAGTAGGCTACGGCTTGGGGGTAAGATGTAGGGCTGGTGGTGGGTTTCCGTTCCAGGCTAGGGTTAGGGTTAGGGAACGGCAAGGCTTAGGGCACAGGTGAGGGTACGGAAACGTGGGAGTGTCTGGCTACGTGCTGATGAAAGTGTCAGTGCCTGTGTAGGGGCCAGGAATAGGCTACGTCGTAGGGAAAGTTGTAGGGCTGGTGGTGAGTTTCCGTTCCGGGCTAGGGTTAGGGTTAGGGAATGGCAAGGCTTAGGGCACAGGTGAGGGTCCGCAAACGTGGGAGGGTCAGGCTACGTGCTGACGCACTGGTCAGTGCCAGCGTAAGGTCCAGGAGTAGCCTACTGCTTGGGGGTAAGTTGTAGGGCTGGTGGTGGGTTTCCGTTCCTGGCTAGGATTAGGGTTAGGGAACGGCAAGGCTTAGGGCACAGGTGAGGGTACAGAAACGTGGGAGGGTCAGGCTATGTGCTGATGCATGGGTCAGTGCCAGCGTACCGGCTAGTAGTAGGATACGGCTTGGGGGTTATGTGTAGGGCTGGTGGTGGGTTTCTGTTCCGGACTAGGTTTAGGGTTAGGGAACGGTAAGGCTTAGGACACATGTGAGGGTACTGAAATGTGTGAGGGTCAGGCTACGTGCTGACGCACGTGTCAGAGCCAGCGTACGGGCCAGGAGTAGGCTGCGGCGTAGGGTAAGGTGTAGGGCTGCTGGTGGATTTCCGTTCCTGGCTAGGGTTATGGTGAGGGAACGGCAAGGCTTAGGGCACAGGTGAGGGTACGGAAACATGGGAGAGTCAGGCTACGGGCTGCCTCACGGGTCAGTGCCATCGTACGGGCCAGGAGTGGGCTACGGCGTATGGTAAGGTTTAGGGCTTCTTGTGGGTTTCCGTTCCTGGCTAGGGTTAGGGTTAGGGTACGGCAAGGCTTAGGGCACAGGTGAGGGTACAGAAACGTGGGAGGGTCAGGCTACGTGCTGACGCACGGGTCAGTGTCAGCGTACGTGCCAGGAGTAGGCTACGGTGTAGGGTAAGGTGTAGGGCTGGTGGTGGTTTTCTGTTCCAGGCTACGGTTAGTGTTAGGGAACAGCAAGACTTAGGGCACAGGTGAGGGTACGGAAACGTGGGAGGGTCAGGCTACGTGCTGACGCACGGGCCAGTGCCAGCGTACCGGCCAGGAGTAGGCTACGGCTTGGGGGTTAGGTGTAGGGCTGGTGGTGGGTTTCCCTTCCAGGCTAGGGTTAGTGTTAGGGAACAGCAAGGCTTAGGGCACAGGGGAGGGTACGGAAACGTGGGAGGGTCAGGCTACATGCTGACGCATGGGTCAGTGCCAGCGTACTGGCCAGGAGTAGGCTATGGCTTGGGGGTTAGGTGTAGGGCTTGTGGTGTGTTTCCCTTCCGTACTAGTGTTAGGGTTAAGGAACGGCAAGGCTTAGGGCACAGGTGACGTTACGGTAATGTGGGAAGGTCAGGCTACGTGCTGACGCACATGTCATTGCCAGCGTATGGACCAGGAATAGGCTACGGCTTGGGGGTAAGGTGTAGAGCTGGTGGTCGGTTTCCGTTCTGGACTAGGTTTAGGGTTAGGGTACGGCAAGGCTTAGGGCACAGGTGATGGTCCGCAAACGTGGGAGGGTCAGGCTACGTGCTGATGCAAGGGTCAGTGCCAGCATAAGGTCCAGGAATAGGCTACGGCTTTGGGGTAAGTTGTAGGGCTGGTGGTGGGTTTCCGTACTGGGCTAGGGATAGGGTTAGGGAACGGCAAGGCTTAGGGCACAGGTGAGGGTCCACAAACGTGGGAGGGTCAGGCTTCGTGCTGATGCACGGGTCTGTGCCAGCGTACGGGCCAGAAGTAGGATACGGCTTGGGGCTAAGGTGTAGGGCTGGTGGTGGGTTTCCGTTCCGGGCTACGGTTAGGTTTATGGAATGGAAAGGCTTAGGGCACAGGTGAGGGTACGGCAACGTGGGAGCGTCAGGCTACGTGAAGATGCACGTGTCAGTGCCAGCGTACTGGCCAGTAGTAAGCTACGGCTTGGGGGTTAGGTGTAGGGCTGATGGTGGGTTTCCGTTCCGCGCTAGGGTTAGGGTTACAGAACGGCAAGGCTTAGGGCACAGGTGAGGGTACGGAAACGTGGGAGGTTCAGGCTACATGCTGACGCAAGGATCAGTGCCACCGTACAGGCCAGGAGAAGGCTACGGCGTAGGTTATGGTGTAGGGCTGGTGGTGGGTTTCCGTTCCGGGCTAGGGTTAGGGTTAGGGAACGGTAAGGCTTAGGGCACAGATGAGGGTACGGAAACGTGGGAGGGTCAGGCTACGTGCTGATGAAAGGGTCAGTGCCTGCGTACGGGCCAGGAATAGGCTACGGCTTGGGGTAAGGTGTAGGGCTGGTGGTGGTTTTCTGTTCCGGGCTAGGGTTAGGGTTAGGGAACGGCAAGGCTTAGGGCACAGGTGAGGTTACGGAAACGTGGGAGGGTCAGGCTACATGCTGACACACGGGTCAGTGCCAGCGTACGGGCCAGGACTAGGCTACGGCATACGATAAGGTGTAGAGCTGGTGGTGAGATTCCGTGCCGGGCTAGGGTTAGGGTTAGGGAACGACAAGGCTTAGGGCACAGGTGAGCGTACGGTAAAATGGGAGGGTCAGGCTACGTGCTGAAGCACAGGTCAGTGCCCGCGTACGGGCCAGGTGTAGGCTACGGCATAGAGTAATGTGTAGGGCAGGTGGTGGGTTTCCGTTCCGGGCTAGGGTTAGGGTTAGTGAACGGCAAGGCTTAGGGCACAGGTGAGGGTACGGAAACGTGGGAGGGTCAGTCTAATTGCTGATGAAAGGGTCAGTGCCTGCGTATGAGCCAGGAATAGGCTACGGCGTAGGGAAAGGTGTAGGGCTGGTGGTGGGTTTCGGTTCCGGGCTAGGGTTAGGGTTAGGGAACGGCAAGGCTTAGGGCACAGGAGAGTGTCCGCAAACGTGGGAGGGTCAGGCTTCGTGCTCACGCACGGGTCTGTGCCAGCGTACGGGCCAGGAGTAGGCTACGGCTTAGGGGTAAGCTGTAGGGCTGGTGGTGGGTTTCCGTTCCGGGCTACGGTTAGGGTTAGGGAACGGCAAGGCTTAGGGCATAGGTGAGGGTACGGAAACGTGGGAGGGTCAGGCTACGTGATGATGCACGGGTCAGTGCCAGCGTACTGGCCAGGAGTAAGCTACGGGTTGGAGGTTAGGTTTAGGGCTGGTGGTGGGTTTCCGTTCCGGGCTAGGGTTAGGGTTACGGACCGGCAAGGCTTAGGGCAGAGATGAGGGTACGGAAACGTGGGAGGGTCTGGCTACGTGCTGATGAAAGTGTCAGTGCCTGCGTACGGGCCAGGAATAGGTTACGGCATAGGGAAAGGTTTAGGGCTGGTGGTGGGTTTCCGTTCCGGGCTAGGGTTAGGGTTAGGGAACGGCAAGGCTTACAGCACAGGTGAGGGTACGGAAACGTGAGAGGGTTAGGCTACGTGCTGACACACAGTTCAGTGCCAGCGTACGGGCCAGGAGTAGGCTACGGCGTAGGGTAAGGTGTAGGGCTGGTGGTGGGTTTCCATTCATGGGCTAGGGTTAGGGTTAGGAAACGGCAAGGCTTAGGGCCCAGGTGAGGGTACGGAAACGTGGGAGGGTCAGACTACGTGCTGACGCATGGGTCAGTGCCAGCGTACCGGCAAGGTGTAGGCTACGGCGTAGGGAAAGTTTTAGGGCTAGTGGTGGGTTTCCGTTCCGGGCTAGGGTTAGGGTTAGGGAACGGCAAGGCTTATGGCACAGGTGAGGGTACGGAAACGTGGGAGGGTCAGGCTACGTGCTGACGCACGGGTCAGTGCCAGCGTACCGGCCAGGAGTAGGCTACGGCTTGGTGGTTAGGTGTAGGTCTGATGGTGTGTTTCCGTTCCAGGCTAGGGTTAGTGTTAGGGAACAGCAAGTCTTAGGGCACAGGTGAGGGTACAGAAACGTGGGAGGGTCAGGCTAAGTGCTGACGCACGGGTCAGTGCCAGCGTACGGGCCAGGAGTAGGCTACGGCTTGGGGGTTAGGTGTAGGGCTTTTGGTGTGTTTCCTTTCCGTACTAGGGTTAGGGTTAGGGAACGGCAAGGCTTAGGGCACAGGTGAGGGTACGGTAATGTGGGAAGTTCAGGCTACGTGGTGACGCACAGGTCATTGCCAGCGTATGGACCAGGAGTAGGCTACGGCTTGGGGGTAAGGTTTAGGGCTGGTGGTGGGTTTCCGTTCCGGGCTAGGGTTAGGGTTAGGTAACGGCAAGGCTTAGGGCACAGGTGATGGTACGGAAACGTGGGAGGGTCAGGCTACGTGCTGATGAAAGGGTCAGTGCCTGCGTACGGGCCAGGAATAGGCTACGGCGTAGGGAAAGGTGTAGGGCTGGTGGTGGGTTTCCGTTCCGGGCTAGGGTTAGTGTTTTGGAATGGCAAGGCTTAGGGCACAGGTGATGGTCCGCAAACGTGGGAGGGTCAGGCTACGTGCTGACGCACGGGTCAGTGCCAGCATAAGGTCCAGGAATAGGCTACGGCTTTGGGGTAAGTTGTAGGGCTGGTGGTGGGTTTCCGTTCCGGGCTAGGCTTAGGGTTAGGGAACGGCAAGGCTTAGGGCACAGGTGAGGGTCCACAAACTTGGGAGGGTCAGGCTTCGTGCTGACGCACGGGTCTGTGCCAGCGTACGGGCCAGGAGTAGGCTACGGCGTAGGGTAAGGTGTAGGGCTGGTGGTGGGTTTCCGTTCCGGGCTAGGGTTAGGGTTATGGAACGGAAAGGCTTAGGGCACAGGTGAGGGTACGGAAACGTGGGAGGGTCAGGCTACGTGCTGACCCATGTGTCAGAGCCAGCATACGGGCCAGGAGTAGGCTACTGCTTGGGGGTAAGGTATAGGGCTGGTGGTGGGTTTCCGTTCTGGGCTAGGGTTAGGGTTAGGGAATGGCAAGGCTTAGGGCACAGGTGAGGGTACGGAAAAGTGGGAGGGTCAGGCTACATGCTGACGCACGGGTCAGTGCCAGCGTACGGGCCAGGAATAGGCTACGGCGTAGGGTAAAGTGTAGGGCTGGTGGTGGTTTTCCGTTCAGGGCTAGGGTTAGGGTTAGGGAACGGCAAGGCTTAGGGCACAGGTGAGGATACAGAAACGTGGGAGGGTCAGGCTACGTGCTGACGCACGGGTCAGTGCAATCGTACCGGCCAGGAGTAGGCTACGGCTTGGGGTTTAGGTGTAGGGCTGGTGGTGGGTTTCTGTACCGGGCTAGGGTTAGGGTTAGAGAACGGCAAGGCTTAGGGCAAAGGTGATGGTACGGAAACGTGGGAGGGTCAGGCTACGTGCAGACGCACGGGTCAGTGCCAGCGTACGGGCCATAAGTAGGCTATGGCTTGGAGGTTAGGTGTAGGGCTGGTGGTGGTTTTCCGTTCCGTACTAGGGTTAGGGTTAGGGAACAGCAAGGCTTACGGCACAGGTGAAGGTACGGAAATGTGGGAACTTCAGGCTACGTGCTGACGCACAGGTCAGTGCCAGCGTTCGGGCCAGGAGTAGGCTACGGCATAGGGTAAGGTGTAGGGCTTGTGGTGGGTTTCCGTTCCGGGCTAGGGTTAGTGTTAGGGAACGGAAAGGCTTAGGGCCCAGGTGAGGGTACGGAAACGTGTGGGGGTCAGACTACATGCTGACGCACGGGTCAGTGCCAGCGTACGGGCCAGGAGTAGGCTACGGCGTAGGGAAAGGTTTAGGGCTGGTGTTGGGTTTCCGTTCCGGACTAGGGTTAGGGTTAGGGAACGGCAAGGCTTAGGGCACAGGGGAGGGTACGGAAACGTGGGAGGGTCAGGCTACGTGCTGACGCACGGGTCAGTGCCAGCGTACGGGCCAGGAATAGGCTACGGCATACATTATGGTGTAGGGCTGGTGGTGGGATTCCATTCCGGGCTTGGGTTAGAGTTAGGGAAGGCCAAGGCTTAGGGCTTAGCAGAAGGTACGGAAAAGTGGGAGGGTCAGGCTATGTGCTGATGCACGGGTCAGTGCCTGTGTACGGGCCAGGAGTAGGCTATGGCATGGGGGTAAGTTTTAGGGCTGGTGGTGGGTTTCCATTCCAGGCTAGGGTTAGTGTTAGGGAACGGCAAGGTTTAGGGCCCAGGTGAGGGTATGGAAACGTGGGGTGTCAGTCTACATGCTGACGCAAAGGGTCAGTGCCAGCATACGGGCCAGGAGTAGGCTACGGCGTAGGGAAAGGTTTAGGGCTGGTGGTGGGTTTCCGTTCCGGGCTAGGGTTAGGGTTAGGGAACGACAAAGCTTAGGGCACAGGTGAGGGTACGGAAACGTGGGAGAGTCAGGCTACGTGCTGACGCACGTGTCAGTGTCAGCGTACAGGCCAGGAGTAGGCTACGCCGTAGGGTAAGGTCTAGGGCTGGTGGTGGTTTTCCGTTCAGGGCTAGGGTTATGGTTAGGGAATGTCAAGGCTTAGGGCACAGGTGAGGGTACGGAAACGTGGGAGGGTCAGGCTACGTGCTTACGCATGGGTCAGTGCCAGCATACGGGCCAGCAGTAGGCTACAGCGCAGGGTAAGGTATAGGGCTGGAGGTGGGTTTCCGTTCTGTGCTAGGGTTAGGGTTAGGGAACGGCAAGGCATAGGGCACAGGTGAGCGTACGGAAACGTGGCAGGGTCAGGCTACTTGCTGACCCACGGGTCAGTGCCAGCGTATGGGCCAGGAGTAGGCTACGGCTTGGGGGTAAGGTGTAGGGCTGGTGGTCCGTTTCCATGCCGGGCTAGGGTTAGGGTTACGGAACGGCAAGGCTTAGGGCACTGGTGAGGGTTACGGAAACGTGGGAGGGTCAGGCTACGTGCTGTCGCACGGGTCAGTGTCCGCGTATGGTCCAGGAGTAGGCTACGGCGTACGGTAATGTGTAGGGCTGGTGGTGGGTTTCCGTTCCGGGCTAGGGTTAGGGTTACGGAACGGCAAGCCTTAGGGCACAGGTGAGGGTTACGGAAACATGGGAGCGTCAGGCTACGTGCTGACGCATGGGTCAGTGCCAGCGTACAGGCCAGGAGTAGGCTACGGTATAGGTTAAGGTCTACGGCTGGTGGTGGGTTTCCGTTCCGGGCTAGGGTTAGGGTTAGGGAAAGGCAAGGCTTAGGGCCCAGGTGAGGGTACGGAAACGTGGGAGGGTCAGGCTACGTGCTGACGCACACGTCAGTGCCATCGTACAGGCCAGGAATAGGCTACGGCTTGGGGGTTAGTGTAGGGCTGGTGGTGGGTTTCCGTTCCGGGCTAGGGTTAGTGTTAGGGAAGAGCAAGGCTTAGGGCATAGGTGAGGGTACGGAAACGTGGGAGGGTCAGGCTACGTGCTGACACATTGGTCAGTGCCAGCGTACGGGCCAGGAGTAGGCTATGGCTTGTGGGTTAGGTGTAGGGCTTGTGGTGTGTTTCTGTCCCGTACTAGGGTTAGGGTTAGGGAACGGCAAGGCTTAGGGCACAGGTGACGTAATGGTAACGTGGGAAGGTCAGGCTACATGCTGACGCACAGGTCAGTGCCAGCGTATGGACCACGAGTAGGCTATGGCTTGGGGGTAAGGTGTAGGGCTTGTGGTGGGTTTCCGTTCCGGGCTAGGGATAGGATTAGGGAATGGCAAGGTTTAGGGCACAGGTGAGGGTACAGCAACGTGGCAGGTTCAGGATACGTTCTGACGCACGGGTCAGTGCCAGCGTATGGACCAGGAGTAGGCTACAGTTGGGGGTAAGGTGTAGGGCTGTTGGTGGGTTTCCATTCCGGGCTACAGTTAGGGTTAGGGAACGGCAAAGCTTAGGGCACACGTGAGGGTACGGAAACGAGGGAGGTTCAGGCTACGTGATGACGCACGTGTCTGTGCCAGCGTACCGGCCAGGAGTAGGCTACGGTATGGTGGTTAGGTGTAGAGCTGGTGGTCGGTTTCCATTCCAGGCTAGGGTTAGTGTTAGGGAACAGCAAGGCTTAGGGCACAGGTGAGGGTACGGAAACGTGGGAGGGTCAGGCTACGTGCTGACGCACGGGTCAGTGCCAGCGTACGGGCCAGGAGTAGGCTACGGCTTGGGGGTAAGTTGTAGGGCTGGTGGTGGGTTTCCGTTCCAGGCTAGGGTTAGGGTTAGGGAACGGCAAGGCTTAGGGCACAGCTGAGGGTACAGAAACGTGGGAGGGTCAGGCTACGTGCTGATGCACGGCTCAGTGGCAGCGTACCGGCCAGGAGTAGGCTACGGCATATGGTAAGGTGCAGGGCTGGTGGTGGGATTCCTTTCCGGTCTAGGGTTAGGGTTAGGGAACGGCAAGTCTTAGGGCTCAGGTAAGAGTACAGGAAAGTGGGAGGGTCAGGCTACGTGCTGACGCACGGGTCAGTGCCAGTGTACGGGCCAGGTGTAGGCTACGGCTTGTGGGTAAGGTTTAGGGCTGGTGGTGGGTTTCCGTTCCGGGCTAGGGTTAGGGTTAGGGAAGAGAAAGGCTTAGGGCACAGGTGAGGGTACGGAAACGTGGGAGGGTCAGGCTACGTGCTGACGCACGGTCAGTGCCAGCGTATGGGCCAGGAGTAAGCCACGGCTTGTGGGTTAAGATTAGGGATGGTGGTGGGTTTCCGTTTCGGGCTAGGGTTAGAGTTAGGGAACGACAAGCCTTAGGGCACAGGTGAGGGTACGGGAACATGGGAGGGTCAGGCTACATGCTGAAGCACGTGTCAGTGCCAGCGTACGGGCCAGGAATATGCTACGGCATACGGTAATGTGTAGGGCTGGTTGTGGGATTCCGTTCCGGCTTGGGTTATGGTTAATGAACGGCAAGGCTTAGGGCACAGGTGAGGGTACGGAAACGTGGGAGGGTCAGGCTTCATGCTGATGCCCGTGTCAGTGCCAGCGTACCGGCCAGGAGTAGACTACGGCGTAGGGTAATGTGTAGGGCTGTTTCCCTTTCGGGCTACAGTTAGGGTTAGGGAATGGCAAAGCGTAGGGCACAGGTGAGGTTACGGAAACGAGGGAGGTTCAGGCTACATGCTGATGCACGTGTCAGTGCCAGCGTACCGGCGAGGAGTAGGCTACGGCTTGGTGGTTAGGTGTAGGCTTGGTGGTGTGTTTCCGTTCCAGGCTAGGGTTAGTGTTAGGGAACAGCAAGGCTTAGGGCACAGGTGAGGGTACGGAAATGTGGGATGGTCAGGCTACGTGCTGACGCACAGGTCAGTGCCAGCGTACGGGCCAGGAGTAGGCTATGGCTTGGGGGTTAGTTGTAGGGCTGGTGGTGTGTTTCCGTTCCGTACTAGGGTTAGAGTTAGGGAACGGCAAGGCTTAGGGCACAGGTGAGGTTACGGTAATGTGGGAAGTTCAGGCTACGTGCTGACGCACAGGTCAGTGCCAGCGTATGGACCAGGAGTATGCTACGGCTTGGGGGTAAGGTGTAGGGCTGGTGGTGGGTTTCCGTTCCTGGCTAAGATTAGGGTAAGGGAACGGCAAGGCTTAGGGCACAGGTGAGGGTACAGAAACGTGGGAGGGTCAGGCTATGTGGTGATGCATGGGTCAGTGCCAGCGTACCGGCTAGGAGTAGGCTACGGCTTGGGGGTTAGGTGTAGGGCTGGTGGTGGGTTTCCGTTCCGCGCTAGGGTTAGGGTTAGGGAATTGCAAGGCTTAGGGCACAGGTGAGGGTACGGAAACGTGGGAGGGTCAGGCTACATGCTTACGCACGGGTCAGTGCGAGCGTACGGGCGAGGAGTAGGCTACCCAGTAGGGAAAGGTTTAGGGCTGGTGGTGGGTTTCGGTTCCGGGCTAGGTTTAGGGTTAGGGAACGTCAAGGCTTAGGGCACAGGTGAGGGTACGGAAACGTGGGAGGGTCAGGCTACGTGCTGACGCACGGGTCAGTGCCAGCAGATGGGCCAGGTGTAGGCTACGGCGTAGGTTAAGGTGTAGGGCTGGTGGTGGGTTTCTGTTCCGGGCTACGGTTAGGATTAGGGAAAGGCAAAGCTTAGGGCACTGGTGAGGGTACGGAATCGTGGGAGGTTCAGGCTACGTGATGATCCACAGGTCAGTGCGAGCGTACCAACCAGGAGTAGGCTACGGCTTGTTGGTTAGGTGTAGGGCTGTTGGTGGGTTTCCGTTCCAGGCTAGGGTTAGTGTTAGGGAACAGCAAGGCTTAGGGCACAGGTGAGGGTACGGAAACGTGGGAGGGGCAGGCTATGTGCTGACGCACGGGTCAGTGCCAGCGTACGGGCCAGCATTAGGCTATGGCTTGGGGGTTAGGTGTAGGGCTTGTGGTGTGTTTCGGTTCCGTACTAGGGTTAGGGTTAGGGAACGGCAAGGCTTAGGGCACAGGTGAGGGTACGGTAATGTGGGAAGTTCAGGCTACGTGCTGACGCACAGGTCAGTGCCAGCGTATGGATCAGGAGTAGGCTATGGCTTGGGGGTAAGGTTTAGGGCTGGTGTTGGGTTTCCATTCCGGGCTAGGGTTAGGGTTAGGGAACGGCAAGGCTTAGGGCACAGGTGAGGGTACGGAAACGTGGGAGGGTCAGGCTACGTGCTGATGAAAGGGTCAGTGCCTGCGTATGGGCCAGGAATAGGCTACGGTGTAGGGAAAGGTGTAGGGCTGGTGGTGGGTTTCCGTTCCGGGCTAGGGTTAGGGTTAGGGTTAGGGAATGGCAAGGCTTAGGGCACAGGTGTGGGTCCGCAAACGTGGGAGGGTCATGCTACGTGCTGACGCACGGGTCAGTGCCAGCGTTAGGTCCAGGAGTAGCCTACGGCTTGGGGGTAAGGTGTAGGGCTGGTGGTGGGTTTTCGTTCCGGACTAGGGTTAGGGTTAGGGAACGGCAACGCTTAGGGCACAGGTGAGGGTACGGAAACGTGTGAGGGTCAGGCTACGTGCTGACGCATGGGTCAGTGCCATCGTACGGGCCAGGAGTAGGCTACGGCGTAGGGTAAAGTTTAGGGCTGCTGGTGGGTTTCCGTTCCTCGCTAGGGTTAGGGTGAGGGAACGGCAAGGCTTAGGGCACAGGTGAGGGTACGGAAACGTGTGAGGGTCAGGCTACGTGCTGACTCACGTGTCAGTGCCAGCGTACGGGCCAGGAGTAGGCTATGGCGTATGGTGAGGTGTAGGGCTTGTGGTGGGTTTTCGATCCGGGCTAGTGTTAGGGTTAGGGAACGGCAAGGCTTAGGGCACAGGTGAGGGTACGGAAACCTGTGAGGGTCAGGCTACATGCTGACGCACGTGTCAGTGCCAGCGTACGGGCCAGGAATATGCTACGGCATACGGTAATGTGTAGGGCTGGTGGTGGGATTCCGTTCCGTCTTGGGTTATGGTTAGTGAACGGCAAGGCTTATGGCACAGGTGAGGGTATGGAAACGTGGGAGGGTCAGGCTTCATGCTGATGCATGTGTCAGTGCCAGCGTACCGGCCAGGAGTAGACTACGGCGTAGGGTAATGTGTAGGGCTGTTTCCCTTTCGGGCTACAGTTAGGGTTAGGGAATGGCAAAGCGTAGGGCACAGGTGAGGTTACGGAAACGAGGGAGGTTCAGGCTACATGCTGATGCACGTGTCAGTGCCAGCGTACCGGCGAGGAGTAGGCTACGGCTTGGTGGTTAGGTGTAGGCTTGGTGGTGTGTTTCCGTTCCAGGCTAGGGTTAGTGTTAGGGAACAGCAAGGCTTAGGGCACAGGTGAGGGTACGGAAATGTGGGATGGTCAGGCTACGTGCTGACGCACAGGTCAGTGCCAGCGTACGGGCCAGGAGTAGGCTATGGCTTGGGGGTTAGTTGTAGGGCTGGTGGTGTGTTTCCGTTCCGTACTAGGGTTAGAGTTAGGGAACGGCAAGGCTTAGGGCACAGGTGAGGGTACGGAAACGTGGGAGGGTCAGGCTTCGTGCTGATGCACGGGTCATTGCCACCGTATGGGCCAGGAGTAGGCTACGGCTTTTGGGTAAGTTTTGGGGCTGGTGGTGGGTTTCTGTTCTGGGCTAGGGTTAGGGTTAGGAAACGGCAAGGCTTAGGGCACAGGTGAGGGTACGGAAACGTGGGAGGGTCAGGCTACGTGCTGACACACGGGTCAGTGCCAGTGTACAGGCCAGGAATAGGCTACGGCGTAGGGTAAGCTGTAGGGTTCGTGGTGGGTTTCCGTTCCGGACTAGGGTTAGGGTTAGGGAAAGGCAAGGCTTAGGGCACAGGTGAGGTTACAGAAAAGTGGGAGGGTCAGGCTATGTGTTGACGCACGTTTCAGTGCCAGCATACGGGCCAGGAGTAGGCTACGGCTTGGGGGTAACCTGTAGGGCTGGTGGTGGGTTTCCGTTCCGGGCTAGGGTTAGGGTTAGGGAACGGCAAGGCTTAGGGCACAGGTGAGGGTATGGTAACGTGGGAGGGTCAGGCTACATGCTGACGCACGGGTCAGTGCCAGCGTTCGGGCCAGGAGTAGGCTATGTCTTGGGGGTTAGGTGTAGGGCTGGTGGTGTGTTTCCGTTCCGTACTAGGTTTAGGGTTAGGGAACGGCAAGGCTTAGGGCACAGGTGAGGTTACGGTAATGTGGGAAGTTCAGGCTACATGCTGACGCACAGGTCAGTGCCAGCGTATGGGCCAGGAGTAGGCTACGGCTTGGGGGTAAGATGTAGGGCTGGTGGTGGGTTTCCGTTCCAGGCTAGGGTTAGGGTTAGGGAACGGCAAGGCTTAGGGCACAGGTGAGGGTACGGAAACGTGGGAGTGTCTGGCTACGTGCTGATGAAAGTGTCAGTGCCTGTGTAGGGGCCAGGAATAGGCTACGTCGTAGGGAAAGTTGTAGGGCTGGTGGTGGGTTTCCGTTCCGGGCTAGGGTTAGGGTTAGGGAATGGCAAGGCTTAGGGCACAGGTGAGGGTCCGCAAACGTGGGAGGGTCATGCTACGTGCTGACGCACGGGTCAGTGCCAGCGTTAGGTCCAGGAGTAGCCTACGGCTTGGGGGTAAGGTGTAGGGCTGGTGGTGGGTTTTCGTTCCGGACTAGGGTTAGGGTTAGGGAACGGCAACGCTTAGGGCACAGGTGAGGGTACGGAAACGTGTGAGGGTCAGGCTACGTGCTGACGCATGGGTCAGTGCCATCGTACGGGCCAGGAGTAGGCTACGGCGTAGGGTAAAGTTTAGGGCTGCTGGTGGGTTTCCGTTCCTCGCTAGGGTTAGGGTGAGGGAACGGCAAGGCTTAGGGCACAGGTGAGGGTACGGAAACGTGTGAGGGTCAGGCTACGTGCTGACTCACGTGTCAGTGCCAGCGTACGGGCCAGGAGTAGGCTATGGCGTATGGTGAGGTGTAGGGCTTGTGGTGGGTTTTCGATCCGGGCTAGTGTTAGGGTTAGGGAACGGCAAGGCTTAGGGCACAGGTGAGGGTACGGAAACCTGTGAGGGTCAGGCTACATGCTGACGCACGTGTCAGTGCCAGCGTACGGGCCAGGAATATGCTACGGCATACGGTAATGTGTAGGGCTGGTGGTGGGATTCCGTTCCGTCTTGGGTTATGGTTAGTGAACGGCAAGGCTTATGGCACAGGTGAGGGTATGGAAACGTGGGAGGGTCAGGCTTCATGCTGATGCATGTGTCAGTGCCAGCGTACCGGCCAGGAGTAGACTACGGCGTAGGGTAATGTGTAGGGCTGTTTCCCTTTCGGGCTACAGTTAGGGTTAGGGAATGGCAAAGCGTAGGGCACAGGTGAGGTTACGGAAACGAGGGAGGTTCAGGCTACATGCTGATGCACGTGTCAGTGCCAGCGTACCGGCGAGGAGTAGGCTACGGCTTGGTGGTTAGGTGTAGGCTTGGTGGTGTGTTTCCGTTCCAGGCTAGGGTTAGTGTTAGGGAACAGCAAGGCTTAGGGCACAGGTGAGGGTACGGAAATGTGGGATGGTCAGGCTACGTGCTGACGCACAGGTCAGTGCCAGCGTACGGGCCAGGAGTAGGCTATGGCTTGGGGGTTAGTTGTAGGGCTGGTGGTGTGTTTCCGTTCCGTACTAGGGTTAGAGTTAGGGAACGGCAAGGCTTAGGGCACAGGTGAGGGTACGGAAACGTGGGAGGGTCAGGCTTCGTGCTGATGCACGGGTCATTGCCACCGTATGGGCCAGGAGTAGGCTACGGCTTTTGGGTAAGTTTTGGGGCTGGTGGTGGGTTTCTGTTCTGGGCTAGGGTTAGGGTTAGGAAACGGCAAGGCTTAGGGCACAGGTGAGGGTACGGAAACGTGGGAGGGTCAGGCTACGTGCTGACACACGGGTCAGTGCCAGTGTACAGGCCAGGAATAGGCTACGGCGTAGGGTAAGCTGTAGGGTTCGTGGTGGGTTTCCGTTCCGGACTAGGGTTAGGGTTAGGGAAAGGCAAGGCTTAGGGCACAGGTGAGGTTACAGAAAAGTGGGAGGGTCAGGCTATGTGTTGACGCACGTTTCAGTGCCAGCATACGGGCCAGGAGTAGGCTACGGCTTGGGGGTAACCTGTAGGGCTGGTGGTGGGTTTCCGTTCCGGGCTAGGGTTAGGGTTAGGGAACGGCAAGGCTTAGGGCACAGGTGAGGGTATGGTAACGTGGGAGGGTCAGGCTACATGCTGACGCACGGGTCAGTGCCAGCGTTCGGGCCAGGAGTAGGCTATGTCTTGGGGGTTAGGTGTAGGGCTGGTGGTGTGTTTCCGTTCCGTACTAGGTTTAGGGTTAGGGAACGGCAAGGCTTAGGGCACAGGTGAGGTTACGGTAATGTGGGAAGTTCAGGCTACATGCTGACGCACAGGTCAGTGCCAGCGTATGGGCCAGGAGTAGGCTACGGCTTGGGGGTAAGATGTAGGGCTGGTGGTGGGTTTCCGTTCCAGGCTAGGGTTAGGGTTAGGGAACGGCAAGGCTTAGGGCACAGGTGAGGGTACGGAAACGTGGGAGTGTCTGGCTACGTGCTGATGAAAGTGTCAGTGCCTGTGTAGGGGCCAGGAATAGGCTACGTCGTAGGGAAAGTTGTAGGGCTGGTGGTGGGTTTCCGTTCCGGGCTAGGGTTAGGGTTAGGGAATGGCAAGGCTTAGGGCACAGGTGAGGGTCCGCAAACGTGGGAGGGTCAGGCTACGTGCTGACGCACTGGTCAGTGCCAGCGTAAGGTCCAGGAGTAGCCTACGGCTTGGGGGTAAGTTGTAGGGCTGGTGGTGGGTTTCCGTTCCTGGCTAGGATTAGGGTTAGGGAACGGCAAGGCTTAGGGCACAGGTGAGGGTACAGAAACGTGGGAGGGTCAGGCTATGTGCTGATGCATGGGTCAGTGCCAGCGTACCGGCTAGTAGTAGGATACGGCTTGGGGGTTATGTGTAGGGCTGGTGGTGGGTTTCTGTTCCGGACTAGGTTTAGGGTTAGGGAACGGTAAGGCTTAGGACACATGTGAGGGTACTGAAATGTGTGAGGGTCAGGCTACGTGCTGACGCACGTGTCAGAGCCAGCGTACGGGCCAGGAGTAGGCTGCGGCGTAGGGTAAGGTGTAGGGCTGCTGGTGGATTTCAGTTCCTGGCTAGGGTTATGGTGAGGGAACGGCAAGGCTTAGGGCACAGGTGAGGGTACGGAAACATGGGAGAGTCAGGCTACGGGCTGCCTCACGGGTCAGTGCCATCGTACGGGCCAGGAGTGGGCTACGGCGTATGGTAAGGTTTAGGGCTTCTTGTGGGTTTCCGTTCCTGGCTAGGGTTAGGGTTAGGGTACGGCAAGGCTTAGGGCACAGGTGAGGGTACAGAAACGTGGGAGGGTCAGGCTACGTGCTGACGCACGGGTCAGTGTCAGCGTACGTGCCAGGAGTAGGCTACGGTGTAGGGTAAGGTGTAGGGCTGGTGGTGGTTTTCTGTTCCAGGCTACGGTTAGTGTTAGGGAACAGCAAGGCTTAGGGCACAGGTGAGGGTACGGAAACGTGGGAGGGTCAGGCTACGTGCTGACGCACGGGCCAGTGCCAGCGTACCGGCCAGGAGTAGGCTACGGCTTGGGGGTTAGGTGTAGGGCTGGTGGTGGGTTTCCCTTCCAGGCTAGGGTTAGTGTTAGGGAACAGCAAGGCTTAGGGCACAGGGGAGGGTACGGAAACGTGGGAGGGTCAGGCTACATGCTGACGCATGGGTCAGTGCCAGCGTACTGGCCAGGAGTAGGCTATGGCTTGGGGGTTAGGTGTAGGGCTTGTGGTGTGTTTCCCTTCCGTACTAGTGTTAGGGTTAAGGAACGGCAAGGCTTAGGGCACAGGTGACGTTACGGTAATGTGGGAAGGTCAGGCTACGTGCTGACGCACATGTCATTGCCAGCGTATGGACCAGGAATAGGCTACGGCTTGGGGGTAAGGTGTAGAGCTGGTGGTCGGTTTCCGTTCTGGACTAGGTTTAGGGTTAGGGTACGGCAAGGCTTAGGGCACAGGTGATGGTCCGCAAACGTGGGAGGGTCAGGCTACGTGCTGATGCAAGGGTCAGTGCCAGCATAAGGTCCAGGAATAGGCTACGGCTTTGGGGTAAGTTGTAGGGCTGGTGGTGGGTTTCCGTACTGGGCTAGGGATAGGGTTAGGGAACAGCAAGGCTTAGGGCACAGGTGAGGGTCCACAAACGTGGGAGGGTCAGGCTTCGTGCTGATGCACGGGTCTGTGCCAGCGTACGGGCCAGAAGTAGGATACGGCTTGGGGCTAAGGTGTAGGGCTGGTGGTGGGTTTCCGTTCCGGGCTACGGTTAGGTTTATGGAATGGCAAGGCTTAGGGCACAGGTGAGGGTACGGCAACGTGGGAGCGTCAGGCTACGTGAAGATGCACGTGTCAGTGCCAGCGTACTGGCCAGTAGTAAGCTACGGCTTGGGGGTTAGGTGTAGGGCTGATGGTGGGTTTCCGTTCCGCGCTAGGGTTAGGGTTACAGAACGGCAAGGCTTAGGGCACAGGTGAGGGTACGGAAACGTGGGAGGTTCAGGCTACATGCTGACGCAAGGATCAGTGCCACCGTACAGGCCAGGAGTAGGCTACGGCGTAGGTTATGGTGTAGGGCTGGTGGTGGGTTTCCGTTCCGGGCTAGGGTTAGGGTTAGGGAACGGTAAGGCTTAGGGCACAGATGAGGGTACGGAAACGTGGGAGGGTCAGGCTACGTGCTGATGAAAGGGTCAGTGCCTGCGTACGGGCCAGGAATAGGCTACGGCTTGGGGTAAGGTGTAGGGCTGGTGGTGGTTTTCTGTTCCGGGCTAGGGTTAGGGTTAGGGAACGGCAAGGCTTAGGGCACAGGTGAGGTTACGGAAACGTGGGAGGGTCAGGCTACATGCTGACACACGGGTCAGTGCCAGCGTACGGGCCAGGACTAGGCTACGGCATACGATAAGGTGTAGAGCTGGTGGTGAGATTCCGTGCCGGGCTAGGGTTAGGGTTAGGGAACGACAAGGCTTAGGGCACAGGTGAGCGTACGGTAACATGGGAGGGTCAGGCTACGTGCTGAAGCACAGGTCAGTGCCCGCGTACGGGCCAGGTGTAGGCTACGGCATAGAGTAATGTGTAGGGCAGGTGGTGGGTTTCCGTTCCGGGCTAGGGTTAGGGTTAGTGAACGGCAAGGCTTAGGGCACAGGTGAGGGTACGGAAACGTGGGAGGGTCAGTCTAATTGCTGATGAAAGGGTCAGTGCCTGCGTATGAGCCAGGAATAGGCTACGGCGTAGGGAAAGGTGTAGGGCTGGTGGTGGGTTTCGGTTCCGGGCTAGGGTTAGGGTTAGGGAACGGCAAGGCTTAGGGCACAGGAGAGTGTCCGCAAACGTGGGAGGGTCAGGCTTCGTGCTCACGCACGGGTCTGTGCCAGCGTACGGGCCAGGAGTAGGCTACGGCTTAGGGGTAAGCTGTAGGGCTGGTGGTGGGTTTCCGTTCCGGGCTACGGTTAGGGTTAGGGAACGGCAAGGCTTAGGGCACAGGTGAGGGTACGGAAACGTGGGAGGGTCAGGCTACGTGATGATGCACGGGTCAGTGTCAGCGTACTGGCCAGGAGTAAGCTACGGGTTGGAGGTTAGGTGTAGGGCTGGTGGTGGGTTTCCGTTCCGGGCTAGGGTTAGGGTTACGGACCGGCAAGGCTTAGGGCAGAGATGAGGGTACGGAAACGTGGGAGGGTCTGGCTACGTGCTGATGAAATTGTCAGTGCCTGCGTACGGGCCAGGAATAGGTTACGGCATAGGGAAAGGTTTAGGGCTGGTGGTGGGTTTCCGTTCCGGGCTAGGGTTAGGGTTAGGGAACGGCAAGGCTTACAGCACAGGTGAGGGTACGGAAACGTGAGAGGGTTAGGCTACGTGCTGACACACAGTTCAGTGCCAGCGTACGGGCCAGGAGTAGGCTACGGCGTAGGGTAAGGTGTAGGGCTGGTGGTGGGTTTCCATTCATGGGCTAGGGTTAGGGTTAGGAAACGCCAAGGCTTAGGGCCCAGGTGAGGGTACGGAAACGTGGGAGGGTCAGACTACGTGCTGACGCATGGGTCAGTGCCAGCGTACCGGCAAGGTGTAGGCTACAGCGTAGGGAAAGTTTTAGGGCTAGTGGTGGGTTTCCGTTCAGGGCTAGGGTTAGGGTTAGGGAACGGCAAGGCTTATGGCACAGGTGAGGGTACGGAAACGTGGGAGGGTCAGGCTACGTGCTGACGCACGGGTCAGTGCCAGCGTACCGGCCAGGAGTAGGCTACGGCTTGGTGGTTAGGTGTAGGTCTGATGGTGTGTTTCCGTTCCAGGCTAGGGTTAGTGTTAGGGAACAGCAAGTCTTAGGGCACAGGTGAGGGTACAGAAACGTGGGAGGGTCAGGCTAAGTGCTGACGCACGGGTCAGTGCCAGCGTACGGGCCAGGAGTAGGCTACGGCTTGGGGGTTAGGTGTAGGGCTTTTGGTGTGTTTCCTTTCCGTACTAGGGTTAGGGTTAGGGAACGGCAAGGCTTAGGGCACAGGTGAGGGTACGGTAATGTGGGAAGTTCAGGCTACGTGGTGACGCACAGGTCATTGCCAGCGTATGGACCAGGAGTAGGCTACGGCTTGGGGGTAAGGTTTAGGGCTGGTGGTGGGTTTCCGTTCCGGGCTAGGGTTAGGGTTAGGGAACGGCAAGGCTTAGGGCACAGGTGATGGTACGGAAACGTGGGAGGGTCAGGCTACGTGCTGATGAAAGGGTCAGTGCCTGCGTACGGGCCAGGAATAGGCTACGGCGTAGGGAAAGGTGTAGGGCTGGTGGTGGGTTTCCGTTCCGGGCTAGGGTTAGTGTTAGGGAATGGCAAGGCTTAGGGCACAGGTGATGGTCCGCAAACGTGGGAGGGTCAGGCTACGTGCTGACGCACGGGTCAGTGCCAGCATAAGGTCCAGGAATAGGCTACGGCTTTGGGGTAAGTTGTAGGGCTGGTGGTGGGTTTCCGTTCCGGGCTAGGCTTAGGGTTAGGGAACGGCAAGGCTTAGGGCACAGGTGAGGGTCCACAAACTTGGGAGGGTCAGGCTTCGTGCTGACGCACGGGTCTGTGCCAGCGTACGGGCCAGGAGTAGGCTACGGCGTAGGGTAAGGTGTAGGGCTGGTGGTGGGTTTCCGTTCCGGGCTAGGGTTAGGGTTATGGAACGGAAAGGCTTAGGGCACAGGTGAGGGTACGGAAACGTGGGAGGGTCAGGCTACGTGCTGACCCATGTGTCAGAGCCAGCATACGGGCCAGGAGTAGGCTACTGCTTGGGGGTAAGGTATAGGGCTGGTGGTGGGTTTCCGTTCTGGGCTAGGGTTAGGGTTAGGGAATGGCAAGGCTTAGGGCACAGGTGAGGGTACGGAAAAGTGGGAGGGTCAGGCTACATGCTGACGCACGGGTCAGTGCCAGCGTACGGGCCAGGAATAGGCTACGGCGTAGGGTAAAGTGTAGGGCTGGTGGTGGTTTTCCGTTCAGGGCTAGGGTTAGGGTTAGGGAACGGCAAGGCTTAGGGCACAGGTGAGGATACAGAAACGTGGGAGGGTCAGGCTACGTGCTGACGCACGGGTCAGTGCAATCGTACCGGCCAGGAGTAGGCTACGGCTTGGGGTTTAGGTGTAGGGCTGGTGGTGGGTTTCTGTACCGGGCTAGGGTTAGGGTTAGAGAACGGCAAGGCTTAGGGCAAAGGTGATGGTACGGAAACGTGGGAGGGTCAGGCTACGTGCAGACGCACGGGTCAGTGCCAGCGTACGGGCCATAAGTAGGCTATGGCTTGGAGGTTAGGTGTAGGGCTGGTGGTGGTTTTCCGTTCTGTACTAGGGTTAGGGTTAGGGAACAGCAAGGCTTACGGCACAGGTGAAGGTACGGAAATGTGGGAAGTTCAGGCTACGTGCTGACGCACAGGTCAGTGCCAGCGTTCGGGCCAGGAGTAGGCTACGGCATAGGGTAAGGTGTAGGGCTTGTGGTGGGTTTCCGTTCCGGGCTAGGGTTAGTGTTAGGGAACGGAAAGGCTTAGGGCCCAGGTGAGGGTACGGAAACGTGTGGGGGTCAGACTACATGCTGACGCACGGGTCAGTGCCAGCGTACGGGCCAGGAGTAGGCTACGGCGTAGGGAAAGGTTTAGGGCTGGTGTTGGGTTTCCGTTCCGGACTAGGGTTAGGGTTAGGGAACGGCAAGGCTTAGGGCACAGGGGAGGGTACGGAAACGTGGGAGGGTCAGGCTACGTGCTGACGCACGGGTCAGTGCCAGCGTACGGGCCAGGAATAGGCTACGGCATACATTATGGTGTAGGGCTGGTGGTGGGATTCCGTTCCGGGCTTGGGTTAGAGTTAGGGAAGGCCAAGGCTTAGGGCTTAGCAGAAGGTACGGAAAAGTGGGAGGGTCAGGCTATGTGCTGATGCACGGGTCAGTGCCTGTGTACGGGTCAGGAGTAGGCTATGGCATGGGGGTAAGTTTTAGGGCTGGTGGTGGGTTTCCATACCAGGCTAGGGTTAGTGTTAGGGAACGGCAAGGTTTAGGGCCCAGGTGAGGGTATGGAAACGTGGGGTGTCAGTCTACATGCTGACGCAAAGGGTCAGTGCCAGCATACGGGCCAGGAGTAGGCTACGGCGTAGGGAAAGGTTTAGGGCTGGTGGTGGGTTTCCGTTCCGGGCTAGGGTTAGGGTTAGGGAACGACAAAGCTTAGGGCACAGGTGAGGGTACGGAAACGTGGGAGAGTCAGGCTACGTGCTGACGCACGTGTCAGTGTCAGCGTACAGGCCAGGAGTAGGCTACGCCGTAGGGTAAGGTCTAGGGCTGGTGGTGGTTTTCCGTTCAGGGCTAGGGTTATGGTTAGGGAATGTCAAGGCTTAGGGCACAGGTGAGGGTACGGAAACGTGGGAGGGTCAGGCTACGTGCTTACGCATGGGTCAGTGCCAGCATACGGGCCAGCAGTAGGCTACAGCGCAGGGTAAGGTATAGGGCTGGAGGTGGGTTTCCGTTCTGTGCTAGGGTTAGGGTTAGGGAACGGCAAGGCATAGGGCACAGGTGAGCGTACGGAAACGTGGCAGGGTCAGGCTACTTGCTGACCCACGGGTCAGTGCCAGCGTATGGGCCAGGAGTAGGCTACGGCTTGGGGGTAAGGTGTAGGGCTGGTGGTCCGTTTCCATGCCGGGCTAGGGTTAGGGTTACGGAACGGCAAGGCTTAGGGCACTGGTGAGGGTTACGGAAACGTGGGAGGGTCAGGCTACGTGCTGTCGCACGGGTCAGTGTCCGCGTATGGTCCAGGAGTAGGCTACGGCGTACGGTAATGTGTAGGGCTGGTGGTGGGTTTCCGTTCCGGGCTAGGGTTAGGGTTACGGAACGGCAAGGCTTAGGGCACAGGTGAGGGTACGGAAACATGGGAGCGTCAGGCTACGTGCTGACGCATGGGTCAGTGCCAGCGTACAGGCCAGGAGTAGGCTACGGTATAGGTTAAGGTCTACGGCTGGTGGTGGGTTTCCGTTCCGGGCTAGGGTTAGGGTTAGGGAAAGGCAAGGCTTAGGGCCCAGGTGAGGGTACGGAAACGTGGGAGGGTCAGGCTACGTGCTGACGCACACGTCAGTGCCATCGTACCGGCCAGGAATAGGCTACGGCTTGGGGGTTAGTGTAGGGCTGGTGGTGGGTTTCCGTTCCGGGCTAGGGTTAGTGTTAGGGAAGAGCAAGGCTTAGGGCATAGGTGAGGGTACGGAAACGTGGGAGGGTCAGGCTACGTGCTGACACATTGGTCAGTGCCAGCGTACGGGCCAGGAGTAGGCTATGGCTTGTGGGTTAGGTGTAGGGCTTGTGGTGTGTTTCTGTCCCGTACTAGGGTTAGGGTTAGGGAACGGCAAGGCTTAGGGCACAGGTGACGTAATGGTAACGTGGGAAGGTCAGGCTACATGCTGACGCACAGGTCAGTGCCAGCGTATGGACCACGAGTAGGCTATGGCTTGGGGGTAAGGTGTAGGGCTTGTGGTGGGTTTCCGTTCCGGGCTAGGGATAGGATTAGGGAATGGCAAGGTTTAGGGCACAGGTGAGGGTACAGCAACGTGGCAGGTTCAGGATACGTTCTGACGCACGGGTCAGTGCCAGCGTATGGACCAGGAGTAGGCTACAGTTGGGGGTAAGGTGTAGGGCTGTTGGTGGGTTTCCATTCCGGGCTACAGTTAGGGTTAGGGAACGGCAAAGCTTAGGGCACACGTGAGGGTACGGAAACGAGGGAGGTTCAGGCTACGTGATGACGCACGTGTCTGTGCCAGCGTACCGGCCAGGAGTAGGCTACGGTATGGTGGTTAGGTGTAGAGCTGGTGGTGGGTTTCCATTCCAGGCTAGGGTTAGTGTTAGGGAACAGGAAGGCTTAGGGCACAGGTGAGGGTACGGAAACGTGGGAGGGTCAGGCTACGTGCTGACGCACGGGTCAGTGCCAGCGTACGGGCCAGGAGTAGGCTACGGCTTGGGGGTAAGTTGTAGGGCTGGTGGTGGGTTTCCGTTCCAGGCTAGGGTTAGGGTTAGGGAACGGCAAGGCTTAGGGCACAGCTGAGGGTACAGAAACGTGGGAGGGTCAGGCTACGTGCTGACGCACGGTCAGTGCCAGCGTATGGGCCAGGAGTAAGCCACGGCTTGTGGGTTAAGATTAGGGATGGTGGTGGGTTTCCGTTTCGGGCTAGGGTTAGAGTTAGGGAACGACAAGCCTTAGGGCACAGGTGAGGGTACGGGAACATGGGAGGGTCAGGCTACATGCTGAAGCACAGGTCAGTGCCCGCGTACGGTCCAGGTGTAGGCTACGGCATAGGGTAAGGTGTAGGGCTGGGGGTGGGTTTCCGTTCCGGGCTAGGATTAGGATTAGGTAACGGCAAGGCTTAGGGCACAGGTGAGGTTACGGAATAGTGGGAGGGTCAGGCTACGTGCTGACACACGGCTGAGTGCCAGCATATGGGCCAGGAGCAGGCTACGGCGTGGTGGTAAGGTGTAGGGCTGGTGGTGGGTTTCTGTTCTGGGCTAGGGTTAGTGTTAGGGAACGGCAAGGCTTAGGGCACAGGTGAGGGTAAGGAAAAGTGTGAGGGTCAGGCTACGTGCTGACGCACGTGTCAGTGCCAGCATACCAGCCAGGAGTAGGCTAAGGCTTCGGGGTTAGGTGTAGGGCTGATGGTGGGTTTCCATTCCGGGCTAGGGTTAGGGTTAGGGAACGGTAAGGCTTAGGGCACAGGTGAGGGTATGGAAACGTGGGAGGGTCAGGCTACATGCTGCCGCACGGGTCAGTGCCAGCGTATGGGCCAGGAATAGGCTATGGCTTGGGCGTTAGGTGTAGGGCTCGTGGAGGGTTTCCGTTCCGTACTAGGGATAGGGTTAGGGAACAGCAAGGCTTAGGGAAAAGGTGAGGGTACGGAAATGTGGGAAGGTCAGGCTACGTGCTGACGCACGGGTCAGTGCCAGCGTACGGGACAGGAATAGGCTACGGCGTAGGGTAAGGTATAGGGCTGGTGGTGGGTTTCCGTTTCGGGCTAGGGTTAGGGTTACGGAACGGCAAGGCTTAGGGAACAGGTGAGGGTACGGAAACGTGGGAGGGTCAGGCTACGTGCTGACGCATGGGTCAGTGCCAGCGTTCGGGCCAGGAGAAGGCTACGGCGTAGGGTAAGGTGTAGGGCTGGTGGTGGGTTTCCGTTACAGGCTAGGGTTAGGGTTACGGAACGGCAAGGCTTAGGGCACAGGTGAGGGTACAGAAACGTGGGAGGGTCAGGCTATGTGGTGATGCATGGGTCAGTGCCAGCGTACCGGCTAGGAGTAGGCTACGGCTTGGGGGTTAGGTGTAGGGCTGGTGGTGGGTTTCCGTTCCGCGCTAGGGTTAGGGTTAGGGAATTGCAAGGCTTAGGGCACAGGTGAGGGTACGGAAACGTGGGAGGGTCAGGCTACATGCTTACGCACGGGTCAGTGCGAGCGTACGGGCGAGGAGTAGGCTACCCAGTAGGGAAAGGTTTAGGGCTGGTGGTGGGTTTCGGTTCCGGGCTAGGTTTAGGGTTAGGGAACGTCAAGGCTTAGGGCACAGGTGAGGGTACGGAAACGTGGGAGGGTCAGGCTACGTGCTGACGCACGGGTCAGTGCCAGCAGATGGGCCAGGAGTAGGCTACGGCGTAGGTTAAGGTGTAGGGCTGGTGGTGGGTTTCTGTTCCGGGCTACGGTTAGGATTAGGGAAAGGCAAAGCTTAGGGCACTGGTGAGGGTACGGAATCGTGGGAGGTTCAGGCTACGTGATGATCCACAGGTCAGTGCGAGCGTACCAACCAGGAGTAGGCTACGGCTTGTTGGTTAGGTGTAGGGCTGGTGGTGGGTTTCCCTTCCAGGCTAGGGTTAGTGTTAGGGAACAGCAAGGCTTAGGGCACAGGTGAGGGTACGGAAACGTGGGAGGGGCAGGCTATGTGCTGACGCACGGGTCAGTGCCAGCGTACGGGCCAGCATTAGGCTATGGCTTGGGGGTTAGGTGTAGGGCTTGTGGTGTGTTTCGGTTCCGTACTAGGGTTAGGGTTAGTGAACGGCAAGGCTTAGGGCACAGGTGAGGGTACGGTAATGTGGGAAGTTCAGGCTACGTGCTGACGCACAGGTCAGTGCCAGCGTATGGATCAGGAGTAGGCTATGGCTTGGGGGTAAGGTTTAGGGCTGGTGTTGGGTTTCCATTCCGGGCTAGGGTTAGGGTTAGGGAACGGCAAGGCTTAGGGCACAGGTGAGGGTACGGAAACGTGGGAGGGTCAGGCTACGTGCTGATGAAAGGGTCAGTGCCTGCGTATGGGCCAGGAATAGGCTACGGTGTAGGGAAAGGTGTAGGGCTGGTGGTGGGTTTCCGTTCCGGGCTAGGGTTAGGGTTAGGGTTAGGGAATGGCAAGGCTTAGGGCACAGGTGTGGGTCCGCAAACGTGGGAGGGTCATGCTACGTGCTGACGCACGGGTCAGTGCCAGCGTTAGGTCCAGGAGTAGCCTACGGCTTGGGGGTAACGTGTAGGGCTGGTGGTGGGTTTTCGTTCCGGACTAGGGTTAGGGTTAGGGAACGGCAACGCTTAGGGCACAGGTGAGGGTACGGAAACGTGTGAGGGTCAGGCTACGTGCTGACGCATGGGTCAGTGCCATCGTACGGGCCAGGAGTAGGCTACGGCGTAGGGTAAAGTTTAGGGCTGCTGGTGGGTTTCCGTTCCTCGCTAGGGTTAGGGTGAGGGAACGGCAAGGCTTAGGGCACAGGTGAGGGTACGGAAACGTGGGAGGGTCAGGCTACGTGCTGACTCACGTGTCAGTGCCAGCGTACGGGCCAGGAGTAGGCTATGGCGTATGGTGAGGTGTAGGGCTTGTGGTGGGTTTTCGTTCCAGGCTAGTGTTAGGGTTAGGGAACGGCAAGGCTTAGGGCACAGGTGAGGGTACGGAAACCTGTGAGGGTCAGGCTACATGCTGACGCACGTGTCAGTGCCAGCGTACGGGCCAGGAATATGCTACGGCATACGGTAATGTGTAGGGCTGGTGGTGGGATTCCGTTCCGTCTTGGGTTATGGTTAGTGAACGGCAAGGCTTATGGCACAGGAGAGGGTATGGAAACGTGGGAGGGTCAGGCTTCATGCTGATGCATGTGTCAGTGCCAGCGTACCGGCCAGGAGTAGACTACGGCGTAGGGTAATGTGTAGGGCTGTTTCCCTTTCGGGCTACAGTTAGGGTTAGGGAATGGCAAAGCGTAGGGCACAGGTGAGGTTACGGAAACGAGGGAGGTTCAGGCTACATGCTGATGCACGTGTCAGTGCCAGCGTACCGGCGAGGAGTAGGCTACGGCTTGGTGGTTAGGTGTAGGCTTGGTGGTGTGTTTCCGTTCCAGGCTAGGGTTAGTGTTAGGGAACAGCAAGGCTTAGGGCACAGGTGAGGGTACGGAAATGTGGGATGGTCAGGCTACGTGCTGACGCACAGGTCAGTGCCAGCGTATGGGCCAGGAGTAGGCTATGGCTTGGGGGTTAGTTGTAGGGCTGGTGGTGTGTTTCCGTTCCGTACTAGGGTTAGAGTTAGGGAACGGCAAGGCTTAGGGCACAGGTGAGGTTACGGTAATGTGGGAAGTTCAGGCTACGTGCTGACGCACAGGTCAGTGCCAGCGTATGGACCAGGAGTAGGCTACGGCTTGGGGGTAAGGTGTAGGGCTGGTGGTGGGTTTCCGTTCCTGGCTAAGATTAGGGTAAGGGAACGGCAAGGCTTAGGGCACAGGTGAGGGTACAGAAACGTGGGAGGGTCAGGCTATGTGGTGATGCATGGGTCAGTGCCAGCGTACCGGCTAGGAGTAGGCTACGGCTTGGGGGTTAGGTGTAGGGCTGTTGGTGGGTTTCCGTTCCGCGCTAGGGTTAGGGTTAGGGAACTGCAAGGCTTAGGGCACAGGTGAGGGTACGGAAACTTGGGAGGGTCAGGCTACATGCTTACGCACGGGTCAGTGCGAGCGTACGGGCGAGGAGTAGGCTACCCAGTAGGGAAAGGTTTAGGGCTGGTGGTGGGTTTCTGTTCCGGGCTAGGTTTAGGGTTAGGGAACGTCAAGGCTTAGGGCACAGGTGAGGGTACGGAAACGTGGGAGGGTCAGGCTACGTGCTGACGCACGGGTCAGTGCCAGCAGATGGGCCAGGAGTAGGCTACGGCGTAGGTTAAGGTTTAGTGCTGGTGGTGGGTTTCTGTTCCGGGCTACGGTTAGGATTAGGGAAAGGCAAAGCTTAGGGCACTGGTGAGGGTACGGAATCGTGGGAGGTTCAGGCTACTTGAGGACCCACAGGTCAGTGCCAGTGTACCAACCAGGAGTAGGCTACGACTTGTTGGTTAGGTGTAGGGCTGGTGGTGGGTTTCCGTTCCAGGCTAGGGTTAGTGTTAGGGAACGGCAAGGCTTAGGGCACAGGTGAGGGTACGGTAATGTTGGAAGGTCAAGCTACGTGCTGACGTACAGGTCAGTGCCAGCGTATGGACCAGGAGTAGGCTACGGCTTGGGGGTAAGGTGTAGGGCTTGTGGTGCTTTTCCGTTCAGGGCTAGGGTTAGGGTTAGGGAACGGCAAGGCTTAGGGCACAGGTGAGGGTACGGCAACGTGGCAGGGTCAGGATACGTTCTGACGCACGGGTCAGTGCCAGCGTATGGACCAGGAGTAGGCTACGGCATGTGGGTAAGGTGTAGGGCTGGTGGTGGTTTTCTGTTCTGGGCTAGGGTTAGGGTTAGTGAACGGCAAGGCTTAGGGCACAGGTGAGGTTACGGAAACGTGGGAGTGTCTGGCTACGTGGTGATGAAAGGGTCAGTGCCTGCGTACGATACAGGAATAGGCTACGGTGTATGGAAAGGTGTAGGGCTGGTGTTGGGTTTCCGTTCAGGGCTAGGGTTAGGGTTAGGGAACGGCAAGGCTTAGGGCTCAGGTGAGGTTCCGCAAAGGTGGGAGGGTCAGGCTACGTGCTGACGCACGGGTCAGTTCCAGCGTACGGGCCAGGAGTTGGCTACGGCTTGGGGGTAAGGTGTAGGGCTGGTTGTGGGTTTCCGTTCGAGGCTAGGTTTAGGGTTAGGGAACGGAAAGTCTTAGGGCACAGGTGAGGGTACGGAAACGTGGGAGGGTCAGGCTACGTGCTGACGCACGGGTCAGTGCCAGCGTACGGGCCAGGAGTAGGCTATGACGTAGGGTTAGGTGTAGGGCTGCTGGTGGGTTTCTGTTCCTGTCTAGGGTTATGGTGAGGGAACGGCAAGGCTTAGGGCACAGGTGAGGGTACGGTAACATTGGAGGGTTAGGCTACGTGGTGAAGCACAGGTGATTACCCACGTATGGGCCAGGTGTAGGCTACGGCATAGGGTAAGGTGTAGGGCTGGTGGTGGGTTTTCATTCCGGGCTAGGGTTAGGGTTAGGGAACGGCAAGGCTTAGGGCACAGGTGACGTTACGGAAACGTGGGAGGGTCAGGGTACGTGCTGACGCATGGGCCAGTGCCAGCATATGGGCCAGGAGTAGGCTACGGCGTGGTGGTAAGTTGTAGGGCTGGTGGTGTGTTTCCGTTCCGGGCTAGGGTTAGGGTTAGGGAACGGCAAGGCTTAGGGCACTGGTGATGGTACGGAAACGTGGGAGGGTCAGGCTACGTGCTGACGCAAGGGTCAGTGCCAGCGTACGGGCCAGGAGTAGGCTACGTCTTGGGGGTAAGGTGTAGGGCTGGTGGTGGGTTTCCGTTCTGGGCTAGGGTTAGGGTAAGGGAACGGCAAGGCTTAGGGCACAGGTGAGGGTACGGAAAAGTGGGAGGGTCAGGCTACTTGCTGACGCACGGGTCAGTGCCAGCGTACAGGCCAGGAGTAGGCTACGGCGTAGGGTAAAGTGTAGGGCTGGTGGTGGTTTTCCGTTCAGGGCTAGGGTTAGTGTTAAGGAACGGCAAGGCTTAGGGCACAGGTGAGGATACAGAAACGTGGGAGGGTCAGGCTACGTGCTGACGCATGGGCCAGTGCAAGCGTACCGGCCAGGAGTAGGCTACGGCTTGGGGTTTAGGTGTAGGGCTGGTGGTGGGTTTCTGTACTGGTCTAGGGTTAGGGTTAGGGAACGGCAAGGCTTAGGGCAAAGGTGATGGTACGGAAACGTGGGAGGGTCAGGGTACGTGCTGACGCACGGGTCAGTGCCAGCGTATGGTTCATAAGTAGGCTATGGCTTGGAGGTTAGTTGTACGGCTGGTGGTGGTTTTCCGTTCCGTACTAGGGTTAGGGTTAGGGAACAGCAATGCTTACGGCACAGGTGAAGGTACGGAAATGTGGGAAGGTCAGGCTACGTGCTGATGCACGGGTCAGTGCCAGCGTTCGGGCCAGGAGTAGGCTACGACATAGGGTAAGGTTTAGGGCTTGTGGTGGGTTTCCGTTCCGGGCTAGGGTTAGGGTTAGGGAAAGGCAAGGCTTAGGGCCCAGGTGAGGGTACGGAAACGTGGGAGGGTCAGGCTACGTGCTGACGCACACGTCAGTGCCATCGTACAGGCCAGGAATAGGCTACGGCTTGGGGGTTAGTGTAGGGCTGGTGGTGGGTTTCCGTTCCGGGCTAGGGTTAGTGTTAGGGAAGAGCAAGGCTTAGGGCATAGGTGAGGGTACGGAAACGTGGGAGGGTCAGGCTACGTGCTGACACATTGGTCAGTGCCAGCGTACGGGCCAGGAGTAGGCTATGGCTTGTGGGTTAGGTGTAGGGCTTGTGGTGTGTTTCTGTCCCGTACTAGGGTTAGGGTTAGGGAACGGCAAGGCTTAGGGCACAGGTGACGTAATGGTAACGTGGGAAGGTCAGGCTACATGCTGACGCACAGGTCAGTGCCAGCGTATGGACCACGAGTAGGCTATGGCTTGGGGGTAAGGTGTAGGGCTTGTGGTGGGTTTCCGTTCCGGGCTAGGGATAGGATTAGGGAATGGCAAGGTTTAGGGCACAGGTGAGGGTACAGCAACGTGGCAGGTTCAGGATACGTTCTGACGCACGGGTCAGTGCCAGCGTATGGACCAGGAGTAGGCTACAGTTGGGGGTAAGGTGTAGGGCTGTTGGTGGGTTTCCATTCCGGGCTACAGTTAGGGTTAGGGAACGGCAAAGCTTAGGGCACACGTGAGGGTACGGAAACGAGGGAGGTTCAGGCTACGTGATGACGCACGTGTCTGTGCCAGCGTACCGGCCAGGAGTAGGCTACGGTATGGTGGTTAGGTGTAGAGCTGGTGGTCGGTTTCCATTCCAGGCTAGGGTTAGTGTTAGGGAACAGCAAGGCTTAGGGCACAGGTGAGGGTACGGAAACGTGGGAGGGTCAGGCTACGTGCTGACGCACGGGTCAGTGCCAGCGTACGGGCCAGGAGTAGGCTACGGCTTGGGGGTAAGTTGTAGGGCTGGTGGTGGGTTTCCGTTCCAGGCTAGGGTTAGGGTTAGGGAACGGCAAGGCTTAGGGCACAGCTGAGGGTACAGAAACGTGGGAGGGTCAGGCTACGTGCTGATGCACGGCTCAGTGGCAGCGTACCGGCCAGGAGTAGGCTACGGCATATGGTAAGGTGCAGGGCTGGTGGTGGGATTCCTTTCCGGTCTAGGGTTAGGGTTAGGGAACGGCAAGTCTTAGGGCTCAGGTAAGAGTACAGGAAAGTGGGAGGGTCAGGCTACGTGCTGACGCACGGGTCAGTGCCAGTGTACGGGCCAGGTGTAGGCTACGGCTTGTGGGTAAGGTTTAGGGCTGGTGGTGGGTTTCCGTTCCGGGCTAGGGTTAGGGTTAGGGAAGAGAAAGGCTTAGGGCACAGGTGAGGGTACGGAAACGTGGGAGGGTCAGGCTACGTGCTGACGCACGGTCAGTGCCAGCGTATGGGCCAGGAGTAAGCCACGGCTTGTGGGTTAAGATTAGGGATGGTGGTGGGTTTCCGTTTCGGGCTAGGGTTAGAGTTAGGGAACGACAAGCCTTAGGGCACAGGTGAGGGTACGGGAACATGGGAGGGTCAGGCTACATGCTGAAGCACGTGTCAGTGCCAGCGTACGGGCCAGGAATATGCTACGGCATACGGTAATGTGTAGGGCTGGTGGTGGGATTCCGTTCCGGCTTGGGTTATGGTTAATGAACGGCAAGGCTTAGGGCACAGGTGAGGGTACGGAAACGTGGGAGGGTCAGGCTTCATGCTGATGCCCGTGTCAGTGCCAGCGTACCGGCCAGGAGTAGACTACGGCGTAGGGTAATGTGTAGGGCTGTTTCCCTTTCGGGCTACAGTTAGGGTTAGGGAATGGCAAAGCGTAGGGCACAGGTGAGGTTACGGAAACGAGGGAGGTTCAGGCTACATGCTGATGCACGTGTCAGTGCCAGCGTACCGGCGAGGAGTAGGCTACGGCTTGGTGGTTAGGTGTAGGCTTGGTGGTGTGTTTCCGTTCCAGGCTAGGGTTAGTGTTAGGGAACAGCAAGGCTTAGGGCACAGGTGAGGGTACGGAAATGTGGGATGGTCAGGCTACGTGCTGACGCACAGGTCAGTGCCAGCGTACGGGCCAGGAGTAGGCTATGGCTTGGGGGTTAGTTGTAGGGCTGGTGGTGTGTTTCCGTTCCGTACTAGGGTTAGAGTTAGGGAACGGCAAGGCTTAGGGCACAGGTGAGGTTACGGTAATGTGGGAAGTTCAGGCTACGTGCTGACGCACAGGTCAGTGCCAGCGTATGGACCAGGAGTATGCTACGGCTTGGGGGTAAGGTGTAGGGCTGGTGGTGGGTTTCCGTTCCTGGCTAAGATTAGGGTAAGGGAACGGCAAGGCTTAGGGCACAGGTGAGGGTACAGAAACGTGGGAGGGTCAGGCTATGTGGTGATGCATGGGTCAGTGCCAGCGTACCGGCTAGGAGTAGGCTACGGCTTGGGGGTTAGGTGTAGGGCTGGTGGTGGGTTTCCGTTCCGCGCTAGGGTTAGGGTTAGGGAATTGCAAGGCTTAGGGCACAGGTGAGGGTACGGAAACGTGGGAGGGTCAGGCTACATGCTTACGCACGGGTCAGTGCGAGCGTACGGGCGAGGAGTAGGCTACCCAGTAGGGAAAGGTTTAGGGCTGGTGGTGGGTTTCGGTTCCGGGCTAGGTTTAGGGTTAGGGAACGTCAAGGCTTAGGGCACAGGTGAGGGTACGGAAACGTGGGAGGGTCAGGCTACGTGCTGACGCACGGGTCAGTGCCAGCAGATGGGCCAGGTGTAGGCTACGGCGTAGGTTAAGGTGTAGGGCTGGTGGTGGGTTTCTGTTCCGGGCTACGGTTAGGATTAGGGAAAGGCAAAGCTTAGGGCACTGGTGAGGGTACGGAATCGTGGGAGGTTCAGGCTACGTGATGATCCACAGGTCAGTGCGAGCGTACCAACCAGGAGTAGGCTACGGCTTGTTGGTTAGGTGTAGGGCTGTTGGTGGGTTTCCGTTCCAGGCTAGGGTTAGTGTTAGGGAACAGCAAGGCTTAGGGCACAGGTGAGGGTACGGAAACGTGGGAGGGGCAGGCTATGTGCTGACGCACGGGTCAGTGCCAGCGTACGGGCCAGCATTAGGCTATGGCTTGGGGGTTAGGTGTAGGGCTTGTGGTGTGTTTCGGTTCCGTACTAGGGTTAGGGTTAGGGAACGGCAAGGCTTAGGGCACAGGTGAGGGTACGGTAATGTGGGAAGTTCAGGCTACGTGCTGACGCACAGGTCAGTGCCAGCGTATGGATCAGGAGTAGGCTATGGCTTGGGGGTAAGGTTTAGGGCTGGTGTTGGGTTTCCATTCCGGGCTAGGGTTAGGGTTAGGGAACGGCAAGGCTTAGGGCACAGGTGAGGGTACGGAAACGTGGGAGGGTCAGGCTACGTGCTGATGAAAGGGTCAGTGCCTGCGTATGGGCCAGGAATAGGCTACGGTGTAGGGAAAGGTGTAGGGCTGGTGGTGGGTTTCCGTTCCGGGCTAGGGTTAGGGTTAGGGTTAGGGAATGGCAAGGCTTAGGGCACAGGTGTGGGTCCGCAAACGTGGGAGGGTCATGCTACGTGCTGACGCACGGGTCAGTGCCAGCGTTAGGTCCAGGAGTAGCCTACGGCTTGGGGGTAAGGTGTAGGGCTGGTGGTGGGTTTTCGTTCCGGACTAGGGTTAGGGTTAGGGAACGGCAACGCTTAGGGCACAGGTGAGGGTACGGAAACGTGTGAGGGTCAGGCTACGTGCTGACGCATGGGTCAGTGCCATCGTACGGGCCAGGAGTAGGCTACGGCGTAGGGTAAAGTTTAGGGCTGCTGGTGGGTTTCCGTTCCTCGCTAGGGTTAGGGTGAGGGAACGGCAAGGCTTAGGGCACAGGTGAGGGTACGGAAACGTGTGAGGGTCAGGCTACGTGCTGACTCACGTGTCAGTGCCAGCGTACGGTCCAGGAGTAGGCTATGGCGTATGGTGAGGTGTAGGGCTTGTGGTGGGTTTTCGATCCGGGCTAGTGTTAGGGTTAGGGAACGGCAAGGCTTAGGGCACAGGTGAGGGTACGGAAACCTGTGAGGGTCAGGCTACATGCTGACGCACGTGTCAGTGCCAGCGTACGGGCCAGGAATATGCTACGGCATACGGTAATGTGTAGGGCTGGTGGTGGGATTCCGTTCCGTCTTGGGTTATGGTTAGTGAACGGCAAGGCTTATGGCACAGGTGAGGGTATGGAAACGTGGGAGGGTCAGGCTTCATGCTGATGCATGTGTCAGTGCCAGCGTACCGGCCAGGAGTAGACTACGGCGTAGGGTAATGTGTAGGGCTGTTTCCCTTTCGGGCTACAGTTAGGGTTAGGGAATGGCAAAGCGTAGGGCACAGGTGAGGTTACGGAAACGAGGGAGGTTCAGGCTACATGCTGATGCACGTGTCAGTGCCAGCGTACCGGCGAGGAGTAGGCTACGGCTTGGTGGTTAGGTGTAGGCTTGGTGGTGTGTTTCCGTTCCAGGCTAGGGTTAGTGTTAGGGAACAGCAAGGCTTAGGGCACAGGTGAGGGTACGGAAATGTGGGATGGTCAGGCTACGTGCTGACGCACAGGTCAGTGCCAGCGTACGGGCCAGGAGTAGGCTATGGCTTGGGGGTTAGTTGTAGGGCTGGTGGTGTGTTTCCGTTCCGTACTAGGGTTAGAGTTAGGGAACGGCAAGGCTTAGGGCACAGGTGAGGGTACGGAAACGTGGGAGGGTCAGGCTTCGTGCTGATGCACGGGTCATTGCCACCGTATGGGCCAGGAGTAGGCTACGGCTTTTGGGTAAGTTTTGGGGCTGGTGGTGGGTTTCTGTTCTGGGCTAGGGTTAGGGTTAGGAAACGGCAAGGCTTAGGGCACAGGTGAGGGTACGGAAACGTGGGAGGGTCAGGCTACGTGCTGACACACGGGTCAGTGCCAGTGTACAGGCCAGGAATAGGCTACGGCGTAGGGTAAGCTGTAGGGTTCGTGGTGGGTTTCCGTTCCGGACAAGGGTTAGGGTTAGGGAAAGGCAAGGCTTAGGGCACAGGTGAGGTTACAGAAAAGTGGGAGGGTCAGGCTATGTGTTGACGCACGTTTCAGTGCCAGCATACGGGCCAGGAGTAGGCTACGGCTTGGGGGTAACCTGTAGGGCTGGTGGTGGGTTTCCGTTCCGGGCTAGGGTTAGGGTTAGGGAACGGCAAGGCTTAGGGCACAGGTGAGGGTATGGTAACGTGGGAGGGTCAGGCTACATGCTGACGCACGGGTCAGTGCCAGCGTTCGGGCCAGGAGTAGGCTATGTCTTGGGGGTTAGGTGTAGGGCTGGTGGTGTGTTTCCGTTCCGTACTAGGTTTAGGGTTAGGGAACGGCAAGGCTTAGGGCACAGGTGAGGTTACGGTAATGTGGGAAGTTCAGGCTACATGCTGACGCACAGGTCAGTGCCAGCGTATGGGCCAGGAGTAGGCTACGGCTTGGGGGTAAGATGTAGGGCTGGTGGTGGGTTTCCGTTCCAGGCTAGGGTTAGGGTTAGGGAACGGCAAGGCTTAGGGCACAGGTGAGGGTACGGAAACGTGGGAGTGTCTGGCTACGTGCTGATGAAAGTGTCAGTGCCTGTGTAGGGGCCAGGAATAGGCTACGTCGTAGGGAAAGTTGTAGGGCTGGTGGTGGGTTTCCGTTCCGGGCTAGGGTTAGGGTTAGGGAATGGCAAGGCTTAGGGCACAGGTGAGGGTCCGCAAACGTGGGAGGGTCATGCTACGTGCTGACGCACGGGTCAGTGCCAGCGTTAGGTCCAGGAGTAGCCTACGGCTTGGGGGTAAGGTGTAGGGCTGGTGGTGGGTTTTCGTTCCGGACTAGGGTTAGGGTTAGGGAACGGCAACGCTTAGGGCACAGGTGAGGGTACGGAAACGTGTGAGGGTCAGGCTACGTGCTGACGCATGGGTCAGTGCCATCGTACGGGCCAGGAGTAGGCTACGGCGTAGGGTAAAGTTTAGGGCTGCTGGTGGGTTTCCGTTCCTCGCTAGGGTTAGGGTGAGGGAACGGCAAGGCTTAGGGCACAGGTGAGGGTACGGAAACGTGTGAGGGTCAGGCTACGTGCTGACTCACGTGTCAGTGCCAGCGTACGGGCCAGGAGTAGGCTATGGCGTATGGTGAGGTGTAGGGCTTGTGGTGGGTTTTCGATCCGGGCTAGTGTTAGGGTTAGGGAACGGCAAGGCTTAGGGCACAGGTGAGGGTACGGAAACCTGTGAGGGTCAGGCTACATGCTGACGCACGTGTCAGTGCCAGCGTACGGGCCAGGAATATGCTACGGCATACGGTAATGTGTAGGGCTGGTGGTGGGATTCCGTTCCGTCTTGGGTTATGGTTAGTGAACGGCAAGGCTTATGGCACAGGTGAGGGTATGGAAACGTGGGAGGGTCAGGCTTCATGCTGATGCATGTGTCAGTGCCAGCGTACCGGCCAGGAGTAGACTACGGCGTAGGGTAATGTGTAGGGCTGTTTCCCTTTCGGGCTACAGTTAGGGTTAGGGAATGGCAAAGCGTAGGGCACAGGTGAGGTTAAGGAAACGAGGGAGGTTCAGGCTACATGCTGATGCACGTGTCAGTGCCAGCGTACCGGCGAGGAGTAGGCTACGGCTTGGTGGTTAGGTGTAGGCTTGGTGGTGTGTTTCCGTTCCAGGCTAGGGTTAGTGTTAGGGAACAGCAAGGCTTAGGGCACAGGTGAGGGTACGGAAATGTGGGATGGTCAGGCTACGTGCTGACGCACAGGTCAGTGCCAGCGTACGGGCCAGGAGTAGGCTATGGCTTGGGGGTTAGTTGTAGGGCTGGTGGTGTGTTTCCGTTCCGTACTAGGGTTAGAGTTAGGGAACGGCAAGGCTTAGGGCACAGGTGAGGGTACGGAAACGTGGGAGGGTCAGGCTTCGTGCTGATGCACGGGTCATTGCCACCGTATGGGCCAGGAGTAGGCTACGGCTTTTGGGTAAGTTTTGGGGCTGGTGGTGGGTTTCTGTTCTGGGCTAGGGTTAGGGTTAGGAAACGGCAAGGCTTAGGGCACAGGTGAGGGTACGGAAACGTGGGAGGGTCAGGCTACGTGCTGACACACGGGTCAGTGCCAGTGTACAGGCCAGGAATAGGCTACGGCGTAGGGTAAGCTGTAGGGTTCGTGGTGGGTTTCCGTTCCGGACTAGGGTTAGGGTTAGGGAAAGGCAAGGCTTAGGGCACAGGTGAGGTTACAGAAAAGTGGGAGGGTCAGGCTATGTGTTGACGCACGTTTCAGTGCCAGCATACGGGCCAGGAGTAGGCTACGGCTTGGGGGTAACCTGTAGGGCTGGTGGTGGGTTTCCGTTCCGGGCTAGGGTTAGGGTTAGGGAACGGCAAGGCTTAGGGCACAGGTGAGGGTATGGTAACGTGGGAGGGTCAGGCTACATGCTGACGCACGGGTCAGTGCCAGCGTTCGGGCCAGGAGTAGGCTATGTCTTGGGGGTTAGGTGTAGGGCTGGTGGTGTGTTTCCGTTCCGTACTAGGTTTAGGGTTAGGGAACGGCAAGGCTTAGGGCACAGGTGAGGTTACGGTAATGTGGGAAGTTCAGGCTACATGCTGACGCACAGGTCAGTGCCAGCGTATGGGCCAGGAGTAGGCTACGGCTTGGGGGTAAGATGTAGGGCTGGTGGTGGGTTTCCGTTCCAGGCTAGGGTTAGGGTTAGGGAACGGCAAGGCTTAGGGCACAGGTGAGGGTACGGAAACGTGGGAGTGTCTGGCTACGTGCTGATGAAAGTGTCAGTGCCTGTGTAGGGGCCAGGAATAGGCTACGTCGTAGGGAAAGTTGTAGGGCTGGTGGTGGGTTTCCGTTCCGGGCTAGGGTTAGGGTTAGGGAATGGCAAGGCTTAGGGCACAGGTGAGGGTCCGCAAACGTGGGAGGGTCAGGCTACGTGCTGACGCACTGGTCAGTGCCAGCGTAAGGTCCAGGAGTAGCCTACGGCTTGGGGGTAAGTTGTAGGGCTGGTGGTGGGTTTCCGTTCCTGGCTAGGATTAGGGTTAGGGAACGGCAAGGCTTAGGGCACAGGTGAGGGTACAGAAACGTGGGAGGGTCAGGCTATGTGCTGATGCATGGGTCAGTGCCAGCGTACCGGCTAGTAGTAGGATACGGCTTGGGGGTTATGTGTAGGGCTGGTGGTGGGTTTCTGTTCCGGACTAGGTTTAGGGTTAGGGAACGGTAAGGCTTAGGACACATGTGAGGGTACTGAAATGTGTGAGGGTCAGGCTACGTGCTGACGCACGTGTCAGAGCCAGCGTACGGGCCAGGAGTAGGCTGCGGCGTAGGGTAAGGTGTAGGGCTGCTGGTGGATTTCAGTTCCTGGCTAGGGTTATGGTGAGGGAACGGCAAGGCTTAGGGCACAGGTGAGGGTACGGAAACATGGGAGAGTCAGGCTACGGGCTGCCTCACGGGTCAGTGCCATCGTACGGGCCAGGAGTGGGCTACGGCGTATGGTAAGGTTTAGGGCTTCTTGTGGGTTTCCGTTCCTGGCTAGGGTTAGGGTTAGTGTACGGCAAGGCTTAGGGCACAGGTGAGGGTACAGAAACGTGGGAGGGTCAGGCTACGTGCTGACGCACGGGTCAGTGTCAGCGTACGTGCCAGGAGTAGGCTACGGTGTAGGGTAAGGTGTAGGGCTGGTGGTGGTTTTCTGTTCCAGGCTACGGTTAGTGTTAGGGAACAGCAAGGCTTAGGGCACAGGTGAGGGTACGGAAACGTGGGAGGGTCAGGCTACGTGCTGACGCACGGGCCAGTGCCAGCGTACCGGCCAGGAGTAGGCTACGGCTTGGGGGTTAGGTGTAGGGCTGGTGGTGGGTTTCCCTTCCAGGCTAGGGTTAGTGTTAGGGAACAGCAAGGCTTAGGGCACAGGGGAGGGTACGGAAACGTGGGAGGGTCAGGCTACATGCTGACGCATGGGTCAGTGCCAGCGTACTGGCCAGGAGTAGGCTATGGCTTGGGGGTTAGGTGTAGGGCTTGTGGTGTGTTTCCCTTCCGTACTAGTGTTAGGGTTAAGGAACGGCAAGGCTTAGGGCACAGGTGACGTTACGGTAATGTGGGAAGGTCAGGCTACGTGCTGACGCACATGTCATTGCCAGCGTATGGACCAGGAATAGGCTACGGCTTGGGGGTAAGGTGTAGAGCTGGTGGTCGGTTTCCGTTCTGGACTAGGTTTAGGGTTAGGGTACGGCAAGGCTTAGGGCACAGGTGATGGTCCGCAAACGTGGGAGGGTCAGGCTACGTGCTGATGCAAGGGTCAGTGCCAGCATAAGGTCCAGGAATAGGCTACGGCTTTGGGGTAAGTTGTAGGGCTGGTGGTGGGTTTCCGTACTGGGCTAGGGATAGGGTTAGGGAACGGCAAGGCTTAGGGCACAGGTGAGGGTCCACAAACGTGGGAGGGTCAGGCTTCGTGCTGATGCACGGGTCTGTGCCAGCGTACGGGCCAGAAGTAGGATACGGCTTGGGGCTAAGGTGTAGGGCTGGTGGTGGGTTTCCGTTCCGGGCTACGGTTAGGTTTATGCAATGGCAAGGCTTAGGGCACAGGTGAGGGTACGGCAACGTGGGAGCGTCAGGCTACGTGAAGATGCACGTGTCAGTGCCAGCGTACTGGCCAGTAGTAAGCTACGGCTTGGGGGTTAGGTGTAGGGCTGATGGTGGGTTTCCGTTCCGCGCTAGGGTTAGGGTTACAGAACGGCAAGGCTTAGGGCACAGGTGAGGGTACGGAAACGTGGGAGGTTCAGGCTACATGCTGACGCAAGGATCAGTGCCACCGTACAGGCCAGGAGTAGGCTACGGCGTAGGTTATGGTGTAGGGCTGGTGGTGGGTTTCCGTTCCGGGCTAGGGTTAGGGTTAGGGAACGGTAAGGCTTAGGGCACAGATGAGGGTACGGAAACGTGGGAGGGTCAGGCTACGTGCTGATGAAAGGGTCAGTGCCTGCGTACGGGCCAGGAATAGGCTACGGCTTGGGGTAAGGTGTAGGGCTGGTGGTGGTTTTCTGTTCCGGGCTAGGGTTAGGGTTAGGGAACGGCAAGGCTTAGGGCACAGGTGAGGTTACGGAAACGTGGGAGGGTCAGGCTACATGCTGACACACGGGTCAGTGCCAGCGTACGGGCCAGGACTAGGCTACGGCATACGATAAGGTGTAGAGCTGGTGGTGAGATTCCGTGCCGGGCTAGGGTTAGGGTTAGGGAACGACAAGGCTTAGGGCACAGGTGAGCGTACGGTAACATGGGAGGGTCAGGCTACGTGCTGAAGCACAGGTCAGTGCCCGCGTACGGGCCAGGTGTAGGCTACGGCATAGAGTAATGTGTAGGGCAGGTGGTGGGTTTCCGTTCCGGGCTAGGGTTAGGGTTAGTGAACGGCAAGGCTTAGGGCACAGGTGAGGGTACGGAAACGTGGGAGGGTCAGTCTAATTGCTGATGAAAGGGTCAGTGCCTGCGTATGAGCCAGGAATAGGCTACGGCGTAGGGAAAGGTGTAGGGCTGGTGGTGGGTTTCGGTTCCGGGCTAGGGTTAGGGTTAGGGAACGGCAAGGCTTAGGGCACAGGAGAGTGTCCGCAAACGTGGGAGGGTCAGGCTTCGTGCTCACGCACGGGTCTGTGCCAGCGTACGGGCCAGGAGTAGGCTACGGCTTAGGGGTAAGCTGTAGGGCTGGTGGTGGGTTTCCGTTCCGGGCTACGGTTAGGGTTAGGGAACGGCAAGGCTTAGGGCACAGGTGAGGGTACGGAAACGTGGGAGGGTCAGGCTACGTGATGATGCACGGGTCAGTGTCAGCGTACTGGCCAGGAGTAAGCTACGGGTTGGAGGTTAGGTGTAGGGCTGGTGGTGGGTTTCCGTTCCGGGCTAGGGTTAGGGTTACGGACCGGCAAGGCTTAGGGCAGAGATGAGGGTACGGAAACGTGGGAGGGTCTGGCTACGTGCTGATGAAATTGTCAGTGCCTGCGTACGGGCCAGGAATAGGTTACGGCATAGGGAAAGGTTTAGGGCTGGTGGTGGGTTTCCGTTCCGGGCTAGGGTTAGGGTTAGGGAACGGCAAGGCTTACAGCACAGGTGAGGGTACGGAAACGTGAGAGGGTTAGGCTACGTGCTGACACACAGTTCAGTGCCAGCGTACGGGCCAGGAGTAGGCTACGGCGTAGGGTAAGGTGTAGGGCTGGTGGTGGGTTTCCATTCATGGGCTAGGGTTAGGGTTAGGAAACGCCAAGGCTTAGGGCCCAGGTGAGGGTACGGAAACGTGGGAGGGTCAGACTACGTGCTGACGCATGGGTCAGTGCCAGCGTACCGGCAAGGTGTAGGCTACAGCGTAGGGAAAGTTTTAGGGCTAGTGGTGGGTTTCCGTTCAGGGCTAGGGTTAGGGTTAGGGAACGGCAAGGCTTATGGCACAGGTGAGGGTACGGAAACGTGGGAGGGTCAGGCTACGTGCTGACGCACGGGTCAGTGCCAGCGTACCGGCCAGGAGTAGGCTACGGCTTGGTGGTTAGGTGTAGGTCTGATGGTGTGTTTCCGTTCCAGGCTAGGGTTAGTGTTAGGGAACAGCAAGTCTTAGGGCACAGGTGAGGGTACAGAAACGTGGGAGGGTCAGGCTAAGTGCTGACGCACGGGTCAGTGCCAGCGTACGGGCCAGGAGTAGGCTACGGCTTGGGGGTTAGGTGTAGGGCTTTTGGTGTGTTTCCTTTCCGTACTAGGGTTAGGGTTAGGGAACGGCAAGGCTTAGGGCACAGGTGAGGGTACGGTAATGTGGGAAGTTCAGGCTACGTGGTGACGCACAGGTCATTGCCAGCGTATGGACCAGGAGTAGGCTACGGCTTGGGGGTAAGGTTTAGGGCTGGTGGTGGGTTTCCGTTCCGGGCTAGGGTTAGGGTTAGGGAACGGCAAGGCTTAGGGCACAGGTGATGGTACGGAAACGTGGGAGGGTCAGGCTACGTGCTGATGAAAGGGTCAGTGCCTGCGTACGGGCCAGGAATAGGCTACGGCGTAGGGAAAGGTGTAGGGCTGGTGGTGGGTTTCCGTTCCGGGCTAGGGTTAGTGTTAGGGAATGGCAAGGCTTAGGGCACAGGTGATGGTCCGCAAACGTGGGAGGGTCAGGCTACGTGCTGACGCACGGGTCAGTGCCAGCATAAGGTCCAGGAATAGGCTACGGCTTTGGGGTAAGTTGTAGGGCTGGTGGTGGGTTTCCGTTCCGGGCTAGGCTTAGGGTTAGGGAACGGCAAGGCTTAGGGCACAGGTGAGGGTCCACAAACTTGGGAGGGTCAGGCTTCGTGCTGACGCACGGGTCTGTGCCAGCGTACGGGCCAGGAGTAGGCTACGGCGTAGGGTAAGGTGTAGGGCTGGTGGTGGGTTTCCGTTCCGGGCTAGGGTTAGGGTTATGGAACGGAAAGGCTTAGGGCACAGGTGAGGGTACGGAAACGTGGGAGGGTCAGGCTACGTGCTGACCCATGTGTCAGAGCCAGCATACGGGCCAGGAGTAGGCTACTGCTTGGGGGTAAGGTATAGGGCTGGTGGTGGGTTTCCGTTCTGGGCTAGGGTTAGGGTTAGGGAATGGCAAGGCTTAGGGCACAGGTGAGGGTACGGAAAAGTGGGAGGGTCAGGCTACATGCTGACGCACGGGTCAGTGCCAGCGTACGGGCCAGGAATAGGCTACGGCGTAGGGTAAAGTGTAGGGCTGGTGGTGGTTTTCCATTCAGGGTTAGGGTTAGGGTTAGGGAACGGCAAGGCTTAGGGCACAGGTGAGGATACAGAAACGTGGGAGGGTCAGGCTACGTGCTGACGCACGGGTCAGTGCAATCGTACTGGCCAGGAGTAGGCTACGGCTTGGGGTTTAGGTGTAGGGCTGGTGGTGGGTTTCTGTACCGGGCTAGGGTTAGGGTTAGAGAACGGCAAGGCTTAGGGCAAAGGTGATGGTACGGAAACGTGGGAGGGTCAGGCTACGTGCAGACGCACGGGTCAGTGCCAGCGTACGGGCCATAAGTAGGCTATGGCTTGGAGGTTAGGTGTAGGGCTGGTGGTGGTTTTCCGTTCTGTACTAGGGTTAGGGTTAGGGAACAGCAAGGCTTACGGCACAGGTGAAGGTACGGAAATGTGGGAAGTTCAGGCTACGTGCTGACGCACAGGTCAGTGCCAGCGTTCGGGCCAGGAGTAGGCTACGGCATAGGGTAAGGTGTAGGGCTTGTGGTGGGTTTCCGTTCCGGGCTAGGGTTAGTGTTAGGGAACGGAAAGGCTTAGGGCCCAGGTGAGGGTACGGAAACGTGTGGGGGTCAGACTACATGCTGACGCACGGGTCAGTGCCAGCGTACGGGCCAGGAGTAGGCTACGGCGTAGGGAAAGGTTTAGGGCTGGTGTTGGGTTTCCGTTCCGGACTAGGGTTAGGGTTAGGGAACGGCAAGGCTTAGGGCACAGGGGAGGGTACGGAAACGTGGGAGGGTCAGGCTACGTGCTGACGCACGGGTCAGTGCCAGCGTACGGGCCAGGAATAGGCTACGGCATACGTTATGGTGTAGGGCTGGTGGTGGGATTCCGTTCCGGGCTTGGGTTAGAGTTAGGGAAGGCCAAGGCTTAGGGCTTAGCAGAAGGTACGGAAAAGTGGGAGGGTCAGGCTATGTGCTGATGCACGGGTCAGTGCCTGTGTACGGGTCAGGAGTAGGCTATGGCATGGGGGTAAGTTTTAGGGCTGGTGGTGGGTTTCCATACCAGGCTAGGGTTAGTGTTAGGGAACGGCAAGGTTTAGGGCCCAGGTGAGGGTATGGAAACGTGGGGTGTCAGTCTACATGCTGACGCAAAGGGTCAGTGCCAGCATACGGGCCAGGAGTAGGCTACGGCGTAGGGAAAGGTTTAGGGCTGGTGGTGGGTTTCCGTTCCGGGCTAGGGTTAGGGTTAGGGAACGACAAAGCTTAGGGCACAGGTGAGGGTACGGAAACGTGGGAGAGTCAGGCTACGTGCTGACGCACGTGTCAGTGTCAGCGTACAGGCCAGGAGTAGGCTACGCCGTAGGGTAAGGTCTAGGGCTGGTGGTGGTTTTCCGTTCAGGGCTAGGGTTATGGTTAGGGAATGTCAAGGCTTAGGGCACAGGTGAGGGTACGGAAACGTGGGAGGGTCAGGCTACGTGCTTACGCATGGGTCAGTGCCAGCATACGGGCCAGCAGTAGGCTACAGCGCAGGGTAAGGTATAGGGCTGGAGGTGGGTTTCCGTTCTGTGCTAGGGTTAGGGTTAGGGAACGGCAAGGCATAGGGCACAGGTGAGCGTACGGAAACGTGGCAGGGTCAGGCTACTTGCTGACCCACGGGTCAGTGCCAGCGTATGGGCCAGGAGTAGGCTACGGCTTGGGGGTAAGGTGTAGGGCTGGTGGTCCGTTTCCATGCCGGGCTAGGGTTAGGGTTACGGAACGGCAAGGCTTAGGGCACTGGTGAGGGTTACGGAAACGTGGGAGGGTCAGGCTACGTGCTGTCGCACGGGTCAGTGTCCGCGTATGGTCCAGGAGTAGGCTACGGCGTACGGTAATGTGTAGGGCTGGTGGTGGGTTTCCGTTCCGGGCTAGGGTTAGGGTTACGGAACGGCAAGGCTTAGGGCACAGGTGAGGGTACGGAAACATGGGAGCGTCAGGCTACGTGCTGACGCATGGGTCAGTGCCAGCGTACAGGCCAGGAGTAGGCTACGGTATAGGTTAAGGTCTACGGCTGGTGGTGGGTTTCCGTTCCGGGCTAGGGTTAGGGTTAGGGAAAGGCAAGGCTTAGGGCCCAGGTGAGGGTACGGAAACGTGGGAGGGTCAGGCTACGTGCTGACGCACACGTCAGTGCCATCGTACCGGCCAGGAATAGGCTACGGCTTGGGGGTTAGTGTAGGGCTGGTGGTGGGTTTCCGTTCCGGGCTAGGGTTAGTGTTAGGGAAGAGCAAGGCTTAGGGCATAGGTGAGGGTACGGAAACGTGGGAGGGTCAGGCTACGTGCTGACACATTGGTCAGTGCCAGCGTACGGGCCAGGAGTAGGCTATGGCTTGTGGGTTAGGTGTAGGGCTTGTGGTGTGTTTCTGTCCCGTACTAGGGTTAGGGTTAGGGAACGGCAAGGCTTAGGGCACAGGTGACGTAATGGTAACGTGGGAAGGTCAGGCTACATGCTGACGCACAGGTCAGTGCCAGCGTATGGACCACGAGTAGGCTATGGCTTGGGGGTAAGGTGTAGGGCTTGTGGTGGGTTTCCGTTCCGGGCTAGGGATAGGATTAGGGAATGGCAAGGTTTAGGGCACAGGTGAGGGTACAGCAACGTGGCAGGTTCAGGATACGTTCTGACGCACGGGTCAGTGCCAGCGTATGGACCAGGAGTAGGCTACAGTTGGGGGTAAGGTGTAGGGCTGTTGGTGGGTTTCCATTCCGGGCTACAGTTAGGGTTAGGGAACGGCAAAGCTTAGGGCACACGTGAGGGTACGGAAACGAGGGAGGTTCAGGCTACGTGATGACGCACGTGTCTGTGCCAGCGTACCGGCCAGGAGTAGGCTACGGTATGGTGGTTAGGTGTAGAGCTGGTGGTGGGTTTCCATTCCAGGCTAGGGTTAGTGTTAGGGAACAGGAAGGCTTAGGGCACAGGTGAGGGTACGGAAACGTGGGAGGGTCAGGCTACGTGCTGACGCACGGGTCAGTGCCAGCGTACGGGCCAGGAGTAGGCTACGGCTTGGGGGTAAGTTGTAGGGCTGGTGGTGGGTTTCCGTTCCAGGCTAGGGTTAGGGTTAGGGAACGGCAAGGCTTAGGGCACAGCTGAGGGTACAGAAACGTGGGAGGGTCAGGCTACGTGCTGACGCACGGTCAGTGCCAGCGTATGGGCCAGGAGTAAGCCACGGCTTGTGGGTTAAGATTAGGGATGGTGGTGGGTTTCCGTTTCGGGCTAGGGTTAGAGTTAGGGAACGACAAGCCTTAGGGCACAGGTGAGGGTACGGGAACATGGGAGGGTCAGGCTACATGCTGAAGCACAGGTCAGTGCCCGCGTACGGTCCAGGTGTAGGCTACGGCATAGGGTAAGGTGTAGGGCTGGGGGTGGGTTTCCGTTCCGGGCTAGGATTAGGATTAGGTAACGGCAAGGCTTAGGGCACAGGTGAGGTTACGGAATAGTGGGAGGGTCAGGCTACGTGCTGACACACGGCTGAGTGCCAGCATATGGGCCAGGAGCAGGCTACGGCGTGGTGGTAAGGTGTAGGGCTGGTGGTGGGTTTCTGTTCTGGGCTAGGGTTAGTGTTAGGGAACGGCAAGGCTTAGGGCACAGGTGAGGGTAAGGAAAAGTGTGAGGGTCAGGCTACGTGCTGACGCACGTGTCAGTGCCAGCATACCAGCCAGGAGTAGGCTAAGGCTTCGGGGTTAGGTGTAGGGCTGATGGTGGGTTTCCATTCCGGGCTAGGGTTAGGGTTAGGGAACGGTAAGGCTTAGGGCACAGGTGAGGGTATGGAAACGTGGGAGGGTCAGGCTACATGCTGCCGCACGGGTCAGTGCCAGCATATGGGCCAGGAATAGGCTATGGCTTGGGCGTTAGGTGTAGGGCTCGTGGAGGGTTTCCGTTCCGTACTAGGGATAGGGTTAGGGAACAGCAAGGCTTAGGGAAAAGGTGAGGGTACGGAAATGTGGGAAGGTCAGGCTACGTGCTGACGCACGGGTCAGTGCCAGCGTACGGGACAGGAATAGGCTACGGCGTAGGGTAAGGTATAGGGCTGGTGGTGGGTTTCCGTTTCGGGCTAGGGTTAGGGTTACGGAACGGCAAGGCTTAGGGAACAGGTGAGGGTACGGAAACGTGGGAGGGTCAGGCTACGTGCTGACGCATGGGTCAGTGCCAGCGTTCGGGCCAGGAGAAGGCTACGGCGTAGGGTAAGGTGTAGGGCTGGTGGTGGGTTTCCGTTACAGGCTAGGGTTAGGGTTACGGAACGGCAAGGCTTAGGGCACAGGTGAGGGTACAGAAACGTGGGAGTGTCAGGCTACCTGCTGACGCATGGGTCAGTGCCAGCGTACAGGCCAGCAATAGGCTACGTCGTGGGTAAGGTCTAGGGCTCGCGGTGGGTTTCCGTTCCGGGCTAGGGTTAGGGATAGGGAACGGCAAGGCTTAGGGCACAGGTGAGGATACGGAAACGTGGGAGGGTCAGGCTACGTGCTGACGCACGGGTCAGTGCCAGCGTACGGGCCAGGAGTAGGCTACGGCTTTGTGGTTAGATGTAGGGCTGGTGGTGGGTTTCCGTTCCAGGCTAGGGTTAGTGTTAGGGAACAGCAAGGCTTAGGGCACAGGTGAGGGTACGGAAACGTGGGAGGGGCAGGCTACGTGCTGACGCACGGGTCAGTGCCGGCGTACGGGCCAGCATTAGGCTATGTATTGGGGGTTAGGTGTAGGGCTTGTGGTGTGTTTCGGTTCCGTACTAGGGTTAGGGTTAGGGAACGGCAAGGCTTAGGGCACAGGTGAGGGTACGGTAATGTGGGAAGTTCAGGCTACGTGCTGACGCACAGGTCAGTGCCAGCGTATGGATCAGGAGTAGGCTATGGCTTGGGGGTAAGGTTTAGGGCTGGTGTTGGGTTTCCATTCCGGGCTAGGGTTAGGGTTAGGGAACGGCAAGGCTTAGGGCACAGGTGAGGGTACGGAAACGTGGGAGGGTCAGGCTACGTGCTGATGAAAGGGTCAGTGCCTGCGTATGGGCCAGGAATAGGCTACGGCGTAGGGAAAGGTGTAGGGCTGGTGGTGGGTTTCCGTTCCGGGCTAGGGTTAGGGTTAGGGTTAGGGAATGGCAAGGCTTAGGGCACAGGTGTGGGTCCGCAAACGTGGGAGGGTCAGGCTACGTGCTGACGCACGGGTCAGTGCCAGCGTTAGGTCCAGGAGTAGCCTACGGCTTGGGGGTAAGGTGTAGGGCTGGTGGTGGGTTTTCGTTCTGGACTAGGGTTAGGGTTAGGGAACGGCAATGCTTAGGGCACAGGTGAGGGTACGGAAACGTGTGAGGGTCAGGCTACGTGCTGACGCATGGGTCAGTGCCATCGTACGGGCCAGGAGTAGGCTACGGCGTAGGGTAAAGTTTAGGGCTGCTGGTGGGTTTCCGTTCCTGGCTAGGGTTAGGGTGAGGGAACGGCAAGGCTTAGGGCACAGGTGAGGGTACGGAAACGTGGGAGGGTCAGGCTACGTGCTGACTCACGTGTCAGTGCCAGCGTACGGGCCAGGAGTAGGCTATGGCGTATGGTGAGGTGTAGGGCTTGTGGTGGGTTTTCGTTCCGGGCTAGTGTTAGGGTTAGGGAACGGCAAGGCTTAGGGCACAGGTGAGGGTAGGGAAACCTGTGAAGGTCAGGCTACGTGCTGACGCACGTGTCAGTGCCAGCGTACGGGCCAGGAATATGCTACGGCATACGGTAATGTGTAGGGCTGGTGGTGGGATTCCGTTCCGGCTTGGGTTATGGTTAATGAACGGCAAGGCTTAGGGCACAGGTGAGGGTACGGAAACGTGGGAGGGTCAGGCTTCATGCTGATGCCCGTGTCAGTGCCAGCGTACCGGCCAGGAGTAGACTACGGCGTAGGGTAATGTGTAGGGCTGTTTCCCTTTCGGGCTACAGTTAGGGTTAGGGAATGGCAAAGCGTAGGGCACAGGTGAGGTTACGGAAACGAGGGAGGTTCAGGCTACATGCTGATGCACGTGTCAGTGCCAGCGTACCGGCGAGGAGTAGGCTACGGCTTGGTGGTTAGGTGTAGGCTTGGTGGTGTGTTTCCGTTCCAGGCTAGGGTTAGTGTTAGGGAACAGCAAGGCTTAGGGCACAGGTGAGGGTACGGAAATGTGGGATGGTCAGGCTACGTGCTGACGCACAGGTCAGTGCCAGCGTACGGGCCAGGAGTAGGCTATGGCTTGGGGGTTAGTTGTAGGGCTGGTGGTGTGTTTCCGTTCCGTACTAGGGTTAGAGTTAGGGAACGGCAAGGCTTAGGGCACAGGTGAGGTTACGGTAATGTGGGAAGTTCAGGCTATGTGCTGACGCACAGGTCAGTGCCAGCGTATGGACCAGGAGTATGCTACGGCTTGGGGGTAAGGTGTAGGGCTGGTGGTGGGTTTCCGTTCCTGGCTAAGATTAGGGTAAGGGAACGGCAAGGCTTAGGGCACAGGTGAGGGTACAGAAACGTGGGAGGGTCAGGCTATGTGGTGATGCATGGGTCAGTGCCAGCGTACCGGCTAGGAGTAGGCTACGGCTTGGGGGTTAGGTGTAGGGCTGGTGGTGGGTTTCCGTTCCGCGCTAGGGTTAGGGTTAGGGAATTGCAAGGCTTAGGGCACAGGTGAGGGTACGGAAACGTGGGAGGGTCAGGCTACATGCTTACGCACGGGTCAGTGCGAGCGTACGGGCGAGGAGTAGGCTACCCAGTAGGGAAAGGTTTAGGGCTGGTGGTGGGTTTCGGTTCCGGGCTAGGTTTAGGGTTAGGGAACGTCAAGGCTTAGGGCACAGGTGAGGGTACGGAAACGTGGGAGGGTCAGGCTACGTGCTGACGCACGGGTCAGTGCCAGCAGATGGGCCAGGAGTAGGCTACGGCGTAGGTTAAGGTGTAGGGCTGGTGGTGGGTTTCTGTTCCGGGCTACGGTTAGGATTAGGGAAAGGCAAAGCTTAGGGCACTGGTGAGGGTACGGAATCGTGGGAGGTTCAGGCTACGTGATGATCCACAGGTCAGTGCGAGCGTACCAACCAGGAGTAGGCTACGGCTTGTTGGTTAGGTGTAGGGCTGGTGGTGGGTTTCCCTTCCAGGCTAGGGTTAGTGTTAGGGAACAGCAAGGCTTAGGGCACAGGTGAGGGTACGGAAACGTGGGAGGGGCAGGCTATGTGCTGACGCACGGGTCAGTGCCAGCGTACGGGCCAGCATTAGGCTATGGCTTGGGGGTTAGGTGTAGGGCTTGTGGTGTGTTTCGGTTCCGTACTAGGGTTAGGGTTAGTGAACGGCAAGGCTTAGGGCACAGGTGAGGGTACGGTAATGTGGGAAGTTCAGGCTACGTGCTGACGCACGGGTCAGTGCCAGCGTATGGATCAGGAGTAGGCTATGGCTTGGGGGTAAGGTTTAGGGCTGGTGTTGGGTTTCCATTCCGGGCTAGGGTTAGGGTTAGGGAACGGCAAGGCTTAGGGCACAGGTGAGGGTACGGAAACGTGGGAGGGTCAGGCTACGTGCTGATGAAAGGGTCAGTGCCTGCGTATGGGCCAGGAATAGGCTACGGTGTAGGGAAAGGTGTAGGGCTGGTGGTGGGTTTCCGTTCCGGGCTAGGGTTAGGGTTAGGGTTAGGGAATGGCAAGGCTTAGGGCACAGGTGTGGGTCCGCAAACGTGGGAGGGTCATGCTACGTGCTGACGCACGGGTCAGTGCCAGCGTTAGGTCCAGGAGTAGCCTACGGCTTGGGGGTAAGGTGTAGGGCTGGTGGTGGGTTTTCGTTCCGGACTAGGGTTAGGGTTAGGGAACGGCAACGCTTAGGGCACAGGTGAGGGTACGGAAACGTGTGAGGGTCAGGCTACGTGCTGACGCATGGGTCAGTGCCATCGTACGGGCCAGGAGTAGGCTACGGCGTAGGGTAAAGTTTAGGGCTGCTGGTGGGTTTCCGTTCCTGGCTAGGGTTAGGGTGAGGGAACGGCAAGGCTTAGGGCACAGGTGAGGGTACGGAAACGTGGGAGGGTCAGGCTACGTGCTGACTCACGTGTCAGTGCCAGCGTACGGGCCAGGAGTAGGCTATGGCGTATGGTGAGGTGTAGGGCTTGTGGTGGGTTTTCGTTCCAGGCTAGTGTTAGGGTTAGGGAACGGCAAGGCTTAGGGCACAGGTGAGGGTACGGAAACCTGTGAGGGTCAGGCTACATGCTGACGCACGTGTCAGTGCCAGCGTACGGGCCAGGAATATGCTACGGCATACGGTAATGTGTAGGGCTGGTGGTGGGATTCCGTTCCGTCTTGGGTTATGGTTAGTGAACGGCAAGGCTTATGGCACAGGAGAGGGTATGGAAACGTGGGAGGGTCAGGCTTCATGCTGATGCATGTGTCAGTGCCAGCGTACCGGCCAGGAGTAGACTACGGCGTAGGGTAATGTGTAGGGCTGTTTCCCTTTCGGGCTACAGTTAGGGTTAGGGAATGGCAAAGCGTAGGGCACAGGTGAGGTTACGGAAACGAGGGAGGTTCAGGCTACATGCTGATGCACGTGTCAGTGCCAGCGTACCGGCGAGGAGTAGGCTACGGCTTGGTGGTTAGGTGTAGGCTTGGTGGTGTGTTTCCGTTCCAGGCTAGGGTTAGTGTTAGGGAACAGCAAGGCTTAGGGCACAGGTGAGGGTACGGAAATGTGGGATGGTCAGGCTACGTGCTGACGCACAGGTCAGTGCCAGTGTACGGGCCAGGAGTAGGCTATGGCTTGGGGGTTAGTTGTAGGGCTGGTGGTGTGTTTCCGTTCCGTACTAGGGTTAGAGTTAGGGAACGGCAAGGCTTAGGGCACAGGTGAGGTTACGGTAATGTGGGAAGTTCAGGCTACGTGCTGACGCACAGGTCAGTGCCAGCGTATGGACCAGGAGTAGGCTACGGCTTGGGGGTAAGGTGTAGGGCTGGTGGTGGGTTTCCGTTCCTGGCTAAGATTAGGGTAAGGGAACGGCAAGGCTTAGGGCACAGGTGAGGGTACAGAAACGTGGGAGGGTCAGGCTATGTGGTGATGCATGGGTCAGTGCCAGCGTACCGGCTAGGAGTAGGCTACGGCTTGGGGGTTAGGTGTAGGGCTGTTGGTGGGTTTCCGTTCCGCGCTAGGGTTAGGGTTAGGGAACTGCAAGTCTTAGGGCACAGGTGAGGGTACGGAAACTTGGGAGGGTCAGGCTACATGCTTACGCACGGGTCAGTGCGAGCGTACGGGCGAGGAGTAGGCTACCCAGTAGGGAAAGGTTTAGGGCTGGTGGTGGGTTTCTGTTCCGGGCTAGGTTTAGGGTTAGGGAACGTCAAGGCTTAGGGCACAGGTGAGGGTACGGAAACGTGGGAGGGTCAGGCTACGTGCTGACGCACGGGTCAGTGCCAGCAGATGGGCCAGGAGTAGGCTACGGCGTAGGTTAAGGTTTAGTGCTGGTGGTGGGTTTCTGTTCCGGGCTACGGTTAGGATTAGGGAAAGGCAAAGCTTAGGGCACTGGTGAGGGTACGGAATCGTGGGAGGTTCAGGCTACTTGAGGACCCACAGGTCAGTGCCAGTGTACCAACCAGGAGTAGGCTACGACTTGTTGGTTAGGTGTAGGGCTGGTGGTGGGTTTCCGTTCCAGGCTAGGGTTAGTGTTAGGGAACGGCAAGGCTTAGGGCACAGGTGAGGGTACGGTAATGTTGGAAGGTCAAGCTACGTGCTGACGTACAGGTCAGTGCCAGCGTATGGACCAGGAGTAGGCTACGGCTTGGGGGTAAGGTGTAGGGCTTGTGGTGCTTTTCCGTTCAGGGCTAGGGTTAGGGTTAGGGAACGGCAAGGCTTAGGGCACAGGTGAGGGTACGGCAACGTGGCAGGGTCAGGATACGTTCTGACGCACGGGTCAGTGCCAGCGTATGGACCAGGAGTAGGCTACGGCATGTGGGTAAGGTGTAGGGCTGGTGGTGGTTTTCTGTTCTGGGCTAGGGTTAGGGTTAGTGAACGGCAAGGCTTAGGGCACAGGTGAGGTTACGGAAACGTGGGAGTGTCTGGCTACGTGGTGATGAAAGGGTCAGTGCCTGCGTACGATACAGGAATAGGCTACGGTGTATGGAAAGGTGTAGGGCTGGTGTTGGGTTTCCGTTCAGGGCTAGGGTTAGGGTTAGGGAACGGCAAGGCTTAGGGCTCAGGTGAGGTTCCGCAAAGGTGGGAGGGTCAGGCTACGTGCTGACGCACGGGTCAGTTCCAGCGTACGGGCCAGGAGTTGGCTACGGCTTGGGGGTAAGGTGTAGGGCTGGTTGTGGGTTTCCGTTCGAGGCTAGGTTTAGGGTTAGGGAACGGAAAGTCTTAGGGCACAGGTGAGGGTACGGAAACGTGGGAGGGTCAGGCTACGTGCTGACGCACGGGTCAGTGCCAGCGTACGGGCCAGGAGTAGGCTATGACGTAGGGTTAGGTGTAGGGCTGCTGGTGGGTTTCTGTTCCTGTCTAGGGTTAGGGTGAGGGAACGGCAAGGCTTAGGGCACAGGTGAGGGTACGGTAACATTGGAGGGTTAGGCTACGTGGTGAAGCACAGGTGATTACCCACGTATGGGCCAGGTGTAGGCTACGGCATAGGGTAAGGTGTAGGGCTGGTGGTGGGTTTCCGTTCCTGGCTTGGGTTAGGGTGAGGGAACGGCTAGGCTTAGGGCACAGGTGAGGGTACGGAAACATGGGATGGTCAGGTTACGTGCTGACTCACGGGTCAGTGCCAGCGTACGGGCCAGGATTAGGCTACGGTGTAGGGTAAGGTGTAGGGCTGGTGTTGGGTTTCCGTTCCGGGCTAGGGTTAGGGTTAGGGAACGGCAATTCTTAGGGCAGAGGTGAGTGTACGGAAGCGTGGGAGGGTTATGCTACATGCTGACGCTCGTGTCAGTGCCAGCGTACGGGGCAGGAGTAGGCTATGGCTTGGGAAATTTAGGTGTAGGGCTGGTGGTGTGTTTCCATTCCGTACTAGGTTTAGGGTTAGTTAACGGCAAGGCTTAGGGCACAGGTGAGTGTACGGAAATATGGAAATGTCAGGCTAGGTGCTGACATACAGGTCCGTGCCAGTAACGGGCCAGGAGTAGGCTACGGCGTAGGGTAAGGTGAATGGCTGGTGGTGGGTTTCCGTTCGGGCTAGGGTTAGGGTGAGGGAACTGCAAGGCTTAGGGCACAGGTGAGGGAACGGAAACGTGGGAGGGTCAGGCTACGTGCTGATTCATGGGTCAGTGCCAGCGTACGGGCCAGGAGTAGGCTATGGCGTAGGGTAAGGTGTAGGGCTTGTGGTGGTTTTCCTTTCAGGGCTAGGGATAGGGTTAGGGAACGGCAAGGCTTAGGGCACAGGTGAGGGTACGGAAACGTGGGAGGGTCAGGCTACGTGCTGACGCACGGGTCAGTGCCAGCGTACGGGCCAGGAGTAGGCTACAGCTTGCGTGTAAGTTGTAGGGATGGTGATGGGTTTCGGTTCCGGGCTAGGGTTAGTGTTAGGGAATGGCAAGGCTTACGGCACAGGTGAGAGTACGGAAATGTGGGAAGGTCAGGCTACGTGCTGACGCACAGGTCAGTGCCAGCGTACGGGCCAGGATCAGGCTACGGCATAGGGTAATGCTTAGGGCTGGTTGTGGGTTTCCGTTCGGGCTAGGGTTAGGTTGAGGGAACTGCAATGCTTAAGGCACAGGTGAGGGAAAGGAAACGTGGGTGGGTCAGGCTACGTGCTGATTCACGGGTCAGTGCCAGTGTACGGGCCAGGAGTAGGCTACGGCGTAGGGTAAGGTGTGGGGCTGGTGGTGGTTTTCCGTTCCATGCTAGTGTTAGGGTTAGGGAACGGCAAGGATTAGGGCACAGGTGAGGGTATGGAAACGTGGGAGGGTCAGGCTACGTGCTGACGCACGGGTCAGTGCCAGCGTATGGACCAGGAGTAGGCTACGGCTTTGGGGTAAGGTGTAGGGCTGGTGGTGGGTTTCCGTTCGGGTCTAGGGTTAGGGTTAGGGAACGGCAAGGCTTATGGCACACGTGACGGTACGGAAACTGGGGAGGGTCAGGCTACGTGCTGATGCACGGGTCAGTGCCAGCGTATGCACCAGGAGTAGGCTACAGCTTGTGTGTAATTTTTAGGGCTGATGATGGGTTTCTGTTCCGGGCTAGGGTTAGGGTTAGGGAACGGCATGGCTTAGGGCACAGGTGAGGGAACAGAAACGTGGGAGGGTCAGGATAAGTGCTGACGCACGGGTCAGTGCCAGCGTACGGACCAGGAGTAGGCTACGGCATACGGTAAAGTTTAGGGCTGGTGGTGGGTTTCCGTTCCGGGCTAGGGTTAAGGTTAGGGAATGGCAAGGCTTAGGGCACAAGTGAGGGTTCGGAAACGTGGGAGGGTCAGGCTACGTGCTGACGCACGGGTCAGTGCCAGCGTACCGGCCAGGAGTAGGCTACGGCTTGGTGGTTAGGTGTAGGGCTGGTTGTGCGTTTCCCTTCCTTACTAGGTTTAGGGTTAGGGAACGGCAAGGCTTAGGGCAGAGGTGAGGGTACGGAAATGTGGAAAGTTCAGGCTACGTGCTGACGCACAGGTCAGTGCCAGTCACGGGCCAGGAGTAGGCTACGGCGTAGAGTAATGTGTATGGATGGTGGTGGGTTTCCGTTACGGGCTAGGGTTAGGGTTAGGGAACGGCAAGGCTTAGGGCACAGGTGAGGGTACGGAAACGTGGGATGGTCAGGCTACTTGCTGACGCGCGGGTCAGTGCCAGCGTATGGGCCAGGAGTAGGCTACGGCTTGGGTGTAAGTTGTAGGCCTTGTGGTGGGTTTCCGTTCCGGGCGAGGGTTAGGGTTAGGGAACGGCAAGGCTTAGGGCAGAGGTGAGGGTACGGAAACGTGGGAGGGTCAGGCTATGTGCTGACGCACGGTTCAGTGCCAGTGTATGGGCCAGGAGTATGCTATGGCTTGGTGGTTAGGTGTAGGGCTTGTGGTGTGTTTCCGTCCCGTACTAGGGTTAGGGTTAGGGAACGGCAAGGCTTAGGGCACAGGTGACGTTACGGTAACGTGGGAAGGTCAGGCTACGTGCTGACGCAGATGTCAGTGCCAGCGTACGGGCCAGGAGTAGGCTACGGCTTGGTGGTTAGGTGTAGGGCTGGTGGTGGGTTTCCGTTCTGGGCTAGGGTTAGGGTTAGGGAATGGCAAGGCTTAGGGCACAGGTGAGGGTCCGCAAACGTGGGAGGGTCAGGCTACGTGCTGACGCACGTGTCAATGACAGCATAAGGTCCAGGAATAGGCTACGGCTTTGGGGTAAGTTATTGGGCTGGTGGTGGGTTTCCGTTCTGGGCTAGGTTTAGGGATAGGGAACGGCAAGGCTTAGGGCACAGGTGAGGGTACGGAAACGTGGGAGGGTCAGGCTACGTGCTGATGCACGGGTCAGTGCCAGCGTACCAGCCAGGAGTAGGCTACGGCTTGGGGGTTAGGTGTAGGGCTGGTGGTGGGTTTCCGTTCCGGGCTAGGGTTAGGGTTAGGGAACGGCAAGGCTTAGGGCACAGGTGAGGGTACGGAAACGTGGGAGGGTCAGGCTACATGCTGAAGCACGGGTGAGTGCCAGCGTACGGACCAGGAATAGGCTATGGATTGGGGGTAAGCTGTAGGGCTGGTGGTGGGTTTCCGTTCCGGACTAGGGTTAGGGTTAGGTTACGACAAGGCTTAAGGCACAGGTGAGGGTACGAAAACGTTTGAGGGTCAGGCTACGTGCTGACGCACGGGTCAGTGCCAGGGTATGGGCCAGGAGTAGGCTATGGTGTAGGGTAAGGTTTAGGGCTGCTGGTGGGTTTCCGTTCATGGCTAGGGTTAGGGTGAGGAAACGGCAAGGCTTAGGGCACAGGTGAGGGTACAGAAACGTGAGAGGGTCAGTCTACGTGCTGACTCACGGGTCAGTGTCAGCGTACGGGCCAGGAGTAGGCTACGGCGTATGGTAAGGTGTAGGGATTGTGGTGGGTTTCCGTTCCGGGCTAGGGTAAGTGTTAGGGAACTGCAAGGCTTAGGGCACAGGTGAGGGTACGGAAACGTGGGAGGGTCAGGCTACATGCTGACGCACGGGTCAGTGCCAGCGTACGGGCCAGGAGTAGGCTACGGCATACGATAAGGTGTAGGGCTGGTGGTGGGATTCCGTGCTGGGCTCGTGTTAGGGTTAGGGAACGGCAAGGCTTAGGGCACAGGTGAGGGTACAGTAACATGGGAGGGTCAGGCTACGTGCTGAAGCACAGGTCAGTGCCCCCGTACGGGCCAGGTGTAGTCTACGGCATAGAGTAAGGTTTAGGGCTGGTGGTGGGTTTCCGTTCCGGGCTAGGGTTAGGGATAGGGAATGGCAAGGCTTAGGGCACATGTAAGGTTACGGAAACGTGGGAGGGTCAGGCTACGTGCTGACGCACGGGTCAGTGCCACCATATGGGCCAGGAGTAGGCTACGGCGTGTTGGTAAGGTGTAGGGCTGTTGGTGGGTTTCTGTTCCGGGCTAGGGTTAAGGTTAGGGAACGGCTAGGCTTAGGGCGCAGGTGAGGGTACGGAAACGTGTGAGGGTCAGGCTACGTGCTGACGCACGTGTCAGTGCCAGCGTACCGGCCAGGAGTAGGCTACGGCTTGGGGGTAAGGTGTAGGGCTGGAGGTGGGTTTCCGTTCCGGGCTAGGGTTAGGGTTAGTGAACGGCAAGGCTTAGGGCACAGGTGAGAGTACGTCAACGTGGGAGGGTCAGGCTACGTGCTGATGAAAGGGTCAGTGCCTGCGTACGAGCCAGGAATAGGCTACGGCGTACGGAAAGGTGTAGGGCTGCTGGTGGGTTTCTGTTCATGGCTAGGGTGAGGGTGAGGGAACGGCAAGGCTTAGGGCACAGGTGATGGTACAGCAACGTGGGAGGGTCAGGCTACGTGCTGACGCACGGGTCAGTGCCAGCGTAAGGGCCAGGAGTAGGCTACGGCTTGAGGGTAAGTTTTAGGGCTGGTGGTGGGATTCAGTTCAGGGCTAGGGTTAGGGTTAGGGAACGGCAAGGCTTAGGGCACAGGTGAGGGTACGGTAACATGGGAGGGTCAGGCTACGTGGTGAAGCACAGGTCAGTGCCCGTGTACGGGCCAGGTGTAGGCTACGGCATAGGGTAAGGTGTAGGGCTGGTGGTGGGTTTTCGTTCCGGGCTAGGGTTAAGTTTAGGAAACGGCAAGGCTTAGGGCACAGGTGAGGGTATGGAAACTTGGGAGGGTCAGGCTACTTGCTGATGCTAGGGTTTGTGCCACCGAACGGGCCAGGAGTAGGCTACGGCTTGGGGGTAAGTTGTAGGGCTGGTGGTGGGTTTCCTTTCCAGGCTAGGGTTAGGGTTACGGAACGGCAAGGTTTAGGGCACAGATGAGGGTACGGAAACGTGGGAGGGTCAGGCTACATGCTGACGCAAGGGTCAGTGCCAACGTACAGGCCAGGAGTAGGCTACGGCAGAGGTTAAGGTGTAGGGCTGGTGGTGGGTTTCCGTTTCGGGCTAGGGTTAGGGTAAGGGAACGGCAAGGCTTAGGGCCCAGGTGAGGTTATGGAAACGTGGGAGGGTCAGGCTACATGATGACACACGGGTCAGTGCCAGCGTACGGGCCAGGACTAGGCTACGGCATACGATAAGGTGTAGTGCTGGTGGTGGGATTCCGTGCCGGGCTAGGGTTAGGGTTAGGGAACGGCAAGGCTTAGGGCACAGGTGAGGGTACGGAAACGTGGGAGGGTCAGTCTACTTGCTGATGAAAGGGTCAGTGCCTGCGTATGATCCAAGAATAGGTTACGGCATAGGGAAAGGTGTAGGGCTGCTGGTGGGTTTCCGTTCCGGGCAAGGGTTAGGGTTAGGGAACGGCAAGGCTTAGGGCACAGGTGAGGGTACGGAAACGTGGGAGGGTCAGTCTACTTGCTGATGAAAGGGTCAGTGCCTGCGTATGATCCAAGAATAGGTTACGGCATAGGGAAAGGTGTAGGGCTGGTGGTGGGTTTCCGTTCCGGGTTAGGGTTAGGGTTAGGGAACGGCAAGGCTTAGGGCACAGGTGAGGGTCCACCAACGTGGGAGGGTCAGGCTTCGTGCTGACGCATGGGTCTGTGCCAGCGTACGGGCCAGGAGTAGGCTAAGGCTTGGGGGTAACGTGTAGGGCTGGTGGTGGGTTTCCGTTCCGGGCTACGGTTAGGGTTAGGGAACGGCAAGGCTTAGGGCACAGGTGAGGGTACGGAAACGTGGGAGGGTCAGGCTACGTGATGATGCACGGGTCAGTGCCAGCGTAATGGCCAGGAGTAAGCTACGGCTTGGGGGATAGGTTTAGGGCTGGTGGTGGATTTCCGTTCCGGGCCAGGGTTAGGGTTAGGGAACGGCAAAGCTGAGGGCACAGGTGAGGGTACGGAAACGTGGGAGGGTCAGGCTGCATGCTGACGCAAGGGTCAGTGCCAGCGTATGGGCCAGGAATAGCCTATGGCTTGGGGGTAAGCTGTAGGGCTGGTGGTGGGTTTCAGTTCCGGACTAGGGTTAGGGTTAGGGAACGGCAAGGCTTAGGGCACAGGTGAGGGTACGGAAACGTGTGATGGTCAGGCTACGTGCTGACGCACATGTCAGTGCCAGCGTACATGCCAGGAGTAGGCTACGGCGTAGGGTAAGGTGTAGGGCTGTTGATGGGTTTCTGTTCCTGGCTAGGGTGAGGGTGAGGGAACGGCAAGGCTTAGGGCACAGGTGATGGTACGGAAACGTGGGAGAGTCAGGCTACGTGCTGACGCACGGGTCAGTGCCAGCGTACGGGCCAGGAGTAGGCTACGGCTTGTGGGTAAGTTTTAGGGCTGGTGGTCGGTTTCCGTTCCGGGCTAAGGTTAGGCTTAGGGAACGGCAAGGCTTAGGGCACAGGTGAGGGTACGGTAACATGGGAGGGTCAGGCTACGTGCTGAAACACAGGTCAGTGCCCGCGAACGGGCCAGGTGTAGGCTACGGCATAGGGTAAGGTGTAGGGCTGGTGGTGGGTTTCTGTTCCGGGCTAGGGTTAGGGTTAGGGAACGGCAAGGCTTAGGGCACAGGTGAGGTTACGGAAACGTGGGAGGGTCAGGCTACATGCTGACGCACGGGTCAGTGCCAGCGTACGGGCCAGGACTAGGCTACGGCATACGATAAGGTGTAGGGCTAGTGGTGGATTTCCGTTCCGGGCTAGGGTTAGGGTTAGGGAACGGCAAGGCTTAGGGCACAGGTGAGGGTACGGAAACGTGGGAGGGACAGGCTACATGCTGAAGCACCGGTCAGTGCCATCGTACGGGCCAGGAATAGGCTATGGATTGGGGGTAAGCTGTAGGGCTGGTGGTGGGTTTCCGTTCCGGACTAGGGTTAGGCTTAGGGAACGACAAGGCTTAGGGCACAGGTGAGGGTACGGAAACGTGTGAGGGTCAGGCTATGTGCTGACGCACAGCTCAGTGCCAGCGTACAGGCCAGGAGTAGGCTATGGTGTAGGGTAAGGTTTAGGGCTGCTGGTGGGTTTCCGTTCATGTCTAGGGTTAGGGTGAGGGAACGGCAAGTCTTAGGGCAGAGGTGAAGGTACGGAAACGTGGGAGGGTCAGTCTACGTGCTGACTCACGGGTCAGTGCCAGCGTACGGGCCAGGAGTAGGCTACGGCGTATGGTAAGGTGTAGGGATTGTGGTGGGTTTCCGTTCCGGGCTAGGGTTAGCGTTACGGAACGGCAAGGCTTAGGGCACAGGTGAGGGTACGGAAACGTGGGAGGGTCAGGCTACATGCTGACGCACGGTCAGTGCCAGCGTATGGGCCAGGACAAGGCTACGGCATACGGTAAGGTGTAGGGCTGGTGGTGGGATTCCGTGCCGGGCTCGTGTTAGGGTTAGGGAACGGCAAGGCTTAGGGCACAGGTGAGGGTACAGTAACATGTGAGGGTCAGGCTACGTGCTGAAGCACAGGTCAGTGCCCGCGTACGGGCCAGGTGTAGTCTACGGCATAGAGTAAGGTGTAGGGCTGGTGGTGGTTTTCCGTTCCGGGCTAGGGTTAGGGTTAGGGAACGTCAAAGCTTAGGGCACAGGTGAGGGTACGGAAACGTGGGAGGGTCAGGCTACGTGCTGACGCACGGGTCAGTGCCAGCGTACGGGCCAGGTATAGGCTATGGCGTAGGGTAGAGTGTAGGGCTTGTGGTGGGTTTCTGTTCCGGGCTAAGGTTAGTGTTAGGGAACGGCAAGGCTTAGGGCACAGGTGAGGGTACGGAAACGTGTGAAGGTCAGGCTACGTGCTGACGCACGTGTCAGTGCCAGCGTACCGGCCAGGAGTAGGCTACGGCTTTGGGGTAAGGTGTAGGGCAGGTGGTGGGTTTCCGTTCCAGGCTAGGGTTAGGGTTAGGGAACGGCAAGGCTTAGGGCACAGGTGAGGGTACGGAAACGTGGGAGGGTCAGGCTACGTGATGTTAAAAGGGTCAGTGCCTGTGTACGAGCCAGGAATAGGCTACGGCGTAGGGAAAGGTTTAGGGCTTGTGGTGGGTTTCCGTTCCGGGCTAGGGTTAGGGTTAGGGAACGGCAAGGCTTAGGGCACAGGTGAGGGTCCGCAAACGTGGGAGGGTCAGGCTACGTGCTGACGGACGGGTCAGTGCCAACGTACGGGCCAGGAGTAGGCTACGGCTTGGGGGTAAGTTGTAGGGCTGGTGGTGGGTTTCCGTTCCGGGCTAGGGTTAGGGTTAGGGAACGGCAAGGCTTAGGGCCCAGGTGAGGTTACGGAAACGTGGGAGGCTCAGGGTACGTGATGATGCACGTGTCAGTGCCAGCGTACTGGCCAGGAGTAGGCTACGGCTTGGGGGTTAGGTGTAGGGCTGGTGGTGGGTTTCCGTTCCGGGCTAGGGTTAGGGTTAGGGAACGGAAAGGCTTAGGGCACAGGTGAGGGTACGGAAACGTGGGAGTGTCAGGCTACATGCTGACGCACGGGTCAGTGCCAGCGTATGGGCCAGGAATAGGCTATGGCTTGGGGGTAAGCTGTAGGGCTGGTGTTGTGTTTCCGTTCCGGACTAGGGTTAGGGTTAGGGAATGGCAAGGCTTAGGGCAAAGGTGAGGGTATGGAAACGTGTGAGGTTCAGGCTACATGCTGACGCACGTGTCAGTGCCAGCGTACGTGCCAGGAGTAGGCTACGGCGTAGGGTAAGGTGTAGGGCTGCTGGTGGGTTTCTGTTCATGGCTAGGGTGAGGGTGAGGGAACGGCAAGGCTTAGGGCACAGGTGATGGTAGAGAAACGTGGGAGGGTCAGGCTACGTGCTGACGCACGGGTCAGTGCCAGCGTACGGGCCAGGAGTAGGCTTCGGCTTGTGGGTAAGTTTTAGGGTTGGTGGTGGCTTTCCGTTCCGGGCTAGGGTTAGGGTTAGGGAACGGCAAGGCTTAGGGCACATGTGAGGGTACGGAAACGTGGGAGGGTATGGCTACGTGCTGAAGCACGGGTCAGTGCCAGGGTACGGGCAAGGAGTAGGCTACGGCATAGGGTAAGGTTTAGTGCGGGTGGTGGGTTTCCGTTCCGGGCTAGGGTTAGGGTAAGGGAACGGCAAGGCTTAGGGCACAGGTGAGGGTACGGAAAAGTGGGAGGGTCAGGCTACGTGATGGCGCACGGGTCAGTGCCAGCGTACGGGCCAGGAGTAGGCTAAGGCTTGTGGCTAAGTTTTAGGGGTGGTGGTGTCTTTCCGTTTCGGGCTAGGGTTAGGGTTAGAGAACGGCAAGGCTTAGGGCACAGGTGAGTGTACGGAAACGTGGGAGGTTCAGGCTACGTGCTGAAGCACGCGTCAATGCCCGCATATGGGCCAGGTGTAGGCTACAGCATAGGGTAAGGTGTAGGGCTGGTGGTGGGTTTCCGTTCCGGGCTAGGGTTAGGGTTAGGGAACGGCAAGGCTTAGGGCACAGGTGAGGGTATGGAAACGTGCGAGGGTCACGCTACGTGCTGACGCACGGGTCCGTGCCAGCATATGGGCCAGGAGTAGTCTACGGATTGGGGGTAAGTTGTAGGGCTGGTGGTGGGTATCCGTTCCGGGCTAGGGTTAGGGTTACGGAATGGCAAGGCTTAGGGCACGGGTGAGGGTACAGAAACGTGGGAGGTTCAGGCAACTTGCTGATGCTCGGGTTAGTGCCACCGAAAGGGCCAGGTGTAGGCTACGGCTTGGGGGTAAGGTGTAGGGCTGGTGGTGGGTTTCCGTTCCGGGCTTGGGTTAGGGTTATGGAACGGCAAGGCTTAGGGCACAGGTGAGGGTACGGAAACGTGGGAGGGTCAGGCTACATGCTGACGCAAGGGTCAGTGCCACCGTACAGGCCAGGGGTAGGCTACGGCTTGGGGGTAAGTTGTAGGGCTGGTGGTGTGTTTCCGTTCCGTGCTAGGGATAGGGTTAGGGAACGGCAAGGCGTAGGGCACAGCTGAGGGTACGGAAACGTGGGAGGGTCAGGCTACGTGCTGATGAAAGGGTCAGTGCCTGTGTACGGGCCAGGAATAGGCTACGGCATAGGGAAAGGTATAGGGCTGGTGGTGGGTTTCTGTTCCGGGCTAGGGTTAGGGTTAGGGAACGGCAAGGCTTAGGGCACAGGTGAGGGTGCGGAAACGTGGGAGGGTCAGGCTACATGCTGACGCACGGGTCAGTGCCAGCGTACGGGCCAGGACAAGGCTACGGCATACGATAAGGTGTAGGGCTGTTGGTGGGATTCCGTGCCGGGCTCGGGTTAGGGTTAGGGAACGGCAAGGCTTAGGGCACAGGTGAGGGTACGGTAACATAGGAGGGTCAGGCTACGTGCTGAAGCACAGGTCAGTGCCCGCGTACGGGCCAGGTGTAGTCTACGGCATAGAGTAAGGTGTAGGGCTGGTGGTGGTTTTCCGTTCCGGGCTAGGGTTAGGGTTAGGGAACGTCAAAGCTTAGGGCACAGGTGACGGTACGGAAACGTGGGAGGGTCAGGCTACGTGCTGACGCACGGGTCAGTGCCAGCGTACGGGCCAGGAATAGGCTATGCGTAGGGTAGAGTGTAGGGCTTGTGGTGGGTTTCTGTTCCGGGCTAAGGTTAGTGTTAGGGAACGGCAAGGCTTAGGGCACAGGTGAGGGTACGGAAACGTGTGAGGGTCAGGTTACGTGCTGACGCACGTGTCAGTGCCAGCGTACCGGCCAGGAGTAGGCTACGGCTTTGGGGTAAGGTGTAGTGCAGGTGGTGGGTTTCCGTTCCGGGTTAGGGTTAGGGTTAGGGAACGGCAAGGCTTAGGGCACAGGTGAGGGTACGGAAACGTGGGTGGGTCAGGCTACGTGCTGTTAAAAGGGTCAGTGCCTGCGTACGAGCCAGGAATAGGCTACGGTGTAGGGAAAGGTGTAGGGCTTGTGGTGGGTTTCCGTTCCAGGCTAGGGTTAGGGTTAGGGAACGGCAAGGCTTAGGGCACAGGTGAGGGTCCGCAAACGTGGGAGGGTCAGGCTACGTGCTGACGCACGGGTCAGTGCCAATGTACGGTCCAGGAGTAGGCTACGGCTTGGGGGTAAGTTGTAGGGCTGCTGGTGGGTTTCCGTTCCGGGCTAGGGTTAGGGTTAGGGAACGGCAAGGCTTAGGGCCCAGGTGAGGGTACGGAAACGAGGGAGGCTCAGGGTACGTGATGATGCACGTGTCAGTGCCAGCGTACTGGCCAGGAGTAGGCTACGGCTTGGGGGTTAGGTGTAGGGCTGATGGTGGGTTTCCGTTCCGGGCTATGGTTAGGGTTAGGGAACGGAAAGGCTTAGGGCACAGGTGATGGTACGGAAACGTGGGAGGGTCAGGCTACATGCTGACGCACGGGTCAGTGCCAGGGTACGTGCCAGGAATAGGCTATGGCTTGGGGGTAAGCTGTAGGGCTGGTGGTGGGTTTCCGCTCCGTACTAGGGTTAGGGTTAGGGAACGGGAAGGCTTAGGGCACAGGTGAGGGTACGGAAACGGGTGAGGGTCAGGCTACGTGCTGACGCACGTGTCAGTGCCAGCGTACGTGCCAGGAGTAGGCTACGGCGTAGGGTAATGTGTAGGGCTGTTGATGGGTTTCTGTTCCTGGCTAGGGTGAGGGTGAGGGAACGGCAAGGCTTAGGGCACAGGTGATGGTACGGAAACGTGGGAGAGTCAGGCTACGTGCTGACGCACGGGTCAGTGCCAGCGTACGGGCCAGGAGTAGGCTACCGCTTGTGGGTAAGTTTTAGGGCTGGTGGTCGGTTTCCGTTCCGGGCTAAGGTTAGGCTTAGGGAACGGCAAGGCTTAGGGCACAGGTGAGGGTACGGTAACATGGGAGGGTCAGGCTACGTGCTGAAACACATGTCAGTGCCCGCGAACGGGCCAGGTGTAGGCTACGGCATAGGGTAAGGTGTAGGGCTGGTGGTGGGTTTCTGTTCCGGGCTAGGGTTAGGGTTAGGGAACGGCAAGGCTTAGGGCACAGGTGAGGTTACGGAAACGTGGGAGGGTCAGGCTACATGCTGACGCACGGGTCAGTGCCAGCGTACGGGCCAGGACTAGGCTACGGCATACGATAAGGTGTAGGGCTAGTGGTGGATTTCCGTTCCGGGCTAGGGTTAGGGTTAGGGAACGGCAAGGCTTAGGGCACAGGTGAGGGTACGGAAACGTGGGAGGGACAGGCTACATGCTGAAGCACCGGTCAGTGCCATCGTACGGGCCAGGAATAGGCTATGGATTGGGGGTAAGCTGTAGGGCTGGTGGTGGGTTTCCGTTCCGGACTAGGGTTAGGCTTAGGGAACGACAAGGCTTAGGGCACAGGTGAGGGTACGGAAACGTGTGAGGGTCAGGCTATGTGCTGACGCACGGGTCAGTGCCAGCGTACAGGCCAGGAGTAGGCTATGGTGTAGGGTAAGGTTTAGGGCTGCTGGTGGGTTTCCGTTCATGGCTAGGGTTAGGGTGAGGGAATGGCAAGTCTTAGGGCAGAGGTGAAGGTACGGAAACGTGGGAGGGTCAGTCTACGTGCTGACTCACGGGTCAGTGCCAGCGTACAGGCCAGGAGTAGGCTACGGCGTATGGTAAGGTGTAGGGATTGTGGTGGGTTTCCGTTCCGGGCTAGGGTTAGCGTTACGGAACGGCAAGGCTTAGGGCACAGGTGAGGGTACGGAAACGTGGGAGGGTCAGGCTACATGCTGACGCACGGGTCAGTGCCAGCGTATGGGCCAGGACAAGGCTACGGCATACGATAAGGTGTAGGGCTGGTGGTGGGATTCCGTGCCGGGCTCGTGTTAGGGTTAGGGAACGGCAAGGCTTAGGGCACAGGTGAGGGTACAGTAACATGTGAGGGTCAGGCTACGTGCTGAAGCACAGGTCAGTGCCCGCGTACGGGCCAGGTGTAGTCTACGGCATAGAGTAAGGTGTAGGGCTGGTGGTGGTTTTCCGTTCCGGGCTAGGGTTAGGGTTAGGGAACGTCAAAGCTTAGGGCACAGGTGAGGGTACGGAAACGTGGGAGGGTCAGGCTACGTGCTGACGCACGGGTCAGTGCCAGCGTACGGGCCAGGTATAGGCTATGGCGTAGGGTAGAGTGTAGGGCTTGTGGTGGGTTTCTGTTCCGGGCTAAGGTTAGTGTTAGGGAACGGCAAGGCTTAGGGCACAGGTGAGGGTACGGAAACGTGTGAAGGTCAGGCTACGTGCTGACGCACGTGTCAGTGCCAGCGTACCGGCCAGGAGTAGGCTACGGCTTTGGGGTAAGGTGTAGGGCAGGTGGTGGGTTTCCGTTCCAGGCTAGGGTTAGGGTTAGGGAACGGCAAGGCTTAGGGCACAGGTGAGGGTACGGAAACGTGGGAGGGTCAGGCTACGTGCTGTTAAAAGGGTCAGTGCCTGCGTACGAGCCAGGAATAGGCTACGGCGTAGGGAAAGGTGTAGGGCTTGTGGTGGGTTTCCGTTCCGGGCTAGGGTTAGGGTTAGGGAACGGCAAGGCTTAGGGCACAGGTGAGGGTCCGCAAACGTGGGAGGGTCAGGCTACGTGCTGACGCACGGGTCAGTGCCAACGTACGGGCCAGGAGTAGGCTACGGCTTGGGGGTAAGTTGTAGGGCTGGTGGTGGGTTTCCGTTCCGGGCTAGGGTTAGGGTTAGGGAACGGCAAGGCTTAGGGCCCAGGTGAGGGTACGGAAACGTGGGAGGCTCAGGGTACGTGATGATGCACGTGTCAGTGCCAGCGTACTGGCCAGGAGTAGGCTATGGCTTGGGGGTTAGGTGTAGGGCTGGTGGTGGGTTTCCGTTCCGGGCTAGGGTTAGGGTTAGGGAACGGAAAGGCTTAGGGCACAGGTGAGGGTACGGAAACGTGGGAGTGTCAGGCTACATGCTGACGCACGGGTCAGTGCCAGCGTATGGGCCAGGAATAGGCTATGGCTTGGGGGTAAGCTGTAGGGCTGGTGTTGTGTTTCCGTTCCGGACTAGGGTTAGGGTTAGGGAATGGCAAGGCTTAGGGCAAAGTTGAGGGTATGGAAACGTGTGAGGTTCAGGCTACATGCTGACGCACGTGTCAGTGCCAGCGTACGTGCCAGGAGTAGGCTACGGCGTAGGGTAAGGTGTAGGGCTGCTGGTGGGTTTCTGTTCATGGCTAGGGTGAGGGTGAGGGAACGGCAAGGCTTAGGGCACAGGTGATGGTAGAGAAACGTGGGAGGGTCAGGCTACATGCTGACGCACGGGTCAGTGCCAGCGTACGGGTCAGGAGTAGGCTTCGGCTTGTGGGTAAGTTTTAGGGTTGGTGGTGGCTTTCCGTTCCGGGCTAGGGTTAGGGTTAGGGAACGGCAAGGCTTAGGGCACATGTGAGGGTACGGAAACGTGGGAGGGTATGGCTACGTGCTGAAGCACGGGTCAGTGCCAGGGTACGGGCAAGGAGTACGCTACGGCATAGGGTAAGGTTTAGTGTGGGTGGTGGGTTTCCGTTCCGGGCTAGGGTTAGGGTAAGGGAACGGCAAGGCTTAGGGCACAGGTGAGGGTACGGAAAAGTGGGAGGGTCAGGCTACGTGATGGCGCACGGGTCAGTGCCAGCGTACGGGCCAGGAGTAGGCTAAGGCTTGTGGCTAAGTTTTAGGGGTGGTGGTGTCTTTCCGTTTCGGGCTAGGGTTAGGGTTAGAGAACGGCAAGGCTTAGGGCACAGGTGAGTGTACGGAAACGTGGGAGGTTCAGGCTACGTGCTGAAGCACGCGTCAGTGCCCGCATATGGGCCAGGTGTAGGCTACAGCATAGGGTAAGGTGTAGGGCTGGTGGTGGGTTTCCGTTCCGGGCTAGGGTTAGGGTTAGGGAACGGCAAGGCTTAGGGCACAGGTGAGGGTACGGAAACGTGCGAGGGTCACGCTACGTGCTGACGCACGGGTCCGTGCCAGCATATGGGCCAGGAGTAGTCTATGGATTGGGGGTAAGGTGTAGGGCTGGTGGTGGGTATCCGTTCCGGGCTAGGGTTAGGGTTACGGAATGGCAAGGCTTAGGGCACGGGTGAGGGTACAGAAACGTGGGAGGTTCAGGCAACTTGCTGATGCTCGGGTTAGTGCCACCGAACGGGCCAGGTGTAGGCTACGGCTTGGGGGTAAGGTGTAGGGCTGGTGGTGGGTTTCCGTTCCGGGCTTGGGTTAGGGTTATGGAACGGCAAGGCTTAGGGCACAGGTGAGGGTACGGAAACGTGGGAGGGTCAGGCTACATGCTGACGCATGGGTCAGTGCCACCGTACAGGCCAGGGGTAGGCTACGGCTTGGGGGTAAGTTGTAGGGCTGGTGGTGTGTTTCCGTTCCGTGCTAGGGATAGGGTTAGGGAACGGCAAGGCGTAGGGCACAGCTGAGGGTACGGAAACGTGGGAGGGTCAGGCTACGTGCTGATGAAAGGGTCAGTGCCTGTGTACGGGCCAGGAATAGGCTACGGCGTAGGAAAGGTATAGGGCTGGTGGTGGGTTTCTGTTCCGGGCTAGGGTTAGGGTTAGGGAACGGCAAGGCTTAGGGCACAGGTGAGGGTGCGGAAACGTGGGAGGGTCAGGCTACATGCTGACGCACGGGTCAGTGCCAGCGTACGGGCCAAGACAAGGCTACGGCATACGATAAGGTGTAGGGCTGTTGGTGGGATTCCGTGCCGGGCTCGGGTTAGGGTTAGGGAATGGCAAGGCTTAGGGCACAGGTGAGGGTACGGTAACATAGGAGGGTCAGGCTACGTGCTGAAGCACAGGTCAGTGCCCGCGTACGGGCCAGGTGTAGTCTACGGCATAGAGTAAGGTGTAGGGCTGGTGGTGGTTTTCCGTTCCGGGCTAGGGTTAGGGTTAGGGAACGTCAAAGCTTAGGGCACAGGTGAGGGTACGGAAACGTGGGAGGGTCAGGCTACGTGCTGACGCACGGGTCAGTGCCAGCGTACGGGCCAGGAATAGGCTATGGCGTAGGGTAGAGTGTAGGGCTTGTGGTGGGTTTCTGTTCCGGGCTAAGGTTAGTGTTAGGGAACGGCAAGGCTTAGGGCACAGGTGAGGGTACGGAAACGTGTGAGGGTCAGGCTACGTGCTGACGCACGTGTCAGTGCCAGCGTACCGGCCAGGAGTAGGCTACGGCTTTGGGGTAAGGTGTAGGGCAGGTGGTGGGTTTCCGTTCCGGGTTAGGGTTAGGGTTAGGGAACGGCAAGGCTTAGGGCACAGGTGAGGGTACGGAAACGTGGGTGGGTCAGGCTACGTGCTGTTAAAAGGGTCAGTGCCTGCGTACGAGCCAGGAATAGGCTACGGTGTAGGGAAAGGTGTAGGGCTTGTGGTGGGTTTCCGTTCCGGGCTAGGGTTAGGGTTAGGGAACGGCAAGGCTTAGGGCACAGGTGAGGGTCCGCAAACGTGGGAGGCTCAGGGTACGTGATGATGCACGTGTCAGTGCCAGCGTACTGGCCAGGAGTAGGCTACGGCTTGGGGGTTAGGTGTAGGGCTGATGGTGGGTTTCCGTTCCGGGCTATGGTTAGGGTTAGGGAACGGAAAGGCTTAGGGCACATGTGAGGGTACGGAAACGTGGGAGAGTCAGGCTACATGCTGACGCACGGGTCAGTGCCAGCGTATGGGCCAGGAATAGGCTATGGCTTGGGGGTATGCTGTAGGGCTGGTGTTGTGTTTCCGTTCCGGACTAGGGTTAGGGTTAGGGAATGGCAAGGCTTAGGGCAAAGGTGAGGGTATGGAAACGTGTGAGGTTCAGGCTACATGCTTACGCACGTGTCAGTGCCAGCGTACGTGCCAGGAGTAGGCTACGTCGTACGGTAAGGTGTAGGGCTGCTGGTGGGTTTCTGTTCATGGCTAGGGTGAGGGTGAGGGAACGGCAAGGCTTAGGGCACAGGTGATGGTAGAGAAACGTGGGAGGGTCAGGCTATGTGCTGACGCACGGGTCAGTGCCAGCGTACGGGCCAGGAGTAGGCTTCGGCTTGTGGGTAAGTTTTAGGGTTGGTGGTGGCTTTCCGTTCCGGTCTAGGGTTAGGGTTAGGGAACGGCAAGGCTTAGGGCACATGTGAGGGTACGGAAACGTGGGAGGGTATGGCTACGTGCTGAAGCACGGGTCAGTGCCTGGGTACGGGCAAGGAGTAGGCTACGGCATAGGGTAAGGTTTAGGGCGGGTGGTGGGTTTCCGTTCCGGGCTAGGGTTAGGGTAAGGAAACGGCAAGGCTTAGGGCACAGGTGAGGGTACGGAAAAGTGGGAGGGTCAGGCTACGTGATGACGCACGTTTCAGTGCCAGCGTACGGGCCAGGAGTAGGCTACGGCGTAGGGAAAGGTTTAGGGCTGGTGGTGGGTTTGTGTTCCGGGCTAGGGTTAGGGATAGGGTACTTCAAGGCTTAGGGCACATGTGAGGGTACGGAAACTTGAGAGGGTCAGGCTACATGCTGACGCACGGGTCAGTGCCAGCGTACGGGCCAGGAGTAGGCTACGGTGTAGCGTATGGTGTAGGGCTGGTGGTGGGTTTCCGTTCCGAGCTAGGGTTAGGTTTACCGAATGGCAAGGCTTAGGGCACAGGAGAGGGTACGGAAACGTGGGAGGTTTAGGCTACATGCTGACGCAAGGATCAGTGCCATTGTACAGGCCAGGAGTAGGCTACGGCGTAGGTTAACGTGTAGGGCTGGGGGTGGGTTTCCGTTCCGAGCTAGGGTTAGGGTTAGGGAACGGCAAGGCTTAGGGCACAGATGAGGGTACGGAAACGTGGGAGGGTCAGGCTACGTGCTGATGAAAGGGTCAGTGCCTGGGTACGGGCCAGGAATAGGCTACGGCTTGGGTTAAGGTGTAGGGCTGGTGGTGGGTTTCTGTTCCGGGCTAGGGTTAGGGTTAGGGAACGGCAAGGCTTAGGGCACAGGTGAGGTTACGGAAACGTGGGAGGGTCAGGCTACATGCTGACACACGGGTCAGTGTCAGCGTACGGGCCAGGACTAGGCTACGGCATACGATAAGGTGTAGAGCTGGTGGTGAGATTCCGTGCCGGGCTAGGGTTAGGGTTAGGGAACGGCAAGGCTTAGGGCACAGGGGAGCGTACGGTAACATGGGAGGGTCAGGCTACGTGCTGAAGCACAGGTCAGTGCCCGCGTACGGGCCAGGTGTAGGCTACGGCATAGAGTAAGGTTTAGGGCTGGTGGTGGGTTTCCGTTCCCGGCTAGGGTTAGGGTTAGTGAACGGCAAGGCTTAGGGCACAGGTGAGGGTACGGAAACGTGGGAGGGTCAGTCTACTTGCTGATGAAAGGGTCAGTGCCTGCGTATGAGCCAGGAATAGGCTACGGTGTAGGGAAAGGTGTAGGGCTGGTGGTGGGTTTCGGTTCCGGGCTAGGGTTAGGGTTAGGGAACGGCAAGTCTTAGGGCACAGGTGAGTGTCCGCAAACGTGGGAGCGACAGGCTTCGTGCTGACGCACGGGTCTGTGCCAGCGTACGGGCCAGGAGTAGGCTACGGCTTGGGGGTTAGGTGTAGGGCTGGTGGTGGGTTTCCGTTCCGGGCTACGGTTAGGGTTAGGGAACGGCAAGGCTTAGGGCACAGGTGAGGGTACGGAAACGTGGGAGGGTCAGGCTACATGCTGACGCACGGGTCAGTGCCAGCGTACGTGCCAGGAATAGGCTATGGTTTGGGGGTAAGCTGTAGGGCTTGTGGTGTGTTTCCATTCCGTACTAGGGTTAGGGATAGGGAACGGCAAGGCTTACGGCACAGGTGAGGGTACGGTAATGTGGGAAGTTCAGGCTACGTGCTGACGCACAGGTCATTGCCAGCGTATGGACCAGGAGTAGGCTACGGCTTGGGGGTAAGGTTTAGGGCTGGTGGTGTGTTTCCGTTCCGGGCTAGGGTTAGGGTTAGGGAACGGCAAGGCTTAGGGCACAGGTGAGGGTACGGAAACGTGGGAGGGTCAGGCTACGTGCTGATGAAAGTGTCAGTGCCTGCGTACGGGCCAGGAATAGGCTACGGCGTAGGGAAAGGTGTAGGGCTGGTGGTGGGTTTCTGTTCCGGGCTAGGGTTAGGGTTAGGGAATGGCAAGGCTTAGGGCACAGGTGGTGGTCCGGAAATGTGGGAGGGTCAGGCTACGTGCTGACGCACGGGTCAGTGCCAGCATAAGGTCCAGGAATAGGCTACGGCTTTGGGGTAAGTTGTAGGGCTGGTGGTGGGTTTCCGTTCCGGGCTAGGCTTAGGGTTAGAGAACGGCAAGGCTTAGGGCACAGGTGAGGGTCCACAAACGTGGGAGGGTCAGGCTTCGTGCTGACGCACGGGTCTGTGCCAGCGTACGGGCCAGGAGTAGGCTACGGCTTGGGGGTAAGGTTTAGGGCTGGTGGTGGGTTTCCGTTCCGGGCTACGGTTAGGTTTACGGAACGGCAAGGCTTAGGGCACAGGTGAGGGTACGGAAACGTGGGAGCGTCAGGCTACGTGATGATGCACGTGTCAGTGCCAGCGTACTGGCCAGGAGTAAGCTACGGCTTGGGGGTTTGGTATAGGGCTGGTGGTGGGTTTCCGTTCCGTGCTAGGGTTAGGGTTAGGGAACGGCAAATCTTAGGGCACAGGTGAGGGTACGGAAACGTGGGAGGGTCAGGCTACATGCTGACGCACGGGTCAGTGCCAGCGTACGGGCCAGGAATAGGCTATGGCTTGGGGGTAAGCTGTAGGGCTGGTGGTGGGTTTCCGTTCCGGACTAGGGTTAGGGTTAGGGAACGGCAAGGCTTAGGGCACAGGTGAGGGTACGGAAACGTGTGAGTGTCAGGCTACGTGCTGAGGCACGTGTCAGTACCAGCGTTCGTGCCAGGAGTAGGCTACGGCGTAGGGTAAGGTGTAGGGCTGCTGATGGTTTTCTGTTCCTGGCTAGGGTGAGGGTGAGGGAACGGCAAGGCTTAGGGCACAGGTGATGGTACGGAAAAGTGGGAAGGTCAGGCTACGTGCTGAAGCACAGGTCAGTGCCCGCGTACGGGCCAGGTGTAGGCTACGGCATAGAGTAAGGTGTAGGGCTGGTGGTGGGTTTCCGTTCTGGGCTAGGTTTAGGGTTAGTGAACGGCAAGTCTTAGGGCACAGGTGAGGGTACGGAAACGTGGGAGGGTCAGGCTACTTGCTGATGAAAGGGTGAGTGCCTGCGTATGAGCCAGGAATAGGCTACGGCGTAGGGAAAAGTGTAGGGCTGGTGGTGGGTTTCCGTTCCGGTCTAGGGTTAGTGTTAGGGAACGGCAAGGCTTAGGGCACAGGTGAGGCTCCGCAAACGTGGGAGTGTCAGGCTCCGTGCTGTCGCACGGGTCTGTGCCAGCGTACGGGCCAGGAGTAGGCTACGGCTTGGGGGTAAGGTGTAGGGCTGGTGGTGGTTTTCCGTTCCGGGCTAGGGTTAGGGTTAGGGAACGGCAAGGCTTAGGGCACAGGTGAGGGTACGGAAACGTGGGAGTGTCAGGCTACGTGATGACGCACGGTTCAGTGCCAGCGAACTCGCCAGGAGTAGGCTACGGCTTGGTGGTTAGGTGTAGGTCTGATGGTGTGTTTCCGTTCCAGGCTAGGTTTAGTGCTAGGGAACAGCAGGGCTTAGGGCACAGGTGAGGGTACGAAAACGTGGGAGGGGCAGGCTACGTGATGACGCACGGGTCGGTGCCAGCGTACGGGCCGGCATTAGGCTATGGCTTGGGGTTAGGTGTAGGGCTTGTGGTGTGTTTCCGTTCCGTACTAGGGTTAGGGTTAGGGAACGGCAAGGCTTAGGGCACAGGTGAGGGTACGGTAATGTGGGAAGTTCAGGCTACGTGCTGACGCACAGGTCAGTGCCAGCGTATGGACCAAGAGTAGGCTACGGCTTGGGGGTAAGGTGTAGGGCTGGTGTTGGCTTTCCGTTCTGGGCTAGGGTTAGGGTTAGGGAACGGCAAGGCTTAGGGCACAGGTGAGGGTACGGAAACGTGGGAGGGTCAGGCTACGTGCTAATGAATGGGTCAGTGCCTGCGTATGGGCCAGGAATAGGCTACGGCGTAGGGAAAGGTGTAGGGCTGGTGGTGGGTTTCCGTTTAGGGTTATTGTTAGGGTTAGGGAATGGCAAGGCTTAGGGCACAGGTGAGGGTCCGCAAACGTGGGAGGGTCAGGCTACGTGCTGACGCACGGGTCAGTGCCAGCGTAAGGTCCAGGAGTAGCCTACGGCTTGGGGGTAAGTTGTAGGGCTGGTGGTGGGTTTCCGTTCATGGCTAGGGTTAGGGTTAGGGAACGGCAAGGCTTAGGGCACAGGTGAGGGTACGGAAACGGGGGAGGGTCAGGCTACATGCGGATGCACGGGTCAGTGGCAGCGTACCGGCCAGGAGTAGGCTACGGCATATGGTAAGGTGTAGGGCTGCTGCTGGAATTCCGTTCCGGTCTAGGGTTAGGGTTAGGGAACGGCAAGTCTTAGGGCTCAGGTAAGGGTACAGAAAAGTGGGAGGGTCAGGCTACGTGCTGACGCACGCGTCAGTGCCAGTGTACGGGCCAGGTGTAGGCTACGGCTTGGGGGTTTGGTATAGGGCTGGTGGTGGGTTTCCGTTCCGTGCTAGGGTTAGGGTTAGGGAACGGCAAATCTTAGGGCACAGGTGAGGGTACGGAAACGTGGGAGGGTCAGGCTACATGCTGACGCACGGGTCAGTGCCAGCGTACGGGCCAGGAATAGGCTATGGCTTGGGGGTAAGCTGTAGGGCTGGTGGTGGGTTTCCGTTCCGGACTAGGGTTAGGGTTAGGGAACGGCAAGGCTTAGGGCACAGGTGAGGGTACGGAAACGTGTGAGTGTCAGGCTACGTGCTGAGGCACGTGTCAGTACCAGCGTTCGTGCCAGGAGTAGGCTACGGCGTAGGGTAAGGTGTAGGGCTGCTGATGGTTTTCTGTTCCTGGCTAGGGTGAGGGTGAGGGAACGGCAAGGCTTAGGGCACAGGTGATGGTACGGAAAAGTGGGAAGGTCAGGCTACGTGCTGAAGCACAGGTCAGTGCCCGCGTACGGGCCAGGTGTAGGCTACGGCATAGAGTAAGGTGTAGGGCTGGTGGTGGGTTTCCGTTCTGGGCTAGGTTTAGGGTTAGTGAACGGCAAGTCTTAGGGCACAGGTGAGGGTACGGAAACGTGGGAGGGTCAGGCTACTTGCTGATGAAAGGGTGAGTGCCTGCGTATGAGCCAGGAATAGGCTACGGCGTAGGGAAAAGTGTAGGGCTGGTGGTGGGTTTCCGTTCCGGTCTAGGGTTAGTGTTAGGGAACGGCAAGGCTTAGGGCACAGGTGAGGCTCCGCAAACGTGGGAGTGTCAGGCTCCGTGCTGTCGCACGGGTCTGTGCCAGCGTACGGGCCAGGAGTAGGCTACGGCTTGGGGGTAAGGTGTAGGGCTGGTGGTGGTTTTCCGTTCCGGGCTAGGGTTAGGGTTAGGGAACGGCAAGGCTTAGGGCACAGGTGAGGGTACGGAAACGTGGGAGTGTCAGGCTACGTGATGACGCACGGTTCAGTGCCAGCGAACTCGCCAGGAGTAGGCTACGGCTTGGTGGTTAGGTGTAGGTCTGATGGTGTGTTTCCGTTCCAGGCTAGGTTTAGTGCTAGGGAACAGCAGGGCTTAGGGCACAGGTGAGGGTACGAAAACGTGGGAGGGGCAGGCTACGTGATGACGCACGGGTCGGTGCCAGCGTACGGGCCGGCATTAGGCTATGGCTTGGGGTTAGGTGTAGGGCTTGTGGTGTGTTTCCGTTCCGTACTAGGGTTAGGGTTAGGGAACGGCAAGGCTTAGGGCACAGGTGAGGGTACGGTAATGTGGGAAGTTCAGGCTACGTGCTGACGCACAGGTCAGTGCCAGCGTATGGACCAAGAGTAGGCTACGGCTTGGGGGTAAGGTGTAGGGCTGGTGTTGGCTTTCCGTTCCGGGCTAGGGTTAGGGTTAGGGAACGGCAAGGCTTAGGGCACAGGTGAGGGTACGGAAACGTGGGAGGGTCAGGCTACGTGCTAATGAATGGGTCAGTGCCTGCGTATGGGCCAGGAATAGGCTACGGCGTAGGGAAAGGTGTAGGGCTGGTGGTGGGTTTCCGTTTAGGGTTATTGTTAGGGTTAGGGAATGGCAAGGCTTAGGGCACAGGTGAGGGTCCGCAAACGTGGGAGGGTCAGGCTACGTGCTGACGCACGGGTCAGTGCCAGCGTAAGGTCCAGGAGTAGCCTTCGGCTTGGGGGTAAGTTGTAGGGCTGGTGGTGGGTTTCCGTTCATGGCTAGGGTTAGGGTTAGGGAACGGCAAGGCTTAGGGCACAGGTGAGGGTACGGAAACGGGGGAGGGTCAGGCTACATGCGGATGCACGGGTCAGTGGCAGCGTACCGGCCAGGAGTAGGCTACGGCATATGGTAAGGTGTAGGGCTGCTGCTGGAATTCCGTTCCGGTCTAGGGTTAGGGTTAGGGAACGGCAAGTCTTAGGGCTCAGGTAAGGGTACAGAAAAGTGGGAGGGTCAGGCTACGTGCTGACGCACGCGTCAGTGCCAGTGTACGGGCCAGGTGTAGGCTACGGCTTGTGGGTAAGTTTTAGGGCTGGTGGTGGGTTTCCGTTCCAGGATAGGGTTATGGTTAGGGAACAGCAAGGCTTAGGGCACAGGTGAGGGTACAGAAACGTGGGAGGGTCAGGCTACGTGCTGACGCACGGGTCAGTACCAGCGTTCGGGCCAGGAGTAGGCTACGGCATAGGGTAGAGTTTAGGGCTGGTGGTGGGTTTCTGTTCTGGGCTAGGCTTAGTGTTAGGGAACGGCAAGGCTTAGGGCACAGGTAAGGGTAAGGAAAACTGTGAGGGTCAGGCTACGTGCTGACGCACGTGTCAGTGCCTGCATACCAGCCAGGAGTAGGCTAAGGCTTCGGGGTTAGGTGTAGGGCTGGCTGATGGTGGGTTTCCATTCCGGGCTAGGGTTAGTGTTAGGGAACGGTAAGGCTTAGGGCACAGGTGAGTGTACGGAAACGTGGGAGGGTCAGGCTACGTGCTGCCGCACGGGTCAGTGCCAGCATACGGGCCAGGAGTAGGCTATGGCTTGGGCGTTAGGTGTAGGGCTGGTGGAGGTTTTCCGTTCCGTACTAGGGATAGGGTTAGGGAACAGCAAGGCTTAGGGAACAGGTGAGGGTACGGAAATGTGGGAAGGTCAGGCTACGTGCTGACGCACTGGTCAGTGCCAGCGTACGGGACAGGAGTAGGCTACGGCGTAGGGTAAGGTGTATGGCTGGTGGTGGATTTCTGTTCCGGGCTAGGGTTAGGGTTACGGAACGGCAAGGCTTAGGGCACAGGTGAGGGTACAGAAACGTGGGAGTGTCAGGCTACCTGCTGACGCATGGGTCAGTGCCAGCGTACAGGCCAGCAATAGGCTACGGCGTAGGGTAAGGTCTAGGGCTCGCGGTGGGTTTCCGTTCCGGGCTAGGGTTAGGGTTAGGGAACGGCAAGGCTTAGGGCACAGGTGAGGATACGGAAACGTGGGAGGGTCAGGCTACGTGCTGACGCACGGGTCAGTGCCAGCGTACGGGCCAGGAGTAGTCTACGGCTTGGTGGTTAGGTGTAGGGCTGGTGGTGGGTTTCCGTTCCAGGCTAGGTTTAGTGTTAGTGAACAGCAAGGCTTAGGGCACAGGTGAGGGTACGGAAACGTGGGAGGGGCAGGCTATGTGCTGATGCACGTGTCAGTGCCAGCGTACGGGCCAGCATTAGGCTATGGCTTGGGGTTTAGGTGTAGGGCTTGTGGTGTGTTTCCGTTCAGTACTAGGGTTAGGGTTAGGGAACGGCAAGGCTTAGGGCACAGGTGAGGGTACGGTAATGTGGGAAGTTCAGGCTACGTGCTGACGCACAGGTCAGTGCCAGCATATGGACCCGGAGTAGGCTACGGCTTGGGGGTAAGGTGTAGGGCTGGTGTTGGGTTTCCGTTCCGGGCTAGGGTTAGGGTTAGGGAACGGCAAGTCTTAGGGCACAGGTGAGGGTACGGAAACGTGGGAGGGTCAGGCTACGTGCTGATGAAAGGGTCAGTGCCTGCGTTTGGGCCAGGAATAGGCTACGGCGTAGGGAAATGTGTAGGGCTGGTGGTGGGTTTCCGTTCCGGGCTAGGGTTAGGGTTAGGGAATTGCAAGGCTTAGGGCACAGGTGAGGGTCCGCAAACGTGGGAGGGTCAGGCTACGTGCTGACGCACGGGTCAGTGCCAGCGTAAGGTCTAGGAGTAGCCTACGGCTTGGGGGTAAGATGTAGGGCTGGTGGTGGGTTTCCGTTCATGGCTAGGGTTAGGGTTAGGGAACGGCAAGGCTTAGGGCACAGGTGAGGGTACGGAAAAGGGGGAGGGTCAGGCTACGTGCTGATGCATGGGTCAGTGGCAGCGTACCGGCCAGGAGTAGGCTACGGCATATGGTAAGGTGTAGGGCTCGTGCTGGGTTTCCGTTCCGGTCTAGGGTTAGGGTTAGGGAACGGCAAGTCTTACGGCTCAGGTAAGGGTACAGAAAAGTGGGAGGGTCAGGCTACGTGCTGACGCACGGGTCAGTGCCAGCGTACGGGCCAGGTGTAGGCTACGGCTTGGTGGTTAGGTGTAGGGCTGGTGGTGGGTTTCCGTTCCAGGCTAGGTTTAGTGTTAGGGAACAGCAAGGCTTAGGGCACAGGTGAGGGTACGGAAACGTGGGAGGGGCAGGCTACGTGCTGACACACGGGTTAGTGCCAGCGTACGGGCCAGCATTAGGCTATGGCTTGGGGGTTAGGTGTAGGGCTTGTGGTGTGTTTCCGTTCCGTACTAGGGTTAGGGTTAGGGAACGGCAAGGCTTAGGGCACAGGTGAGGGTACGGTAATGTGGGAAGTTCAGGCTACGTGCTGACGCACAGGTCAGTGCCAGCGTATGGACCAGGAGTAGGCTACGGCTTAGGGGTTAGGTGTAGGGTTGGTGTTGGGTTTCCGTTCGCGGCTAGGGTTAGGGTTAGGGATCGGCAAGGCTTAGGGCACAGGTGAGGGTACGGAAACGTTCGAGGTTCAGGCTACATGCTGACACACGTGTCAGTGCCAGCGTACGGGCCAGGAATAGGCTATGGCTTGGTGGTAAGCTGTAGGGCTGGTGGTGGGTTTCCGTTCCGGACTAGGGCTAGGGTTAGGGAACGGCAACGCTTAGGGAACAGTTGAGGGTACGGAAATGTGTGAGGGTCAGGCTACGTGCTGACGCACGGGTCAGTGCCAGCGTACGGGCCAGGAGTAGGCTACGGCGTAGGGTAAGGTTTAGGGCTGCTGGTGGGTTTCCGTTCCTGGCTAGGGTTAGGGCGAGGGAATGGCAAGGCTTAAGGCACAGGTGAGGGTACGGAAACGTGGGAGGGTCAGGCTACGTGCTGACTCACGGGTCAGTGCCAGCGTACGGTCCAGGAGTAGGCTATGGCGTATGGTAAGGTGTAGGGCTTGTGGTGGGTTTCCGTTCCGGGCTAGTGTTAGGGTTAGGGAACTTCAAGTCCTAGGGCACAGGTGAGGGTACGGAAAATTGTGAGGTTCAGGCTACATGCTGAAGCAGGTGTCAGTGCCAGCGTACGGGCCAGGAATAGGCTACAGCATACGGTAATGTGTAGGGCTGGTGGTGGGATTCCGTTCCGGCTTGCGTTATGGTTAGGGAACGGCAAGGCTTAGGGCACAGGTGAGGGTACAGAAACGTGGGAAGGTCAGGCTTCATGCTGATGCACGTGTCAGTGCCAGCGTACCGGCCAGGAGTAGGCTACGGCGTAGGGTAATGTGTAGTGCTGTTTCCCATTCGGCCTACAGTTAGGGTTAGGGAATGGCAAAGCGTAGGGCACAGGTGAGGGTACGGAAACGTGGGAGGTTCAGGCTCACGCACGTGTCAGTGCCCGCGTAAGGGCCAGCAGTAAGCTTCAGATTGGGGGTAAAGTTTAGGGCTGGTGGTGAGTTTCCGTTCCGGGCTAGGGTTAGGGTTAGGGAACTGCAAGTCTTAGGGCACAGGTGAGGGTACGGAAACGTGGGAGGGTCAGGCTACGTGCTGACGCACGTGTCAGTGCAAGCGTACCGGCCAGGAGTAGGCTACGGCTTGGGGTTTAGCTGCAGGGCTGCTGGTGGGTTTCCATTCAGGGCTAGGGTTAGGGTTAGGGAACGGCAAGGTTTAGGGCACAGGTGAGGGTACGGCAATGTGGCAGGGTCAGGATATGTTCTGACACACGGGTCAGTGCCAGCGTATGGACCAGGAGTAGGCTGCATTTTGGGGGTAAGGTGTAGGGCTGGTGGTGGGTTTCCGTTCCAGGTTAGGGTTTGTGTTAGGGAACAGCAAGTCTTAGGGCACAGGTGAGGGTACGGAAACGTGGGAGGGTCAGGCTACGTGCTGACGCACGGGTCAGTGCCAGCGTACAGGCCAGGAGTAGGCTACGGTGTAGGGTAAGGTTTAGGGCTGCTGGTGGGTTTCCGTTCTTGGCTAGGGTTAGGGTGAGGGAACGGCAAGGGTTAGGGCACAGGTGAGGGTACGGAAACGTGTGAGGGTCAGTCTACGTGCTGACTCCAGGGTCAGTGCCAGCGTACGGGCCAGGAGTAGGCTACGGCGTAGGGTATAGTGTAGGGCTGTTGGTGGGTTTCTGTTCCGGGCTAAGGTCAGGGTTAGGGAACGGCAAGGCTTAGGGTACAGGTGAGGGTCCGGAAACGTGTGAGGGTTAGGCTACATGCTGACGCACGTGTCAGTGCCAGCGTTCCGGCCAGGAGTAGGCTACGGCTTGGGGGTAAGTTGTAGGGGTGTTGGTGGGTTTCCGTTCCGGGCTAGGGTTAGGGTTAGTGAACGGCAATGCTTAGGGCACAGGTGAGGGTACGGAAACGTGGGAGGGTCAGGCTACGTGCCAATGAAAGGGTCAGTGCCTGCGTACGATCCAGGAATAGGCTACGGCGTAGGGAAAGGTGTAGGGCTGGTGGTGGGTTTCCGTTCCGGGCTGGGGTTAGGGTTAGGGAACGGCAAGGCTTAGGGCACATGTGAGGGTACGGAAACGTGAGAGGGTCAGGCTACATGCTGACGCACGGGTCAGTGCCAGCGTACGGGCCAGGAGTAGGCTACGGTGTAGCGTATGGTGTAGGGCTGGTGGTGGGTTTCCGTTCCGGGCTAGGGTTAGGGTTAGGGAACGGCAAGGCTTAGGGCACAGGTGAGGGTACGGAAAAGTGAGAGGGTCAGGCTACATGCTGACGCATGGGTCAGTGCCAGCGTTCGGGCCAGGAGTAGGCTACGGCGTAGGGTAAGGTGTAGGGCTGGTGGTGGGTTTCCGTTCCGGGCTAGGGTTAGGGTTAGGGAACGGCAAGGTTTAGGCCACAGGTGAGGGTACGGAAACGTGGGGGGGTCAGTCTAGATGTTGACGCACGGGTCAGTGCCAGCGTATGGGCCAGGAGTAGGCTACGGCTTAGGGCAAGGTTAAGGCTGCTGGTGGGTTTCCGTTCCGGGCTAGGTTTAGGGTTAGGGAATGGCAAGGCTTAGGGCACAGGTGAGGGTACGGAAACGTGGGAGGGTCAGGCTACGTGTTGACGCACGGGTCAGTGCCAGCGTACGGGCCAGGAGTAGGCTACGGCATAGGGTAAGGTGTAGGGCAGCTGGTGGGTTTCCATTCCGGGCTAGGGTTAGGGTTACGGAACGGCAAGGCTTAGGGCACAGTGAGGGCACGGAAACGTGGGAGCGTCAGGCTACCTGCTGACGCATGGGTCAGTGCCAGCGTACAGGCCAGGAATAGGCTACGGCGTAGGGTTAGGTCTAGGGCTCGCGGTGGGTTTCCGTTCCGGGCTAGGGTTAGGGTTAGGGAACGGCAAGGCTTAGGGCACAGGTGAGGATACGGAAACGTGGGAGGGTCAGGCTACGTGCAGACGCACGGGTCAGTGCCAGCGTACGGGCCAGGAGTAGGCTACGGCGTAGGGTAAGGTGTAGGGCTGGTGGTGGGTTTCCGTTCCGGGCTACAGTTAGGGTTAGGGAACGGCCAAGCTTAGGGCACAGGTGAGTTTACGGAAACATGGGAGGGTCAGGCTACGTGATGACGCACGGTTCAGTGCCAGCGTACGGGCCAGGAGTAGGCTACGGCTTGGTGGTTAGGTGTAGGGCTGGTGGTGAGTTTCCGTTCAAGGTTAGGGTTAGTGTTAGGGAACAGCAATGCTTAGGGCACAGGTGAGGGTACGGAAACGTGGGAGGGTCAGGCTACGTGCTGACGCACGGGTCAGTGTCAGCGTACGGGCAAGGATTAGACTATGGGTTGGGGGTTAGGTGTAGGGCTTGTGGTGTGTTTCCATTCCGTACTAGGGTTAGGGTTAGGGAACGGCAAGGCTTAGGGCACAGGTGAGGGTACGGTAATGTGAGAAGTTCAGGCTAAGTGCTGACGCACAGGTCAGTGCCAGCGTATGGACCAGGAGTAGGCTAAGGCTTGGTGGTAAGGTGTAGGGCTGGTGTTGTGTTTCCGTTCCGGGCTAGGGTTAGGGTTAGGGAACGGCAAGGCTTAGGGCACAGGTGAGGGTACGGAAACGTGGGAGGGTCAGGCTACGTGCTGATGAAAGGGTCAGTGCCTGCGTATGGGCCAGGAATAGGCTACGGCGTAGGGAATGGTGGAGGGCTGGTGGTGGGTTTCCGTTCCGGGCTAGGGTTACAGTTAGGGAATGGCAAGGCTTAGGGCGCAGGTGAGGGTCCGCAAACGTGGGAGGGTCAGGCTACGTGCTGACGCACGGGTCAGTGCCAGCGTAAGGTCCAGGAGTAGCCTAAGGCTTGGGGGTAAGTTGTAGGGCTGGTGGTGGGTTTCCATTCATGGCTAGGGTTAGGGTTAGGGAACGGCAAGGCTTAGGGCACAGGTGAGGGTACGGAAAAGTGGGAGGGTCAGGCTACATGCTGACTCACGTTTCAGTGTCAGCGTACAGGCCAGGAGTAGGCTACGCCATAGGGTATGGTCTAGGGCTGGTGGTGGGTTTCCGTTCCGGGCTAGGGTTAGGGTGAGGGAACGGCAAGGCTTAGGGCACAGGTGAGGGAACGGAAACGTGGGAGCGTCAGGCTACGTGCATACACATGTGTCAGTGCCGGCGTACAGGCCAGCAGTAGGCTACAACGTAGGGTAAGGTATAGGGCTGGTGGTGGGTTTCCGTTCCGGGTTAGGGTTAGGGTTAGGGAACGGCAAGGCTTAGGGCACAGGTGAGTGTACGTAAACGTGGGACGGTCAGGCTACGTGTTGACGCACGGGTCAGTGCCAGCATACGGGCCAGGTGTAGGCTACGGCTTGTGGGTAATGTTTAGGGCTGGTGGTGAGTTTCCGTTCCGGGCTAGGGTTAGGGTTAGGGAACGGCAAGGCTTAGGGCAGAGGTGAGGGTACGGAAACGTGGGAGGGTTAGGCTACATGCTGACACACGGGTCAGTGCCCACGTACGGGCCAGGTGTAGGCTACGGCATAGGGTAAAGTGTAGGGCTGGAGGTGGGTTTCCGTTCTGTGCTAGGGTTAGGGTTAGGGAACGGCAAGGCATAGGGCACAGGTGAAGGTACGGAAACGTGGGAGGGTCAGGCTACGTGCTGACGCACCGGTCAGTGCCAGCATACGGGCCAGGAGTAGGCTACAGCTTGGGGGTAAGTTGTAGGGCTGGTGGTGGGTTTCCGTTCCGGGCTACGGTTAGGGTAAGGGAACGGCAAGGCTTAGGGCACAGGTGAGGGTACGGAAACGTGGGCAGGTCAGGCTACGTGCTGACGCACGGGTCAGTGCCAATGTGCGGCCCAGGTGTAGGCTACGGCGTAGGGTAAGGTGTAGGGCTGGTGGTGGGTTTCCGTTCCTGGCTAGGGTTAGGGTGAGGGAACGGCAAGGCTTAGGGCACAGGTGAGGGTACGGAAACGTGGGAGGGTCAGGCTACGTGCTGACTCACGGGTCAGTGCCAGCGTACGGGCCAGGAGTAGGCTATGGCATATGGTAAGGTATAGGGCTTCTGGTGGGCTTCCGTTCCTGGCTAGGGTTAGGGTGAGGGAACGGCAAGGCTTAGGGCACAGGTGATGGTACGGAAACGTGGGAGGGTCAGGCTACGTGTTGACGCACGGGTCAGTGCCAGCGTACGGGCCAGGAGTAGGCTATGGCTTGGGCGTTAGGTGTAGGGCTGGTGGTGGGTTTCCGTTCCGTACTATGGTAAGGGTTAGGGAACGGCAAGGCTTAGGGCACAGGTGAGGGTACGGAAACGTGGGAGGGTCAGGCTACGTGCTGACGCACGGGTCAGTGCCCACGTACGGGCCAGGTGTAGGCTACGGCATAGGGTAAAGTGTAGGGCTGGAGGTGGGTTTCCGTTCTGTGCTAGGGTTAGTGTTAGGGAACGGCAAGGCATAGGGCACAGGTGAGGGTACGGAAACTTGGGAGGGTCAGGCTACGTGATGACGCACGGTTCAGTGCCAGCGTACGGGCCAGGAGTAGGCTACGGCGTAGGGTAAGGTGTAGGGCTGGTGGTGGGTTTCCGTTCCGGGCTACAGTTAGGGTTAGGGAACGGCAAAGCTTAGGGCACAGGTGAGTTTACGGAAACTTGGGAGGGTCAGGCTACGTGATGACGCACGGTTCAGTGCCAGCGTACGGGCCAGGAGTAGGCTACGGCTTGGTGGTTAGTTGTAGGGCTGGTGGTGAGTTTCCGTTCAAGGTTAGGGTTAGTGTTAGGGAACAGCAATGCTTAGGGCACAGGTGAGGGTACGGAAACGTGGGAGGGTCAGGCTACGTGCTGACGCACGGGTCAGTGTCAGCGTACGGGCAAGGATTAGACTATGGCTTGGGGGTTAGGTGTAGGGCTTGTGGTGTGTTTCCATTCTGTACTAGGGTTAGGGTTAGGGAACGGCAAGGCTTAGGGCACAGGTGAGGGTACGGTAATGTGAGAAGTTCAGGCTAAGTGCTGACGCACAGGTCAGTGCCAGCGTATGGACCAGGAGTAGGCTAAGGCTTGGTGGTAAGTTCTAGGGCTGGTGTTGTGTTTCCGTTCCGGGCTAGGGTTAGGGTTAGGGAACGGCAAGGCTTAGGGCACAGGTGAGGGTACGGAAACGTGGGAGGGTCAGGCTACGTGCTGATGAAAGGGTCAGTGCCTGCGTATGGGCCAGGAATAGGCTACGGCGTAGGGAATGGTGGAGGGCTGGTGGTGGGTTTCCGTTCCGGGCTAGGGTTACAGTTAGGGAATGGCAAGGCTTAGGGCGCAGGTGAGGGTCCGCAAACGTGGGAGGGTCAGGCTACGTGCTGACGCACGGGTCAGTGCCAGCGTAAGGTCCAGGAGTAGCCTAAGGCTTGGGGGTAAGTTGTAGGGCTGGTGGTGGGTTTCCATTCATGGCTAGGGTTAGGGTTAGGGAACGGCAAGGCTTAGGGCACAGGTGAGGGTACGGAAAAGTGGGAGGGTCAGGCTACATGCTGACTCACGTTTCAGTGTCAGCGTACAGGCCAGGAGTAGGCTACGCCATAGGGTATGGTCTAGGGCTGGTGGTGGGTTTCCGTTCCGGGCTAGGGTTAGGGTGAGGGAACGGCAAGGCTTAGGGCACAGGTGAGGGAACGGAAACGTGGGAGCGTCAGGCTACGTGCATACGCATGTGTCAGTGCCGGCGTACGGGCCAGCAGTAGGCTACAACGTAGGGTAAGGTATAGGGCTGGTGGTGGGTTTCCGTTCCGGGTTAGGGTTAGGGTTAGGGAACGGCAAGGCTTAGGGCACAGGTGAGTGTACGTAAACGTGGGAGGGTCAGGCTACGTGTTGACGCACGGGTCAGTGCCAGCATACGGGCCAGGTGTAGGCTACGGCTTGTGGGTAATGTTTAGGGCTGGTGGTGAGTTTCCGTTCCGGGCTAGGGTTAGGGTTAGGGAACGGCAAGGCTTAGGGCAGAGGTGAGGGTACGGAAACGTGGGAGGGTTAGGCTACATGCTGACACACGGTTCAGTGCCCACGTACGGGCCAGGTGTAGGCTACGGCATAGGGTAAAGTCTAGGGCTGGAGGTGGGTTTCCGTTCTGTGCTAGGGTTAGGGTTAGGGAACGGCAAGGCATAGGGCACAGGTGAAGGTACGGAAACGTGGGAGGGTCAGGCTACGTGCTGACGCACCGGTCAGTGCCAGCATACGGGCCAGGAGTAGGCTACAGCTTGGGGGTAAGTTGTAGGGCTGGTGGTGGGTTTCCGTTCCGGGCTACGGTTAGGGTAAGGGAACGGCAAGGCTTAGGGCACAGGTGAGAGTACGGAAACGTGGGCAGGTCAGGCTACGTGCTGACGCACGGGTCAGTGCAAATGTGCGGCCCAGGTGTAGGCTACGGCGTAGGGTAAGGTGTAGGGCTGGTGGTGGGTTTCCGTTCCTGGCTAGGGTTAGGGTGAGGGAACGGCAAGGCTTAGGGCACAGGTGAGGGTACGGAAACGTGGGAGGGTCAGGCTACGTGCTGACTCACGGGTCAGTGCCAGCGTACGGGCCAGGAGTAGGCTATGGCATATGGTAAGGTATAGGGCTTCTGGTGGGTTTCCGTTCCTGGCTAGGGTTAGGGTGAGGGAACGGCAAGGCTTAGGGCACAGGTGATGGTACGGAAACGTGGGAGGGTCAGGCTACGTGTTGACGCACGGGTCAGTGCCAGCGTACGGGCCAGGAGTAGGCTATGGCTTGGGCGTTAGGTGTAGGGCTGATGGTGGGTTTCCGTTCCGTACTATGGTAAGGGTTAGGGAACGGCCAGGCTTAGGGCACAGGTGAGGGTACGGAAACGTGGGAGGGTCAGGCTACGTGCTGACGCACGGGTCAGTGCCCACATACGGGCCAGGTGTAGGCTACGGCATAGGGTAAAGTGTAGGGCTGGAGGTGGGTTTCCGTTCTGTGCTAGGGTTAGTGTTAGGGAACGGCAAGGCATAGGGCACAGGTGAGGGTACGGAAACTTGGGAGGGTCAGGCTATGTGATGACGCACGGGTCAGTGCCAGCGTACGGGCCAGGAGTAGGCTACGGCGTAGGGTAAGGTGTAGGGCTGGTGGTGGGTTTCCGTTCCGGGCTACAGTTAGGGTTAGGGAACGGCAAAGCTTAGGGCACAGGTGAGTTTACGGAAACTTGGGAGGGTCAGGCTACGTGATGACGCACGGTTCAGTGCCACCGTACGGGCCAGGAGTAGGCTACGGCTTGGTGGTTAGGTGTAGGGCTGGTGGTGAGTTTCCGTTCAAGGTTAGGGTTAGTGTTAGGGAACAGCAATGCTTAGGGCACAGGTGAGGGTACGGAAACGTGGGAGGGTCAGGCTACGTGCTGACGCACGGGTCATTGTCAGCGTACGGGCAAGGATTAGACTATGGCTTGGGGGTTAGGTGTAGGGCTTGTGGTGTGTTTCCATTCCGTACTAGGGTTAGGGTTAGGGAACGGCAAGGCTTAGGGCACAGGTGAGGGTACGGTAATGTGAGAAGTTCAGGCTAAGTGCTGACGCACAGGTCAGTGCCAGCGTATGGACCAGGAGTAGGCTAAGGCTTGGTGGTAAGTTCTAGGGCTGGTGTTGTGTTTCCGTTCCGGGCTAGGGTTAGGGTTAGGGAACGGCAAGGCTTAGGGCACAGGTGAGGGTACGGAAACGTGGGAGGGTCAGGCTACGTGCTGATGAAAGGGTCAGTGCCTGCGTATGGGCCAGGAATAGGCTACGGCGTAGGGAATGGTGGAGGGCTGGTGGTGGGTTTCCGTTCCGGGCTAGGGTTACAGTAAGGGAATGGCAAGGCTTAGGGCGCAGGTGAGGGTCCGCAAACGTGGGAGGGTCAGGCTACGTGCTGACGCACGGGTCAGTGCCAGCGTAAGGTCCAGGAGTAGCCTAAGGCTTGGGGGTAAGTTGTAGGGCTGGTGGTGGGTTTCCATTCATGGCTAGGGTTAGGGTTAGGGAACGGCAAGGCTTAGGGCACAGGTGAGGGTACGGAAAAGTGGGAGGGTCAGGCTACATGCTGACGCACGTTTCAGTGTCAGCGTACAGGCCAGGAGTAGGCTACGCCATAGGGTATGGTCTAGGGCTGGTGGTGGGTTTCCGTTCCGGGCTAGGGTTAGGGTGAGGGAACGGCAAGGCTTAGGGCACAGGTGAGGGAACGGAAACGTGGGAGCGTCAGGCTACGTGCATACGCATGTGTCAGTGCCGGCGTACGGGCCAGCAGTAGGCTACAACGTAGGATAAGGTATAGGGCTGGTGGTGGGTTTCCATTCCAGGCTAGGGTTAGAGTTAGGGAACGGCAAGGTTTAGGGCACAGGTGAGGGTACGGAAACGTGGGAGGGTCAGGCTACATGCTGACGCACGGGTCATTGCCAGCATACGGGCCAGGAGTAGGCTATGGTTTGGGCGTTAGGTTTAGGGGTGGTGGTGGGTTTCCGTTCCGTACTAGGGTTAGGGTGAGGGAACGGCAAGGCTTAGCGCACAGGTGAGGTTACGGAAACGTGGGAGGGTCAGGCTACGTGCTGACTCACGGGTCAGTGCCAGCGTACGGGCCACGAGTAGGCTATGGCGTATGGTAAGGTGTAGGGCTTTTGGTGGGTTTCCGTTCCGGGCTAGTGTTAGGGTTAGGGAACGGCAAGGCTTAGGGCACAGGTGAGGGTACGGAAACGTGGGAGGGTCAGGCTACATGCTGACACACGTGTCAGTGCCAGCGTATGGGCCAGGAATAGGCTACGGCATACGGTAAGGTGTAGGGCTGGTGGTGGGATTCCGTTCCGGCTTGGGTTAGGGTTAGGGAACGGCAAGGCTTAGGGCACAGGTGAGGGTACGGAAACGTGGGAGGGTCAGGGTACATGCTGATGCACGTGTCAGTGCCAGCGTACGGGCCAGGAGTAGGCTACGGCGTAGGGAAAGGTGTAGGGCTGTTTCCCTTACGGGCTACAGTTAGGGTTAGGGAATGGCAAAGCGTAGGGCACAGGTGAGGTTACGGAAACGTGGGAGGGTCAGGCTACATGCTGATGCACGTGTCAGTGCCAGCGTACCGGCCAGGAGTAGGCTACGGCTTGGTGGTTAGGTGTAGGGTTGGTGGTGTGTTTCCATTCCAGGCTAGGGTTAGTGTTAGGGAACAGCAAGGCTTAGGGCACAGGTGAGGGTACGGAAATGTGGGAGGGTCAGGCTACGTGCTGACGCACGGGTCAGTGCCAGCGTACGGGCCAGGAGTAGGCTATGGCTTGGGGGTTAGGTGTAGGGCTGGTGGTGTGTTTCCGTTCCGTACTAGGGTTAGGGTTAGGGAACGGCAAGGCTTAAGGCACAGGTGAGGTTACGGTAATGTGGGAATATCAGGCTACGTGCTGACGCACAGGTCAGTGCCAGCGTATGGACCAGGAGTAGGCTACGGCTTGGGGGTAAGTTGTAGGGCTGGTGGTGGGTTTCCGTTCCGGGCTAGGGTTAGGGTTAGGGAACGGCAAGTCTTAGGGCACAGGTGAATGTACGTAAACGTGGGAGGGTCAGGCTACGTGCTGACGCACGGTTCAGTGCCAGCATACGGGCCAGGTATAGGCTACGGCTTGTGGGTAATGTTTAGGGCTGGTGCTGGGTTTCCGTTCCGGGCTAGGGTTAGGGTTAGGGAACGGCAAGGCTTAGGGCAGAGGTGAGGGTACGGAAACGTGGGAGGGTTAGGCTACATGCTGACACACGGGTGAGTGCCCACGTACGGGCCTGGTGTAGGCTACGGCATAGGGTAAAGTGTAGGGCTGGAGGTGGGTTTCCGTTCTGTGCTAGGGTTAGGGTTATGGAACGGCAAGGCATAGGGCACAGGTGAGTGTACGAAAAGGTGGGAGGGTCAGGCTACGTGCTGACGCACGGGTCAGTGATAGCATATGGGCCAGGAGAAGGCTACGGCTTGCGGGTAAGTTGTAGGGCTGGTGGTGGGTTTCCTTTCCGGGCTAGGGTTAGGGTTAGGGAACGGCAAGGCTTAGGGCACAGGTGAGGGTACGGAAACGTGGGAGAGTCAGGCTACGTGCTGACGCAAGGGTCAGTGCCAACGTATGGGCCAGGAATAGGCTAGGGCGTAGGGTAGAGTGTAGGTCTGGTGGTGGGATTCTGTTCCGGGCTAGGGTTAGGGTTAGGTAACGGCAAAGCTTAGGGCACAGGTTAGGGTACGGAAACGTGGGAGGGTCAGGGTACGTGCTGACGCACGTGTCAGTGCCAGCGTACCGGCCAGGAGTAGGCTACGGCTTGGGGGTTAGATGTAGGGCTGGTGGTGGGTTTCCATTCCAGGCTAGGGTTAGAGTTAGGGAACGGCAAGGTTTAGGGCACAGGTGAGGGTACGGAAACGTGGGAGGGTCAGGCTACATGCTGACGCACGGGTCATTGCCAGCATACGGGCCAGGAGTAGGCTATGGTTTGGGCGTTAGGTTTAGGGGTGGTGGTGGGTTTCCGTTCCGTACTAGGGTTAGGGTTAGGGAACGGCAAGCCTTAGGGCACAGGTGAGGGTATGGAAATGTGGTAAGGTCAGGCTACATGCTGACGCACATGTCAGTGCCAGTGTACGGGCCAGGAGTAGGTGACGGCGTAGGGTAAGGTGTAGGGCTGGTGGTGGGTTTCCGTTGTGGGCCAGGGTTAGGGTTAGGGAACGGCAAGGCTTAGGGCACAGGTGAGGGTACGGAAACGGGGGAGGGTCAGGCTATGTGTCGATGCACGTGTCAGTGCCAGTGTACCAGCCAGGAGTAGGCTACTGCTTGGGGGTTAGGTGTAGGGCTGGTGGTGGGTTTCCGTTCCGGACTAGGGTTAGGGTTTGGGAACGGCAAGGCTTAGGGCACAGGTGAGGGTACGGAAACGTGGGAGGTTCAGGCTACATGCTGACATACGGGTCAGTGCCAGCGTACGGGCCAGGAATAGGCTATGGCTTGGTGGTAAGCTGTAGGGCTGGTGGTGGGTTTCCGTTCCGGACTCGGGTTAGGGTTAGGGAACGGCAACGCTTAGGGCACAGGTGAGGGTACGGAAATGTGTGAGGGCCAGGCTACGTGCTGACGCATGGGTCAGTGCCAGCGTACGAGCCAGGAGTAGGCTACGGCGTAGCGTAAGGTGTAGGGCTGCTGGTGGGTTTCCGTTCCTGGCTAGGGTTAGGGTGAGGGAACGGCAAGGCTTAGCGCACTGGTGAGGTTACGGAAACGTGGGAGGTTCAGGCTACGTGCTGACTCACGGGTCAGTGCCAGCGTACGGGCCACGAGTAGGCTATGGCGTATGGTAAGGTGTAGGGCTTTTGGTGGGTTTCCGTTCCGGCTTGGGTTAGGGTTAGGGAACGGCAAGGCTTAGGGCACAGGTGAGGGTACGGAAACGTGGGAGGGTCAGGGTACATGCTGATGCACGTGTCAGTGCCAGCGTACCGGCAAGGAGTAGGCTACGGCGTAGGGTAAGGTGTAGGGCTGTTTCGCTTTCGGGCTACAGTTAGGGTTAGGGAATGGCAAAGCATAGGGCACAGGTGAGGTTACGGAAACGTGGGAGGGTTAGGCTACATGCTGATGCATGTGTCAGTGCCAGCGTACCGGCCAGGAGTAGGCTACGGCTTGGTGGTTAGGTGTAGGTTTGGTGGTGTGTTTCCATTCCAGGCTAGGGTTAGTGTTAGGGAACAGCAAGGCTTAGGGCACAGGTGAGGGTACGGAAATGTGGGAGGGTCAGGCTACGTGCTGACGCACGGGTCAGTGCCAGCGTACGGGCCAGGAGTAGGCTATGGCTTGGGGGTTAGGTGTAGGGCTGGTGGTGTGTTTCCTTTCCGTACTAGGGTTAGGGTTAGGGAACGGCAAGGCTTAAGGCACAGGTGAGGTTACGGTAATGTGGGAATTTCAGGCTACGTGCTGACGCACAGGTCAGTGCCAGCGTATGGACCAGGAGTAGGCTACGGCTTGGGGGTAAGTTGTAGGGCTGGTGGTGGGTTTCCGTTCCGGGCTGGGGTTAGGGTTAGGGAACGGCAAGGCTTAGGGCACAGGTGAGGGTACGGAAACATGGGAGGGTCAGGCTACGTGCTGATGAAAGGATCAATGCCTGCGTATGGGCCAGGTATAGGCTACGGCGTAGGGAAAGGTGTAGGGCTGGTGTTGGGTTTCCGTTCCGGGCTAGGGATAGGGTTAGGGAATGGCAAGGCTTAGGGCACAGTTGAGGGTCCGCAAACGTGGGAGGGTCAGGCTACGTGCTGACGCACAGGTCAGTGCCAGCGTAATGTCCAGGAGTAGCCTACGGCTTGGGGGTTAGTTGTAGGGCTGGTGGTGGGTTTCCGTTCCTGGCTAGGATTAGGGTTAGGGAACGGCAAGGCTTAGGGCACAGGTGAGGGTACAGAAACGTGGGAGGGTCAGGCTATGTGTCGATGCATGGGTCAGTGCCAGCGTACCAGCCAGGAGTAGGCTACGGCTTGGGGGTTAGGTGTAGGGCTGTTGGTGGGTTTCCGTTCCGGGCTAGTGTTAGAGTTAGGGAACGGCAAGGCTTAGGGCACAGGTGAGGGTACGGAAACGTGGGAGGTTCAGGCTACATGCTGACACACGGATCAGTGCCAGCGTACGGGCCAGGAGTAGGCTATGGCTAGGTGGTAAGCCGTAGGGCTGGTGGTGGGTTTCCGTTCCGGACTAGGGTTAGGGTTAGGGAACGGCAACGCTTAGGGCACAGGTGAGGGTACGGAAACGTGTGAGGGTCAGGCTACGTGCTGATGCATGGGTCAGTGCCAGCGTACGGGCCAGGAGTAGGCTACGGCGTAGGGTAAGGTGTAGGGCTGCTGGTGGGTTTCCGTTCTTGGCTAGGGTTAGGGTTAGGGAACGGCAAGGTTTAGGGCCCAGGTGAGGGTATGGAAACGTGGGGTGTCAGTCTACATGCTGACGCAAAGGGTCAGTGCCAGCATACGGGCCAGGAGTAGGCTACGGCGTAGGGAAAGGTTTAGGGCTGGTGGTGGGTTTCCGTTCCGGTCTAGGGTTAGGGTTAGGGAACGGCAAAGCTTAGGGCACAGGTGAGGGTACGGAAACGTGGGAGGGTCAGGCTACGTGCTGACGCACGTGTCAGTGTCAGCGTACAGGCCAGGAGTAGTCAACGCCATAGGGTAATGTCTAGGGCTGGTGGTGGGTTTCCGTTCTGGGCTAGGGTTAGGGTTAGGGAACGTCAAGGCTTAGGGCACAGGTGAGGGTACAGGAACGTGGGAGGGTCAGGCTACGTGTTTACGCATGGGTCAGTGCCAGCATACGGGCCAGCAGTAGGCTACAGCATAGGGTAAGGTATAGGGCTGGAGGTGGGTTTCCGTTCTGTGCTAGGGTTAGGGTTAGGGAACGGCAAGGCATAGGGCACAGGTGAGGGTACGGAAACGTGGGAGGGTCAGGCTACGTGCTGACGCACGGGTCAGTGCCAGCATACGGGCCAGGAGTAGGCTACAGCTTGGGGGTAAGCTTTAGGGCTGGTGGTGGGTTTCCGTTCCGGGCTAGGGTTAGGGTAAGGAAACGGCAAGGCTTAGGGCACAGGTGAGGGTTCGGAAACGTGGGCCAGTCAGGCTACGTGCTGACGCACGGGTCAATGCCAACGTACGGGCCAGGTGTAGACTACGGCATAGGGTAAGGTGTAGGGCTGGAAGTGGGTTTCCGTTCTGTGCTAGGGTTAGGTTTAGGGAACGGCAAGGCATAGGGCACAGGTGAGGGTACGGAAACGTGGGAGGGTCAGGCTACGTGCTGACGCAAGGGTCAGTGCCAGCGTACGGGCCAGGAGTAGGCTACGGCGTAGGGAATGGTCTAGGGCTGGTGGTGGGTTTCCGTTCCGGGCTAGGGTTAGGGTTAGGGAAAGGCAAGGCTTAGGGCACAGGTGAGGGTACGGAAAGGTGGGAGGGTCAGGCTACATGCTGACGCACGGGTCAGTGCCAGTGTACGGACCAGGAGTAGGCTACGGCTTGGGGGTAAGGTGTAGGGCTGGTGGTGGGTTTCCGTTTCGGGCTAGGGTTAGGGTTAGGCAACGGCAAGGTTTAGGGCACAGGTGAGGGTACGGAAAAGTGGGAGGGTCAGGCTACGTGCTGCCGCATGGGTCAGTGCCAGCGTACGGGCCAGGACTAGTCTATGGCTTGGGTGTTAGTTGTAGGGCTGCTGGTGGGTTTCCGTTCCGGGCTAGGGTTAGGGTTAGGGAACAGCAAGGTTTAGGGCCCAGGTGAGGGTATGGAAACTTGGGGGTGTCTGTCTACATGCTGACGCACGGGTCAGTGCCAGCGTATGGGCCAGGAGTAGGCTACGGCGTAGGGAAAGGTTTAGGGCTGGTGGTGGGTTTCCGTTCCGGGCTAGGGTTAGGGTTAAGGAACGGCAAAGCTTAGGGCACAGGTGAGGCTACGGAAACCTGGGAGGGTCAGGCTAGGTGCTAACGCACGGGTCAGTGTCACCATATGGGCCAGGAGTAATCTACGGCGTAGGGTAAGGTTTAGGACGGGTGTTGGTTTTCCGTTCTGGACTAGGTTTAGGGTTACGGAACGGCAAGGCTTAGGGCACAGGTGAGGGTATGGAAACGTGTGAGCATCAGGCTACGTGCTGACGCCTGGGTCAGTGCCAGCGTACGGGCCAGGAGTAGTCTACGGCGTTGGGTAAGGTTTAGGGCAGGTTGTGGGTTTCCGATCTGGGCTAGGGTTAGGGTTAGGGAAGGGCAAGGCTTAGGGCACAGGTGAGGGTACGGAAACGTGGGAGGGTCAGGCTACTTGCTGACCCACGGGTCAGTGCCAGCGTATGGGCCAGGAGTAGTCTACGGCTTGGGGGTAAGATATAGGGCTGGTGGTCCGTTTCCGTTCCGGGCTAGGGTTAGGGTTACGGAACGGCAAGGCTTAGGGCACTGGTGAGGGTTACGGAAACGTGGGAGGGTCAGGCTACGTGCTGACCCACGGGTCAGTGCCAGCGTACCGGCCAGGAGTAGGCTACGGCTTGGGGGTTAGGTGTAGGGCTGGTGGTGGGTTTCCTTTCCGGGCTAGGGTTAGGGTTAGGGAACGGCAAGGCTTAGGGCACAGGTGAGGGTACGGAAACGTGGGATGGTGAGGCTACATGCTGACGCACGGGTCAGTGCCAGCGTATGGGCCATGAGTAGGCTATGGCGTGGAGGTTAGGTGTAGGGCTGGTGGTGGGTTTCCGTTCCAGGCTAGGGTTAGGGTTAGGGAACGGCAAGACTTAGGGCACAGGTGAGGGTACGGGAACGTGGTAGGGTCAGGCTACGTGCTGACACACGAGTCAGTGCCAGCGTTCGGGCCAGGAGTAGGCTACGGCGTAGGGTAAGGTGTAGGGCTGGTGGTGGGTTTCCGTTCTGGGCTAGGGTTAGAGTTAGGGAACGGCAAGGCTTAGGGCCCAGGTGAGGGTACGGAAAAGTGTGGGGGTCAGACTACATGCTGACGCACGGGTCAGTGCCAGCGTACGGGCCAGAAGTAGGCTACGGCGTAGGGAAAGGTTTCAGGTTGGTGGTGGGTTTCCGTTCCGGGCTAGGGTTAGGGAACTGCAAGGCTTAGGGCACAGGTGAGGGTACGGAAACGTGGGAGGGTCAGGCTACGTGCTGATGCACGTGTCAGTGCCAGCGTACCGGCCAGGAGTAGGCTATGTCTTGGGGGTAAGCTGTAGGGCTGGTGGTGTGTTTCCGTTCTGGGCTAGGGTTAGCGTTAGGGTACGTAAGGCTTAGGGCACAGGTGAGGTTACGGAAACGTGGGAGGGTCAGGCTACGTGCTGACGCACGTGTCAGTGCCAGCGTACCGGCCAAGAGTAGGCTACGGCTTGGGGGTTAGTTGTAGGGCTGTTGGTGGGTTTCCGTTCCGGGCTAGGGTTAGGGTTAGGGAACGGCAAGGCTTAGGGCACAGGTGAGGGTACAGAAATGTGAGAAGGACAGGCTACGTGCTGACGCACGTGTCAGTGCCAGCGTACGGGCCAGGAGTAGGCTACGGCGTAGGGTAAGGTGTAGGGCTGCTGGTGGGTTTCCTTTCCGGGCTTGGTTTAGGGTTAGGGAACGGCAAGACTTAGGGCACAGGTGAGGGTACGGAAACGTTGTAGGGACAGGCTACGTGCTGACGCATGGGTCAGTGCCAGCGTTCGGGCCAGGAGTAGGCTACGGCGTAGGGTAAGGTGTAGGACTGGTGGTGGGTTTCCGTTCCGGGCTAGGGTTAGTGTTAGGGAACGGCAGGGCTTCGGGCCCCGGTGTGGGTACGGAAACGTGGGGTGGTCAGATTACACGCTGACGCATGTGTCAGTGCCAGCATACAGGCCAGGAGTAGGCTACGCCGGAGGGTAATGTCTAGGGCTGGTGGTGGTTTCTGTTCCGGGCTAGGGTTAGGGTTAGGGAACGTCAAGGCTTAGGGCACAGGTGAGGGTACGGAAACGTGGGAGGGACAGGCTACGTGCTGACGCACAGGCCAGTGCCAGCGTACCGGCCAGGAGTAGGCTACGGCTTGGGGGTTAGTTGTAGGGCTGGTGGTTGTTTTCCGTTCCAGGCTAGGGTTAGTGTTAGGGAACAGCAAGGCTTAGGGCACAGGGGATGGTACGGAAACATGGGAGGGTCAGGCTTCATGCTGACGCATGGGTCAGTGCCAGCCTACGGGCGAGGAGTAGGCTATGGCTTGGGGGTTAGGTGTAGGGCTTGTGGTGTGTTTCCCTTCCGTACCAGTGTTAGGGTTAAAGAACGGCAAGGCTTAGGGCACAGGTAACGTTACGATAATGTGGGAAGTTCAGGCTACGTACTGACGCACATGTCAGTGCCAGCGTATGGACCAGGAGTAGGCTACGGCTTGGGGGTAAGGTGTAGGGCTGGTGGTGGGTTTCCATTGGGGGCTAGGGTTAGGGTTAGGGAACGGCAAGGCTTAGGGCACAGGTGAGGGTACGGAAACGTTGGAGGGTCAGGCTACATGCTGACGCATGGGTCAGTGCCAGCGTACGGGCCAGGAGTAGGCTACGGCTTGTGGGTAAGGTTTAGGGCTGGTGGTGGGTTTCCGTTCCGGGCTAGGGTTAGAGTTAGGGAACGGCAAGTCTTACGGCACAGGTGAGGGTACGGAAACGTGGGAGGGTCAGGCTACATGCTGACGCAAGGTTCAGTGCCACCGTACAGGCCAGGAGTAGGCTACGGCGTAGGTTAAGGTGTAGGGCTGGTGGTGGGCTTCCGTTCAGGGCTAGGGTTAGGGTTAGGGAACGTCAAGGCTTAGGGCACAGGTGAGGGTATGGAAACATGGGAGGGTCAGGCTACGTACGGACGCACGGGTCAGTGCCAGCGTACGGGCCAGGAGTAGGTTACGGCGTAGGGTAAGGTGTAGGGCTGGTTGTGGGTTTCCGTTCCGGGCTACGTTTAGGGTTAGGGAACGGCAAGTCTTACGGCACAGGTGAGGGTACGGAAACGTGGGAGGATCAGGCTACATGCTGACGCAAGTTTCAGTGCCACCGTACAGGCCAGGAGTAGGCTACGGCGTAGGTTAAGGTGTAGGGCTGGTGGTGGGCTTCCGTTCAGGGCTAGGGTTAGGGTTAGGGAACGTCAAGGCTTAGGGCACAGGTGAGGGTACGGAAACATGGGAGGGTCAGGCTACGTACGGACGCACGGGTCAGTGCCAGCGTACGGGCCAGGAGTAGGTTACGGCGTAGGGTAAGGTGTAGGGCTGGTTGTGGGTTTCCGTTCCGGGCTACGTTTAGGGTTAGGGAACGGCAAAGCTTAGGGCACATGTGAGGGTACGGAAACGTGGGAGGGTCAGGCTACGTGCTGACGCACGGGTCAGTGCCATTGTACGGGCCAGGAGTAGGCTACGGCTTGTGGGTAAGTTTTAGAGCTGGTGGTGGGTTTCCGTTCGGGGCTAGGGTTAGGGTTAGGGAACGGCAAGGCTTACGGCACAGGTGAGGGTACGGAAACGTGGGAGGGTCAGGCTACGTGCTGACGCACGGGTCAGTGCCCGCGTACGGGCCAGGTGTAGGCTACGACATATGGTGAGGTGTAGGGCTGGTGGTGGTTTTCCGTTCCGGCTAGTGTTAGGGTTAGGGAACGGCAAGGCTTAGGGGACAGGTGAGGGTACGGAAACGTGGGAGGGTCAGGCTACGTGCTGACGCACGGGTCAGTGTCAGCATACGGGCCAGGAGTAGGCTACGGCTTGTGGGTAAGGTGTAGAGCTGGTGGTGGGTTTCCGTTCTGGGCTAGGGTTAGTGTTAGGAACGGCCAGGCTTAGGGCACAGTTGAGGGCCGTGAAACGTGGGAGGGTCAGGCTACTTGCTGACGCACGTGTCAGTGCCGAGTACGGGCCAGGAGTAGGCTACGGCTTGGGTTTAAGGTGTAGGGCTGGTGGTGGTTTTCCATTCCGGGCTAGGGTTAGGGTTACCGAACGGCAAGGCTTAGTGCTCAGGTGAGGTTACAGAAACGTGGGAGGGTCAGGCTACGTGCTGACGCACGGGTCAGTTCCAGCATACAGGCCAGCAGTAGGCTACGCCGGAGGGTAATGTCTAGGGCTGGTGGTGGGTTTCTGTTCCGGGCTAGGATTAGGGTTAGGGAACGTCAAGGCTTAGGGCACAGGTGATGGTACGGAAACGTGGGAGGGTCAGGCTACGTGCTGACGCACGTGTCAGTGCCAGAATACGGGCCAGGAGTAGGCTACGGCTTGGGGGTAAGGTGTAGGGCTGGTGGTGTGTTTCCGTTGGGGGCTAGGGTTAGGGTTAGGGAACGGCAAGGCTTAGGGCACATGTGAGGGTACGGAAACGTGGGAGGGTCAGACAACGTTCTGACGCACGGGTCAGTGCCAGCGTACGGGCCAGGAGTAGGCTACGGCGTAGGGTATAGTGTAGGGCTGGTGGTGGGTTTCCGTTCCGGGCTAGGGTTATGGTTAGGGAACGGCAAGTCTTAGGGCGCTGGTGAGGGTACGGAAACGTGGGAGGGTCAGGCTACGTGCTGACACACTGGTCAGTGCCAGCGTACGGGCCATGAGTAGGCTATGGCTTGGAGGTTAGGTGTAGGGCTGGTGGTGGGTTTCCGTTCCGTACTAGGGTTAGGGTAAGGGAACGGCAAGGCTTAGGGCACAGGTGAGGGTACGGAAATGTGGGAAGGTCAGGCTACGTGCTGACGCACGTGTCAGTGCCAGCGTACGGGCCAGGAGTAGGCTACGGCATAGGGTAAGGTGTAGGGCTGGTGGTGGGTTTCCGTTCCAGGCTAGGGTTAGTGTTAGGGAACGGCAAGACTTAGGGCACAGGTGAGGGTACGGAAACGTGGTAGGGTCAGGCTACGTGCTGACGCACGGGTCAGTGCCAGAATTCGGGCCAGGAGTAGGCTACGGCGTAGGGTAAAGTGTAGGGTTCGTGGTGGGTTTCCGTTCCGGGCTAGGGTTAGGTTTAGGGAACGGCAAGGCTTTGGGCCCAGGTGAGGGTACGGAAACGTGTGGGGGTCAGACTACATGCTGACGCACGGGTCAGTGCCAGCGTACGGGCCAGAAGTAAGCTACGGCGTAGGGAAAGGTTTCAGGCTGGTGGTGGGTTTCCGTTCTGGGCTGTGGTTAGGGTTAGGGAACTGCAAGCTTAGGGCACAGGTGAGGGTACGGAAACGTGGGAGGGTCAGGCTACGTGCTGATGCATGTGTCAGTGCCAGCGTATCGTCCGGGAGTAGGCTATTGCTTGGGGGTAAGCTGTAGGGCTGGTGGTGTGTTTCCGTTCTGGGCTAGGGTTAGCGTTAGGGTACGGCAAGGCTTAGGGCACAGGTGAGGTTACGGAAACGTGGGAGGGTCAGGCTACGTGCTGACGCACGTGTCAGTGCCAGCGTACCGGCCAAGAGTAGGCTACGGCTTGGGGGTTAGTTGTAGGGCTGGTGGTGGGTTTCCGTTCCGGGCTAGGGTTAGGGTTACGGAACGGCAAGGCTTAGGGCACAGTTGTGGGTTCGGAAATGTGAGAAGGTCAGGCTACGTGCTGACGCACGTGTCAGTGCCAGCGTACGGGCCAGGAGTAGGCTACGGTGTAGGGTAAGGTGTAGGGCTGGTGGTGGGTTTCCTTTCCGGGCTAGGTTTAGGGTTAGGGAACGGCAAGACTTAGGGCACAGGTGAGGGTACGGAAACGTGGTAGTGTCAGGCTACGTGCTGACGCATGGGTCAGTGCCAGCGTTCCGGCCAGGAGTAGGCTACGGCGTAGGGTAAGGTGTAGGACTGGTGGTGTGTTTCCGTTCCGGGCTAGGGTTAGGGTTAGGGAACGTCAAGGCTTAGGGCACAGGTGAGGGTACGGAAACATGGGAGGGTCAGTCTACGTACTGACGCACGGGTCAGTGCCAGCGTACGGGCCAGGAGTAGGTTACGGCTTAGGGTCAGGTGTAGGGCTGGTTGTTGGTTTCCGTTCCGGGCTACGTTTAGGGTTAGGGAACGGCAAAGCTTAGGGCACATGTGAGGGTATGGAAACGTGGGAGGGTCAGGCTACGTGCTGACGCACGGGTCAGTGCCAGTGTACGGGCCAGGAGTAGGCTACGGCTTGTGGGTAAGATTTAGAGCTGGTGGTGGGTTTCCGTTCGGGGCTAGGGTTAGGGTTAGGGAACGGCAAGTCTTACGGCACAGGTGAGGGTACGGAAACGTGGAAGGGTCAGGCTACGTGCTGACGCACGGGTCAGTGCCCGCGTACGGGCCAGGTGTAGGCTACGACATATGGTGAGGTGTAGGGCTGGTGGTGGTTTTCCGTTCCGGCTAGGGTTAGGGTTAGGGAACGGCAAGGATTAGGGGACAGGTGAGGGTACGGAAACGTGGGAGGGTCAGGCTACGTGCTGACACACGGGTCAGTGTCAGCATACGGGCCAGGAGTAGGCTACGGCTTGTGGGTAAGGTGTAGAGCTGGTGGTGGTTTTCCGTTCTGGGCTAGTGTTAGTGTTAGGAACGGCCAGGCTTAGGGCACAGTTGAGGGTCCTGAAACGTGGTAGGGTCAGGCTACTTGCTGACGCACGTGTCAGTGCCGAGTACCGGCCAGGCGTAGGCTACGGCTTGGGGGTTACGTGTAGGGCTGGTGGTGGTTTTCCATTCCGGGCTAGGGTTAGGGTTACCGAACGGCAAGGCTTAGTGCTCAGGTGAGGGTACGGAAACGTGGGAGGGTCAGGCTACGTGCTGACGCACGGGTCAGTGCCAGCATACAGGCCAGGAGTAGGCTACGCCAGAGGGTAATGTCTAGGGCTGGTGGTGGGTTTCTGTTCCGGGCTAGGCTTAGGGTTAGGGAACGTCAAGGCTTAGGGCACAGGTGAGGGTATGGAAACGTGGGAGGGTCAGGCTACGTGCTGACACACGGGTCAGTGCCAGTGTACAGGCCAGGAGTAGGCTACGGCGTAGGGTAAGCTGTAGGGTTCGTGGTGGGTTTCCGTTCTGGACTAGGGTTAGGGTTAGGGAACGGCAAGGCTTAGGGCACAGGTGAGGGTACGGAAACGTGGGAGGGTCAGGCTACATGCTGACGCACGGGTCAGTGCCAGCGTACGGGCCAGGAGTAGGCTACGGAGTAGGGTATGGTGTAGGGCTGGTGGTGGGTTTCCGTTTCGGGCTAGGTTTTGGGTTAGGGAACGGCAAGGCTTAGGGCACAGGTGAGGGTACAGAAACGAGGGAGGGTCAGGCTACGTGGTGACTCACGGGTCTGTGCCAGCGTACGGGCCAGGAGTAGGTTACGGCATAGGGTAAGGTTTAGGGCTGGTGGAGGGTTTCCGTTCCAGGCTAGCGTTGGTGTTAGGGAACGGCAAGGCTTAGGAGTTGCCAGGCTGTCACCTGTAAAGAAGAGGATGCGTCACCCATAATGTCTGCTGAAATTTCTCTCTGGGCTGAGGTGAGGAAGGAAAAAAAGGAGTGGGGGCCGGGATAGGAGTGGTATCTCAGGCAGGAAAATGGAAAGCTTCCACAAGAGCGCCCGTGGCCAGGACCATCCTGGCTGGCCTGCAGGCACCAAGTGGGCCTGTGTGCTGTCGCTGGTGTGGCTCCACTGCCCTTCCTCTAGGCTTTCAAGCCCTTGTACATATTCAGGTGTTTTACCTGGGAAGGGTGGGAACAGTTCAGCAGCAGCTGGCCTGGGGCTCAGCTCACATTTACTCACAGACGCCTCGGCACGGTCCCGCAGCTTGGCAATGAGGAACTTCCTTGCGTGGGGTTGGGCTGCTGGCTGTATGGGAGATGATTCTCCACATCTGACCAATTTCAGAATTGTTTACCGCTGGAGTAAGTGCCTTGATAGGGTTTTCCTCTGTATAACTGTTGGGTTCAGGTTTTTTTTTTCTCCATTGTTTCAAGTTAAATTTTATTCCTCTTTTATGTATTTATAGATATAAGCATGGAAATAAGTCATTCATATAAATACATCTGTGTGAATGGAAGAACTTTTTTCTGTTTTATTTTTAAAAATTTTGAAATTTAATTTTATTTTCTTATACAGCAGGTTATTATTAGTTATGTATTTTATGCATTTACATGTATACAGGTCAATCCCAATCTCCCAACTCATCCCACCACCACCACCACCCCATGGCTTCCCCCTCTTTGTGTCCATACGTTTGTTCTCTACCTGTGTGTCTCTATTTCTGCCCTGCAAACAAGTTCATCTGTACCACTTTTCTAGGTACCAAATATAGGCATTAATATACAATATTTGTTTTTCTGTTTCTGACTTACTCCACTCTGTATGACAGTCTCTAGATCCATCGAGTTCTCTACAAATGACCCAGTTTCATTCCTTTATATGGTTGAGTAATACTCCATTTTATATATGTACCACATCTTTATCCGTTCTTCTGTTTGTGGGCATTTAGGTTGCTTCCATTACCTGGCTATTGTAAATAGTGCTGCAATGAATATTGGGGTGAATGTGTCTCTTTGATTTATGGTTTTCTCTGGGTATATGCTCAGAAGTGGGATTGCTGGATCAGATGGTACTCCTCTTTTTAGTTTTTTAAAGGAACCTCCATACTGTTCTCCATAGTGACTGTATCAATTTACATTCCCACCAATAGTGGAAGAGGGTTCCTTTTGTCCACACCCTCCTCAGAATTTTTGTTTGTAGATTTTCTGATGATGCCGACTCTAATGGGTGTGACGTCATACCTTATTGTAGTTTTGATTTGCATTTCTCTAACAATTAGTGATGTTGAGCAGCTTTTCATGTGCGTCTTGGCCATCTCTGTGTCTTCTTTGAAGAAACGTCTCTTTAGATCTTCTGCCCATTTTTGTATTGGGTTGTTTGTTTTTTTAATATTAAGCTGCATGAGCTGTTTATATATATTGGAGATTAAACCTCTGTCCATTGTTTCGGTTGCAACGATTTTTGCCCATTCTGAGTGATGCCTTTTTCCATTCCCGTTTTTTCTAACAAAAAAGGAAAGAAAGGAAAAGAAGCAGAACACTAATGTGCGTAAAATATGCCTTTTGAAACGGTCGTTTTGAAATATGGACGTCCTTTGAATTTTTTGGTCGATATGTGACCCCAGGATTTGTTTTCAGGGCAGGTGTCATTTACAGGCCTGCAATGATTTTGAATATCAACTGACCATTAGCGCTGGGATTAAAGCTGCTGTTGTGTGAAACGGCCACAAGGTGGCAGCAGTTCACCCTTACCATATCTGGTTACTAGGGCAAGAGAGCCTCAGTGGAAATGGTGTTCTAGATTGGAATTTAGAATGGAATGTGCCAGGAGAATGCCCCTCAAGTTTGTCTCACTACATATTGTTCGTGTTTTTAATTTAATTTTTTTTATTTTTTATTACAGCAAGTTTGATTACAATGTTTGGCTTGTTGTAGGTGTGGAAGATGTGGTTCTTTTACACATATACAGATGTCTGTTCTTCCTGGGATCCTTTTCCCATGTACGTTATGACAGAATGTTGAGTAGTCCTCTCTTGGTATTCTGTAGGTCTTTGGTGATTATATATGTCACCTTTGTTTGTATATGTCTGTTAACCCCGATATCGTAATGAAACCAATCCTCACACCTTTCCATTGGTGAACCATAAGTTTGTTTAATGAATCTGTGATTGCCCTTCTCCGTGGAAATATCTGCCCTGGTATCCATTTTTAGGTAACACCTATAAGTGATATGATATGATATGTGTCTTTCACTTTCTGACTTACTACAAGTCACGTGATTACTTCTAGACTCATCTACGGTGCTGCAAATGGCATTGTGTCCTTTTTTCCCTTGGCTTCTCTTCTGCCTTAGCGGGGTCCATTTTCAACAATGTGATTCCCTGAGGGTTGTGGATTAGCTGACCTGGGCAGCCTTACCCTGCCGGCCCGCCCTCCCCAGGTGTGCCTCGTTGAGGTCAATATAAACAGCGCTCCAGGCAGCAATAGCCCCTGAAGCTGTGCCTGACTCCATATTCTCTGCCCCGTCAGCAGTCTCGGGGCTGTGCTGGTGGGAGGGAGTGAGGGTCCACAGCTTTGTGGGTGGCCCGGAGTGAGTGGGACTCTGCTGGCCTTTCTGCAGGAGTTTCCAGGCTGCCACCTGTAAAGAAGAGAATGTGTCACCCATACCTTCTGCTGGAATTTCTCTCCGGACAGAGGTGAGGAAGGAAAAAAGCAGTGGGGGACGGGACAGGAGGCGTATCTCAGACAGGGCAATGGAAAGCTTCCGGAAGAGCGCCCGGGGCCAAGACCAACCTGGCTGGACTGCAGGCAGCAAGTTGGCCTGCGTGTTGTCACTGGTGTGGCTCGACGGCCCTTCCTGTAGGCTTTCAAGCCCTTGTACATATTCAGGTGTTTTACATGGGAAGGGTGGGAAGAGTTCAGCAGCAGCTGGCCTGGGGCTCAGCTCACATTTACTCACAGATGCCTCGGCACGGTCCCCCAGCTTTGCAATGAGGATGCTCCTTGTGTGGGGGGTGGGTTGCTGGCTGTATGGGAGATGGTTTCCCACCTCTGACCAATTTCAGAATTGTTTACCGCTGGAGCAAGTGCCCTGATAGGATTTTCCTCTGTATAACTCGTGGGTTCAGGTTTTCTTTTTCTTTTATGGTTCAAGTTAGATTTTATTCCTCTTTTATATATTTATAGATATAAGCATGGAAATAATTCATTCCTATAAATACATCTGTGTGACGGGAAGAACTTTTTTCTGTTTTATTTTTAAATTTTATTTTTTAAAATTTTGAAATTTTATTTATTTTTTTATACATCACGTTAATATTAGTTATGTATTTTATGCATATACATGTATACAGGTCAATCCCAAACTCCCAACTCATCCCACCACCACCACCCCATGGCTTCCCACACTTGGTGTCCATACGTTTGTTCTCTACCTCTGTGTCTCTATTTCTTCCCTGCAAACCAGTTCATCTATACCATTTTTTAGGCTCCACATATATGCATTAATATACAATATTTGTTTTCCTCTTTCTGACTTACTTCATTCTGTATGACAGTCTCTCGATCCATCGATGTCTCTACAAATGACCCAGTTTCATTCCATTTTATGGCCGAGTCATATTCCATTTTATATATGTACCACATCTTTATCCATTCATCTGTCTGTGGGCATTTAGTTTGCTTCCATTACCTGGCTATTGTAAATAGTGCTGCAACGAACATTGTGGTGAATGTGCCTTTTTGATTTACCGTTTTCTCTGGGTATATGCCCAGAAGTGGGATTGCTGGATCAGATGGTAATTCTATTTATAGTTTTTTTAAGGAAACTCCATACTGTTCTCCATAGTGACTGTATCAATTTACATTCCCACCCATAGTGGAAGAGGGCTACTTTTGTCCACACCCTCCACAGGATTTGTTGTTTGTAGATTTTCTGATGATGCCGATTCTAACAGGTGTGAGGTGATACCTCATTGTAGTTTTGATTTGCATTTCTCTAATAATTAGTGCTGTTGAGCAGCTTTTCATGTGCATCTTGGCCATCTCTGTGTCTTCTTTGAAGAAACGTCTCTTTAGATCTTCTGCCCATTTTTGTATTGGGTTGTTTGTTTTTTTTAATATTAAGCTGCATGAGCTGTTTATATATATTGGAGATTAAACCTCTGTCCATTGATACGTCTGCAATGATTTTCGCCAATTCTCAGGGATGCCTTTTTCCATTCCCGTGTTTTTTAACAAAAAAGGAAAGAAAGGAAAAGAAGCAGAACACTAATGTGCGTAAAATATGCCTTTTGAAACGGTCGTTTTGAAATATGGACGTCCTTTGAAATTTTTGGTCGATATGTGACCCCAGGATTTGTTTTCAGGGCAGGTGTCATTTACAGGCCTGCAATGATTTTGAATATCAACTGACCATTAGCGCTGGGATTAAAGCTGGTGTTGTGTGAAACGGCCACAAGGTGGCAGCAGTTCTCCCTTACCAAATCTGGTTACTAGGGCAAGAGAGCCTCAGTGGAAGTGGTGTTCTAGATTGGAATTTAGAATGGAATGTGCCAGGAGAAAGCCCCTCAAGTTTGTCTCACTACTTCTTGTTCGTGTTTTTAATTTAATGTTTTTATTTTTTATTAGAGCAAGTTTGATTACAATGTTTGGCTTGTTGTAGGTGTGGAAGATGTGGTTCTTTTACACATATACAGATGTCTGTTCTTCCTGGTATCCATTTCCAATATACGTTATGACAGAATGTTGAGTAGTCCTGTCTTGGTATTCTGTAGGTCTTTGGTGATTATATATGTCACCTGTGTTTGTATATGTCTGTTAACCCCGATATCGTAATGAAACCAATCCTCACACCTATCCATTGGTGAACCATAAGTTTATTTAATGAATCTGTGATTGCCCTTCTCCGTGGAAATATCTGCCCTGGTATCCATTTTTAGGTAACACCTATAAGTGATATGATATGATATGTGTCTTTCACTTTCTGACTTACTACAAGTCACGTGATTACTTCTAGACTCATTTACGGTGCTGCAAATGGCATTGTGTCCTTTTTTTCTTTGGCTTCTATTCTGCCTTAGCGGGGTCCATTTTCAACAATGTGATTCCCTGAGGGTTGTGGATTAGCTGAACTGGGCAGCCTTATCCTGCCGGCCCGCCCTCCCCAGGTGTGATTCGTTGAGGTCAATATAAACAGCGCTCCAGGCAGCAATAGCCCCTGAAGCTGTGCCAGACTCCATATTCTCTGCCCCGTCAGCAGTCTCGTGGCTGTGCTGGTGGGAGGGAGTGAGGGTCCACAGCTTTGTGGGTGGCCTGGTGTGAGTGGGGCTCTGCTGGCCTTTCTGCAGGAGTTGCCAGGCTGCCGCCTGTAAAAAAGAGGATGTGTCACCCATACCTTCCGCTGGAATTTCTCTCCGGACAGAGGTGAGGAAGGAAAAAAGCAGTGGGGGCCGGGACAGGAGGTGTATCTCAGGCAGGGCAATGGAAAGCTTTTGGAAGAGCGCCCGGGGCCAAGACCACCCTGGCTGGCCTGCAGGCACCAAGTTGGCCTGCGTGCTGTCCCTGGTGTGGCTCGACGGCCCTTCCTCTAGGCTTTCAAGCCCTTGTACATATTCAGGTGTTTTACCTGGGAAGGGTGGGAACAGTTCAGCAGCAGCTGGCCTTGGGCTCAGCTCACGTTTACTCACAGATGCCTCGGCACGGTCCCCCAGCTTTGCAATGAGGACGCTCCTTGAGTGGGGCGTGGGTTGCTGGTTGTATGGGAGATGGTTTCCCACCTCTGACCAATTTCAGAATTGTTTACCGCTGGAGCAAGTGCGCTGATAGGGTCTTCCTCTGTATAACTCATGGGTTCCGGTGTTTTTTTCTTTTATGGTTCAAGTTAGATTTTATTCCTCTTTTATATATTTATAGATATAAAGATGGAAATAATTCACTCCTATAAATACATTTGTGTGACGGGAAGAACTTTTTTCTCTTTTATTTTTAAATTTTATTTTTTAAAATTTTGAAATTCAATTATATTTTTTTTATACAGCACGTTATTATTAGTTATGTATTTTATGTACATACATGTATACAGGTCAATCCCAATCTCCCAACTCATCCCACCACCACCACCCCATGGCTTCCCACACTTGGTGTCCATACGTTTGTTCTCTACCTCTGTGTCTCTATTTCTTCCCTGCAAACCAGTTCATCTGTACCATTTTTTAGGTTCCACATATATGCATTAATATACAATATTTGTTTTCCTCTTTCTGACTTACTTCATTCTGTATGACAGTCTCTCGATCCATCGATGTCTCTACAAATGACCCAGTTTCATTCCTATTTATGGCCGAGTAATATTTCATTTTATATATGTAACACATCTTTATCCATTCATCTGTCTGTGGGCATTTAGGTTGCTTCCATTACCTGGCTATTGTAAATAGTGCTGCAACGAACATTGTGGTGAATGTGCCTTTTTGAAATACGGTTTTCTCTGGGTATATGACCAGAAGTGGGATTGCTGGATCAGATGGTAATTCTATTTCTAATTTTTTTAAGGAAACTCCATACTGTTCTCCATAGGGACTGTATCAATTTACATTCCCACCAATAGTGGAAGAGGGCTCCTTTTGTCCACACCCTCCCCAGAATTGGTTGTTTGTAGATTTTCTGATGATGCCGATTCTAACAGGTGTGAGGTGATACCTCATTGTAGTTTTGATTTGCATTTCTCTAATAATTAGTGCTGTTGAGCAGCTTTTCATGTGCGTCTTGGCCATCTCTGTGTCTTCTTTGAAGAAACGTCTCTTTAGATCTTCTGCCCATTTTTGTATTGGGTTGTTTGTTTTTTTTAATATTAAGCTGCATGAGCTGTTTATATATATTGGAGATTAAACCTCTGTCCATTGATTCGTTTGCACCGATTTTCGCCCATTCTGAGGGATGCCTTTTGCCATTCCCGTGTTTTTTAACAAAAAAGGAAAGAAAGGAAAAGAAGCAGAACACTAATGTGCGTAAAATATGCCTTTTGAAACGGTCGTTTTGAAATATGGACGTCCTTTGAATTTTTTGGTCGATATGTGACCCCAGGATTTGTTTTCAGGGCAGGTGTCATTTACAGGCCTGCAATGATTTTGAATATCACCTGACCATTAGCGTTGGGATTAAAGCTGCTGTTGTGTGAAACGGCCACAAGGTGGCAGCAGTTCTCCCTTACCAAATCTGGTTACTAGGGCAAGAGAGCCTCAGTGGAAGTGGTGTTCTAGATTGGAATTTAGAATGGAATGTGCCAGGAGAAAGCCCCTCAAGTTTGTCTCACTACTTCTTGTTCGTGTTTTTAATTTAATTTTTTGTATTTTTTATTACAGCAAGTATGATTACAATGTTTGGCTTGTTGTAGGTGTGGAAGATGTGGTTGTTTTACACATATACAGATGACTGTTCTTCCTGGGATCCTTTTCCCATGTACGTTATGACAGAATGTTGAGTAGTCCTGTCTTGGTATTCTGTAGGTCTTTGGTGATTATATATGTCACCTGTGTTTGTATATGTCTGTTAACCCTGATATCGTAATGAAACCAATCTTCACACCTTTCCATTGGTGAACCTTAAGTTTGTTTAATGAATCTGTGATTGCCCTTCTCCGTGGAAATATCTGCCCTGGTATCCATTTTTAGGTAACACCTATAAGTGATATGATATGATATGTGTCTTTCACTTTCTGACTTACTACAAGTCACGTGATTACTTCTAGACTCATTTACGGTGCTGCAAATGGCATTGTGTCCTTTTTTTCCTTGGATTCTATTCTGCCTTAGTGAGGTCCATTTTCAACTATGTGATTCCCTGAGGGTTGTGGATTAGCTGACCTGGGCAGCCTTACCCTGCCGGCCCGCCCTCCCCTGGCGTGCCTCGCTGAGGTCAATATAAACAGCGCTCCAGGCAGCAATAGCCCATGAAGCTGTGCCTGACTACATATTCTCTGCCCCGTCAGCAGTCTCGGGTCTGTGCAGGTGGGAGGGAGTGAGGGGCCACAGCTTTGTGGGTGGCCTGGTGTGAGTGGGGCTCTGCTGGCCTTTCTGCAGGAGTTTCCAGGCTGCCACCTGTAAAGAAGAGGATGTGTCACCCATACCTTCCGCTGGAATTTCTCTCCGGACAGAGGTGAGGAAGGAAAAAAGCAGTGGGGGCCGGGAGAGGAGGGGTATCTCAGGCAGGGCAATGGAAAGCTTCTGGAAGAGCGCCCGGGGTCAAGACAACCCTGACTGGCCTGCAGGCACCAAGTTGGCCTGCGTGCTGTCCCTGGTGTGGCTCGACGGCCCTTCCTCTAGGCTTTCAAGCCCTTGTACAAATTCAGGTGTTTTACCTGGGAAGGGTGGGAACAGTTCAGCAGCAGCTGGCCTGGGGCTCAGCTCACGTTTACTCACAGATGCCTCGGCATGGTCCCCCAGCTTTGCAATGAGGACGCTCCTTGCGTGGGGGTTGGGTTGCTGGCTGTATGGGAGATGGTTCCCCACCTCTGACCAATTTCAGAATTGTTTACCACTGGAGCAAGTGCCGTGATAGGGTTTTCCTCTGTATAACTCGTGGGTTCACTTTTTTTTTCTTTTATGTTTCAAGTTAGATGTTATTCCTCTTTTATATATTTATAGATATAAGCATGGAAATAATTCATTCCTATAAATACATCTGTGTGACGGGAAGAACTTTTTTCTGTTTTATTTTTAAATTTTATTTTTTAAAATTTTGAAATTTTATTTATTTTTTTATACAGCACGTTATTATTAGTTATGTATTTTATGCATATACATGTATACAGGTCAATCCAAATCTCCCAACTCATCCCACCACCACCACCCCATGGCTTCCCACACTTGGTGTCCATACGTTTGTTCTCTACCTCTGTGTCTCTATTTCTTCCCTGCAAACCAGTTCATCTGTACCATTTTTAGGCTCCACATATATGCATTAATATACAATATTTGTTTTCCTCTTTCTGACTTACTTCATTCTGTATGACAGTCTCTCGATCCATCGATGTCTCTACAGATGACCCAGTTTCATTCCTTTTTATGGCCGAGTAATATTCCATTTTATATATGTACCACATATTTTTTTTTTTTTTTTTGGTTCGCGTGCTTCTCACTGCTGTGGCCTCTCACACTGCGGAGCACAGGCTCCGGATGCGCAGGCTCAGTGGCCATGGCTCACGGGCCCAGCTGCTCCACGGCATGTGGGATCATCCCGGACCGGGGCACGAACCCGTGTCCCCTGCATCGGCAGGCGGACTCTCAACCACTGCGCCACCAGGGAAGCCCCATATATGTACCACATCTTTATCCATTCATCTGTCTGTGGGCATTTAGGTTGCTTCCATTACCTGGCTATTGTAAATAGTGCTGCAACGAACATTGTGGTGAATGTGCCTTTTTGAAATACGGTTTTCTCTGGGTATATGCCCAGAAGTGGGATTGCTGGATCAGATGGTAATTCTATTTCTAGTTTTTTTAAGGAAACTCCATACTGTTCTCCATAGTGACTGTATCAATTTACATTCCCACCAATAGTGGAAGAGGGCTCCTTTTGTCCACACCCTCCCCAGAATTGGTTGTTTGTAGATTTTCTGATGATGCCGATTCTAACAGGTGTGAGGTGATACCTCATTGTAGTTTTGATTTGCATTTCTCTAATAATTAGTGCTGTTGAGCAGCTTTTCATGTGCGTCTTGGCCATCTCTGTGTCTCCTTTGAAGAAACGTCTCTTTAGATCTTCTGCCCATTTTTTTTGGGTTGTTTGTTTTTTTAATATTAAGCTGCATGAGCTGTTTTTATATATTGGAGATTAAACCTCTGTCCATTGATTCGTCTGCAACGATTTTCGCCCATTCTGAGGGATGCCTTTTTCCATTCCCGTGTTTTTTAACAAAAAAGGAAAGAAAGGAAAAGAAGCAGAACACTAATGTGCGTAAAATATGCCTTTTGAAACGGTCGTTTTGAAATATGGACGTCCTTTGAAATTTTTGGTCGATATGTGACCCCAGGATTTGTTTTCAGGGCAGGTGTCATTTACAGGCCTGCAATGATTTTGAATATCAACTGACCATTAGCATTGGGATTAAAGCTGCTGTTGTGTGAAACGGCCACAAGGTGGCAGCAGTTCACCCTTACCAAATCTGGTTACTAGGGCAAGAGAGCCTCAGTGGAAGTGGTGTTCTAGATTGGAGTTTAGAATGGAATGTACCAGGAGAAAGCCCCTCACGTTTGTCTCACTACTTCTTGTTCGTGTTTTTAATTTAAGTTTTTATTTTTTATTACAGCAAGTTTGATTACAATGTTTGGCTTGTTGTAGGTGTGGAAGATGTGGTTCTTTTACACATATACAGATGACTGTTCTTCTTGGGATCCTTTTCCCATGTACGTTATGACAGAATGTTGAGTAGTCCTCTCTTGGTATTCTGTAGGTCTTTGGTGATTATATATGTCACCTGTGTTTGTATATGTCTGTTAACCCCGATATCGTAATGAAACCAATCCTCACACCTTTCCATTGGTGAACCATAACTTTGTTTAATGAATCTGTGATTGCCCTTCTCCGTGGAAATATCTGCCCTGGTATCCATTTTTAGGTAACACCTATAAGTGATATGATATGATATGTGTCTTTCACTTTCTGACTTACTACAAGTCACGTGATTACTTCTAGACTCATCTACGGTGCTGCAAATGGCATTGTGTCCTTTTTTCCCTTGGCTTCTCTTCTGCCTTAGCGGGGTCCATTTTCAACAATGTGATTCCCTGAGGGTTGTGGATTAGCTGACCTGGGCAGCCTTACCCTGCCGTCCCGCCCTCCCCAGGTGTGCCTCGTTGAGGTCAATATAAACAGAGCTCCAGGCAGCAATAGCCCCTGAAGCTGTGCCTGACTCCATATTCTCTGCCCCGTCAGCAGTCTCGGGGCTGTGCTGGTGGGAGGGAGTGAGGGGCCACAGCTTTGTGGGTGTCCCGGTGTGAGTGGGGTTCGGCTGGCCTTTCTGCAGGAGTTGCCAGACTGCCGCCTGTAAAGAAGAGGATGTGTCACCCATACCTTCCGCTGGAATTTCTCTCCGGACAGAGGTGAGGAAGGAAAAAAGCAGTGGGGTCCGGGACAGGTGGGGTATCTCAGGCAGGGCAATGGAAAGCTTCTGGAAGAGCGCCAGGGTCCAGGAACACGCTGGCTGGCCTGCAGGCACCAAGTTGGCCTGCGTGCTGTCGCTGGTGTGGCTCCACGGTCCTTCCTCTAGGCTTTCAAGCCCTTGTACATATTCAGGTGTTTTACCTGGAAACGGTGGGAACAGTTCAGCAGCAGCTGGCCTGGGGCTCAGCTCACGTTTACTCACAGATGCCTCGGCACGGTCCCCCAGCTTTGCAATGAGGACGCTCCTTGCGTGGGGGTTGGGTTGCTGGCTGTATGGGAGATGGTTCCCCACCTCTGACCAATTTCAGAATTGTTTACCACTGGAGCAAGTGCCGTGATAGGGTTTTCCTCTGTATAACTCGTGGGTTCACATTTTGTTTCTTTTATGTTTCAAGTTAGATGTTATTCCTCTTTTATGTATTTATAGATATAAGCATGGAAATAATTCATTCCTATAAATACATCTGTGTGACGGGAAGAACTTTTTTCTGTTTTATTTTTAAATTTTATTTTTTAAAATTTTGAAATTTTATTTATTTTTTTATACAGCACGTTATTATTAGTTATGTATTTTATGCATATACATGTATACAGGTCAATCCCAAACTCCCAACTCATCCCACCACCACCACCCCATGGCTTCCCACACTTGGTGTCCATACGTTTGTTCTCTACCTCTGTGTCTCTATTTCTTCCCTGCAAACCAGTTCATCTGTACCATTTTTAGGCTCCACATATATGCATTAATATACAATATTTGTTTTCCTCTTTCTGACTTACTTCATTCTGTATGACAGTCTCTCGATCCATCGATGTCTCTACAAATGACCCAGTTTCATTCCTTTTTATGGCCGAGTCATATTCCATTTTATATATGTACCACATCTTTATCCATTCATCTGTCTGTGGGCATTTAGGTTGCTTCCATTACCTGGCTATTGTAAATAGTGCTGCAACGAACATTGTGGTGAATGTGCCTTTTTGAAATACGGTTTTCTCTGGGTATATGCCCAGAAGTGGGATTGCTGGATCAGATGGTAATTCTATTTCTAGTTTTTTTAAGGAAACTCCATACTGTTCTCCATAGTGACTGTATCAATTTACATTCCCACCAATAGTGGAAGAGGGCTCCTTTTGTCCACACCCTCCCCAGAATTGGTTGTTTGTAGATTTTCTGATGATGGCGATTCTAACAGGTGTGAGGTGATACCTCATTGTAGTTTTGATTTGCATTTCTCTAATAATTAGTGCTGTTGAGCAGCTTTTCATGTGCGTCTTGGCCATCTCAGTGTCTCCTTTGAAGAAACGTCTCTTTAGATCTTCTGCCCATTTTTTTGGGGTTGTTTGTTTTTTTAATATTAAGCTGCATGAGCTGTTTATATATATTGGAGATTAAACCTGTGTCCATTGATTCGTTTGCAACGATTTTCACCCATCCTGAGGGATGCCTTTTTTCATTCCCGTTTTTTTTAACAAAAAAGGAAAGAAAGGAAAAGAAGCAGAACACTAATGTGCGTAAAATATGCCTTTTGAAACAGTCGTTTTGAAATATGGACGTCCTTTGAAATTTTTGGTCGATATGTGACCCCAGGATTTGTTTTCAGGGCAGGTGTCATTTACAGGCCTGAAATGATTTTGAATATCAACTGACCATTAGCGTTGGGATTAAAGCTGCTGTTGTGTGAAACGGCCACAAGGTGGCAGCAGTTCACCCTTACCAAATCTGGTTACTAGGGCAAGAGAGCCTCAGTGGAAGTGGTGTTCTAGATTGGAGTTTAGAATGGAATGTACCAGGAGAAAGCCCCTCACGTTTGTCTCACTACTTCTTGTTCGTGTTTTTAATTTAAGTTTTTATTTTTTATTACAGCAAGTTTGATTACAATGTTTGGCTTGTTGTAGGTGTGGAAGATGTGGTTCTTTTACACATATACAGATGACTGTTCTTCTTGGGATCCTTTTCCCATGTACGTTATGACAGAATGTTGAGTAGTCCTCTCTTGGTATTCTGTAGGTCTTTGGTGAGTATATATGTCACCTGTGTTTGTATATGTCTGTTAACCCCGATATCGTAATGAAACCTATCCTCACACCTTTCCATTGGTGAACCATAAGTTTGTTTAATGAATCTGTGATTGCCCTTCTCCGTGGAAATATCTGCCCTGGTATCCATTTTTAGGTAACACCTATAAGTGATATGATATGATATGTGTCTTTCACTTTCTGACTTACTACAAGTCACGTAATTACTTCTAGACTCTTCTACGGTGCTGCAAATGGCATTGTGTCCTTTTTTCCCTTGGCTTCTCTTCTGCCTTAGCAGGGTCCATTTTCAACAATGTGATTCCCTGAGGGTTGTGGATTAGCTGACCTGGGCAGCCTTACACTGCCGGCCAGCCCTCCCCAGGTGTGCCTCGTTGAGATCAATATAAACAGAGCACCAGGCAGCAATAGCCCCTGAAGCTGTGCCTGACTCCATATTCTCTGCCCCGTCAGCAGTCTCGGGGCTGTGCTGGTGGGAGGGAGTGAGGGGCCACAGCTTTGTGGGTGGCCCGGTGTGAGTGGGGTTCTGCTGGCCTTTCTGCAGGAGTTGCCAGGCTGCCGCCTGTAAAGAAGAGGATGTGTCACCCACACCTTCCGCTGGAATTTCTCTCCGGACAGAGGTGAGGAAGGAAAAAAGCAGTGGGGTCCGGGACAGGAGGGGTATCTCAGGCAGGGCAATGGAAAGCTTCTGGAAGAGCACCCGTGTCCAGGACCACGCTGGCTGGCCTGCAGGCACCAAGTTGGCCTGCGTGCTGTCGCTGGTGTGGCTACACGGTCCTTCCTCTAGGCTTTCAAGCCCTTGTACATATTCAGGTGTTTTACCTGGAAAGGGTGGGAACAGATCAGAAGCAGTTGGCCTGGGGCTCAGCTCACGTTTACTCACAGATGCCTCGGCACGGTCCCCCAGCTTTTCAATGAGGACGCTCCTTGTGTGGGGGGTGGGTGGCTGGCTGTATGGGAGATGGTTCCCCACCTCTGACCAATTTCAGAATTGTTAACCGCTGGAGCAAGTGCCGTGATAGGGTTTTCCTCTGTATAACTCGTGGGTTCAATTTTTTTTTCTTTTTTGGTTCAAGTTAGATTTTATTCCTCTTTTATGTATTTATAAATATAAGCATGGAAATAATTCATTCCTATAAATACATCTGTGTGACGGGAAGAATTTTTTTCTGTTTTATTTTTAAATTTTATTTTTTAAAATTTTGAAATTTAATTTTATTTATGTTTTTATACAGCACGTTATTATTAGTTATGTATTTTATGCATATACATGTATACAGGTCAATCCCAATCTCCCAACTCATCCCACCACCACCACCCCATGGCTTCCCACACTTGGTGTCCATACGTTTGTTCTCTACCTCTGTGTCTCTATTTCTTCCCTGCAAACCAGTTCATCTGTACCATTTTTAGGCTCCACATATATGCATTAATATACAATATTTGTTTTCCTCTTTCTGACTTACTTCATTCTGTATGACAGTCTCTCGATCCATCGATGTCTCTACAAATGACCCAGTTTCATTCCTTTTTATGGCCGAGTCACATTCCATTTTATATATGTACCACATCTTTATCCATTCATCTGTCTGTGGGCATTTAGGTTGCTTCCATTACCTGGCTATTGTAAATAGTGCTGCAACGAACATTGTGGTGAATGTGCCTTTTTGAAATACGGTTTTCTCTGGGTATATGCCCAGAAGTGGGATTGCTGGATCAGATGGTAATTCTATTTCTAATTTTTTTAAGGAAACTCCATACTGTTCTCCATAGTGACTCTATCAATTTACATTCCCACCAATAGTGGAAGAGGGCTCCTTTTGTCCACACCCTCCCCAGAATTGGTTGTTTGTAGATTTTCTGATGATGCCGATTCTAACAGGTGTGAGGTGATACCTCATTGTAGTTTTGATTTGCATTTCTCTAATAATTAGTGCTGTTGAGCAGCTTTTCATGTGCGTCTTGGCCATCTCTGTGTCTCCTTTGAAGAAACGTCTCTTTAGATCTTCTGCCCATTTTTTGGGGTTGTTTGTTTTTTTAATATTAAGCTGCATGAGCTGTTTATATATATTGGAGATTAAGCCTCTGTCCATTGATTCGTCTGCAATGATTTTCGCCCATTCTCAGGGATGCCTTTTTCCATTCCCGTGTTTTTTAACAAAAAAGGAAAGAAAGGAAAAGAAGCAGAACACTAATGTGCGTAAAATATGCCTTTTGAAACGGTCGTTTTGAAATATGGACGTCCTTTGAAATTTTTGGTCGATATGTGACCCCAGGATTTGTTTTCAGGGCAGGTGTCATTTACAGGCCTGCAATGATTTTGAATATCAACTGACCATTAGCGTTGGGATTAAAGCTGCTGTTGTGTGAAACGGCCACAAGGTGGCAGCAGTTCACCCTTACCAAATCTGGTTACTAGGGCAAGAGAGCCTCAGTGGAAGTGGTGTTCTAGATTGGAATTTAGAATGGAATGTGCCAGGAGAAAGCCCCTCACGTTTGTCTCACTACTTCTTGTTCGTGTTTTTAATTTAAGTTTTTATTTTTTATTACAGCAAGTTTGATTACAATGTTTGGCTTGTTGTAGGTGTGGAAGATGTGGTTCTTTTACACATATACAGATGACTGTTCTTCTTGGGATCCTTTTCCCATGTACGTTATGACAGAATGTTGAGTAGTCCTCTCTTGGTATTCTGTAGGTCTTTGGTGATTATATATGTCACCTTTGTTTGTATATGTCTGTTAACCCCGATATCGTAAAGAAACCAATCCTCTCACCTTTCCATTGGTGAACCATAAGTTTGTTTAATGAATCTGTGATTGCCCTTCTCCGTGGAAATATCTGCCCTGGTATCCATTTTTAGGTAACACCTATAAGTGATATGATATGATATGTGTCTTTCACTTTCTGACTTACTACAAGTCACGTGATTACTTCTAGACTCATCTACGGTGCTGCAAATGGCATTGTGTCCTTTTTTCCCTTGGCTTCTCTTCTGCCTTAGCGGGGTCCATTTTCAACAATGTGATTCCCTGAGGGTTGTGGATTAGCTGACCTGGGCAGCCTTACCCTGCCGGCCCGCCCTCCCCAGGTGTGCCTCGTTGAGGTCAATATAAACAGAGCTCCAGGCAGCAATAGCCCATGAAGCTGTGCCTGACTCCATATTCTCTGCCCCGTCAGCAGTCTCGGGGCTGTGCTGGTGGGAGGGAGTGAGGGGCCACAGCTTTGTGGGTGGCCCGGTGTGAGTGGGGTTCTGCTGGCCTTTCTGCAGGAGTTGCCAGGCTACCGCCTGTAAAGAAGAGGATGTGTCACCCATACCTTCCGCTGGAATTTCTCTCCGGACAGAGGTGAGGAAGGAAAAAAGCAGTGGGGGCCGGGACAGGAGGGGTATCTCAGGCAGGGCAATGGAAAGCTTCTGGAAGAGCGCCAGGGTCCAGGACCACGCTGGCTGGCCTGCAGGCACCAAGTTGGCCTGCGTGCTGTCGCTGGAGTGGCTCCACGGTCCTTCCTCTAGGCTTTCAAGCCCTTGTACATATTCAGGTATTTTACCTGGAAAGGGTGGGAACAGTTCAGCAGCAGCTGGCCTGGGGCTCAGCTCACGTTTACTCACAGATGCCTCGGCACGGTCCCCCAGCTTTGCAATGAGGACGCTCCTTGCGTGGGGGTTGGGTTGCTGGCTGTATGGGAGATGGTTCCCCACCTCTGACCAATTTCAGAATTGTTTACCACTGGAGCAAGTGCCGTGATAGGGTTTTCCTCTGTATAACTCGTGGGTTCACTTTTTTTTTCTTTTATGTTTCAAGTTAGATGTTATTCCTCTTTTATGTATTTATAGATATAAGCATGGAAATAATTCATTCCTATAAATACATCTGTGTGACGGGAAGAACTTTTTTCTGTTTTATTTTTAAATTTTATTTTTTAAAATTTTGAAATTTTATTTATTTTTTTATACAGCACGTTATTATTAGTTATGTATTTTATGCATATACATGTATACAGGTCAATCCCAAACTCCCAACTCATCCCACCACCACCACCCCATGGCTTCCCACACTTGGTGTCCATACGTTTGTTCTCTACCTCTGTGTCTCTATTTCTTCCCTGCAAACCAGTTCATCTGTACCATTTTTAGGCTCCACATATATGCATTAATATACAATATTTGTTTTCCTCTTTCTGACTTACTTCATTCTGTATGACAGTCTCTCGATCCATCGATGTCTCTACAGATGACCCAGTTTCATTCCTTTTTATGGCCGAGTCATATTCCATTTTATATATGTACCACATCTTTATCCATTCATCTGTCTGTGGGCATTTAGGTTGCTTCCATTACCTGGCTATTGTAAATAGTGCTGCAACGAACATTGTGGTGAATGTGCCTTTTTGAAATACGGTTTTCTCTGGGTATATGCCCAGAAGTGGGATTGCTGGATCAGATGGTAATTCTATTTCTAGTTTTTTTAAGGAAACTCCATACTGTTCTCCATAGGGACTGTATCAATTTACATTCCCACCAATAGTGGAAGAGGGTTCCTTTTGTCCACACCCTCCCCAGAATTGGTTGTTTGTAGATTTTCTGATGATGCCGATTCTAACAGGTGTGAGGTGATACCTCATTGTAGATTTGATTTGCATTTCTCTAATAATTAGTGCTGTTGAGCAGCTTTTCATGTGCGTCTTGGCCATCTCTGTGTCTCCTTTGAAGAAACGTCTCTTTAGATCTTCTGCCCATTTTTTTTGGGTTGTTTGTTTTTTTAATATTAAGCTGCATGAGCTGTTTATATATATTGGAGATTAAACCTCTGTCCATTGATTCGTCTGCAACGATTTTCGCCCATTCTGAGGGATGCCTTTTTCCATTCCCGTGTTTTTTAACAAAAAAGGAAAGAAAGGAAAAGAAGCAGAACACTAATGTGCGTAAAATATGCCTTTTGAAACGGTCGTTTTGAAATATGGACGTCCTTTGAATTTTTTGGTCGATATGTGACCCCAGGATTTGTTTTCAGGGCAGGTGTCATTTACAGGCCTGCAATGATTTTGAATATCAACTGACCAATAGCGCTGGGATTAAAGCTGCTGTTGTGTGTAACGGCCACAAGGTGGCAGCAGTTCACCCTTACCAAATCTGGTTACTAGGGCAAGAGAGCCTCAGTGGAAGTGGTGTTCTAGATTGGAGTTTAGAATGGAATGTGCCAGGAGAAAGCCCCTCACGTTTGTCTCACTACTTCTTGTTCGTGTTTTTAATTTAATTTTTTTATTTTTTATTACAGCAAGTTTGATTACAATGTTTGGCTTGTTGTAGGTGTGGAAGATGTGGTTCTTTTACACATATACAGATGACTGTTCTTCTTGGGATCCTTTTCCCATGTACGTTATGACAGAATGTTGAGTAGTCCTCTCTTGGTATTCTGTAGGTCTTTGGTGATTATATATGTCACCTGTGTTTGTATATGTCTGTTAACCCCGATATCGTAATGAAACCAATCCTCACACCTTTCCATTGGTGAACCATAAGTTTGTTTAATGAATCTGTGATTGCCCTTCTCCATGGAAATATCTGCCCTGGTATCCATTTTTAGGTAACACCTATAAGTGATATGATATGATATGTGTCTTTCACTTTCTGACTTACTACAAGTCACGTGATTACTTCTAGACTCATCTACGGTGCTGCAAATGGCATTGTGTCCTTTTTTCCCTTGGCTTCTCTTCTGCCTTAGCGGGGTCCATTTTCAACAATGTGATTCCCTGAGGGTTGTGGATTAGCTGACCTGGGCAGCCTTACCCTGCCGGCCCGCCCTCCCCAGGTGTGCCTCGTTGAGGTCAATATAAACAGAGCTCCAGGCAGCAATAGCCCATGAAGCTGTGCCTGACTCCATATTCTCTGCCCCGTCAGCAGTCTCGGGGCTGTGCTGGTGGGAGGGAGTGAGGGGCCACAGCTTTGTGGGTGGCCCGGTGTGAGTGGGGTTCTGCTGGCCTTTCTGCAGGAGTTGCCAGGCTGCCGCCTGTAAAGAAGAGGATGTGTCACCCATACCTTCCGCTGGAATTTCTCTCCGGACAGAGGTGAGGAAGGAAAAAAGCAGTGGGGGCCGGGACAGGAGGGGTATCTCAGGCAGGGCAATGGAAAGCTTCTGGAAGAGCGCCAGGGTCCAGGATCACGCTGGCTGGCCTGCAGGCACCAAGTTGGCCTGCGTGCTGTCGCTGGTGTGGCTCCACGGTCCTTCCTCTAGGCTTTCAAGCCCTTGTACATATTCAGATGTTTTACCTGGAAAGGGTGGGAACAGTTCAGCAGCAGCTGGCCTGGGGCTCAGCTCACGTTTACTCACAGATGCCTCGGCACGGTCCCCCAGCTTTGCAATGAGGACGCTCCTTGCATGGGGGTTGGGTTGCTGGCTGTATGGGAGATGGTTCCCCACCTCTGACCAATTTCAGAATTGTTTACCACTGGAGCAAGTGCCGTGATAGGGTTTTCCTCTGTATAACTCGAGGGTAAACTTTTTGTTTCTTTTATGTTTCAAGTTAGATGTTATTCCTCTTTTATGTATTTATAGATATAAGCATGGAAATAATTCATTCCTATAAATACATCTGTGTGACGGGAAGAACGTTTTTCTGTTTTATTTTTAAATTTTATTTTTTAAAATTTTGAAATTTTATTTATTTTTTTATACAGCACGTTATTATTAGTTATGTATTTTATGCATATACATGTATACAGGTCAATCCCAAATTCCCAACTCTTCCCACCACCACCACCCCATGGCTTCCCACACTTGGTGTCCATACGTTTGTTCTCTACCTCTGTGTCTCTATTTCTTCCCTGCAAACCAGTTCATCTGTACCATTTTTAGGCTCCACATATATGCATTAATATACAATATTTGTTTTCCTCTTTCTGACTTACTTCATTCTGTATGACAGTCTCTCGATCCATCGATGTCTCTACAAATGACCCAGTTTCATTCCTTTTATGGCCGAGTAATATTCCATTTTATATATGTACCACATCTTTATCCATTCATCTGTCTGTGGGCATTTAGGTTGCTTCCATTACCTGGCTATTGTAAATAGTGCTGCAACGAACATTGTGGTGAATGTGCCTTTTTGAAATACGGTTTTCTCTGGGTATATGCCCAGAAGTGGGATTGCTGGATCAGATGGTAATTCTATTTCTAGTTTTTTTAAGGAAACTCCATACTGTTCTCCATAGGGACTGTATCAATTTACATTCCCACCAATAGTGGAAGAGGGTTCCTTTTGTCCACACCCTCCCCAGAATTGGTTGTTTGTAGATTTTCTGATGATGCCGATTCTAACAGGTGTGAGGTGATACCGCATTGTAGTTTTGATTTGCATTTCTCTAATAATTAGTGCTGTTGAGCAGCTTTTCATGTGCGTCTTGGCCATCTCTGTGTCTCCTTTGAAGAAACGTCTCTTTAGATCTTCTGCCCATTTTTTTGGGTTGTTTGTTTTTTTTTAATATTAAGCTGCATGAGCTGTTTATATATATTGGAGATTAAACCTCTGTCCATTGATTCGTCTGCAACGATTTTCGCCCATTCTGAGGGATGCCTTTTTCCATTCCCGTGTTTTTTAACAAAAAAGGAAAGAAAGGAAAAGAAGCAGAACACTAATGTGCGTAAAATATGCCTTTTGAAACGGTGGTTTTGAAATATGGACGTCCTTTGAAATATTTGGTCGATATGTGACCCCAGGATTTGTTTTCAGGGCAGGTGTCATTTACAGGCCTGCAATGATTTTGAATATCAACTGACCATTAGCGTTGGGATTAAAGCTGCTGTTGTGTGAAACGGCCACAAGGTGGCAGCAGTTCACCCTTACCAAATCTGGTTACTAGGGCAAGAGAGCCTCAGTGGAAGTGGTGTTCTAGTTTGGAGTTTAGAATGGAATGTGCCAGGAGAAAGCCCCTCACGTTTGTCTCATTACTTCTTGTTCGTGTTTTTAATTTAAGTTTTTTATTTTTTATTACAGCATTTTGATTACAATGTTTGGCTTGTTGTAGGTGTGGAAGATGTGGTTCTTTTACACATATACAGATGACTGTTCTTCTTGGGATCCTTTTCCCATGTACGTTATGACAGAATGTTGAGTAGTCCTCTCTTGGTATTCTGTAGGTCTTTGGTGATTATATATGTCACCTGTGTTTGTATATGTCTGTTAACCCCGATATCGTAATGAAACCAATCCTCACACCTTTCCATTGGTGAACCATAAGTTTGTTTAATGAATCTGTGATTGCCCTTCTCCGTGGAAATATCTGCCCTGGTATCCATTTTTAGGTAACACCTATAAGTGATATGATATGATATGTGTCTTTCACTTTCTGACTTACTACAAGTCACGTGATTACTTCTAGACTCATCTACGGTGCTGCAAATGGCATTGTGTCCTTTTTTCCCTTGGCTTCTCTTCTGCCTTAGCGGGGTCCATTTTCAACAATGTGATTCCCTGAGGGTTGTGGATTAGCTGACCTGGGCAGCCTTACCCTGCCGGCCCGCCCTCCCCAGGTGTGCCTCGTTGAGGTCAATATAAACAGAGCTCCAGGCAGCAATAGCCCATGAAGCTGTGCCTGACTCCATATTCTCTGCCCCGTCAGCAGTCTCGGGGCTGTGCTGGTGGGAGGGAGTGAGGGGCCACAGCTTTGTGGGTGGCCCGGTGTGAGTGGGGTTCTGCTGGCCTTTCTGCAGGAGTTGCCAGGCTGCCGCCTGTAAAGAAGAGGATGTGTCACCCATACCTTCCGCTGGAATTTCTCTCCGGACAGAGGTGAGGAAGGAAAAAAGCAGTGGGGGCCGGGACAGGAGGGGTATCTCAGGCAGGGCAATGGAAAGCTTCTGGAAGAGCGCCAGGGTCCAGGATCACGCTGGCTGGCCTGCAGGCACCAAGTTGGCCTGCGTGCTGTCGCTGGTGTGGCTCCACGGTCCTTCCTCTAGGCTTTCAAGCCCTTGTACATATTCAGATGTTTTACCTGGAAAGGGTGGGAACAGTTCAGCAGCAGCTGGCCTGGGGCTCAGCTCACGTTTACTCACAGATGCCTCGGCACGGTCCCCCAGCTTTGCAATGAGGACGCTCCTTGCGTGGGGGTTGGGTTGCTGGCTGTATGGGAGATGGTTCCCCACCTCTGACCAATTTCAGAATTGTTTACCACTGGAGCAAGTGCCGTGATAGGGTTTTCCTCTGTATAACTCGAGGGTAAACTTTTTGTTTCTTTTATGTTTCAAGTTAGATGTTATTCCTCTTTTATGTATTTATAGATATAAGCATGGAAATAATTCATTCCTATAAATACATCTGTGTGACGGGAAGAACGTTTTTCTGTTTTATTTTTAAATTTTATTTTTTAAAATTTTGAAATTTTATTTATTTTTTTATACAGCACGTTATTATTAGTTATGTATTTTATGCATATACATGTATACAGGTCAATCCCAAAGTCCCAACTCTTCCCACCACCACCACCCCATGGCTTCCCACACTTGGTGTCCATACGTTTGTTCTCTACCTCTGTGTCTCTATTTCTTCCCTGCAAACCAGTTCATCTGTACCATTTTTAGGCTCCACATATATGCATTAATATACAATATTTGTTTTCCTCTTTCTGACTTACTTCATTCTGTATGACAGTCTCTCGATCCATCGATGTCTCTACAAATGACCCAGTTTCATTCCTTTTTATGGCCGAGTAATATTCCATTTTATATATGTACCACATCTGTATCCATTCATCTGTCTGTGGGCATTTAGGTTGCTTCCATTACCTGGCTATTGTAAATAGTGCTGCAACGAACATTGTGGTGAATGTGCCTTTTTGAAATACGGTTTTCTCTGGGTATATGCCCAGAAGTGGGATTGCTGGATCAGATGGTAATTCTATTTCTAGTTTTTTTAAGGAAACTCCATACTGTTCTCCATAGGGACTGTATCAATTTACATTCCCACCAATAGTGGAAGAGGGTTCCTTTTGTCCACACCCTCCCCAGAATTGGTTGTTTGTAGATTTTCTGATGATGCCGATTCTAACAGGTGTGAGGTGATACCTCATTGTAGTTTTGATTTGCATTTCTCTAATAATTAGTGCTGTTGAGCAGCTTTTCATGTGCGTCTTGGCCATCTCTGTGTCTCCTTTGAAGAAACGTCTCTTTAGATCTTCTGCCCATTTTTTTGGGTTGTTTGTTTTTTTTTAATATTAAGCTGCATGAGCTGTTTATATATATTGGAGATTAAACCTCTGTCCATTGATTCGTCTGCAACGATTTTCGCCCATTCTGAGGGATGCCTTTTTCCATTCCCGTGTTTTTTAACAAAAAAGGAAAGAAAGGAAAAGAAGCAGAACACTAATGTGCGTAAAATATGCCTTTTGAAACGGTCGTTTTGAAATATGGACGTCCTTTGAATTTTTTGGTCGATATGTGACCCCAGGATTTGTTTTCAGGGCAGGTGTCATTTACAGGCCTGCAATGATTTTGAATATCAACTGACCATTAGCGCTGGGATTAAAGCTGGTGTTGTGTGAAACGGCCACAAGGTGGCAGCAGTTCTCCCTTACCAAATCTGGTTACTAGGGCAAGAGAGCCTCAGTGGAAATGGTGTTCTAGATTGGAATTTAGAATGGAATGTGCCAGGAGAAAGCCCCTCAAGTTTGTCTCACTACTTCTTGTTCGTGTTTTTAATTTAATGTTTTTATTTTTTATTAGAGCAAGTTTGATTACAATGTTTGGCTTGTTGTAGGTGTGGAAGATGTGGTTCTTTTACACATATACAGATGACTGTTCTTCTTGGGATCCTTTTCCCATGTACGTTATGACAGAATGTTGAGTAGTCCTCTCTTGGTATTCTGTAGGTCTTTGGTGATTATATATGTCACCTGTGTTTGTATATGTCTGTTAACCCCGATATCGTAATGAAACCAATCCTCACACCTTTCCATTGGTGAACCATAAGTTTGTTTAATGAATCTGTGATTGCCCTTCTCCGTGGAAATATCTGCCCTGGTATCCATTTTTAGGTAACACCTATAAGTGATATGATATGATATGTGTCTTTCACTTTCTGACTTACTACAAGTCACGTGATTACTTCTAGACTCATCTACGGTGCTGCAAATGGCATTGTGTCCTTTTTTCCCTTGGCTTCTCTTCTGCCTTAGCGGGGTCCATTTTCAACAATGTGATTCCCTGAGGGTTGTGGATTAGCTGACCTGGGCAGCCTTACCCTGCCGGCCCGCCCTCCCCAGGTGTGCCTCGTTGAGGTCAATATAAACAGAGCTCCAGGCAGCAATAGCCCATGAAGCTGTGCCTGACTCCATATTCTCTGCCCCGTCAGCAGTCTCGGGGCTGTGCTGGTGGGAGGGAGTGAGGGGCCACAGCTTTGTGGGTGGCCCGGTGTGAGTGGGGTTCTGCTGGCCTTTCTGCAGGAGTTGCCAGGCTGCCGCCTGTAAAGAAGAGGATGTGTCACCCATACCTTCCGCTGGAATTTCTCTCCGGACAGAGGTGAGGAAGGAAAAAAGCAGTGGGGGCCGGGACAGGAGGGGTATCTCAGGCAGGGCAATGGAAAGCTTCTGGAAGAGCGCCAGGGTCCAGGACCACGCTGGCTGGCCTGCAGGCACCAAGTTGGCCTGCGTGCTGTCGCTGGTGTGGCTCCACGGTCCTTCCTCTAGGCTTTCAAGACCTTGTACCTATTCAGGTGTTTTACCTGGAAAGGGTGGGAACAGTTCAGCAGCAGCTGGCCTGGGGCTCAGCTCACGTTTACTCACAGATGCCTCGGCACGGTCCCCCAGCTTTGCAATGAGGACGCTCCTTGTGTGGGGATTGGGTTGCTGGCTGTATGGGAGATGGTTCCCCACCTCTGACCAATTTCAGAATTGTTTACCACTGGAGCAAGTGCCGTGATAGGGTTTTCCTCTGTATAACTCGTGGGTTCACTTTTTTTTTCTTTTATGTTTCAAGTTAGATGTTATTCCTCTTTTATATATTTATAGATATAAGCATGGAAATAATTCATTCCTATAAATACATCTGTGTGACGGGAAGAACTTTTTTCTGTTTTATTTTTAAATTTTATTTTTTAAAATTTTGAAATTTTATTTATTTTTTTATACAGCACGTTATTATTAGTTATGTATTTTATGCATATACATGTATACAGGTCAATCCCAAACTCCCAACTCATCCCACCACCACCAACCCATGGCTTCCCACACTTGGTGTCCATACGTTTGTTCTCTACCTCTGTGTCTCTATTTCTTCCCTGCAAACCAGTTCATCTGTACCATTTTTAGGCTCCACATATATGCGTTAATAGACAATATTTGTTTTCCTCTTTCTGACTTACTTCATTCTGTATGACAGTCTCTCGATCCATCGATGTCTCTACAAATGACCCAGTTTCATTCCTTTTTATGGCCGAGTCACATTCCATTTTATATATGTACCACATCTTTATCCATTCATCTGTCTGTGGGCATTTAGGTTGCTTCCATTACCTGGCTATTGTAAATAGTGCTGCAACGAACATTGTGGTGAATGTGCCTTTTTGAAATACGGTTTTCTCTGGGTATATGCCCAGAAGTGGGATTGCTGGATCAGATGGTAATTCTATTTCTAATTTTTTTAAGGAAACTCCATACTGTTCTCCATAGGGACTGTATCAATTTACATTCCCACCAATAGTGGAAGAGGGCTCCTTTTGTCCACACCCTCCCCAGAATTGGTTGTTTGTAGATTTTCTGATGATGCCGATTCTAACAGGTGTGAGGTGATACCTCATTGTAGTTTTGATTTGCATTTCTCTAATAATTAGTGCTGTTGAGCAGCTTTTCATGTGCATCTTGGCCATCTCTGTGTCTCCTTTGAAGAAACGTCTCTTTAGATCTTCTGCCCATTTTTTTTGGGTTGTTTGTTTTTTTAATATTAAGCTGCATGAGCTGTTTATATATATTGGAGATTAAACCTCTGTCCATTGATTCGTCTGCAACGATTTTCGTCCATTCTGAGGGATGCCTTTTTCCATTCCCGTGTTTTTTAACAAAAAAGGAAAGAAAGGAAAAGAAGCAGAACACTAATGTGCGTAAAATATGCCTTTTGAAACGGTCGTTTTGAAATATGGACGTCCTTTGAATATTTTGGTCGATATGTGACCCCAGGATTTGTTTTCAGGGCAGGTGTCATTTACAGGCCTGCAATGATTTTGAATATCAACTGACCATTAGCGTTGGGATTAAAGCTGCTGTTGTGTGAAACGGCCACAAGGTGGCAGCAGTTCACCCTTACCAAATCTGGTTACTAGGGCAAGAGAGCCTCAGTGGAAGTGGTGTTCTAGATTGGAGTTTAGAATGGAATGTGCCAGGAGAAAGCCCCTCACGTTTGTCTCATTACTTCTTGTTCGTGTTTTTAATTTAAGTTTTTTATTTTTTATTACAGCATTTTGATTACAATGTTTGGCTTGTTGTAGGTGTGGAAGATGTGGTTCTTTTACACATATACAGATGACTGTTCTTCTTGGGATCCTTTTCCCATGTACGTTATGACAGAATGTTGAGTAGTCCTCTCTTGGTATTCTGTAGGTCTTTGGTGATTATATATGTCACCTGTGTTTGTATATGTCTGTTAACCCCGATATCGTAATGAAACCAATCCTCACACCTTTCCATTGGTGAACCATAAGTTTGTTTAATGAATCTGTGATTGCCCTTCTCCGTGGAAATATCTGCCCTGGTATCCATTTTTAGGTAACACCTATAAGTGATATGATATGATATGTGTCTTTCACTTTCTGACTTACTACAAGTCACGTGATTACTTCTAGACTCATCTACGGTGCTGCAAATGGCATTGTGTCCTTTTTTCCCTTGGCTTCTCTTCTGCCTTAGCGGGGTCCATTTTCAACAATGTGATTCCCTGAGGGTTGTGGATTAGCTGACCTGGGCAGCCTTACCCTGCCGGCCCGCCCTCCCCAGGTGTGCCTCGTTGAGGTCAATATAAACAGAGCTCCAGGCAGCAATAGCCCCTGAAGCTGTGCCTGACTCCATATTCTCTGCCCCGTCAGCAGTCTCGGGGCTGTGCTGGTGGGAGGGAGTGAGGGGCCACAGCTTTGTGGGTGGCCCGGTGTGAGTGGGGTTCTGCTGGCCTTTCTGCAGGAGTTGCCAGGCTGCCGCCTGTAAAGAAGAGGATGTGTCACCCATACCTTCCGCTGGAATTTCTCTCCGGACAGAGGTGAGGAAAGAAAAAAGCAGTGGGGGCCGGGACAGGAGGGGTATCTCAGGCAGGGCAATGGAAAGCTTCTGGAAGAGCGCCAGGGTCCAGGACCACGCTGGCTGGCCTGCAGGCACCAAGTTGGCCTGCGTGCTGTCGCTGGTGTGGCTCCACGGTCCTTCCTCTAGGCTTTCAAGACCTTGTACCTATTCAGGTGTTTTACCTGGAAAGGGTGGGAACAGTTCAGCAGCAGCTGGCCTGGGGCTCAGCTCACGTTTACTCACAGATGCCTCGGCACGGTCCCCCAGCTTTGCAATGAGGACGCTCCTTGCGTGGGGATTGGGTTGCTGGCTGTATGGGAGATGGTTCCCCACCTCTGACCAATTTCAGAATTGTTTACCACTGGAGCAAGTGCCGTGATAGGGTTTTCCTCTGTATAACTCGTGGGTTCACTTTTTTTTTCTTTTATGTTTCAAGTTAGATGTTATTCCTCTTTTATATATTTATAGATATAAGCATGGAAATAATTCATTCCTATAAATACATCTGTGTGACGGGAAGAACTTTTTTCTGTTTTATTTTTAAATTTTATTTTTTAAAATTTTGAAATTTTATTTATTTTTTTTATACAGCACGTTATTATTAGTTATGTATTTTATGCATATACATGTATACAGGTCAATCCCAAACTCCCAACTCATCCCACCACCACCACCCCATGGCTTCCCACACTTGGTGTCCATACGTTTGTTCTCTACCTCTGTGTCTCTATTTCTTCCCTGCAAACCAGTTCATCTGTACCATTTTTAGGCTCCACATATATGCATTAATATACAATATTTGTTTTCCTCTTTCTGACTTACTTCATTCTGTATGACAGTCTCTCGATCCATCGATGTCTCTACAAATGACCCAGTTTCATTCCTTTTTATGGCCGAGTCACATTCCATTTTATATATGTACCACATCTTTATCCATTCATCTGTCTGTGGGCATTTAGGTTGCTTCCATTACCTGGCTATTGTAAATAGTGCTGCAACGAACATTGTGGTGAATGTGCCTTTTTGAAATACGGTTTTCTCTGGGTATATGCCCAGAAGTGGGATTGCTGGATCAGATGGTAATTCTATTTCTAATTTTTTTAAGGAAACTCCATACTGTTCTCCATAGGGACTGTATCAATTTACAATCCCACCAATAGTGGAAGAGGGCTCCTTTTGTCCACACCCTCCCCAGAATTGGTTGTTTGTAGATTTTCTGATGATGCCGATTCTAACAGGTGTGAGGTGATACCTCATTGTAGTTTTGATTTGCATTTCTCTAATAATTAGTGCTGTTGAGCAGCTTTTCATGTGCATCTTGGCCACCTCTGTGTCTCCTTTGAAAAAACGTCTCTTTAGATCTTCTGCCCATTTTTTTTGGGTTGTTTGTTTTTTTAATATTAAGCTGCATGAGCTGTTTATATATATTGGAGATTAAACCTCTGTCCATTGATTCGTCTGCAACGATTTTCGCCCATTCTGAGGGATGCCTTTTTCCATTCCCGTGTTTTTTAACAAAAAAGGAAAGAAAGGAAAAGAAGCAGAACACTAATGTGCGTAAAATATGCCTTTTGAAACGGTCGTTTTGAAATATGGACGTCCTTTGAATATTTTGGTCGATATGTGACCCCAGGATTTGTTTTCAGGGCAGGTGTCATTTACAGGCCTGCAATGATTTTGAATATCAACTGACCATTAGCGTTGGGATTAAAGCTGCTGTTGTGTGAAACGGCCACAAGGTGGCAGCAGTTCACCCTTACCAAATCTGGTTACTAGGGCAAGAGAGCCTCAGTGGAAGTGGTGTTCTAGATTGGAGTTTAGAATGGAATGTACCAGGAGAAAGCCCCTCACGTTTGTCTCACTACTTCTTGTTCGTGTTTTTAATTTAATTTTTTTTATTTTTTATTACAGCAAGTTTGATTACAATGTTTGGCTTGTTGTAGGTGTGGAAGATGTGGTTCTTTTACACATATACAGATGACTGTTCTTCTTGGGATCCTTTTCCCATGTACGTTATGACAGAATGTTCAGTAGTCCTCTCTTGGTATTCTGTAGGTCTTTGGTGATTATATATGTCACCTGTGTTTGTATATGTCTGTTAACCCCGATATCGTAATGAAACCAATCCTCACACCTTTCCATTGGTGAACCATAAGTTTGTTTAATGAATCTGTGATTGCCCTTCTCCGTGGAAATATCTTCCCTGGTATCCATTTTTAGGTAACACCTATAAGTGATATGATATGATATGTGTCTTTCACTTTCTGACTTACTACAAGTCACGTGATTACTTCTAGACTCATCTACGGTGCTGCAAATGGCATTGTGTCCTTTTTTCCCTTGGCTTCTCTTCTGCCTTAGCGGGGTCCATTTTCAACAATGTGATTCCCTGAGGGTTGTGGATTAGCTGACCTGGGCAGCCTTACCCTGCCGGCCCGCCCTCCCCAGGTGTGCCTCGTTGAGGTCAATATAAACAGAGCTCCAGGCAGCAATAGCCCCTGAAGCTGTGCCTGACTCCATATTCTCTGCCCCGTCAGCAGTCTCGGGGCTGTGCTGGTGGGAGGAGGGAGTGAGGGGCCACAGCTTTGTGGGTGGCCCGTTGTGAGTGGGGTACTGCTGGCCTTTCTGCAGGAGTTGCCAGGCTGCCGCCTGTAAAGAAGAGGATGTGTCACCCATACCTTCCGCTGGAATTTCTCTCCGGACAGAGGTGACGAAGGAAAAAAGCAGTGGGGGCCGGGACAGGAGGGGTATCTCAGGCAGGGCAATGGAATGCTTCTGGAAGAGCGCCAGGGTCCAGGACCACGCTGGCTGGCCTGCAGGCACCAAGTTGGCCTGCGTGCTGTCGCTGGTGTGGCTCCACGGTCCTTCCTCTAGGCTTTCAAGACCTTGTACATATTCAGGTGTTTTACCTGGAAAGGGTGGGAACAGTTCAGCAGCAGCTGGCCTGGGGCTCAGCTCACGTTTACTCACAGATGCCTCGGCACGGTCCCCCAGCTTTGCAATGAGGACGCTCCTTGCGTGGGGGTTGGGTTGCTGGCTGTATGGGAGATGGTTCCCCACCTCTGACCAATTTCAGAATTGTTTACCACTGGAGCAAGTGCCGTGATAGGGTTTTCCTCTGTATAACTCGTGGGTTCACTTTTTTTTTCTTTTATGTTTCAAGTTAGATGTTATTCCTCTTTTATGTATTTATAGATATAAGCATGGAAATAATTCATTCCTATAAATACATCTGTGTGACGGGAAGAACTTTTTTCTGTTTTATTTTTAAATTTTATTTTTTAAAATTTTGAAATTTTATTTATTTTTTTATACAGCACGTTATTATTAGTTATGTATTTTATGCATATACATGTATACAGGTCAATCCCAAACTCCCAACTCATCCCACCACCACCACCCCATGGCTTCCCACACTTGGTGTCCATACGTTTGTTCTCTACCTCTGTGTCTCTATTTCTTCCCTGCAAACCAGTTCATCTGTACCATTTTTAGGCTCCACATATATGCGTTAATAGACAATATTTGTTTTCCTCTTTCTGACTTACTTCATTCTGTATGACAGTCTCTCGATCCATCGATGTCTCTACAAATGACCCAGTTTCATTCCTTTTTTTGGCCGAGTCATATTCCATTTTATATATGTACCACATCTTTATCCATTCATCTGTCTGTGGGCATTTAGGTTGCTTCCATTACCTGGCTATTGTAAATAGTGCTGCAACGAACATTGTGGTGAATGTGCCTTTTTGAAATACGGTTTTCTCTGGGTATATGCCCAGAAGTGGGATTGCTGGATCAGATGGTAATTCTATTTCTAGTTTTTTTAAGGAAACTCCATACTGTTCTCCATAGTGACTGTATCAATTTACATTCCCACCAATAGTGGAAGAGGGCTCCTTTTGTCCACACCCTCCCCAGAATTGGTTGTTTGTAGATTTTCTGATGATGCCGATTCTAACAGGTGTGAGGTGATACCTCATTGTAGTTTTGATTTGCATTTCTCTAATAATTAGTGCTGTTGAGCAGCTTTTCATGTGCGTCTTGGCCATCTCTGTGTCTCCTTTGAAGAAACGTCTCTTTAGATCTTCTGCCCATTTTTTTGGGTTGTTTGTTTTTTTAATATTAAGCTGCATGAGCTGTTTATATATATTGGAGATTAAACCTCTGTCCATTGATTCGTCTGCAACGATTTTCGTCCATTCTGAGGGATGCCTTTTTCCATTCCCGTGTTTTTTAACAAAAAAGGAAAGAAAGGAAAAGAAGCAGAACACTAATGTGCGTAAAATATGCCTTTTGAAACGGTCGTTTTGAAATATGGACGTCCTTTGAATATTTTGGTCGATATGTGACCCCAGGATTTGTTTTCAGGGCAGGTGTCATTTACAGGCCTGCAATGATTTTGAATATCAACTGACCATTAGCGTTGGGATTAAAGCTGCTGTTGTGTGAAACGGCCACAAGGTGGCAGCAGTTCACCCTTACCAAATCTGGTTACTAGGGCAAGAGAGCCTCAGTGGAAGTGGTGTTCTAGATTGGAGTTTAGAATGGAATGTGCCAGGAGAAAGCCCCTCACGTTTGTCTCACTACTTCTTGTTCGTGTTTTTAATTTAATTTTTTTTATTTTTTATTACAGCAAGTTTGATTACAATGTTTGGCTTGTTGTAGGTGTGGAAGATGTGGTTCTTTTACACATATACAGATGACTGTTCTTCTTGGGATCCTTTTCCCATGTACGTTATGACAGAATGTTGAGTAGTCCTCTCTTGGTATTCTGTAGGTCTTTGGTGATTATATATGTCACCTGTGTTTGTATATGTCTGTTAACCCCGATATCGTAATGAAACCAATCCTCACACCTTTCCATTGGTGAACCATAAGTTTGTTTAATGAATCTGTGATTGCCCTTCTCCGTGGAAATATCTGCCCTGGTATCCATTTTTAGGTAACACCTCTAAGTGATATGATATGATATGTGTCTTTCACTTTCTGACTTACTACAAGTCACGTGATTACTTCTAGACTCATCTACGGTGCTGCAAATGGCATTGTGTCCTTTTTTCCCTTGGCTTCTCTTCTGCCTTAGCGGGGTCCATTTTCAACAATGTGATTCCCTGAGGGTTGTGGATTAGCTGACCTGGGCAGCCTTACCCTGCCGGCCCGCCCTCCCCAGGTGTGCCTCGTTGAGGTCAATATAAACAGAGCTCCAGGCAGCAATAGCCCCTGAAGCTGTGCCTGACTCCATATTCTCTGCCCCGTCAGCAGTCTCGGGGCTGTGCTGGTGGGAGGGAGTGAGGGGCCACAGCTTTGTGGGTGGCCCGGTGTGAGTGGGGTTCTGCTGGCCTTTCTGCAGGAGTTGCCAGGCTGCCGCCTGTAAAGAAGAGGATGTGTCACCCATACCTTCCGCTGGAATTTCTCTCCGGACAGAGGTGAGGAAGGAAAAAAGCAGTGGGGGCCGGGACAGGAGGGGTATCTCAGGCAGGGCAATGGAAAGCTTCTGGAAGAGCGCCAGGGTCCAGGACCACGCTGGCTGGCCTGCAGGCACCAAGTTGGCCTGCGTGTTGTCGCTGGTGTGGCTCCACGGTCCTTCCTCTAGGCTTTCAAGCCCTTGTACATATTCAGGTGTTTTACCTGGAAAGGGTGGGAACAGTTCAGCAGCAGCTGGCCTGGGGCTCAGCTCACGTTTACTCACAGATGCCTCGGCACGGTCCCCCAGCTTTGCAATGAGGACGCTCCTTGCGTGGGGGTTGGGTTGCTGGCTGTATGGGAGATGGTTCCCCACCTCTGACCAATTTCAGAATTGTTTACCACTGGAGCAAGTGCCGTGATAGGGTTTTCCTCTGTATAAGTCGTGGGTTCACTTTTTTTTTCTTTTATGTTTCAAGTTAGATGTTATTCCTCTTTTATGTATTTATAGATATAAGCATGGAAATAATTCATTCCTATAAATACATCTGTGTGACGGGAAGAATTTTTTCTGTTTTATTTTTAAAATTATTTTTTTATTTTTTTTTATTTTTTTTTTTTTTCTTTTTGCGGTATGCGGGCCTCTCACTGTTGTGGCCTCTCCCGTTGCGGAGCACAGGCTCCGGAGGCGCAGGCCCAGCGGCCATGGCTCACGGGCCCAGCCGCTCCGCGGCATATGGGATCCTCCCAGACCGGGGCACGAACCCGTATCCCCTGCATCGGCAGGCGGACTCTCAACCACTGCGCCACCAGGGAGGCCCTAAATTTTATTTTTTAAAATTTTGAAATTTTATTTATTTTTTTATACAGCACGTTATTATTAGTTATGTATTTTATGCATATACATGTATACAGGTCAATCCCAAACTCCCAACTCATCCCACCACCACCACCCCATGGCTTCCCACACTTGGTGTCCATACGTTTGTTCTCTACCTCTGTGTCTCTATTTCTTCCCTGCAAACCAGTTCATCTGTACCATTTTTAGGCTCCACATATATGCATTAATATACAATATTTGTTTTCCTCTTTCTGACTTACTTCATTCTGTATGACAGTCTCTCGATCCATCAATGTCTCTACAAATGACCCAGTTTCATTCCTTTTTATGGCCGAGTAATATTCCATTTTATATATGTACCACATCTTTATCCATTCATCTGTCTGTGGGCATTTAGGTTGCTTCCATTACCTGGCTATTGTAAATAGTGCTGCAACGAACATTGTGGTGAATGTGCCTTTTTGAAATACGGTTTTCTCTGGGTATATGCCCAGAAGTGGGATTGCTGGATCAGATGGTAATTCTATTTCTAGTTTTTTTAAGGAAACTCCATACTGTTCTCCATAGTGACTGTATCAATTTACATTCCCACCAATAGTGGAAGAGGGCTCCTTTTGTCCACAACCTCCCCAGAATTGGTTGTTTGTAGATTTTCTGAAGATGCCGATTCTAACAGGTGTGAGGTGATACCTCATTGTAGTTTTGATTTGCATTTCTCTAATAATTAGTGCTGTTGAGCAGCTTTTCATGTGCGTCTTGGCCATCTCTGTGTCTCCTTTGAAGAAACGTCTCTTTAGATCTTCTGCCCATTTTTTTTGGGTTGTTTGTTTTTTTAATATTAAGCTGCATGAGCTGTTTATATATATTGGAGATTAAACCTCTGTCCATTGATTCGTCTGCAACGATTTTCGCCCATTCTGAGGGATGCCTTTTTCCATTCCCGTGTTTTTTAACAAAAAAGGAAAGAAAGGAAAAGAAGCAGAACACTAATGTGCGTAAAATATGCCTTTTGAAACGGTCGTTTTGAAATATGGACGTCCTTTGAATATTTTGGTCGATATGTGACCCCAGGATTTGTTTTCAGGGCAGGTGTCATTTACAGGCCTGCAATGATTTTGAATATCAACTGACCATTAGCGTTGGGATTAAAGCTGCTGTTGTGTGAAACGGCCACAAGGTGGCAGCAGTTCACCCTTACCAAATCTGGTTACTAGGGCAAGAGAGCCTCAGTGGAAGTGGTGTTCTAGATTGGAGTTTAGAATGGAATGTACCAGGAGAAAGCCCCTCACGTTTGTCTCACTACTTCTTGTTCGTGTTTTTAATTTAATTTTTTTTATTTTTTATTACAGCAAGTTTGATTACAATGTTTGGCTTGTTGTAGGTGTGGAAGATGTGGTTCTTTTACACATATACAGATGACTGTTCTTCTTGGGATCCTTTTCCCATGTACGTTATGACAGAATGTTGAGTAGTCCTCTCTTGGTATTCTGTAGGTCTTTGGTGATTATATATGTCACCTGTGTTTGTATATGTCTGTTAACCCCGATATCATAATGAAACCAATCCTCACACCTTTCCATTGGTGAACCATAAGTTTGTTTAATGAATCTGTGATTGCCCTTCTCCGTGGAAATATCTGCCCTGGTATCCATTTTTAGGTAACACCTCTAAGTGATATGATATGATATGTGTCTTTCACTTTCTGACTTACTACAAGTCCCGTGATTACTTCTAGACTCATCTACGGTGCTGCAAATGGCATTGTGTCCTTTTTTCCCTTGGCTTCTCTTCTGCCTTAGCGGGGTCCATTTTCAACAATGTGATTCCCTGAGGGTTGTGGATTAGCTGACCTGGGCAGCCTTACCCTGCCGGCCCGCCCTCCCCAGGTGTGCCTCGTTGAGGTCAATATAAACAGAGCTCCAGGCAGCAATAGCCCCTGAAGCTGTGCCTGACTCCATATTCTCTGCCCCGTCAGCAGTCTCGGGGCTGTGCTGGTGGGAGGGAGTGAGGGGCCACAGCTTTGTGGGTGGCCCGGTGTGAGTGGGGTTCTGCTGGCCTTTCTGCAGGAGTTGCCAGGCTGCCGCCTGTAAAGAAGAGGATGTGTCACCCATACCTTCCGCTGGAATTTCTCTCCGGACAGAGGTGAGGAAGGAAAAAAGCAGTGGGGGCCGGGACAGGAGGGGTATCTCAGGCAGGGCAATGGAAAGCTTCTGGAAGAGAGCCAGGGTCCAGGACCACGCTGGCTGGCCTGCAGGCACCAAGTTGGCCTGCGTGCTGTCGCTGGTGTGGCTCCACGGTCCTTCCTCTAGGCTTTCAAGCCCTTGTACCTATTCAGGTGTTTTACCTGGAAAGGGTGGGAACAGTTCAGCAGCAGCTGGCCTGGGGCTCAGCTCACGTTTACTCACAGATGCCTCGGCACGGTCCCCCAGCTTTGCAATGAGGACGCTCCTTGCGTGGGGGTTGGGTTGCTGGATGTATGGGAGATGGTTCCCCACCTCTGACCAATTTCAGAATTGTTTACCACTGGAGCAAGTGCCGTGATAGGGTTTTCCTCTGTATAACTCGTGGGTTCACTTTTTTTTTCTTTTATGTTTCAAGTTAGATGTTATTCCTCTTTTATGTATTTATAGATATAAGCATGGAAATAATTCATTCCTATAAATACATCTGTGTGACGGGAAGAACTTTTTTCTGTTTTATTTTTAAATTTTATTTTTTAAAATTTTGAAATTTTATTTATTTTTTTATACAGCACGTTATTATTAGTTATGTATTTTATGCATATACATGTATACAGGTCAATCCCAAACTCCCAACTCATCCCACCACCACCACCCCATGGCTTCCCACACTTGGTGTCCATACGTTTGTTCTCTACCTCTGTGTCTCTATTTCTTCCCTGCAAACCAGTTCATCTGTACCATTTTTAGGCTCCACATATATGCATTAATATACAATATTTGTTTTCCTCTTTCTGACTTACTTCATTCTGTATGACAGTCTCTCGATCCATCAATGTCTCTACAAATGACCCAGTTTCATTCCTTTTTATGGCCGAGTAATATTCCATTTTATATATGTACCACATCTTTATCCATTCATCTGTCTGTGGGCATTTAGGTTGCTTCCATTACCTGGCTATTGTAAATAGTGCTGCAACGAACATTGTGGTGAATGTGCCTTTTTGAAATACGGTTTTCTCTGGGTATATGCCCAGAAGTGGGATTGCTGGATCAGATGGTAATTCTATTTCTAGTTTTTTTAAGGAAACTCCATACTGTTCTCCATAGTGACTGTATCAATTTACATTCCCACCAATAGTGGAAGAGGGCTCCTTTTGTCCACAACCTCCCCAGAATTGGTTGTTTGTAGATTTTCTGAAGATGCCGATTCTAACAGGTGTGAGGTGATACCTCATTGTAGTTTTGATTTGCATTTCTCTAATAATTAGTGCTGTTGAGCAGCTTTTCATGTGCGTCTTGGCCATCTCTGTGTCTCCTTTGAAGAAACGTCTCTTTAGATCTTCTGCCCATTTTTTTTGGGTTGTTTGTTTTTTTAATATTAAGCTGCATGAGCTGTTTATATATATTGGAGATTAAACCTCTGTCCATTGATTCGTCTGCAACGATTTTCGCCCATTCTGAGGGATGCCTTTTTCCATTCCCGTGTTTTTTAACAAAAAAGGAAAGAAAGGAAAAGAAGCAGAACACTAATGTGCGTAAAATATGCCTTTTGAAACGGTCGTTTTGAAATATGGACGTCCTTTGAATATTTTGGTCGATATGTGACCCCAGGATTTGTTTTCAGGGCAGGTGTCATTTACAGGCCTGCAATGATTTTGAATATCAACTGACCATTAGCGTTGGGATTAAAGCTGCTGTTGTGTGAAACGGCCACAAGGTGGCAGCAGTTCACCCTTACCAAATCTGGTTACTAGGGCAAGAGAGCCTCAGTGGAAGTGGTGTTCTAGATTGGAGTTTAGAATGGAATGTACCAGGAGAAAGCCCCTCACGTTTGTCTCACTACTTCTTGTTCGTGTTTTTAATTTAATTTTTTTATTTTTTATTACAGCAAGTTTGATTACAATGTTTGGCTTGTTGTAGGTGTGGAAGATGTGGTTCTTTTACACATATACAGATGACTGTTCTTCTTGCGATCCTTTTCCCATGTACGTTATGACAGAATGTTGAGTAGTCCTCTCTTGGTATTCTGTAGGTCTTTGGTGATTATATATGTCACCTGTGTTTGTATATGTCTGTTAACCCCGATATCATAATGAAACCAATCCTCACACCTTTCCATTGGTGAACCATAAGTTTGTTTAATGAATCTGTGATTGCCCTTCTCCGTGGAAATATCTGCCCTGGTATCCATTTTTAGGTAACACCTCTAAGTGATATGATATGATATGTGTCTTTCACTTTCTGACTTACTACAAGTCCCGTGATTACTTCTAGACTCATCTACGGTGCTGCAAATGGCATTGTGTCCTTTTTTCCCTTGGCTTCTCTTCTGCCTTAGCGGGGTCCATTTTCAAAAATGTGATTCCCTGAGGGTTGTGGATTAGCTGACCTGGGCAGCCTTACCCTGCCGGCCCGCCCTCCCCAGGTGTGCCTCGTTGAGGTCAATATAAACAGAGCTCCAGGCAGCAATAGCCCATGAAGCTGTGCCTCACTCCATATTCTCTGCCCCGTCAGCAGTCTCGGGGCTGTGCTGGTGGGAGGGAGTGAGGGGCCACAGCTTTGTGGGTGGCCCGGTGTGAGTGGGGTTCTGCTGGCCTTTCTGCAGGAGTTGCCAGGCTGCCGCCTGTAAAGAAGAGGATGTGTCACCCATACCTTCCGCTGGAATTTCTCTCCGGACAGAGGTGAGGAAAGAAAAAAGCAGTGGGGGCCGGGACAGGAGGGGTATCTCAGGCAGGGCAATGGAAAGCTTCTGGAAGAGCGCCAGGGTCCAGGACCACGCTGGCTGGCCTGCAGGCACCAAGTTGGCCTGCGTGCTGTCGCTGGTGTGGCTCCACGGTCCTTCCTCTAGGCTTTCAAGCCCTTGTACCTATTCAGGTGTTTTACCTGGAAAGGGTGGGAACAGTTCAGCAGCAGCTGGCCTGGGGCTCAGCTCACGTTTACTCACAGATGCCTCGGCACGGTCCCCCAGCTTTGCAATGAGGACGCTCCTTGCGTGGGGGTTGGGTTGCTGGCTGTATGGGAGATGGTTCCCCACCTCTGACCAATTTCAGAATTGTTTACCACTGGAGCAAGTGCCGTGATAGGGTTTTCCTCTGTATAACTCGTGGGTTCACTTTTTGTTTCTTTTATGTTTCAAGTTAGATGTTATTCCTCTTTTATGTATTTATAGATATAAGCATGGAAATAATTCATTCCTATAAATACATCTGTGTGACGGGAAGAACTTTTTTCTGTTTTATTTTTAAATTTTATTTTTTAAAATTTTGAAATTTTATTTATTTTTTTATACAGCACGTTATTATTAGTTATGTATTTTATGCATATACATGTATACAGGTCAATCCCAAACTCCCAACTCATCCCACCACCACCACCCCATGGCTTCCCACACTTGGTGTCCATACGTTTGTTCTCTACCTCTGTGTCTCTATTTCTTCCCTGCAAACCAGTTCATATGTACCATTTTTAGGCTCCACATATATGCATTAATATACCATATTTGTTTTCCTCTTTCTGACTTACTTCATTCTGTATGACAGTCTCTCGATCCATCGATGTCTCTACAAATGACCCAGTTTCATTCCTTTTTATGGCCGAGTAATATTCCATTTTATATATGTACCACATCTTTATCCATTCATCTGTCTGTGGGCATTTAGGTTGCTTCCATTACCTGGCTATTGTAAAGAGTGCTGCAACGAACATTGTGGTGAATGTGCCTTTTTGAAATACGGTTTTCTCTGGGTATATGCCCAGAAGTGGGATTGCTGGATCAGATGGTAATTCTATTTCTAGTTTTTTTAAGGAAACTCCATACTGTTCTCCATGGTGACTGTATCAATTTACATTCCCACCAATAGTGGAAGAGGGCTCCTTTTGTCCACACCCTCCCCAGAATTTGTTGTTTGTAGATTTTCTGAAGATGCCGATTCTAGCAGGTGTGAGGTGATACCTCATTGTAGTTTTGATTTGCATTTCTCTAATAATTAGTGCTGTTGAGCAGCTTTTCATGTGCGTCTTGGCCATCTCTGTGTCTCCTTTGAAGAAACGTCTCTTTAGATCTTCTGCCCATTTTTTTTGGGTTGTTTGTTTTTTTAATATTAAGCTGCATGAGCTGTTTATATATATTGGAGATTAAACCTCTGTCCATTGATTCGTCTGCAACGATTTTCGCCCATTCTGAGGGATGCCTTTTTCCATTCCCGTGTTTTTTAACAAAAAAGGAAAGAAAGGAAAAGAAGCAGAACACTAATGTGCGTAAAATATGCCTTTTGAAACGGTCGTTTTGAAATATGGACGTCCTTTGAATATTTTGGTCGATATGTGACCCCAGGATTTGTTTTCAGGGCAGGTGTCATTTACAGGCCTGCAATGATTTTGAATATCAACTGACCATTAGCGTTGGGATTAAAGCTGCTGTTGTGTGAAACGGCCACAAGGTGGCAGCAGTTCACCCTTACCAAATCTGGTTACTAGGGCAAGAGAGCCTCAGTGGAAGTGGTGTTCTAGATTGGAGTTTAGAATGGAATGTACCAGGAGAAAGCCCCTCACGTTTGTCTCACTACTTCTTGTTCGTGTTTTTAATTTAATTTTTTTATTTTTTATTACAGCAAGTTTGATTACAATGTTTGGCTTGTTGTAGGTGTGGAAGATGTGGTTCTTTTACACATATACAGATGACTGTTCTTCTTGCGATCCTTTTCCCATGTACGTTATGACAGAATGTTGAGTAGTCCTCTCTTGGTATTCTGTAGGTCTTTGGTGATTATATATGTCACCTGTGTTTGTATATGTCTGTTAACCCCGATATCATAATGAAACCAATCCTCACACCTTTCCATTGGTGAACCATAAGTTTGTTTAATGAATCTGTGATTGCCCTTCTCCGTGGAAATATCTGCCCTGGTATCCATTTTTAGGTAACACCTCTAAGTGATATGATATGATATGTGTCTTTCACTTTCTGACTTACTACAAGTCCCGTGATTACTTCTAGACTCATCTACGGTGCTGCAAATGGCATTGTGTCCTTTTTTCCCTTGGCTTCTCTTCTGCCTTAGCGGGGTCCATTTTCAACAATGTGATTCCCTGAGGGTTGTGGATTAGCTGACCTGGGCAGCCTTACCCTGCCGGCCCGCCCTCCCCAGGTGTGCCTCGTTGAGGTCAATATAAACAGAGCTCCAGGCAGCAATAGCCCCTGAAGCTGTGCCTGACTCCATATTCTCTGCCCCGTCAGCAGTCTCGGGGCTGTGCTGGTGGGAGGGAGTGAGGGGCCACAGCTTTGTGGGTGGCCCGGTGTGAGTGGGGTTCTGCTGGCCTTTCTGCAGGAGTTGCCAGGCTGCCGCCTGTAAAGAAGAGGATGTGTCACCCATACCTTCCGCTGGAATTTCTCTCCGGACAGAGGTGAGGAAGGAAAAAAGCAGTGGGGGCCGGGACAGGAGGGGTATCTCAGGCAGGGCAATGGAAAGCTTCTGGAAGAGCGCCAGGGTCCAGGACCACGCTGGCTGGCCTGCAGGCACCAAGTTGGCCTGCGTGCTGTCGCTGGTGTGGCTCCACGGTCCTTCCTCTAGGCTTTCAAGCCCTTGTACCTATTCAGGTGTTTTACCTGGAAAGGGTGGGAACAGTTCAGCAGCAGCTGGCCTGGGGCTCAGCTCACGTTTACTCACAGATGCCTCGGCACGGTCCCCCAGCTTTGCAATGAGGACGCTCCTTGCGTGGGGGTTGGGTTGCTGGCTGTATGGGAGATGGTTCCCCACCTCTGACCAATTTCAGAATTGTTTACCACTGGAGCAAGTGCCGTGATAGGGTTTTCCTCTGTATAACTCGTGGGTTCACTTTTTTTTTCTTTTATGTTTCAAGTTAGATGTTATTCCTCTTTTATGTATTTATAGATATAAGCATGGAAATAATTCATTCCTATAAATACATCTGTGTGACGGGAAGAACTATTTTCTGTTTTATTTTTAAATTTTATTTTTTAAAATTTTGAAATTTTATTTATTTTTTTATACAGCACGTTATTATTAGTTATGTATTTTATGCATATACATGTATACAGGTCAATCCCAAACTCCCAACTCATCCCACCACCACCACCCCATGGCTTCCCACACTTGGTGTCCATACGTTTGTTCTCTACCTCTGTGTCTCTATTTCTTCCCTGCAAACCAGTTCATCTGTACCATTTTTAGGCTCCACATATATGCATTAATATACAATATTTGTTTTCCTCTTTCTGACTTACTTCATTCTGTATGACAGTCTCTCGATCCATCGATGTCTCTACAAATGACCCAGTTTCATTCCTTTTTATGGCCGAGTAATATTCCATTTTATATATGTACCACATCTTTATCCATTCATCTGTCTGTGGGCATTTAGGTTGCTTCCATTACCTGGCTATTGTAAATAGTGCTGCAACGAACATTGTGGTGAATGTGCCTTTTTGAAATACGGTTTTCTCTGGGTATATGCCCAGAAGTGGGATTGCTGGATCAGATGGTAATTCTATTTCTAGTTTTTTTAAGGAAACTCCATACTGTTCTCCATAGTGACTGTATCAATTTACATTCCCACCAATAGTGGAAGAGGGCTCCTTTTGTCCACACCCTCCCCAGAATTTGTTGTTTGTAGATTTTCTGAAGATGCCGATTCTAACAGGTGTGAGGTGATACCTCATTGTAGTTTTGATTTGCATTTCTCTAATAATTAGTGCTGTTGAGCAGCTTTTCATGTGCGTCTTGGCCATCTCTGTGTCTCCTTTGAAGAAACGTCTCTTTAGATCTTCTGCCCATTTTTTTTGGGTTGTTTGTTTTTTTAATATTAAGCTGCATGAGCTGTTTATATATATTGGAGATTAAACCTCTGTCCATTGATTCGTCTGCAACGATTTTCGCCCATTCTGAGGGATGCCTTTTTCCATTCCCGTGTTTTTTAACAAAAAAGGAAAGAAAGGAAAAGAAGCAGAACACTAATGTGCGTAAAATATGCCTTTTGAAACGGTCGTTTTGAAATATGGACGTCCTTTGAATATTTTGGTCGATATGTGACCCCAGGATTTGTTTTCAGGGCAGGTGTCATTTACAGGCCTGCAATGATTTTGAATATCAACTGACCATTAGCGTTGGGATTAAAGCTGCTGTTGTGTGAAACGGCCACAAGGTGGCAGCAGTTCACCCTTACCAAATCTGGTTACTAGGGCAAGAGAGCCTCAGTGGAAGTGGTGTACTAGATTGGAGTATAGAATGGAATGTACCAGGAGAAAGCCCCTCACGTTTGTCTCACTACTTCTTGTTCGTGTTTTTAATTTAATTTTTTTATTTTTTATTACAGCAAGTTTGATTACAATGTTTGGCTTGTTGTAGGTGTGGAAGATGTGGTTCTTTTACACATATACAGATGACTGTTCTTCTTGGGATCCTTTTCCCATGTACGTTATGACAGAATGTTGAGTAGTCCTCTCTTGGTATTCTGTAGGTCATTGGTGATTATATATGTCACCTGTGTTTGTATATGTCTGTTAACCCCGATATCATAATGAAACCAATCCTCACACCTTTCCATTGGTGAACCATAAGTTTGTTTAATGAATCTGTGATTGCCCTTCTCCGTGGAAATATCTGCCCTGGTATCCATTTTTAGGTAACACCTCTAAGTGATATGATATGATATGTGTCTTTCACTTTCTGACTTACTACAAGTCACGTGATTACTTCTAGACTCATCTACGGTGCTGCAAATGGCATTGTGTCCTTTTTTCCCTTGGCTTCTCTTCTGCCTTAGCGGGGTCCATTTTCAACAATGTGATTCCCTGAGGGTTGTGGATTAGCTGACCTGGGCAGCCTTACCCTGCCGGCCCGCCCTCCCCAGGTGTGCCTCGTTGAGGTCAATATAAACAGAGCTCCAGGCAGCAATAGCCCCTGAAGCTGTGCCTGACTCCATATTCTCTGCCCCGTCAGCAGTCTCGGGGCTGTGCTGGTGGGAGGGAGTGAGGGGCCACAGCTTTGTGGGTGGCCCGGTGTGAGTGGGGTTCTGCTGGCCTTTCTGCAGGAGTTGCCAGGCTGCCGCCTGTAAAGAAGAGGATGTGTCACCCATACCTTCCGCTGGAATTTCTCTCCGGACAGAGGTGAGGAAGGAAAAAAGCAGTGGGGGCCGGGACAGGAGGGGTATCTCAGGCAGGGCAATGGAAAGCTTCTGGAAGAGCGCCAGGGTCCAGGACCACGCTGGCTGGCCTGCAGGCACCAAGTTGGCCTGCGTGCTGTCGCTGGTGTGGCTCCACGGTCCTTCCTCTAGGCTTTCAAGCCCTTGTACCTATTCAGGTGTTTTACCTGGAAAGGGTGGGAACAGTTCAGCAGCAGCTGGCCTGGGGCTCAGCTCACGTTTACTCACAGATGCCTCGGCACGGTCCCCCAGCTTTGCAATGAGGACGCTCCTTGCGTGGGGGTTGGGTTGCTGGCTGTATGGGAGATGGTTCCCCACCTCTGACCAATTTCAGAATTGTTTACCACTGGAGCAAGTGCCATGATAGGGTTTTCCTCTGTATAACTCGTGGGTTCACTTTTTGTTTCTTTTATGTTTCAAGTTAGATGTTATTCCTCTTTTATGTATTTATAGATATAAGCATGGAAATAATTCATTCCTATAAATACATCTGTGTGACGGGAAGAACTTTTTTTCTGTTTTATTTTTAAATTTTATTTTTTAAAATTTTGAAATTTTATTTATTTTTTTATACAGCACGTTATTATTAGTTATGTATTTTATGCATATACATGTATACAGGTCAATCCCAAACTCCCAACTCATCCCACCACCACCACCCCATGGCTTCCCACACTTGGTGTCCATACGTTTGTTCTCTACCTCTGTGTCTCTATTTCTTCCCTGCAAACCAGTTCATATGTACCATTTTTAGGCTCCACATATATGCATTAATATACAATATTTGTTTTCCTCTTTCTGACTTACTTCATTCTGTATGACAGTCTCTCGATCCATCGATGTCTCTACAAATGACCCAGTTTCATTCCTTTTTATGGCCGAGTAATATTCCATTTTATATATGTACCACATCTTTATCCATTCATCTGTCTGTGGGCATTTAGGTTGCTTCCATTACCTGGCTATTGTAAATAGTGCTGCAACGAACATTGTGGTGAATGTGCCTTTTTGAAATACGGTTTTCTCTGGGTATATGCCCAGAAGTGGGATTGCTGGATCAGATGGTAATTCTATTTCTAGTTTTTTTAAGGAAACTCCATACTGTTCTCCATAGTGACTGTATCAATTTACATTCCCACCAATAGTGGAAGAGGGCTCCTTTTGTCCACACCCTCCCCAGAATTTGTTGTTTGTAGATTTTCTGAAGATGCCGATTCTAACAGGTGTGAGGTGATACCTCATTGTAGTTTTGATTTGCATTTCTCTAATAATTAGTGCTGTTGAGCAGCTTTTCATGTGCGTCTTGGCCATCTCTGTGTCTCCTTTGAAGAAACGTCTCTTTAGATCTTCTGCCCATTTTTTTGGGTTGTTTGTTTTTTTAATATTAAGCTGCATGAGCTGTTTATATATATTGGAGATTAAACCTCTGTCCATTGATTCGTCTGCAACGATTTTCGCCCATTCTGAGGGATGCCTTTTTCCATTCCCGTGTTTTTTAACAAAAAAGGAAAGAAAGGAAAAGAAGCAGAACACTAATGTGCGTAAAATATGCCTTTTGAAACGGTCGTTTTGAAATATGGACGTCCTTTGAATATTTTGGTCGATATGTGACCCCAGGATTTGTTTTCAGGGCAGGTGTCATTTACAGGCCTGCAATGATTTTGAATATCAACTGACCATTAGCGTTGGGATTAAAGCTGCTGTTGTGTGAAACGGCCACAAGGTGGCAGCAGTTCACCCTTACCAAATCTGGTTACTAGGGCAAGAGAGCCTCAGTGGAAGTGGTGTTCTAGATTGGAGTATAGAATGGAATGTACCAGGAGAAAGCCCCTCACGTTTGTCTCACTACTTCTTGTTCGTGTTTTTAATTTAATTTTTTTATTTTTTATTACAGCAAGTTTGATTACAATGTTTGGCTTGTTGTAGGTGTGGAAGATGTGGTTCTTTTACACATATACAGATGACTGTTCTTCTTGGGATCCTTTTCCCATGTACGTTATGACAGAATGTTGAGTAGTCCTCTCTTGGTATTCTGTAGGTCTTTGGTGATTATATATGTCACCTGTGTTTGTATATGTCTGTTAACCCCGATATCATAATGAAACCAATCCTCACACCTTTCCATTGGTGAACCATAAGTTTGTTTAATGAATCTGTGATTGCCCTTCTCCGTGGAAATATCTGCCCTGGTATCCATTTTTAGGTAACACCTCTAAGTGATATGATATGATATGTGTCTTTCACTTTCTGACTTACTACAAGTCACGTGATTACTTCTAGACTCATCTACGGTGCTGCAAATGGCATTGTGTCCTTTTTTCCCTTGGCTTCTCTTCTGCCTTAGCGGGGTCCATTTTCAACAATGTGATTCCCTGAGGGTTGTGGATTAGCTGACCTGGGCAGCCTTACCCTGCCGGCCCGCCCTCCCCAGGTGTGCCTCGTTGAGGTCAATATAAACAGAGCTCCAGGCAGCAATAGCCCCTGAAGCTGTGCCTGACTCCATATTCTCTGCCCCGTCAGCAGTCTCGGGGCTGTGCTGGTGGGAGGGAGTGAGGGGCCACAGCTTTGTGGGTGGCCCGGTGTGAGTGGGGTTCTGCTGGCCTTTCTGCAGGAGTTGCCAGGCTGCCGCCTGTAAAGAAGAGGATGTGTCACCCATACCTTCCGCTGAAATTTCTCTCCGGACAGAGGTGAGGAAGGAAAAAAGCAGTGGGGGCCGGGACAGGAGGGGTATCTCAGGCAGGGCAATGGAAAGCTTCTGGAAGAGCGCCAGGGTCCAGGACCACGCTGGCTGGCCTGCAGGCACCAAGTTGGCCTGCGTGCTGTCGCTGGTGTGGCTCCACGGTCCTTCCTCTAGGCTTTCAAGCCCTTGTACCTATTCAGGTGTTTTACCTGGAAAGGGTGGAAACAGTTCAGCAGCAGCTGGCCTGGGGCTCAGCTCACGTTTACTCAAAGATGCCTCGGCACGGTCCCCCAGCTTTGCAATGAGGACGCTCCTTGCGTGGGGGTTGGGTTGCTGGCTGTATGGGAGATGGTTCCCCACCTCTGACCAATTTCAGAATTGTTTACCACTGGAGCAAGTGCCGTGATAGGGTTTTCCTCTGTATAACTCGTGGGTTCACTTTTTTTTTCTTTTATGTTTCAAGTTAGATGTTATTCCTCTTTTATGTATTTATAGATATAAGCATGGAAATAATTCATTCCTATAAATACATCTGTGTGACGGGAAGAACTTTTTTCTGTTTTATTTTTAAATTTTATTTTTTAAAATTTTGAAATTTTATTTATTTTTTTATACAGCACGTTATTATTAGTTATGTATTTTATGCATATACATGTATACAGGTCAATCCCAAACTCCCAACTCATCCCACCACCACCACCCCATGGCTTCCCACACTTGGTGTCCATACGTTTGTTCTCTACCTCTGTGTCTCTATTTCTTCCCTGCAAACCAGTTCATCTGTACCATTTTTAGGCTCCACATATATGCATTAATATACAATATTTGTTTTCCTCTTTCTGACTTACTTCATTCTGTATGACAGTCTCTCGATCCATCGATGTCTCTACAAATGACCCAGTTTCATTCCTTTTTATGGCCGAGTAATATTCCATTTTATATATGTACCACATCTTTATCCATTCATCTGTCTGTGGGCATTTAGGTTGCTTCCATTACCTGGCTATTGTAAATAGTGCTGCAACGAACATTGTGGTGAATGTGCCTTTTTGAAATACGGTTTTCTCTGGGTATATGCCCAGAAGTGGGATTGCTGGATCAGATGGTAATTCTATTTCTAGTTTTTTTAAGGAAACTCCATACTGTTCTCCATAGTGACTGTATCAATTTACATTCCCACCAATAGTGGAAGAGGGCTCCTTTTGTCCACACCCTCCCCAGAATTTGTTGTTTGTAGATTTTCTGAAGATGCCGATTCTAGCAGGTGTGAGGTGATACCTCATTGTAGTTTTGATTTGCATTTCTCTAATAATTAGTGCTGTTGAGCAGCTTTTCATGTGCGTCTTGGCCATCTCTGTGTCTCCTTTGAAGAAACGTCTCTTTAGATCTTCTGCCCATTTTTTTTGGGTTGTTTGTTTTTTTTAATATTAAGCTGCATGAGCTGTTTATATATATTGGAGATTAAACATCTTTCCATTGATTCGTCTGCAACGGTTTTCGCCCATTCTGAGGGATGCCTTTTTCCATTCCCGTGTTTTTTAACAAAAAAGGAAAGAAAGGAAAAGAAGCAGAACACTAATGTGCGTAAAATATGCCTTTTGAAACGGTCGTTTTGAAATATGGACGTCCTTTGAATATTTTGGTCGATATGTGACCCCAGGATTTGTTTTCAGGGCAGGTGTCATTTACAGGCCTGCAATGATTTTGAATATCAACTGACCATTAGCGTTGGGATTAAAGCTGCTGTTGTGTGAAACGGCCACAAGGTGGCAGCAGTTCACCCTTACCAAATCTGGTTACTAGGGCAAGAGAGCCTCAGTGGAAGTGGTGTTCTAGATTGGAGTATAGAATGGAATGTACCAGGAGAAAGCCCCTCACGTTTGTCTCACTACTTCTTGTTCGTGTTTTTAATTTAATTTTTTTATTTTTTATTACAGCAAGTTTGATTACAATGTTTGGCTTGTTGTAGGTGTGGAAGATGTGGTTCTTTTACACATATACAGATGACTGTTCTTCTTGGGATCCTTTTCCCATGTACGTTATGACAGAATGTTGAGTAGTCCTCTCTTGGTATTCTGTAGGTCTTTGGTGATTATATATGTCACCTGTGTTTGTATATGTCTGTTAACCCCGATATCATAATGAAACCAATCCTCACACCTTTCCATTGGTGAACCATAAGTTTGTTTAATGAATCTGTGATTGCCCTTCTCCGTGGAAATATCTGCCCTGGTATCCATTTTTAGGTAACACCTCTAAGTGATATGATATGATATGTGTCTTTCACTTTCTGACTTACTACAAGTCCCGTGATTACTTCTAGACTCATCTACGGTGCTGCAAATGGCATTGTGTCCTTTTTTCCCTTGGCTTCTCTTCTGCCTTAGCGGGGTCCATTTTCAACAATGTGATTCCCTGAGGGTTGTGGATTAGCTGACCTGGGCAGCCTTACCCTGCCGGCCCGCCCTCCCCAGGTGTGCCTCGTTGAGGTCAATATAAACAGAGCTCCAGGCAGCAATAGCCCCTGAAGCTGTGCCTGACTCCATATTCTCTGCCCCGTCAGCAGTCTCGGGGCTGTGCTGGTGGGAGGGAGTGAGGGGCCACAGCTTTGTGGGTGGCCCGGTGTGAGTGGGGTTCTGCTGGCCTTTCTGCAGGAGTTGCCAGGCTGCCGCCTGTAAAGAAGAGGATGTGTCACCCATACCTTCCGCTGGAATTTCTCTCCGGACAGAGGTGAGGAAGGAAAAAAGCAGTGGGGGCCGGGACAGGAGGGGTATCTCAGGCAGGGCAATGGAAAGCTTCTGGAAGAGCGCCAGGGTCCAGGACCACGCTGGCTGGCCTGCAGGCACCAAGTTGGCCTGCGTGCTGTCGCTGGTGTGGCTCCACGGTCCTTCCTCTAGGCTTTCAAGCCCTTGTACCTATTCAGGTGTTTTACCTGGAAAGGGTGGGAACAGTTCAGCAGCAGCTGGCCTGGGGCTCAGCTCACGTTTACTCACAGATGCCTCGGCACGGTCCCCCAGCTTTGCAATGAGGACGCTCCTTGCGTGGGGGTTGGGTTGCTGGCTGTATGGGAGATGGTTCCCCACCTCTGACCAATTTCAGAATTGTTTACCACTGGAGCAAGTGCCGTGATAGGGTTTTCCTCTGTATAACTCGTGGGTTCACTTTTTTTTTCTTTTATGTTTCAAGTTAGATGTTATTCCTCTTTTATGTATTTATAGATATAAGCATGGAAATAATTCATTCCTATAAATACATCTGTGTGACGGGAAGAACTTTTTTCTGTTTTATTTTTAAATTTTATTTTTTAAAATTTTGAAATTTTATTTATTTTTTTATACAGCACGTTATTATTAGTTATGTATTTTATGCATATACATGTATACAGGTCAATCCCAAACTCCCAACTCATCCCACCACCACCACCCCATGGCTTCCCACACTTGGTGTCCATACGTTTGTTCTCTACCTCTGTGTCTCTATTTCTTCCCTGCAAACCAGTTCATATGTACCATTTTTAGGCTCCACATATATGCATTAATATACAATATTTGTTTTCCTCTTTCTGACTTACTTCATTCTGTATGACAGTCTCTCGATCCATCGATGTCTCTACAAATGACCCAGTTTCATTCCTTTTTATGGCCGAGTAATATTCCATTTTATATATGTACCACATCTTTATCCATTCATCTGTCTGTGGGCATTTAGGTTGCTTCCATTACCTGGCTATTGTAAATAGTGCTGCAACGAACATTGTGGTGAATGTGCCTTTTTGAAATACGGTTTTCTCTGGGTATATGCCCAGAAGTGGGATTGCTGGATCAGATGGTAATTCTATTTCTAGTTTTTTTAAGGAAACTCCATACTGTTCTCCATGGTGACTGTATCAATTTACATTCCCACCAATAGTGGAAGAGGGCTCCTTTTGTCCACACCCTCCCCAGAATTGGTTGTTTGTAGATTTTCTGAAGATGCCGATTCTAGCAGGTGTGAGGTGATACCTCATTGTAGTTTTGATTTGCATTTCTCTAATAATTAGTGCTGTTGAGCAGCTTTTCATGTGCGTCTTGGCCATCTCTGTGTCTCCTTTGAAGAAACGTCTCTTTAGATCTTCTGCCCATTTTTTTGGGGTTGTTTGTTTTTTTAATATTAAGCTGCATGAGCTGTTTATATATATTGGAGATTAAACCTCTGTCCATTGATTCGTCTGCAACGATTTTCGCCCATTCTGAGGGATGCCTTTTTCCATTCCCGTGTTTTTTAACAAAAAAGGAAAGAAAGGAAAAGAAGCAGAACACTAATGTGCGTAAAATATGCCTTTTGAAACGGTCGTTTTGAAATATGGACGTCCTTTGAAATTTTTGGTCGATATGTGACCCCAGGATTTGTTTTCAGGGCAGGTGTCATTTACAGGCCTGCAATGATTTTGAATATCAACTGACCATTAGCGTTGGGATTAAAGCTGCTGTTGTGTGAAACGGCCACAAGGTGGCAGCAGTTCACCCTTACCAAATCTGGTTACTAGGGCAAGAGAGCCTCAGTGGAAGTGGTGTTCTAGATTGGAGTTTAGAATGGAATGTGCCAGGAGAAAGCCCCTCACGTTTGTCTCACTACTTCTTGTTCGTGTTTTTAATTTAATTTTTTTATTTTTTATTACAGCAGGTTTGATTACAATGTTTGGCTTGTTGTAGGTGTGGAAGATGTGGTTCTTTTACACATATACAGATGACTGTTCTTCTTGGGATCCTTTTCCCATGTACGTTATGACAGAATGTTGAGTAGTCCTCTCTTGGTATTCTGTAGGTCTTTGGTGATTATATATGTCACCTGTGTTTGTATATGTCTGTTAACCCCGATATCGTAATGAAACCAATCCTCACACCTTTCCATTGGTGAACCATAAGTTTGTTTAATGAATCTGTGATTGCCCTTCTCCGTGGAAATATCTGCCCTGGTATCCATTTTTAGGTAACACCTCTAAGTGATATGATATGATATGTGTCTTTCACTTTCTGACTTACTACAAGTCACGTGATTACTTCTAGACTCATCTACGGTGCTGCAAATGGCATTGTGTCCTTTTTTCCCTTGGCTGCTCTTCTGCCTTAGCGGGGTCCATTTTCAACAATGTGATTCCCTGAGGGTTGTGGATTAGCTGACCTGGGCAGCCTTACCCTGCCGGCCCGCCCTCCCCAGGTGTGCCTCGTTGAGGTCAATATAAACAGAGCTCCAGGCAGCAATAGCCCCTGAAGCTGTGCCTGACTCCATATTCTCTGCCCCGTCAGCAGTCTCGGGGCTGTGCTGGTGGGAGGGAGTGAGGGGCCACAGCTTTGTGGGTGGCCCGGTGTGAGTGGGGTTCTGCTGGCCTTTCTGCAGGAGTTGCCAGGCTGCCGCCTGTAAAGAAGAGGATGTGTCACCCATACCTTCCGCTGGAATTTCTCTCCGGACAGAGGTGAGGAAGGAAAAAAGCAGTGGGGGCCGGGACAGGAGGGGTATCTCAGGCAGGGCAATGGAAAGCTTCTGGAAGAGCGCCAGGGTCCAGGACCACGCTGGCTGGCCTGCAGGCACCAAGTTGGCCTGCGTGCTGTCGCTGGTGTGGCTCCACGGTCCTTCCTCTAGGCTTTCAAGCCCTTGTACCTATTCAGGTGTTTTACCTGGAAAGGGTGGGAACAGTTCAGCAGCAGCTGGCCTGGGGCTCAGCTCACGTTTACTCACAGATGCCTCGGCACGGTCCCCCAGCTTTGCAATGAGGACGCTCCTTGCGTGGGGGTTGGGTTGCTGGCTGTATGGGAGATGGTTCCCCACCTCTGACCAATTTCAGAATTGTTTACCACTGGAGCAAGTGCCGTGATAGGGTTTTCCTCTGTATAACTCGTGGGTTCACTTTTTTTTTCTTTTATGTTTCAAGTTAGATGTTATTCCTCTTTTATGTATTTATAGATATAAGCATGGAAATAATTCATTCCTATAAATACATCTGTGTGACGGGAAGAACTTTTTTCTGTTTTATTTTTAAATTTTATTTTTTAAAATTTTGAAATTTTATTTATTTTTTTATACAGCACGTTATTATTAGTTATGTATTTTATGCATATACATGTATACAGGTCAATCCCAAACTCCCAACTCATCCCACCACCACCACCCCATGGCTTCCCACACTTGGTGTCCATACGTTTGTTCTCTACCTCTGTGTCTCTATTTCTTCCCTGCAAACCAGTTCATCTGTACCATTTTTAGGCTCCACATATATGCATTAATATACAATATTTGTTTTCCTCTTTCTGACATACTTCATTCTGTATGACAGTCTCTCGATCCATCGATGTCTCTACAAATGACCCAGTTTCATTCCTTTTTATGGCCGAGTAATATTCCATTTTATATATGTACCACATCTTTATCCATTCATCTGTCTGTGGGCATTTAGGTTGCTTCCATTACCTGGCTATTGTAAATAGTGCTGCAACGAACATTGTGGTGAATGTGCCTTTTTGAAATACGGTTTTCTCTGGGTATATGCCCAGAAGTGGGATTGCTGGATCAGATGGTAATTCTATTTCTAGTTTTTTTAAGGAAACTCCATACTGTTCTCCATAGTGACTGTATCAATTTACATTCCCACCAATAGTGGAAGAGGGCTCCTTTTGTCCACACCCTCCCCAGAATTGGTTGTTTGTAGATTTTCTGAAGATGCCGATTCTAACAGGTGTGAGGTGATACCTCATTGTAGTTTTGATTTGCATTTCTCTAATAATTAGTGCTGTTGAGCAGCTTTTCATGTGCGTCTTGGCCATCTCTGTGTCTCCTTTGAAGAAACGTCTCTTTAGATCTTCTGCCCATTTTTTTGGGGTTGTTTGTTTTTTTAATATTAAGCTGCATGAGCTGTTTATATATATTGGAGATTAAACCTCTGTCCATTGATTCGTCTGCAACGATTTTCGCCCATTCTGAGGGATGCCTTTTTCCATTCCCGTGTTTTTTAACAAAAAAGGAAAGAAAGGAAAAGAAGCAGAACACTAATGTGCGTAAAATATGCCTTTTGAAACGGTCGTTTTGAAATATGGACGTCCTTTGAATATTTTGGTCGATATGTGACCCCAGGATTTGTTTTCAGGGCAGGTGTCATTTACAGGCCTGCAATGATTTTGAATATCAACTGACCATTAGCGTTGGGATTAAAGCTGCTGTTGTGTGAAACGGCCACAAGGTGGCAGCAGTTCACCCTTACCAAATCTGGTTACTAGGGCAAGAGAGCCTCAGTGGAAGTGGTGTTCTAGATTGGAGTATAGAATGGAATGTACCAGGAGAAAGCCCCTCACGTTTGTCTCACTACTTCTTGTTCGTGTTTTTAATTTAATTTTTTTATTTTTTATTACAGCAAGTTTGATTACAATGTTTGGCTTGTTGTAGGTGTGGAAGATGTGGTTCTTTTACACATATACAGATGACTGTTCTTCTTGGGATCCTTTTCCCATGTACGTTATGACAGAATGTTGAGTAGTCCTCTCTTGGTATTCTGTAGGTCTTTGGTGATTATATATGTCACCTGTGTTTGTATATGTCTGTTAACCCCGATATCATAATGAAACCAATCCTCACACCTTTCCATTGGTGAACCATAAGTTTGTTTAATGAATCTGTGATTGCCCTTCTCCGTGGAAATATCTGCCCTGGTATCCATTTTTAGGTAACACCTCTAAGTGATATGATATGATATGTGTCTTTCACTTTCTGACTTACTACAAGTCCCGTGATTACTTCTAGACTCATCTACGGTGCTGCAAATGGCATTGTGTCCTTTTTTCCCTTGGCTTCTCTTCTGCCTTAGCGGGGTCCATTTTCAACAATGTGATTCCCTGAGGGTTGTGGATTAGCTGACCTGGGCAGCCTTACCCTGCCGGCCCGCCCTCCCCAGGTGTGCCTCGTTGAGGTCAATATAAACAGAGCTCCAGGCAGCAATAGCCCCTGAAGCTGTGCCTGACTCCATATTCTCTGCCCCGTCAGCAGTCTCGGGGCTGTGCTGGTGGGAGGGAGTGAGGGGCCACAGCTTTGTGGGTGGCCCGGTGTGAGTGGGGTTCTGCTGGCCTTTCTGCAGGAGTTGCCAGGCTGCCGCCTGTAAAGAAGAGGATGTGTCACCCATACCTTCCGCTGGAATTTCTCTCCGGACAGAGGTGAGGAAGGAAAAAAGCAGTGGGGGCCGGGACAGGAGGGGTATCTCAGGCAGGGCAATGGAAAGCTTCTGGAAGAGCGCCAGGGTCCAGGACCACGCTGGCTGGCCTGCAGGCACCAAGTTGGCCTGCGTGCTGTCGCTGGTGTGGCTCCACGGTCCTTCCTCTAGGCTTTCAAGCCCTTGTACCTATTCAGGTGTTTTACCTGGAAAGGGTGGGAACAGTTCAGCAGCAGCTGGCCTGGGGCTCAGCTCACGTTTACTCACAGATGCCTCGGCACGGTCCCCCAGCTTTGCAATGAGGACGCTCCTTGCGTGGGGGTTGGGTTGCTGGCTGTATGGGAGATGGTTCCCCACCTCTGACCAATTTCAGAATTGTTTACCACTGGAGCAAGTGCCGTGATAGGGTTTTCCTCTGTATAACTCGTGGGTTCACTTTTTTTTTCTTTTATGTTTCAAGTTAGATGTTATTCCTCTTTTATGTATTTATAGATATAAGCATGGAAATAATTCATTCCTATAAATACATCTGTGTGACGGGAAGAACTTTTTTCTGTTTTATTTTTAAATTTTATTTTTTAAAATTTTGAAATTTTATTTATTTTTTTATACAGCACGTTATTATTAGTTATGTATTTTATGCATATACATGTATACAGGTCAATCCCAAACTCCCAACTCATCCCACCACCACCACCCCATGGCTTCCCACACTTGGTGTCCATACGTTTGTTCTCTACCTCTGTGTCTCTATTTCTTCCCTGCAAACCAGTTCATATGTACCATTTTTAGGCTCCACATATATGCATTAATATACAATATTTGTTTTCCTCTTTCTGACTTACTTCATTCTGTATGACAGTCTCTCGATCCATCGATGTCTCTACAAATGACCCAGTTTCATTCCTTTTTATGGCCGAGTAATATTCCATTTTATATATGTACCACATCTTTATCCATTCATCTGTCTGTGGGCATTTAGGTTGCTTCCATTACCTGGCTATTGTAAATAGTGCTGCAACGAACATTGTGGTGAATGTGCCTTTTTGAAATACGGTTTTCTCTGGGTATATGCCCAGAAGTGGGATTGCTGGATCAGATGGTAATTCTATTTCTAGTTTTTTTAAGGAAACTCCATACTGTTCTCCATGGTGACTGTATCAATTTACATTCCCACCAATAGTGGAAGAGGGCTCCTTTTGTCCACACCCTCCCCAGAATTGGTTGTTTGTAGATTTTCTGAAGATGCCGATTCTAGCAGGTGTGAGGTGATACCTCATTGTAGTTTTGATTTGCATTTCTCTAATAATTAGTGCTGTTGAGCAGCTTTTCATGTGCGTCTTGGCCATCTCTGTGTCTCCTTTGAAGAAACGTCTCTTTAGATCTTCTGCCCATTTTTTTGGGGTTGTTTGTTTTTTTAATATTAAGCTGCATGAGCTGTTTATATATATTGGAGATTAAACCTCTGTCCATTGATTCGTCTGCAACGATTTTCGCCCATTCTGAGGGATGCCTTTTTCCATTCCCGTGTTTTTTAACAAAAAAGGAAAGAAAGGAAAAGAAGCAGAACACTAATGTGCGTAAAATATGCCTTTTGAAACGGTCGTTTTGAAATATGGACGTCCTTTGAAATTTTTGGTCGATATGTGACCCCAGGATTTGTTTTCAGGGCAGGTGTCATTTACAGGCCTGCAATGATTTTGAATATCAACTGACCATTAGCGTTGGGATTAAAGCTGCTGTTGTGTGAAACGGCCACAAGGTGGCAGCAGTTCACCCTTACCAAATCTGGTTACTAGGGCAAGAGAGCCTCAGTGGAAGTGGTGTTCTAGATTGGAGTTTAGAATGGAATGTGCCAGGAGAAAGCCCCTCACGTTTGTCTCACTACTTCTTGTTCGTGTTTTTAATTTAATTTTTTTATTTTTTATTACAGCAGGTTTGATTACAATGTTTGGCTTGTTGTAGGTGTGGAAGATGTGGTTCTTTTACACATATACAGATGACTGTTCTTCTTGGGATCCTTTTCCCATGTACGTTATGACAGAATGTTGAGTAGTCCTCTCTTGGTATTCTGTAGGTCTTTGGTGATTATATATGTCACCTGTGTTTGTATATGTCTGTTAACCCCGATATCGTAATGAAACCAATCCTCACACCTTTCCATTGGTGAACCATAAGTTTGTTTAATGAATCTGTGATTGCCCTTCTCCGTGGAAATATCTGCCCTGGTATCCATTTTTAGGTAACACCTCTAAGTGATATGATATGATATGTGTCTTTCACTTTCTGACTTACTACAAGTCACGTGATTACTTCTAGACTCATCTACGGTGCTGCAAATGGCATTGTGTCCTTTTTTCCCTTGGCTGCTCTTCTGCCTTAGCGGGGTCCATTTTCAACAATGTGATTCCCTGAGGGTTGTGGATTAGCTGACCTGGGCAGCCTTACCCTGCCGGCCCGCCCTCCCCAGGTGTGCCTCGTTGAGGTCAATATAAACAGAGCTCCAGGCAGCAATAGCCCCTGAAGCTGTGCCTGACTCCATATTCTCTGCCCCGTCAGCAGTCTCGGGGCTGTGCTGGTGGGAGGGAGTGAGGGGCCACAGCTTTGTGGGTGGCCCGGTGTGAGTGGGGTTCTGCTGGCCTTTCTGCAGGAGTTGCCAGGCTGCCGCCTGTAAAGAAGAGGATGTGTCACCCATACCTTCCGCTGGAATTTCTCTCCGGACAGAGGTGAGGAAGGAAAAAAGCAGTGGGGGCCGGGACAGGAGGGGTATCTCAGGCAGGGCAATGGAAAGCTTCTGGAAGAGCGCCAGGGTCCAGGACCACGCTGGCTGGCCTGCAGGCACCAAGTTGGCCTGCGTGCTGTCGCTGGTGTGGCTCCACGGTCCTTCCTCTAGGCTTTCAAGCCCTTGTACCTATTCAGGTGTTTTACCTGGAAAGGGTGGGAACAGTTCAGCAGCAGCTGGCCTGGGGCTCAGCTCACGTTTACTCACAGATGCCTCGGCACGGTCCCCCAGCTTTGCAATGAGGACGCTCCTTGCGTGGGGGTTGGGTTGCTGGCTGTATGGGAGATGGTTCCCCACCTCTGACCAATTTCAGAATTGTTTACCACTGGAGCAAGTGCCGTGATAGGGTTTTCCTCTGTATAACTCGTGGGTTCACTTTTTTTTTCTTTTATGTTTCAAGTTAGATGTTATTCCTCTTTTATGTATTTATAGATATAAGCATGGAAATAATTCATTCCTATAAATACATCTGTGTGACGGGAAGAACTTTTTTCTGTTTTATTTTTAAATTTTATTTTTTAAAATTTTGAAATTTTATTTATTTTTTTATACAGCACGTTATTATTAGTTATGTATTTTATGCATATACATGTATACAGGTCAATCCCAAACTCCCAACTCATCCCACCACCACCACCCCATGGCTTCCCACACTTGGTGTCCATACGTTTGTTCTCTACCTCTGTGTCTCTATTTCTTCCCTGCAAACCAGTTCATCTGTACCATTTTTAGGCTCCACATATATGCATTAATATACAATATTTGTTTTCCTCTTTCTGACTTACTTCATTCTGTATGACAGTCTCTCGATCCATCGATGTCTCTACAAATGACCCAGTTTCATTCCTTTTTATGGCCGAGTAATATTCCATTTTATATATGTACCACATCTTTATCCATTCATCTGTCTGTGGGCATTTAGGTTGCTTCCATTACCTGGCTATTGTAAATAGTGCTGCAACGAACATTGTGGTGAATGTGCCTTTTTGAAATACGGTTTTCTCTGGGTATATGCCCAGAAGTGGGATTGCTGGATCAGATGGTAATTCTATTTCTAGTTTTTTTAAGGAAACTCCATACTGTTCTCCATAGTGACTGTATCAATTTACATTCCCACCAATAGTGGAAGAGGGCTCCTTTTGTCCACACCCTCCCCAGAATTGGTTGTTTGTAGATTTTCTGAAGATGCCGATTCTAACAGGTGTGAGGTGATACCTCATTGTAGTTTTGATTTGCATTTCTCTAATAATTAGTGCTGTTGAGCAGCTTTTCATGTGCGTCTTGGCCATCTCTGTGTCTCCTTTGAAGAAACGTCTCTTTAGATCTTCTGCCCATTTTTTTGGGGTTGTTTGTTTTTTTAATATTAAGCTGCATGAGCTGTTTATATATATTGGAGATTAAACCTCTGTCCATTGATTCGTCTGCAACGATTTTCGCCCATTCTGAGGGATGCCTTTTTCCATTCCCGTGTTTTTTAACAAAAAAGGAAAGAAAGGAAAAGAAGCAGAACACTAATGTGCGTAAAATATGCCTTTTGAAACGGTCGTTTTGAAATATGGACGTCCTTTGAATATTTTGGTCGATATGTGACCCCAGGATTTGTTTTCAGGGCAGGTGTCATTTACAGGCCTGCAATGATTTTGAATATCAACTGACCATTAGCGTTGGGATTAAAGCTGCTGTTGTGTGAAACGGCCACAAGGTGGCAGCAGTTCACCCTTACCAAATCTGGTTACTAGGGCAAGAGAGCCTCAGTGGAAGTGGTGTTCTAGATTGGAGTATAGAATGGAATGTACCAGGAGAAAGCCCCTCACGTTTGTCTCACTACTTCTTGTTCGTGTTTTTAATTTAATTTTTTTATTTTTTATTACAGCAAGTTTGATTACAATGTTTGGCTTGTTGTAGGTGTGGAAGATGTGGTTCTTTTACACATATACAGATGACTGTTCTTCTTGGGATCCTTTTCCCATGTACGTTATGACAGAATGTTGAGTAGTCCTCTCTTGGTATTCTGTAGGTCTTTGGTGATTATATATGTCACCTGTGTTTGTATATGTCTGTTAACCCCGATATCATAATGAAACCAATCCTCACACCTTTCCATTGGTGAACCATAAGTTTGTTTAATGAATCTGTGATTGCCCTTCTCCGTGGAAATATCTGCCCTGGTATCCATTTTTAGGTAACACCTCTAAGTGATATGATATGATATGTGTCTTTCACTTTCTGACTTACTACAAGTCCCGTGATTACTTCTAGACTCATCTACGGTGCTGCAAATGGCATTGTGTCCTTTTTTCCCTTGGCTTCTCTTCTGCCTTAGCGGGGTCCATTTTCAACAATGTGATTCCCTGAGGGTTGTGGATTAGCTGACCTGGGCAGCCTTACCCTGCCGGCCCGCCCTCCCCAGGTGTGCCTCGTTGAGGTCAATATAAACAGAGCTCCAGGCAGCAATAGCCCCTGAAGCTGTGCCTGACTCCATATTCTCTGCCCCGTCAGCAGTCTCGGGGCTGTGCTGGTGGGAGGGAGTGAGGGGCCACAGCTTTGTGGGTGGCCCGGTGTGAGTGGGGTTCTGCTGGCCTTTCTGCAGGAGTTGCCAGGCTGCCGCCTGTAAAGAAGAGGATGTGTCACCCATACCTTCCGCTGGAATTTCTCTCCGGACAGAGGTGAGGAAGGAAAAAAGCAGTGGGGGCCGGGACAGGAGGGGTATCTCAGGCAGGGCAATGGAAAGCTTCTGGAAGAGCGCCAGGGTCCAGGACCACGCTGGCTGGCCTGCAGGCACCAAGTTGGCCTGCGTGCTGTCGCTGGTGTGGCTCCACGGTCCTTCCTCTAGGCTTTCAAGCCCTTGTACCTATTCAGGTGTTTTACCTGGAAAGGGTGGGAACAGTTCAGCAGCAGCTGGCCTGGGGCTCAGCTCACGTATACTCACAGATGCCTCGGCACGGTCCCCCAGCTTTGCAATGAGGACGCTCCTTGCGTGGGGGTTGGGTTGCTGGCTGTATGGGAGATGGTTCCCCACCTCTGACCAATTTCAGAATTGTTTACCACTGGAGCAAGTGCCGTGATAGGGTTTTCCTCTGTATAACTCGTGGGTTCACTTTTTGTTTCTTTTATGTTTCAAGTTAGATGTTATTCCTCTTTTATGTATTTATAGATATAAGCATGGAAATAATTCATTCCTATAAATACATCTGTGTGACGGGAAGAACTTTTTTTCTGTTTTATTTTTAAATTTTATTTTTTAAAATTTTGAAATTTTATTTATTTTTTTATACAGCACGTTATTATTAGTTATGTATTTTATGCATATACATGTATACAGGTCAATCCCAAACTCCCAACTCATCCCACCACCACCACCCCATGGCTTCCCACACTTGGTGTCCATACGTTTGTTCTCTACCTCTGTGTCTCTATTTCTTCCCTGCAAACCAGTTCATCTGTACCATTTTTAGGCTCCACATATATGCATTAATATACAATATTTGTTTTCCTCTTTCTGACTTACTTCATTCTGTATGACAGTCTCTCGATCCATCGATGTCTCTACAAATGACCCAGTTTCATTCCTTTTTATGGCCGAGTAATATTCCATTTTATATATGTACCACTTCTTTATCCATTCATCTGTCTGTGGGCATTTAGGTTGCTTCCATTACCTGGCTATTGTAAATAGTGCTGCAACGAACATTGTGGTGAATGTGCCTTTTTGAAATACGGTTTTCTCTGGGTATATGCCCAGAAGTGGGATTGCTGGATCAGATGGTAATTCTATTTCTAGTTTTTTTAAGGAAACTCCATACTGTTCTCCATAGTGACTGTATCAATTTACATTCCCACCAATAGTGGAAGAGGGCTCCTTTTGTCCACACCCTCCCCAGAATTTGTTGTTTGTAGATTTTCTGAAGATGCCGATTCTAACAGGTGTGAGGTGATACCTCATTGTAGTTTTGATTTGCATTTCTCTAATAATTAGTGCTGTTGAGCAGCTTTTCATGTGCGTCTTGGCCATCTCTGTGTCTCCTTTGAAAAAACGTCTCTTTAGATCTTCTGCCCATTTTTTTGGGGTTGTTTGTTTTTTTAATATTAAGCTGCATGAGCTGTTTATATATATTGGAGATTAAACCTCTGTCCATTGATTCGTCTGCAACGATTTTCGCCCATTCTGAGGGATGCCTTTTTCCATTCCCGTGTTTTTTAACAAAAAAGGAAAGAAAGGAAAAGAAGCAGAACACTAATGTGCGTAAAATATGCCTTTTGAAACGGTCGTTTTGAAATATGGACGTCCTTTGAATATTTTGGTCGATATGTGACCCCAGGATTTGTTTTCAGGGCAGGTGTCATTTACAGGCCTGCAATGATTTTGAATATCAACTGACCATTAGCGTTGGGATTAAAGCTGCTGTTGTGTGAAACGGCCACAAGGTGGCAGCAGTTCACCCTTACCAAATCTGGTTACTAGGGCAAGAGAGCCTCAGTGGAAGTGGTGTTCTAGATTGGAGTATAGAATGGAATGTACCAGGAGAAAGCCCCTCACGTTTGTCTCACTACTTCTTGTTCGTGTTTTTAATTTAATTTTTTTATTTTTTATTACAGCAAGTTTGATTACAATGTTTGGCTTGTTGTAGGTGTGGAAGATGTGGTTCTTTTACACATATACAGATGACTGTTCTTCTTGGGATCCTTTTCCCATGTACGTTATGACAGAATGTTGAGTAGTCCTCTCTTGGTATTCTGTAGGTCTTTGGTGATTATATATGTCACCTGTGTTTGTATATGTCTGTTAACCCCGATATCATAATGAAACCAATCCTCACACCTTTCCATTGGTGAACCATAAGTTTGTTTAATGAATCTGTGATTGCCCTTCTCCGTGGAAATATCTGCCCTGGTATCCATTTTTAGGTAACACCTCTAAGTGATATGATATGATATGTGTCTTTCACTTTCTGACTTACTACAAGTCCCGTGATTACTTCTAGACTCATCTACGGTGCTGCAAATGGCATTGTGTCCTTTTTTCCCTTGGCTTCTCTTCTGCCTTAGCGGGGTCCATTTTCAACAATGTGATTCCCTGAGGGTTGTGGATTAGCTGACCTGGGCAGCCTTACCCTGCCGGCCCGCCCTCCCCAGGTGTGCCTCGTTGAGGTCAATATAAACAGAGCTCCAGGCAGCAATAGCCCCTGAAGCTGTGCCTCACTCCATATTCTCTGCCCCGTCAGCAGTCTCGGGGCTGTGCTGGTGGGAGGGAGTGAGGGGCCACAGCTTTGTGGGTGGCCCGGTGTGAGTGGGGTTCTGCTGGCCTTTCTGCAGGAGTTGCCAGGCTGCCGCCTGTAAAGAAGAGGATGTGTCACCCATACCTTCCGCTGGAATTTCTCTCCGGACAGAGGTGAGGAAGGAAAAAAGCAGTGGGGGCCGGGACAGGAGGGGTATCTCAGGCAGGGCAATGGAAAGCTTCTGGAAGAGCGCCAGGGTCCAGGACCACGCTGGCTGGCCTGCAGGCACCAAGTTGGCCTGCGTGCTGTCGCTGGTGTGGCTCCACGGTCCTTCCTCTAGGCTTTCAAGCCCTTGTACCTATTCAGGTGTTTTACCTGGAAAGGGTGGGAACAGTTCAGCAGCAGCTGGCCTGGGGCTCAGCTCACGTTTACTCACAGATGCCTCGGCACGGTCCCCCAGCTTTGCAATGAGGACGCTCCTTGCGTGGGGGTTGGGTTGCTGGCTGTATGGGAGATGGTTCCCCACCTCTGACCAATTTCAGAATTGTTTACCACTGGAGCAAGTGCCGTGATAGGGTTTTCCTCTGTATAACTCGTGGGTTCACTTTTTGTTTCTTTTATGTTTCAAGTTAGATGTTATTCCTCTTTTATGTATTTATAGATATAAGCATGGAAATAATTCATTCCTATAAATACATCTGTGTGACGGGAAGAACTTTTTTTCTGTTTTATTTTTAAATTTTATTTTTTAAAATTTTGAAATTTTATTTATTTTTTTATACAGCACGTTATTATTAGTTATGTATTTTATGCATATACATGTATACAGGTCAATCCCAAACTCCCAACTCATCCCACCACCACCACCCCATGGCTTCCCACACTTGGTGTCCATACGTTTGTTCTCTACCTCTGTGTCTCTATTTCTTCCCTGCAAACCAGTTCATCTGTACCATTTTTAGGCTCCACATATATGCATTAATATACAATATTTGTTTTCCTCTTTCTGACTTACTTCATTCTGTATGACAGTCTCTCGATCCATCGATGTCTCTACAAATGACCCAGTTTCATTCCTTTTTATGGCCGAGTAATATTCCATTTTATATATGTACCACATCTTTATCCATTCATCTGTCTGTGGGCATTTAGGTTGCTTCCATTACCTGGCTATTGTAAATAGTGCTGCAACGAACATTGTGGTGAATGTGCCTTTTTGAAATACGGTTTTCTCTGGGTATATGCCCAGAAGTGGGATTGCTGGATCAGATGGTAATTCTATTTCTAGTTTTTTTAAGGAAACTCCATACTGTTCTCCATAGTGACTGTATCAATTTACATTCCCACCAATAGTGGAAGAGGGCTCCTTTTGTCCACACCCTCCCCAGAATTTGTTGTTTGTAGATTTTCTGAAGATGCCGATTCTAACAGGTGTGAGGTGATACCTCATTGTAGTTTTGATTTGCATTTCTCTAATAATTAGTGCTGTTGAGCAGCTTTTCATGTGCGTCTTGGCCATCTCTGTGTCTCCTTTGAAGAAACGTCTCTTTAGATCTTCTGCCCATTTTTTTGGGTTGTTTGTTTTTTTAATATTAAGCTGCATGAGCTGTTTATATATATTGGAGATTAAACCTCTGTCCATTGATTCGTCTGCAACGATTTTCGCCCATTCTGAGGGATGCCTTTTTCCATTCCCGTGTTTTTTAACAAAAAAGGAAAGAAAGGAAAAGAAGCAGAACACTAATGTGCGTAAAATATGCCTTTTGAAACGGTCGTTTTGAAATATGGACGTCCTTTGAATATTTTGGTCGATATGTGACCCCAGGATTTGTTTTCAGGGCAGGTGTCATTTACAGGCCTGCAATGATTTTGAATATCAACTGACCATTAGCGTTGGGATTAAAGCTGCTGTTGTGTGAAACGGCCACAAGGTGGCAGCAGTTCACCCTTACCAAATCTGGTTACTAGGGCAAGAGAGCCTCAGTGGAAGTGGTGTTCTAGATTGGAGTATAGAATGGAATGTACCAGGAGAAAGCCCCTCACGTTTGTCTCACTACTTCTTGTTCGTGTTTTTAATTTAATTTTTTTATTTTTTATTACAGCAAGTTTGATTACAATGTTTGGCTTGTTGTAGGTGTGGAAGATGTGGTTCTTTTACACATATACAGATGACTGTTCTTCTTGGGATCCTTTTCCCATGTACGTTATGACAGAATGTTGAGTAGTCCTCTCTTGGTATTCTGTAGGTCTTTGGTGATTATATATGTCACCTGTGTTTGTATATGTCTGTTAACCCCGATATCATAATGAAACCAATCCTCACACCTTTCCATTGGTGAACCATAAGTTTGTTTAATGAATCTGTGATTGCCCTTCTCCGTGGAAATATCTGCCCTGGTATCCATTTTTAGGTAACACCTCTAAGTGATATGATATGATATGTGTCTTTCACTTTCTGACTTACTACAAGTCCCGTGATTACTTCTAGACTCATCTACGGTGCTGCAAATGGCATTGTGTCCTTTTTTCCCTTGGCTTCTCTTCTGCCTTAGCGGGGTCCATTTTCAACAATGTGATTCCCTGAGGGTTGTGGATTAGCTGACCTGGGCAGCCTTACCCTGCCGGCCCGCCCTCCCCAGGTGTGCCTCGTTGAGGTCAATATAAACAGAGCTCCAGGCAGCAATAGCCCCTGAAGCTGTGCCTGACTCCATATTCTCTGCCCCGTCAGCAGTCTCGGGGCTGTGCTGGTGGGAGGGAGTGAGGGGCCACAGCTTTGTGGGTGGCCCGGTGTGAGTGGGGTTCTGCTGGCCTTTCTGCAGGAGTTGCCAGGCTGCCGCCTGTAAAGAAGAGGATGTGTCACCCATACCTTCCGCTGGAATTTCTCTCCGGACAGAGGTGAGGAAGGAAAAAAGCAGTGGGGGCCGGGACAGGAGGGGTATCTCAGGCAGGGCAATGGAAAGCTTCTGGAAGAGCGCCAGGGTCCAGGACCACGCTGGCTGGCCTGCAGGCACCAAGTTGGCCTGCGTGCTGTCGCTGGTGTGGCTCCACGGTCCTTCCTCTAGGCTTTCAAGCCCTTGTACCTATTCAGGTGTTTTACCTGGAAAGGGTGGGAACAGTTCAGCAGCAGCTGGCCTGGGGCTCAGCTCACGTTTACTCACAGATGCCTCGGCACGGTCCCCCAGCTTTGCAATGAGGACGCTCCTTGCGTGGGGGTTGGGTTGCTGGCTGTATGGGAGATGGTTCCCCACCTCTGACCAATTTCAGAATTGTTTACCACTGGAGCAAGTGCCGTGATAGGGTTTTCCTCTGTATAACTCGTGGGTTCACTTTTTGTTTCTTTTATGTTTCAAGTTAGATGTTATTCCTCTTTTATGTATTTATAGATATAAGCATGGAAATAATTCATTCCTATAAATACATCTGTGTGACGGGAAGAACTTTTTTTCTGTTTTATTTTTAAATTTTATTTTTTAAAATTTTGAAATTTTATTTATTTTTTTATACAGCACGTTATTATTAGTTATGTATTTTATGCATATACATGTATACAGGTCAATCCCAAACTCCCAACTCATCCCACCACCACCACCCCATGGCTTCCCACACTTGGTGTCCATACGTTTGTTCTCTACCTCTGTGTCTCTATTTCTTCCCTGCAAACCAGTTCATCTGTACCATTTTTAGGCTCCACATATATGCATTAATATACAATATTTGTTTTCCTCTTTCTGACTTACTTCATTCTGTATGACAGTCTCTCGATCCATCGATGTCTCTACAAATGACCCAGTTTCATTCCTTTTTATGGCCGAGTAATATTCCATTTTATATATGTACCACTTCTTTATCCATTCATCTGTCTGTGGGCATTTAGGTTGCTTCCATTACCTGGCTATTGTAAATAGTGCTGCAACGAACATTGTGGTGAATGTGCCTTTTTGAAATACGGTTTTCTCTGGGTATATGCCCAGAAGTGGGATTGCTGGATCAGATGGTAATTCTATTTCTAGTTTTTTTAAGGAAACTCCATACTGTTCTCCATAGTGACTGTATCAATTTACATTCCCACCAATAGTGGAAGAGGGCTCCTTTTGTCCACACCCTCCCCAGAATTTGTTGTTTGTAGATTTTCTGAAGATGCCGATTCTAACAGGTGTGAGGTGATACCTCATTGTAGTTTTGATTTGCATTTCTCTAATAATTAGTGCTGTTGAGCAGCTTTTCATGTGCGTCTTGGCCATCTCTGTGTCTCCTTTGAAAAAACGTCTCTTTAGATCTTCTGCCCATTTTTTTGGGGTTGTTTGTTTTTTTAATATTAAGCTGCATGAGCTGTTTATATATATTGGAGATTAAACCTCTGTCCATTGATTCGTCTGCAACGATTTTCGCCCATTCTGAGGGATGCCTTTTTCCATTCCCGTGTTTTTTAACAAAAAAGGAAAGAAAGGAAAAGAAGCAGAACACTAATGTGCGTAAAATATGCCTTTTGAAACGGTCGTTTTGAAATATGGACGTCCTTTGAATATTTTGGTCGATATGTGACCCCAGGATTTGTTTTCAGGGCAGGTGTCATTTACAGGCCTGCAATGATTTTGAATATCAACTGACCATTAGCGTTGGGATTAAAGCTGCTGTTGTGTGAAACGGCCACAAGGTGGCAGCAGTTCACCCTTACCAAATCTGGTTACTAGGGCAAGAGAGCCTCAGTGGAAGTGGTGTTCTAGATTGGAGTATAGAATGGAATGTACCAGGAGAAAGCCCCTCACGTTTGTCTCACTACTTCTTGTTCGTGTTTTTAATTTAATTTTTTTATTTTTTATTACAGCAAGTTTGATTACAATGTTTGGCTTGTTGTAGGTGTGGAAGATGTGGTTCTTTTACACATATACAGATGACTGTTCTTCTTGGGATCCTTTTCCCATGTACGTTATGACAGAATGTTGAGTAGTCCTCTCTTGGTATTCTGTAGGTCTTTGGTGATTATATATGTCACCTGTGTTTGTATATGTCTGTTAACCCCGATATCATAATGAAACCAATCCTCACACCTTTCCATTGGTGAACCATAAGTTTGTTTAATGAATCTGTGATTGCCCTTCTCCGTGGAAATATCTGCCCTGGTATCCATTTTTAGGTAACACCTCTAAGTGATATGATATGATATGTGTCTTTCACTTTCTGACTTACTACAAGTCCCGTGATTACTTCTAGACTCATCTACGGTGCTGCAAATGGCATTGTGTCCTTTTTTCCCTTGGCTTCTCTTCTGCCTTAGCGGGGTCCATTTTCAACAATGTGATTCCCTGAGGGTTGTGGATTAGCTGACCTGGGCAGCCTTACCCTGCCGGCCCGCCCTCCCCAGGTGTGCCTCGTTGAGGTCAATATAAACAGAGCTCCAGGCAGCAATAGCCCCTGAAGCTGTGCCTCACTCCATATTCTCTGCCCCGTCAGCAGTCTCGGGGCTGTGCTGGTGGGAGGGAGTGAGGGGCCACAGCTTTGTGGGTGGCCCGGTGTGAGTGGGGTTCTGCTGGCCTTTCTGCAGGAGTTGCCAGGCTGCCGCCTGTAAAGAAGAGGATGTGTCACCCATACCTTCCGCTGGAATTTCTCTCCGGACAGAGGTGAGGAAGGAAAAAAGCAGTGGGGGCCGGGACAGGAGGGGTATCTCAGGCAGGGCAATGGAAAGCTTCTGGAAGAGCGCCAGGGTCCAGGACCACGCTGGCTGGCCTGCAGGCACCAAGTTGGCCTGCGTGCTGTCGCTGGTGTGGCTCCACGGTCCTTCCTCTAGGCTTTCAAGCCCTTGTACCTATTCAGGTGTTTTACCTGGAAAGGGTGGGAACAGTTCAGCAGCAGCTGGCCTGGGGCTCAGCTCACGTTTACTCACAGATGCCTCGGCACGGTCCCCCAGCTTTGCAATGAGGACGCTCCTTGCGTGGGGGTTGGGTTGCTGGCTGTATGGGAGATGGTTCCCCACCTCTGACCAATTTCAGAATTGTTTACCACTGGAGCAAGTGCCGTGATAGGGTTTTCCTCTGTATAACTCGTGGGTTCACTTTTTGTTTCTTTTATGTTTCAAGTTAGATGTTATTCCTCTTTTATGTATTTATAGATATAAGCATGGAAATAATTCATTCCTATAAATACATCTGTGTGACGGGAAGAACTTTTTTTCTGTTTTATTTTTAAATTTTATTTTTTAAAATTTTGAAATTTTATTTATTTTTTTATACAGCACGTTATTATTAGTTATGTATTTTATGCATATACATGTATACAGGTCAATCCCAAACTCCCAACTCATCCCACCACCACCACCCCATGGCTTCCCACACTTGGTGTCCATACGTTTGTTCTCTACCTCTGTGTCTCTATTTCTTCCCTGCAAACCAGTTCATCTGTACCATTTTTAGGCTCCACATATATGCATTAATATACAATATTTGTTTTCCTCTTTCTGACTTACTTCATTCTGTATGACAGTCTCTCGATCCATCGATGTCTCTACAAATGACCCAGTTTCATTCCTTTTTATGGCCGAGTAATATTCCATTTTATATATGTACCACATCTTTATCCATTCATCTGTCTGTGGGCATTTAGGTTGCTTCCATTACCTGGCTATTGTAAATAGTGCTGCAACGAACATTGTGGTGAATGTGCCTTTTTGAAATACGGTTTTCTCTGGGTATATGCCCAGAAGTGGGATTGCTGGATCAGATGGTAATTCTATTTCTAGTTTTTTTAAGGAAACTCCATACTGTTCTCCATAGTGACTGTATCAATTTACATTCCCACCAATAGTGGAAGAGGGCTCCTTTTGTCCACACCCTCCCCAGAATTTGTTGTTTGTAGATTTTCTGAAGATGCCGATTCTAACAGGTGTGAGGTGATACCTCATTGTAGTTTTGATTTGCATTTCTCTAATAATTAGTGCTGTTGAGCAGCTTTTCATGTGCGTCTTGGCCATCTCTGTGTCTCCTTTGAAGAAACGTCTCTTTAGATCTTCTGCCCATTTTTTTGGGTTGTTTGTTTTTTTAATATTAAGCTGCATGAGCTGTTTATATATATTGGAGATTAAACCTCTGTCCATTGATTCGTCTGCAACGATTTTCGCCCATTCTGAGGGATGCCTTTTTCCATTCCCGTGTTTTTTAACAAAAAAGGAAAGAAAGGAAAAGAAGCAGAACACTAATGTGCGTAAAATATGCCTTTTGAAACGGTCGTTTTGAAATATGGACGTCCTTTGAATATTTTGGTCGATATGTGACCCCAGGATTTGTTTTCAGGGCAGGTGTCATTTACAGGCCTGCAATGATTTTGAATATCAACTGACCATTAGCGTTGGGATTAAAGCTGCTGTTGTGTGAAACGGCCACAAGGTGGCAGCAGTTCACCCTTACCAAATCTGGTTACTAGGGCAAGAGAGCCTCAGTGGAAGTGGTGTTCTAGATTGGAGTATAGAATGGAATGTACCAGGAGAAAGCCCCTCACGTTTGTCTCACTACTTCTTGTTCGTGTTTTTAATTTAATTTTTTTATTTTTTATTACAGCAAGTTTGATTACAATGTTTGGCTTGTTGTAGGTGTGGAAGATGTGGTTCTTTTACACATATACAGATGACTGTTCTTCTTGGGATCCTTTTCCCATGTACGTTATGACAGAATGTTGAGTAGTCCTCTCTTGGTATTCTGTAGGTCTTTGGTGATTATATATGTCACCTGTGTTTGTATATGTCTGTTAACCCCGATATCATAATGAAACCAATCCTCACACCTTTCCATTGGTGAACCATAAGTTTGTTTAATGAATCTGTGATTGCCCTTCTCCGTGGAAATATCTGCCCTGGTATCCATTTTTAGGTAACACCTCTAAGTGATATGATATGATATGTGTCTTTCACTTTCTGACTTACTACAAGTCCCGTGATTACTTCTAGACTCATCTACGGTGCTGCAAATGGCATTGTGTCCTTTTTTCCCTTGGCTTCTCTTCTGCCTTAGCGGGGTCCATTTTCAACAATGTGATTCCCTGAGGGTTGTGGATTAGCTGACCTGGGCAGCCTTACCCTGCCGGCCCGCCCTCCCCAGGTGTGCCTCGTTGAGGTCAATATAAACAGAGCTCCAGGCAGCAATAGCCCCTGAAGCTGTGCCTGACTCCATATTCTCTGCCCCGTCAGCAGTCTCGGGGCTGTGCTGGTGGGAGGGAGTGAGGGGCCACAGCTTTGTGGGTGGCCCGGTGTGAGTGGGGTTCTGCTGGCCTTTCTGCAGGAGTTGCCAGGCTGCCGCCTGTAAAGAAGAGGATGTGTCACCCATACCTTCCGCTGGAATTTCTCTCCGGACAGAGGTGAGGAAGGAAAAAAGCAGTGGGGGCCGGGACAGGAGGGGTATCTCAGGCAGGGCAATGGAAAGCTTCTGGAAGAGCGCCAGGGTCCAGGACCACGCTGGCTGGCCTGCAGGCACCAAGTTGGCCTGCGTGCTGTCGCTGGTGTGGCTCCACGGTCCTTCCTCTAGGCTTTCAAGCCCTTGTACCTATTCAGGTGTTTTACCTGGAAAGGGTGGGAACAGTTCAGCAGCAGCTGGCCTGGGGCTCAGCTCACGTTTACTCACAGATGCCTCGGCACGGTCCCCCAGCTTTGCAATGAGGACGCTCCTTGCGTGGGGGTTGGGTTGCTGGCTGTATGGGAGATGGTTCCCCACCTCTGACCAATTTCAGAATTGTTTACCACTGGAGCAAGTGCCGTGATAGGGTTTTCCTCTGTATAACTCGTGGGTTCACTTTTTTTTTCTTTTATGTTTCAAGTTAGATGTTATTCCTCTTTTATGTATTTATAGATATAAGCATGGAAATAATTCATTCCTATAAATACATCTGTGTGACGGGAAGAACTTTTTTCTGTTTTATTTTTAAATTTTATTTTTTAAAATTTTGAAATTTTATTTATTTTTTTATACAGCACGTTATTATTAGTTATGTATTTTATGCATATACATGTATACAGGTCAATCCCAAACTCCCAACTCATCCCACCACCACCACCCCATGGCTTCCCACACTTGGTGTCCATACGTTTGTTCTCTACCTCTGTGTCTCTATTTCTTCCCTGCAAACCAGTTCATATGTACCATTTTTAGGCTCCACATATATGCATTAATATACAATATTTGTTTTCCTCTTTCTGACTTACTTCATTCTGTATGACAGTCTCTCGATCCATCGATGTCTCTACAAATGACCCAGTTTCATTCCTTTTTATGGCCGAGTAATATTCCATTTTATATATGTACCACTTCTTTATCCATTCATCTGTCTGTGGGCATTTAGGTTGCTTCCATTACCTGGCTATTGTAAATAGTGCTACAACGAACATTGTGGTGAATGTGCCTTTTTGAAATACGGTTTTCTCTGGGTATATGCCCAGAAGTGGGATTGCTGGATCAGATGGTAATTCTATTTCTAGTTTTTTTAAGGAAACTCCATACTGTTCTCCATAGTGACTGTATCAATTTACATTCCCATCAATAGTGGAAGAGGGCTCCTTTTGTCCACACCCTCCCCAGAATTGGTTGTTTGTAGATTTTCTGATGATGCCGATTCTAACACGTGTGAGGTGATACCTCATTGTAGTTTTGATTTGCATTTCTCTAATAATTAGTGCTGTTGAGCAGCTTTTCATGTGCGTCTTGGCCATCTCTGTGTCTCCTTTGAAGAAACGTCTCTTTAGATCTTCTGCCCATTTTTTTGGGTTGTTTGTTTTCTTAATATTAAGCTGCATGAGCTGTTTATATATATTGGAGATTAAACCTCTGTCCATTGATTCGTCTGCAACGATTTTCGCCCATTCTGAGGGATGCCTTTTTCCATTCCCGTGTTTTTTAACAAAAAAGGAAAGAAAGGAAAAGAAGCAGAACACTAATGTGCGTAAAATATGCCTTTTGAAACGGTCGTTTTGAAATATGGATGTCCTTTGAAATTTTTGGTCGATATGTGACCCCAGGATTTGTTTTCAGGGCAGGTGTCATTTACAGGCCTGCAATGATTTTGAATATCAACTGACCATTAGCGTTGGGATTAAAGCTGCTGTTGTGTGAAACGGCCACAAGGTGGCAGCAGTTCACCCTTACCAAATCTGGTTACTAGGGCAAGAGAGCCTCAGTGGAAGTGGTGTTCTAGATTGGAGTTTAGAATGGAATGTGCCAGGAGAAAGCCCCTCACGTTTGTCTCACTACTTCTTGTTCGTGTTTTTAATTTAAGTTTTTATTTTTTATTACAGCAAGTTTGATTACAATGTTTGGCTTGTTGTAGGTGTGGAAGATGTGGTTCTTTTACACATATACAGATGACTGTTCTTCTTGGGATCCTTTTCCCATGTACGTTATGACAGAATGTTGAGTAGTCCTCTCTTGGTATTCTGTAGGTCTTTGGTGATTATATATGTCACCTGTGTTTGTATATGTCTGTTAACCCCGATATCGTAATGAAACCAATCCTCACACCTTTCCATTGGTGAACCATAAGTTTGTTTAATGAATCTGTGATTGCCCTTCTCCGTGGAAATATCTGCCCTTGTATCCATTTTTAGGTAACACCTCTAAGTGATATGATATGATATGTGTCTTTCACTTTCTGACTTACTACAAGTCACGTGATTACTTCTAGACTCATCTACGGTGCTGCAAATGGCATTGTGTCCTTTTTTCCCTTGGCTTCTCTTCTGCCTTAGCGGGGTCCATTTTCAACAATGTGATTCCCTGAGGGTTGTGGATTAGCTGACCTGGGCAGCCTTACCCTGCCGGCCCGCCCTCCCCAGGTGTGCCTCGTTGAGGTCAATATAAACAGAGCTCCAGGCAGCAATAGCCCCTGAAGCTGTGCCTCACTCCATATTCTCTGCCCCGTCAGCAGTCTCGGGGCTGTGCTGGTGGGAGGAGGGAGTGAGGGGCCACAGCTTTGTGGGTGGCCCGGTGTGAGTGGGGTTCTGCTGGCCTTTCTGCAGGAGTTGCCAGGCTGCCGCCTGTAAAGAAGAGGATGTGTCACCCATACCTTCCGCTGGAATTTCTCTCCGGACAGAGGTGAGGAAGGAAAAAAGCAGTGGGGGCCGGGACAGGAGGGGTATCTCAGGCAGGGCAATGGAAAGCTTCTGGAAGAGCGCCAGGGTCCAGGACCACGCTGGCTGGCCTGCAGGCACCAAGTTGGCCTGCGTGCTGTCGCTGGTGTGGCTCCACGGTCCTTCCTCTAGGCTTTCAAGCCCTTGTACATATTCAGGTGTTTTACCTGGAAAGGGTGGGAACAGTCCAGCAGCAGCTGGCCTGGGGCTCAGCTCACGTTTACTCACAGATGCCTCGGCACGGTCCCCCAGCTTTGCAATGAGGACGCTCCTTGCGTGGGGGTTGGGTTGCTGGCTGTATGGGAGATGGTTCCCCACCTCTGACCAATTTCAGAATTGTTTACCACTGGAGCAAGTGCCGTGATAGGGTTTTCCTCTGTATAACTAGTGGGTTCACTTTTTGTTTCTTTTATGTTTCAAGTTAGATGTTATTCCTCTTTTATGTATTTATAGATATAAGCATGGAAATAATTCATTCCTATAAATACATCTGTGTGACGGGAAGAACTTTTTTCTGTTTTATTTTTAAATTTTATTTTTTAAAATTTTGAAATTTTATTTATTTTTTTATACAGCACGTTATTATTAGTTATGTATTTTATGCATATACATGTATACAGGTCAATCCCAAACTCCCAACTCATCCCACCACCACCACCCCATGGCTTCCCACACTTGGTGTCCATACGTTTGTTCTCTACCTCTGTGTCTCTATTTCTTCCCTGCAAACCAGTTCATCTGTACCATTTTTAGGCTCCACATATATGCATTAATATACAATATTTGTTTTCCTCTTTCTGACTTACTTCATTCTGTATGACAGTCTCTCGATCCATCGATGTCTCTACAAATGACCCAGTTTCATTCCTTTTAATGGCCGAGTAATATTCCATTTTATATATGTACCACATCTTTATCCATTCATCTGTCTGTGGGCATTTAGGTTGCTTCCATTACCTGGCTATTGTAAATAGTGCTGCAACGAACATTGTGGTGAATGTGCCTTTTTGAAATACGGTTTTCTCTGGGTATATGCCCAGAAGTGGGATTGCTGGATCAGATGGTAATTCTATTTCTAGTTTTTTTAAGGAAACTCCATACTGTTCTCCATAGTGACTGTATCAATTTACATTCCCACCAATAGTGGAAGAGGGCTCCTTTTGTCCACACCCTCCCCAGAATTGGTTGTTTGTAGATTTTCTGATGATGCCGATTCTAACAGGTGTGAGGTGATACCTCATTGTAGTTTTGATTTGCATTTCTCTAATAATTAGTGCTGTTGAGCAGCTTTTCATGTGCGTCTTGGCCATCTCTGTGTCTCCTTTGAAGAAACGTCTCTTTAGATCTTCTGCCCATTTTTTTGGGTTGTTTGTTTTCTTAATATTAAGCTGCATGAGCTGTTTATATATATTGGAGATTAAACCTCTGTCCATTGATTCGTCTGCAACGATTTTCGCCCATTCTGAGGGATGCCTTTTTCCATTCCCGTGTTTTTTAACAAAAAAGGAAAGAAAGGAAAAGAAGCAGAACACTAATGTGCGTAAAATATGCCTTTTGAAACGGTCGTTTTGAAATATGGACGTCCTTTGAAATTTTTGGTCGATATGTGACCCCAGGATTTGTTTTCAGGGCAGGTGTCATTTACAGGCCTGCAATGATTTTGAATATCAACTGACCATTAGCGTTGGGATTAAAGCTGCTGTTGTGTGAAACGGCCACAAGGTGGCAGCAGTTCACCCTTACCAAATCTGGTTACTAGGGCAAGAGAGCCTCAGTGGAAGTGGTGTTCTAGATTGGAGTTTAGAATGGAATGTGCCAGGAGAAAGCCCCTCACGTTTGTCTCACTACTTCTTGTTCGTGTTTTTAATTTAATTTTTTTATTTTTTATTACAGCAAGTTTGATTACAATGTTTGGCTTGTTGTAGGTGTGGAAGATGTGGTTCTTTTACACATATACAGATGACTGTTCTTCTTGGGATCCTTTTCCCATGTACGTTATGACAGAATGTTGAGTAGTCCTCTCTTGGTATTCTGTAGGTCTTTGGTGATTATATATGTCACCTGTGTTTGTATATGTCTGTTAACCCCGATATCGTAATGAAACCAATCCTCACACCTTTCCATTGGTGAACCATAAGTTTGTTTAATGAATCTGTGATTGCCCTTCTCCGTGGAAATATCTGCCCTGGTATCCATTTTTAGGTAACACCTCTAAGTGATATGATATGGTATGTGTCTTTCACTTTCTGACTTACTACAAGTCACGTGATTACTTCTAGACTCATCTACGGTGCTGCAAATGGCATTGTGTCCTTTTTTCCCTTGGCTTCTCTTCTGCCTTAGCGGGGTCCATTTTCAACAATGTGATTCCCTGAGGGTTGTGGATTAGCTGACCTGGGCAGCCTTAACCTGCCGGCCCGCCCTCCCCAGGTGTGCCTCCTTGAGGTCAATATAAACAGAGCTCCAGGCAGCAATAGCCCCTGAAGCTGTGCCTGACTCCATATTCTCTGCCCCGTCAGCAGTCTCGGGGCTGTGCTGGTGGGAGGGAGTGAGGGGCCACAGCTTTGTGGGTGGCCCGGTGTGAGTGGGGTTCTGCTGGCCTTTCTGCAGGAGTTGCCAGGCTGCCGCCTGTAAAGAAGAGGATGTGTCACCCATACCTTCCGCTGGAATTTCTCTCCAGACAGAGGTGAGGAAGGAAAAAAGCAGTGGGGGCCGGGACAGGAGGGGTATCTCAGGCAGGGCAATGGAAAGCTTCTGGAAGAGCGCCAGGGTCCAGGACCACGCTGGCTGGCCTGCAGGCACCAATTTGGCCTGCATGCTGTCGCTGGTGTGGCTCCACGGTCCTTCCTCTAGGCTTTCAAGCCCTTGTACCTATTCAGGTGTTTTACCTGGAAAGGGTGGGAACAGTTCAGCAGCAGCTGGCCTGGGGCTCAGCTCACGTTTACTCACAGATGCCTCGGCACGGTCCCCCAGCTTTGCAATGAGGACGCTCCTTGCGTGGGGGTTGGGTTGCTGGCTGTATGGGAGATGGTTCCCCACCTCTGACCAATTTCAGAATTGTTTACCACTGGAGCAAGTGCCGTGATAGGGTTTTCCTCTGTATAACTCGTGGGTTCACTTTTTTTTTCTTTTATGTTTCAAGTTAGATGTTATTCCTCTTTTATGTATTTATAGATATAAGCATGGAAATAATTCATTCCTATAAATACATCTGTGTGACGGGAAGAACTTTTTTCTGTTTTATTTTTAAATTTTATTTTTTAAAATTTTGAAATTTTATTTATTTTTTTATACAGCACGTTATTATTAGTTATGTATTTTATGCATATACATGTATACAGGTCAATCCCAAACTCCCAACTCATCCCACCACCACCACCCCATGGCTTCCCACACTTGGTGTCCATACGTTTGTTCTCTACCTCTGTGTCTCTATTTCTTCCCTGCAAACCAGTTCATATGTACCATTTTTAGGCTCCACATATATGCATTAATATACAATATTTGTTTTCCTCTTTCTGACTTACTTCATTCTGTATGACAGTCTCTCGATCCATCGATGTCTCTACAAATGACCCAGTTTCATTCCTTTTTATGGCCGAGTAATATTCCATTTTATATATGTACCACTTCTTTATCCATTCATCTGTCTGTGGGCATTTAGGTTGCTTCCATTACCTGGCTATTGTAAATAGTGCTACAACGAACATTGTGGTGAATGTGCCATTTTGAAATACGGTTTTCTCTGGGTATATGCCCAGAAGTGGGATTGCTGGATCAGATGGTAATTCTATTTCTAGTTTTTTTAAGGAAACTCCATACTGTTCTCCATAGTGACTGTATCAATTTACATTCCCATCAATAGTGGAAGAGGGCTCCTTTTGTCCACACCCTCCCCAGAATTGGTTGTTTGTAGATTTTCTGATGATGCCGATTCTAACACGTGTGAGGTGATACCTCATTGTAGTTTTGATTTGCATTTCTCTAATAATTAGTGCTGTTGAGCAGCTTTTCATGTGCGTCTTGGCCATCTCTGTGTCTCCTTTGAAGAAACGTCTCTTTAGATCTTCTGCCCATTTTTTTGGGTTGTTTGTTTTCTTAATATTAAGCTGCATGAGCTGTTTATATATATTGGAGATTAAACCTCTGTCCATTGATTCGTCTGCAACGATTTTCGCCCATTCTGAGGGATGCCTTTTTCCATTCCCGTGTTTTTTAACAAAAAAGGAAAGAAAGGAAAAGAAGCAGAACACTAATGTGCGTAAAATATGCCTTTTGAAACGGTCGTTTTGAAATATGGATGTCCTTTGAAATTTTTGGTCGATATGTGACCCCAGGATTTGTTTTCAGGGCAGGTGTCATTTACAGGCCTGCAATGATTTTGAATATCAACTGACCATTAGCGTTGGGATTAAAGCTGCTGTTGTGTGAAACGGCCACAAGGTGGCAGCAGTTCACCCTTACCAAATCTGGTTACTAGGGCAAGAGAGCCTCAGTGGAAGTGGTGTTCTAGATTGGAGTTTAGAATGGAATGTGCCAGGAGAAAGCCCCTCACGTTTGTCTCACTACTTCTTGTTCGTGTTTTTAATTTAAGTTTTTATTTTTTATTACAGCAAGTTTGATTACAATGTTTGGCTTGTTGTAGGTGTGGAAGATGTGGTTCTTTTACACATATACAGATGACTGTTCTTCTTGGGATCCTTTTCCCATGTACGTTATGACAGAATGTTGAGTAGTCCTCTCTTGGTATTCTGTAGGTCTTTGGTGATTATATATGTCACCTGTGTTTGTATATGTCTGTTAACCCCGATATCGTAATGAAACCAATCCTCACACCTTTCCATTGGTGAACCATAAGTTTGTTTAATGAATCTGTGATTGCCCTTCTCCGTGGAAATATCTGCCCTTGTATCCATTTTTAGGTAACACCTCTAAGTGATATGATATGATATGTGTCTTTCACTTTCTGACTTACTACAAGTCACGTGATTACTTCTAGACTCATCTACGGTGCTGCAAATGGCATTGTGTCCTTTTTTCCCTTGGCTTCTCTTCTGCCTTAGCGGGGTCCATTTTCAACAATGTGATTCCCTGAGGGTTGTGGATTAGCTGACCTGGGCAGCCTTACCCTGCCGGCCCGCCCTCCCCAGGTGTGCCTCGTTGAGGTCAATATAAACAGAGCTCCAGGCAGCAATAGCCCCTGAAGCTGTGCCTCACTCCATATTCTCTGCCCCGTCAGCAGTCTCGGGGCTGTGCTGGTGGGAGGAGGGAGTGAGGGGCCACAGCTTTGTGGGTGGCCCGGTGTGAGTGGGGTTCTGCTGGCCTTTCTGCAGGAGTTGCCAGGCTGCCGCCTGTAAAGAAGAGGATGTGTCACCCATACCTTCCGCTGGAATTTCTCTCCGGACAGAGGTGAGGAAGGAAAAAAGCAGTGGGGGCCGGGACAGGAGGGGTATCTCAGGCAGGGCAATGGAAAGCTTCTGGAAGAGCGCCAGGGTCCAGGACCACGCTGGCTGGCCTGCAGGCACCAAGTTGGCCTGCGTGCTGTCGCTGGTGTGGCTCCACGGTCCTTCCTCTAGGCTTTCAAGCCCTTGTACATATTCAGGTGTTTTACCTGGAAAGGGTGGGAACAGTCCAGCAGCAGCTGGCCTGGGGCTCAGCTCACGTTTACTCACAGATGCCTCGGCACGGTCCCCCAGCTTTGCAATGAGGACGCTCCTTGCGTGGGGGTTGGGTTGCTGGCTGTATGGGAGATGGTTCCCCACCTCTGACCAATTTCAGAATTGTTTACCACTGGAGCAAGTGCCGTGATAGGGTTTTCCTCTGTATAACTAGTGGGTTCACTTTTTGTTTCTTTTATGTTTCAAGTTAGATGTTATTCCTCTTTTATGTATTTATAGATATAAGCATGGAAATAATTCATTCCTATAAATACATCTGTGTGACGGGAAGAACTTTTTTCTGTTTTATTTTTAAATTTTATTTTTTAAAATTTTGAAATTTTATTTATTTTTTTATACAGCACGTTATTATTAGTTATGTATTTTATGCATATACATGTATACAGGTCAATCCCAAACTCCCAACTCATCCCACCACCACCACCCCATGGCTTCCCACACTTGGTGTCCATACGTTTGTTCTCTACCTCTGTGTCTCTATTTCTTCCCTGCAAACCAGTTCATCTGTACCATTTTTAGGCTCCACATATATGCATTAATATACAATATTTGTTTTCCTCTTTCTGACTTACTTCATTCTGTATGACAGTCTCTCGATCCATCGATGTCTCTACAAATGACCCAGTTTCATTCCTTTTAATGGCCGAGTAATATTCCATTTTATATATGTACCACATCTTTATCCATTCATCTGTCTGTGGGCATTTAGGTTGCTTCCATTACCTGGCTATTGTAAATAGTGCTGCAACGAACATTGTGGTGAATGTGCCTTTTTGAAATACGGTTTTCTCTGGGTATATGCCCAGAAGTGGGATTGCTGGATCAGATGGTAATTCTATTTCTAGTTTTTTTAAGGAAACTCCATACTGTTCTCCATAGTGACTGTATCAATTTACATTCCCACCAATAGTGGAAGAGGGCTCCTTTTGTCCACACCCTCCCCAGAATTGGTTGTTTGTAGATTTTCTGATGATGCCGATTCTAACAGGTGTGAGGTGATACCTCATTGTAGTTTTGATTTGCATTTCTCTAATAATTAGTGCTGTTGAGCAGCTTTTCATGTGCGTCTTGGCCATCTCTGTGTCTCCTTTGAAGAAACGTCTCTTTAGATCTTCTGCCCATTTTTTTGGGTTGTTTGTTTTCTTAATATTAAGCTGCATGAGCTGTTTATATATATTGGAGATTAAACCTCTGTCCATTGATTCGTCTGCAACGATTTTCGCCCATTCTGAGGGATGCCTTTTTCCATTCCCGTGTTTTTTAACAAAAAAGGAAAGAAAGGAAAAGAAGCAGAACACTAATGTGCGTAAAATATGCCTTTTGAAACGGTCGTTTTGAAATATGGACGTCCTTTGAAATTTTTGGTCGATATGTGACCCCAGGATTTGTTTTCAGGGCAGGTGTCATTTACAGGCCTGCAATGATTTTGAATATCAACTGACCATTAGCGTTGGGATTAAAGCTGCTGTTGTGTGAAACGGCCACAAGGTGGCAGCAGTTCACCCTTACCAAATCTGGTTACTAGGGCAAGAGAGCCTCAGTGGAAGTGGTGTTCTAGATTGGAGTTTAGAATGGAATGTGCCAGGAGAAAGCCCCTCACGTTTGTCTCACTACTTCTTGTTCGTGTTTTTAATTTAATTTTTTTATTTTTTATTACAGCAAGTTTGATTACAATGTTTGGCTTGTTGTAGGTGTGGAAGATGTGGTTCTTTTACACATATACAGATGACTGTTCTTCTTGGGATCCTTTTCCCATGTACGTTATGACAGAATGTTGAGTAGTCCTCTCTTGGTATTCTGTAGGTCTTTGGTGATTATATATGTCACCTGTGTTTGTATATGTCTGTTAACCCCGATATCGTAATGAAACCAATCCTCACACCTTTCCATTGGTGAACCATAAGTTTGTTTAATGAATCTGTGATTGCCCTTCTCCGTGGAAATATCTGCCCTGGTATCCATTTTTAGGTAACACCTCTAAGTGATATGATATGGTATGTGTCTTTCACTTTCTGACTTACTACAAGTCACGTGATTACTTCTAGACTCATCTACGGTGCTGCAAATGGCATTGTGTCCTTTTTTCCCTTGGCTTCTCTTCTGCCTTAGCGGGGTCCATTTTCAACAATGTGATTCCCTGAGGGTTGTGGATTAGCTGACCTGGGCAGCCTTACCCTGCCGGCCCGCCCTCCCCAGGTGTGCCTCCTTGAGGTCAATATAAACAGAGCTCCAGGCAGCAATAGCCCCTGAAGCTGTGCCTGACTCCATATTCTCTGCCCCGTCAGCAGTCTCGGGGCTGTGCTGGTGGGAGGGAGTGAGGGGCCACAGCTTTGTGGGTGGCCCGGTGTGAGTGGGGTTCTGCTGGCCTTTCTGCAGGAGTTGCCAGGCTGCCGCCTGTAAAGAAGAGGATGTGTCACCCATACCTTCCGCTGGAATTTCTCTCCAGACAGAGGTGAGGAAGGAAAAAAGCAGTGGGGGCCGGGACAGGAGGGGTATCTCAGGCAGGGCAATGGAAAGCTTCTGGAAGAGCGCCAGGGTCCAGGACCACGCTGGCTGGCCTGCAGGCACCAATTTGGCCTGCATGCTGTCGCTGGTGTGGCTCCACGGTCCTTCCTCTAGGCTTTCAAGCCCTTGTTCCTATTCAGGTGTTTTACCTGGAAAGGGTGGGAACAGTTCAGCAGCAGCTGGCCTGGGGCTCAGCTCACGTTTACTCACAGATGCCTCGGCACGGTCCCCCAGCTTTGCAATGAGGACGCTCCTTGCGTGGGGGTTGGGTTGCTGGCTGTATGGGAGATGGTTCCCCACCTCTGACCAATTTCAGAATTGTTTACCACTGGAGCAAGTGCCGTGATAGGGTTTTCCTCTGTATAACTCGTGGGTTCACTTTTTTTTTCTTTTATGTTTCAAGTTAGATGTTATTCCTCTTTTATGTATTTATAGATATAAGCATGGAAATAATTCATTCCTATAAATACATCTGTGTGACGGGAAGAACTTTTTTCTGTTTTATTTTTAAATTTTATTTTTTAAAATTTTGAAATTTTATTTATTTTTTTATAAAGCACGTTATTATTAGTTATGTATTTTATGCATATACATGTATACAGGTCAATCCCAAACTCCCAACTCATCCCACCACCACCACCCCATGGCTTCCCACACTTGGTGTCCATACGTTTGTTCTCTACCTCTGTGTCTCTATTTCTTCCCTGCAAACCAGTTCATATGTACCATTTTTAGGCTCCACATATATGCATTAATATACAATATTTGTTTTCCTCTTTCTGACTTACTTCATTCTGTATGACAGTCTCTCGATCCATCGATGTCTCTACAAATGACCCAGTTTCATTCCTTTTAATGGCCGAGTAATATTCCATTTTATATATGTACCACATCTTTATCCATTCATCTGTCTGTGGGCATTTAGGTTGCTTCCATTACCTGGCTATTGTAAATAGTGCTGCAACGAACATTGTGGTGAATGTGCCTTTTTGAAATGCGGTTTTCTCTTAGTATATGCCCAGAAGTGGGATTGCTGGATCAGATGGTAATTCTATTTCTAGTTTTTTTAAGGAAACTCCATACTGTTCTCCATAGTGACTGTATCAATTTACATTCCCATCAATAGTGGAAGAGGGCTCCTTTTGTCCACACCCTCCCCAGAATTGGTTGTTTGTAGATTTTCTGATGATGCCGATTCTAACACGTGTGAGGTGATACCTCATTGTAGTTTTGATTTGCATTTCTCTAATAATTAGTGCTGTTGAGCAGCTTTTCATGTGCGTCTTGGCCATCTCTGTGTCTCCTTTGAAGAAACGTCTCTTTAGATCTTCTGCCCATTTTTTTGGGTTGTTTGTTTTCTTAATATTAAGCTGCATGAGCTGTTTATATATATTGGAGATTAAACCTCTGTCCATTGATTCGTCTGCAACGATTTTCGCCCATTCTGAGGGATGCCTTTTTCCATTCCCGTGTTTTTTAACAAAAAAGGAAAGAAAGGAAAAGAAGCAGAACACTAATGTGCGTAAAATATGCCTTTTGAAACGGTCGTTTTGAAATATGGATGTCCTTTGAAATTTTTGGTCGATATGTGACCCCAGGATTTGTTTTCAGGGCAGGTGTCATTTACAGGCCTGCAATGATTTTGAATATCAACTGACCATTAGCGTTGGGATTAAAGCTGCTGTTGTGTGAAACGGCCACAAGGTGGCAGCAGTTCACCCTTACCAAATCTGGTTACTAGGGCAAGAGAGCCTCAGTGGAAGTGGTGTTCTAGATTGGAGTTTAGAATGGAATGTGCCAGGAGAAAGCCCCTCACGTTTGTCTCACTACTTCTTGTTCGTGTTTTTAATTTAAGTTTTTATTTTTTATTACAGCAAGTTTGATTACAATGTTTGGCTTGTTGTAGGTGTGGAAGATGTGGTTCTTTTACACATATACAGATGACTGTTCTTCTTGGGATCCTTTTCCCATGTACGTTATGACAGAATGTTGAGTAGTCCTCTCTTGGTATTCTGTAGGTCTTTGGTGATTATATATGTCACCTGTGTTTGTATATGTCTGTTAACCCCGATATCGTAATGAAACCAATCCTCACACCTTTCCATTGGTGAACCATAAGTTTGTTTAATGAATCTGTGATTGCCCTTCTCCGTGGAAATATCTGCCCTTGTATCCATTTTTAGGTAACACCTCTAAGTGATATGATATGATATGTGTCTTTCACTTTCTGACTTACTACAAGTCACGTGATTACTTCTAGACTCATCTACGGTGCTGCAAATGGCATTGTGTCCTTTTTTCCCTTGGCTTCTCTTCTGCCTTAGCGGGGTCCATTTTCAACAATGTGATTCCCTGAGGGTTGTGGATTAGCTGACCTGGGCAGCCTTACCCTGCCGGCCCGCCCTCCCCAGGTGTGCCTCGTTGAGGTCAATATAAACAGAGCTCCAGGCAGCAATAGCCCCTGAAGCTGTGCCTCACTCCATATTCTCTGCCCCGTCAGCAGTCTCGGGGCTGTGCTGGTGGGAGGAGGGAGTGAGGGGCCACAGCTTTGTGGGTGGCCCGGTGTGAGTGGGGTTCTGCTGGCCTTTCTGCAGGAGTTGCCAGGCTGCCGCCTGTAAAGAAGAGGATGTGTCACCCATACCTTCCGCTGGAATTTCTCTCCGGACAGAGGTGAGGAAGGAAAAAAGCAGTGGGGGCCGGGACAGGAGGGGTATCTCAGGCAGGGCAATGGAAAGCTTCTGGAAGAGCGCCAGGGTCCAGGACCACGCTGGCTGGCCTGCAGGCACCAAGTTGGCCTGCGTGCTGTCGCTGGTGTGGCTCCACGGTCCTTCCTCTAGGCTTTCAAGCCCTTGTACATATTCAGGTGTTTTACCTGGAAAGGGTGGGAACAGTCCAGCAGCAGCTGGCCTGGGGCTCAGCTCACGTTTACTCACAGATGCCTCGGCACGGTCCCCCAGCTTTGCAATGAGGACGCTCCTTGCGTGGGGGTTGGGTTGCTGGCTGTATGGGAGATGGTTCCCCACCTCTGACCAATTTCAGAATTGTTTACCACTGGAGCAAGTGCCGTGATAGGGTTTTCCTCTGTATAACTAGTGGGTTCACTTTTTGTTTCTTTTATGTTTCAAGTTAGATGTTATTCCTCTTTTATGTATTTATAGATATAAGCATGGAAATAATTCATTCCTATAAATACATCTGTGTGACGGGAAGAACTTTTTTCTGTTTTATTTTTAAATTTTATTTTTTAAAATTTTGAAATTTTATTTATTTTTTTATACAGCACGTTATTATTAGTTATGTATTTTATGCATATACATGTATACAGGTCAATCCCAAACTCCCAACTCATCCCACCACCACCACCCCATGGCTTCCCACACTTGGTGTCCATACGTTTGTTCTCTACCTCTGTGTCTCTATTTCTTCCCTGCAAACCAGTTCATCTGTACCATTTTTAGGCTCCACATATATGCATTAATATACAATATTTGTTTTCCTCTTTCTGACTTACTTCATTCTGTATGACAGTCTCTCGATCCATCGATGTCTCTACAAATGACCCAGTTTCATTCCTTTTAATGGCCGAGTAATATTCCATTTTATATATGTACCACATCTTTATCCATTCATCTGTCTGTGGGCATTTAGGTTGCTTCCATTACCTGGCTATTGTAAATAGTGCTGCAACGAACATTGTGGTGAATGTGCCTTTTTGAAATACGGTTTTCTCTGGGTATATGCCCAGAAGTGGGATTGCTGGATCAGATGGTAATTCTATTTCTAGTTTTTTTAAGGAAACTCCATACTGTTCTCCATAGTGACTGTATCAATTTACATTCCCACCAATAGTGGAAGAGGGCTCCTTTTGTCCACACCCTCCCCAGAATTGGTTGTTTGTAGATTTTCTGATGATGCCGATTCTAACAGGTGTGAGGTGATACCTCATTGTAGTTTTGATTTGCATTTCTCTAATAATTAGTGCTGTTGAGCAGCTTTTCATGTGCGTCTTGGCCATCTCTGTGTCTCCTTTGAAGAAACGTCTCTTTAGATCTTCTGCCCATTTTTTTGGGTTGTTTGTTTTCTTAATATTAAGCTGCATGAGCTGTTTATATATATTGGAGATTAAACCTCTGTCCATTGATTCGTCTGCAACGATTTTCGCCCATTCTGAGGGATGCCTTTTTCCATTCCCGTGTTTTTTAACAAAAAAGGAAAGAAAGGAAAAGAAGCAGAACACTAATGTGCGTAAAATATGCCTTTTGAAACGGTCGTTTTGAAATATGGACGTCCTTTGAAATTTTTGGTCGATATGTGACCCCAGGATTTGTTTTCAGGGCAGGTGTCATTTACAGGCCTGCAATGATTTTGAATATCAACTGACCATTAGCGTTGGGATTAAAGCTGCTGTTGTGTGAAACGGCCACAAGGTGGCAGCAGTTCACCCTTACCAAATCTGGTTACTAGGGCAAGAGAGCCTCAGTGGAAGTGGTGTTCTAGATTGGAGTTTAGAATGGAATGTGCCAGGAGAAAGCCCCTCACGTTTGTCTCACTACTTCTTGTTCGTGTTTTTAATTTAATTTTTTTATTTTTTATTACAGCAAGTTTGATTACAATGTTTGGCTTGTTGTAGGTGTGGAAGATGTGGTTCTTTTACACATATACAGATGACTGTTCTTCTTGGGATCCTTTTCCCATGTACGTTATGACAGAATGTTGAGTAGTCCTCTCTTGGTATTCTGTAGGTCTTTGGTGATTATATATGTCACCTGTGTTTGTATATGTCTGTTAACCCCGATATCGTAATGAAACCAATCCTCACACCTTTCCATTGGTGAACCATAAGTTTGTTTAATGAATCTGTGATTGCCCTTCTCCGTGGAAATATCTGCCCTGGTATCCATTTTTAGGTAACACCTCTAAGTGATATGATATGGTATGTGTCTTTCACTTTCTGACTTACTACAAGTCACGTGATTACTTCTAGACTCATCTACGGTGCTGCAAATGGCATTGTGTCCTTTTTTCCCTTGGCTTCTCTTCTGCCTTAGCGGGGTCCATTTTCAACAATGTGATTCCCTGAGGGTTGTGGATTAGCTGACCTGGGCAGCCTTACCCTGCCGGCCCGCCCTCCCCAGGTGTGCCTCCTTGAGGTCAATATAAACAGAGCTCCAGGCAGCAATAGCCCCTGAAGCTGTGCCTGACTCCATATTCTCTGCCCCGTCAGCAGTCTCGGGGCTGTGCTGGTGGGAGGGAGTGAGGGGCCACAGCTTTGTGGGTGGCCCGGTGTGAGTGGGGTTCTGCTGGCCTTTCTGCAGGAGTTGCCAGGCTGCCGCCTGTAAAGAAGAGGATGTGTCACCCATACCTTCCGCTGGAATTTCTCTCCAGACAGAGGTGAGGAAGGAAAAAAGCAGTGGGGGCCGGGACAGGAGGGGTATCTCAGGCAGGGCAATGGAAAGCTTCTGGAAGAGCGCCAGGGTCCAGGACCACGCTGGCTGGCCTGCAGGCACCAATTTGGCCTGCATGCTGTCGCTGGTGTGGCTCCACGGTCCTTCCTCTAGGCTTTCAAGCCCTTGTTCCTATTCAGGTGTTTTACCTGGAAAGGGTGGGAACAGTTCAGCAGCAGCTGGCCTGGGGCTCAGCTCACGTTTACTCACAGATGCCTCGGCACGGTCCCCCAGCTTTGCAATGAGGACGCTCCTTGCGTGGGGGTTGGGTTGCTGGCTGTATGGGAGATGGTTCCCCACCTCTGACCAATTTCAGAATTGTTTACCACTGGAGCAAGTGCCGTGATAGGGTTTTCCTCTGTATAACTCGTGGGTTCACTTTTTTTTTCTTTTATGTTTCAAGTTAGATGTTATTCCTCTTTTATGTATTTATAGATATAAGCATGGAAATAATTCATTCCTATAAATACATCTGTGTGACGGGAAGAACTTTTTTCTGTTTTATTTTTAAATTTTATTTTTTAAAATTTTGAAATTTTATTTATTTTTTTATAAAGCACGTTATTATTAGTTATGTATTTTATGCATATACATGTATACAGGTCAATCCCAAACTCCCAACTCATCCCACCACCACCACCCCATGGCTTCCCACACTTGGTGTCCATACGTTTGTTCTCTACCTCTGTGTCTCTATTTCTTCCCTGCAAACCAGTTCATATGTACCATTTTTAGGCTCCACATATATGCATTAATATACAATATTTGTTTTCCTCTTTCTGACTTACTTCATTCTGTATGACAGTCTCTCGATCCATCGATGTCTCTACAAATGACCCAGTTTCATTCCTTTTAATGGCCGAGTAATATTCCATTTTATATATGTACCACATCTTTATCCATTCATCTGTCTGTGGGCATTTAGGTTGCTTCCATTACCTGGCTATTGTAAATAGTGCTGCAACGAACATTGTGGTGAATGTGCCTTTTTGAAATACGGTTTTCTCTGGGTATATGCCCAGAAGTGGGATTGCTGGATCAGATGGTAATTCTATTTCTAGTTTTTTTAAGGAAACTCCATACTGTTCTCCATAGTGACTGTATCAATTTACATTCCCATCAATAGTGGAAGAGGGCTCCTTTTGTCCACACCCTCCCCAGAATTGGTTGTTTGTAGATTTTCTGATGATGCCGATTCTAACACGTGTGAGGTGATACCTCATTGTAGTTTTGATTTGCATTTCTCTAATAATTAGTGCTGTTGAGCAGCTTTTCATGTGCGTCTTGGCCATCTCTGTGTCTCCTTTGAAGAAACGTCTCTTTAGATCTTCTGCCCATTTTTTTGGGTTGTTTGTTTTCTTAATATTAAGCTGCATGAGCTGTTTATATATATTGGAGATTAAACCTCTGTCCATTGATTCGTCTGCAACGATTTTCGCCCATTCTGAGGGATGCCTTTTTCCATTCCCGTGTTTTTTAACAAAAAAGGAAAGAAAGGAAAAGAAGCAGAACACTAATGTGCGTAAAATATGCCTTTTGAAACGGTCGTTTTGAAATATGGACGTCCTTTGAAATTTTTGGTCGATATGTGACCCCAGGATTTGTTTTCAGGGCAGGTGTCATTTACAGGCCTGCAATGATTTTGAATATCAACTGACCATTAGCGTTGGGATTAAAGCTGCTGTTGTGTGAAACGGCCACAAGGTGGCAGCAGTTCACCCTTACCAAATCTGGTTACTAGGGCAAGAGAGCCTCAGTGGAAGTGGTGTTCTAGATTGGAGTTTAGAATGGAATGTGCCAGGAGAAAGCCCCTCACGTTTGTCTCACTACTTCTTGTTCGTGTTTTTAATTTAAGTTTTTATTTTTTATTACAGCAAGTTTGATTACAATGTTTGGCTTGTTGTAGGTGTGGAAGATGTGGTTCTTTTACACATATACAGATGACTGTTCTTCTTGGGATCCTTTTCCCATGTACGTTATGACAGAATGTTGAGTAGTCCTCTCTTGGTATTCTGTAGGTCTTTGGTGATTATATATGTCACCTGTGTTTGTATATGTCTGTTAACCCCGATATCGTAATGAAACCAATCCTCACACCTTTCCATTGGTGAACCATAAGTTTGTTTAATGAATCTGTGATTGCCCTTCTCCGTGGAAATATCTGCCCTGGTATCCATTTTTAGGTAACACCTCTAAGTGATATGATATGATATGTGTCTTTCACTTTCTGACTTACTACAAGTCACGTGATTACTTCTAGACTCATCTACGGTGCTGCAAATGGCATTGTGTCCTTTTTTCCCTTGGCTTCTCTTCTGCCTTAGCGGGGTCCATTTTCAACAATGTGATTCCCTGAGGGTTGTGGATTAGCTGACCTGGGCAGCCTTACCCTGCCGGCCCGCCCTCCCCAGGTGTGCCTCGTTGAGGTCAATATAAACAGAGCTCCAGGCAGCAATAGCCCCTGAAGCTGTGCCTCACTCCATATTCTCTGCCCCGTCAGCAGTCTCGGGGCTGTGCTGGTGGGAGGAGGGAGTGAGGGGCCACAGCTTTGTGGGTGGCCCGGTGTGAGTGGGGTTCTGCTGGCCTTTCTGCAGGAGTTGCCAGGCTGCCGCCTGTAAAGAAGAGGATGTGTCACCCATACCTTCCGCTGGAATTTCTCTCCGGACAGAGGTGAGGAAGGAAAAAAGCAGTGGGGGCCGGGACAGGAGGGGTATCTCAGGCAGGGCAATGGAAAGCTTCTGGAAGAGCGCCAGGGTCCAGGACCACGCTGGCTGGCCTGCAGGCACCAAGTTGGCCTGCGTGCTGTCGCTGGTGTGGCTCCACGGTCCTTCCTCTAGGCTTTCAAGCCCTTGTACATATTCAGGTGTTTTACCTGGAAAGGGTGGGAACAGTTCAGCAGCAGCTGGCTTGGGGCTCAGCTCACGTTTACTCACAGATGCCTCGGCACGGTCCCCCAGCTTTGCAATGAGGACGCTCCTTGCGTGGGGGTTGGGTTGCTGGCTGTATGGGAGATGGTTCCCCACCTCTGACCAATTTCAGAATTGTTTACCACTGGAGCAAGTGCCGTGATAGGGTTTTCCTCTGTATAACTCGTGGGTTCACTTTTTGTTTCTTTTATGTTTCAAGTTAGATGTTATTCCTCTTTTATGTATTTATAGATATAAGCATGGAAATAATTCATTCCTATAAATACATCTGTGTGACGGGAAGAACTTTTTTCTGTTTTATTTTTAAATTTTATTTTTTAAAATTTTGAAATTTTATTTATTTTTTTATACAGCACGTTATTATTAGTTATGTATTTTATGCATATACATGTATACAGGTCAATCCCAAACTCCCAACTCATCCCACCACCACCACCCCATGGCTTCCCACACTTGGTGTCCATACGTTTGTTCTCTACCTCTGTGTCTCTATTTCTTCCCTGCAAACCAGTTCATCTGTACCATTTTTAGGCTCCACATATATGCATTAATATACAATATTTGTTTTCCTCTTTCTGACTTACTTCATTCTGTATGACAGTCTCTCGATCCATCGATGTCTCTACAAATGACCCAGTTTCATTCCTTTTAATGGCCGAGTAATATTCCATTTTATATATGTACCACATCTTTATCCATTCATCTGTCTGTGGGCATTTAGGTTGCTTCCATTACCTGGCTATTGTAAATAGTGCTGCAACGAACATTGTGGTGAATGTGCCTTTTTGAAATACGGTTTTCTCTGGGTATATGCCCAGAAGTGGGATTGCTGGATCAGATGGTAATTCTATTTCTAGTTTTTTTAAGGAAACTCCATACTGTTCTCCATAGTGACTGTATCAATTTACATTCCCACCAATAGTGGAAGAGGGCTCCTTTTGTCCACACCCTCCCCAGAATTGGTTGTTTGTAGATTTTCTGATGATGCCGATTCTAACAGGTGTGAGGTGATACCTCATTGTAGTTTTGATTTGCATTTCTCTAATAATTAGTGCTGTTGAGCAGCTTTTCATGTGCGTCTTGGCCATCTCTGTGTCTCCTTTGAAGAAACGTCTCTTTAGATCTTCTGCCCATTTTTTTGGGTTGTTTGTTTTCTTAATATTAAGCTGCATGAGCTGTTTATATATATTGGAGATTAAACCTCTGTCCATTGATTCGTCTGCAACGATTTTCGCCCATTCTGAGGGATGCCTTTTTCCATTCCCGTGTTTTTTAACAAAAAAGGAAAGAAAGGAAAAGAAGCAGAACACTAATGTGCGTAAAATATGCCTTTTGAAACGGTCGTTTTGAAATATGGACGTCCTTTGAAATTTTTGGTCGATATGTGACCCCAGGATTTGTTTTCAGGGCAGGTGTCATTTACAGGCCTGCAATGATTTTGAATATCAACTGACCATTAGCGTTGGGATTAAAGCTGCTGTTGTGTGAAACGGCCACAAGGTGGCAGCAGTTCACCCTTACCAAATCTGGTTACTAGGGCAAGAGAGCCTCAGTGGAAGTGGTGTTCTAGATTGGAGTTTAGAATGGAATGTGCCAGGAGAAAGCCCCTCACGTTTGTCTCACTACTTCTTGTTCGTGTTTTTAATTTAATTTTTTTATTTTTTATTACAGCAAGTTTGATTACAATGTTTGGCTTGTTGTAGGTGTGGAAGATGTGGTTCTTTTACACATATACAGATGACTGTTCTTCTTGGGATCCTTTTCCCATGTACGTTATGACAGAATGTTGAGTAGTCCTCTCTTGGTATTCTGTAGGTCTTTGGTGATTATATATGTCACCTGTGTTTGTATATGTCTGTTAACCCCGATATCGTAATGAAACCAATCCTCACACCTTTCCATTGGTGAACCATAAGTTTGTTTAATGAATCTGTGATTGCCCTTCTCCGTGGAAATATCTGCCCTGGTATCCATTTTTAGGTAACACCTCTAAGTGATATGATATGGTATGTGTCTTTCACTTTCTGACTTACTACAAGTCACGTGATTACTTCTAGACTCATCTACGGTGCTGCAAATGGCATTGTGTCCTTTTTTCCCTTGGCTTCTCTTCTGCCTTAGCGGGGTCCATTTTCAACAATGTGATTCCCTGAGGGTTGTGGATTAGCTGACCTGGGCAGCCTTACCCTGCCGGCCCGCCCTCCCCAGGTGTGCCTCGTTGAGGTCAATATAAACAGAGCTCCAGGCAGCAATAGCCCCTGAAGCTGTGCCTGACTCCATATTCTCTGCCCCGTCAGCAGTCTCGGGGCTGTGCTGGTGGGAGGGAGTGAGGGGCCACAGCTTTGTGGGTGGCCCGGTGTGAGTGGGGTTCTGCTGGCCTTTCTGCAGGAGTTGCCAGGCTGCCGCCTGTAAAGAAGAGGATGTGTCACCCATACCTTCCGCTGGAATTTCTCTCCGGACAGAGGTGAGGAAGGAAAAAAGCAGTGGGGGCCGGGACAGGAGGGGTATCTCAGGCAGGGCAATGGAAAGCTTCTGGAAGAGCGCCAGGGTCCAGGACCACGCTGGCTGGCCTGCAGGCACCAAGTTGGCCTGCGTGCTGTCGCTGGTGTGGCTCCACGGTCCTTCCTCTAGGCTTTCAAGCCCTTGTACATATTCAGGTGTTTTACCTGGAAAGGGTGGGAACAGTTCAGCAGCAGCTGGCCTGGGGCTCAGCTCACGTTTACTCACAGATGCCTCGGCACGGTCCCCCAGCTTTGCAATGAGGACGCTCCTTGCGTGGGGGTTGGGTTGCTGGCTGTATGGGAGATGGTTCCCCACCTCTGACCAATTTCAGAATTGTTTACCACTGGAGCAAGTGCCGTGATAGGGTTTTCCTCTGTATAACTCGTGGGTTCACTTTTTGTTTCTTTTATGTTTCAAGTTAGATGTTATTCCTCTTTTATGTATTTATAGATATAAGCATGGAAATAATTCATTCCTATAAATACATCTGTGTGACGAGAAGAACTTTTTTCTGTTTTATTTTTAAATTTTATTTTTTAAAATTTTGAAATTTTATTTATTTTTTTATACAGCACGTTATTATTAGTTATGTATTTTATGCATATACATGTATACAGGTCAATCCCAAACTCCCAACTCATCCCACCACCACCACCCCATGGCTTCCCACACTTGGTGTCCATACGTTTGTTCTCTACCTCTGTGTCTCTATTTCTTCCCTGCAAACCAGTTCATCTGTACCATTTTTAGGCTCCACATATATGCATTAATATACAATATTTGTTTTCCTCTTTCTGACTTACTTCATTCTGTAGGACAGTCTCTCGATCCATCGATGTCTCTACAAATGACCCAGTTTCATTCCTTTTTATGGCCGAGTAATATTCCATTTTATATATGTACCACATCTTTATCCATTCATCTGTCTGTGGGCATTTAGGTTGCTTCCATTACCTGGCTATTGTAAATAGTGCTGCAACGAACATTGTGGTGAATGTGCCTTTTTGAAATACGGTTTTCTCTGGGTATATGCCCAGAAGTGGGATTGCTGGATCAGATGGTAATTCTATTTCTAGTTTTTTTAAGGAAACTCCATACTGTTCTCCATAGTGACTGTATCAATTTACATTCCCACCAATAGTGGAAGAGGGCTCCTTTTGTCCACACCCTCCCCAGAATTGGTTGTTTGTAGATTTTCTGATGATGCCGATTCTAACAGGTGTGAGGTGATACCTTATTGTAGTTTTGATTTGCATTTCTCTAATAATTAGTGCTGTTGAGCAGCTTTTCATGTGCGTCTTGGCCATCTCTGTGTCTCCTTTGAAGAAACGTCACTTTAGATCTTCTGCCCATTTTTTTGGGTTGTTTGTTTTCTTAATATTAAGCTGCATGAGCTGTTTATATATATTGGAGATTAAACCTCTGTCCATTGATTCGTCTGCAACGATTTTCGCCCATTCTGAGGGATGCCTTTTTCCATTCCCGTGTTTTTTAACAAAAAAGGAAAGAAAGGAAAAGAAGCAGAACACTAATGTGCGTAAAATATGCCTTTTGAAACGGTCGTTTTGAAATATGGACGTCCTTTGAAATTTTTGGTCGATATGTGACCCCAGGATTTGTTTTCAGGGCAGGTGTCATTTACAGGCCTGCAATGATTTTGAATATCAACTGACCATTAGCGTTGGGATTAAAGCTGCTGTTGTGTGAAACGGCCACAAGGTGGCAGCAGTTCACCCTTACCAAATCTGGTTACTAGGGCAAGAGAGCCTCAGTGGAAGTGGTGTTTTAGATTGGAGTTTAGAATGGAATGTGCCAGGAGAAAGCCCCTCACGTTTGTCTCACTACTTCTTGTTCGTGTTTTTAAGTTAATTTTTTTATTTTTTATTACAGCAAGTTGGATTACAATGTTTGGCTTGTTGTAGGTGTGGAAGATGTGGTTCTTTTACACATATACAGATGACTGTTCTTCTTGGGATCCTTTTCCCATGTACGTTATGACAGAATGTTGAGTAGTCCTCTCTTGGTATTCTGTAGGTCTTTGGTGATTATATATGTCACCTGTGTTTGTATATGTCTGTTAACCCCGATATCGTAATGAAACCAATCCTCACACCTTTCCATTGGTGAACCATAAGTTTGTTTAATGAATCTGTGATTGCCCTTCTCCGTGGAAATATCTGCCCTGGTATCCATTTTTAGGTAACACCTCTAAGTGATATGATATGGTATGTGTCTTTCACTTTCTGACTTACTACAAGTCACGTGATTACTTCTAGACTCATCTACGGTGCTGCAAATGGCATTGTGTCCTTTTTTCCCTTGGCTTCTCTTCTGCCTTAGCGGGGTCCATTTTCAACAATGTGATTCCCTGAGGGTTGTGGATTAGCTGACCTGGGCAGCCTTACCCTGCCGGCCCGCCCTCCCCAGGTGTGCCTCGTTGAGGTCAATATAAACAGAGCTCCAGGCAGCAATAGCCCCTGAAGCTGTGCCTGACTCCATATTCTCTGCCCCGTCAGCAGTCTCGGGGCTGTGCTGGTGGGAGGGAGTGAGGGGCCACAGCTTTGTGGGTGGCCCGGTGTGAGTGGGGTTCTGCTGGCCTTTCTGCAGGAGTTGCCAGGCTGCCGCCTGTAAAGAAGAGGATGTGTCACCCATACCTTCCGCTGGAATTTCTCTCCGGACAGAGGTGAGGAAGGAAAAAAGCAGTGGGGGCCGGGACAGGAGGGGTATCTCAGGCAGGGCAATGGAAAGCTTCTGGAAGAGCGCCAGGGTCCAGGACCACGCTGGCTGGCCTGCAGGCACCAAGTTGGCCTGCGTGCTGTCGCTGGTGTGGCTCCACGGTCCTTCCTCTAGGCTTTCAAGCCCTTGTACCTATTCAGGTGTTTTACCTGGAAAGGGTGGAAACAGTTCAGCAGCAGCTGGCCTGGGGCTCAGCTCACGTTTACTCACAGATGCCTCGGCACGGTCCCCCAGCTTTGCAATGAGGACGCTCCTTGCGTGGGGATTGGGTTGCTGGCTGTATGGGAGATGGTTCCCCACCTCTGACCAATTTCAGAATTGTTTACCACTGGAGCAAGTGCCGTGATAGGGTTTTCCTCTGTATAACTCGTGGGTTCACTTTTTGTTTCTTTTATGTTTCAAGTTAGATGTTATTCCTCTTTTATGTATTTATAGATATAAGCATGGAAATAATTCATTCCTATAAATACATCTGTGTGACGGGAAGAACTTTTTTCTGTTTTATTTTTAAATTTTATTTTTTAAAATTTTGAAATTTTATTTATTTTTTTATACAGCACATTATTATTAGTTATGTATTTTATGCATATACATGTATACAGGTCAATCCCAAACTCCCAACTCATCCCACCACCACCACCCCATGGCTTCCCACACTTGGTGTCCATACGTTTGTTCTCTACATCTGTGTCTCTATTTCTTCCCTGCAAACCAGTTCATCTGTACCATTTTTAGGCTCCACATATATTCATTAATATACAATATTTGTTTTCCTCTTTCTGACTTACTTCATTCTGTATGACAGTCTCTCGATCCATCGATGTCTCTACAGATGACCCAGTTTCATTCCTTTTTATGGCCGAGTCATATTCCATTTTATATATGTACCACATCTTTATCCATTCATCTGTCTGTGGGCATTTAGGTTGCTTCCATTACCTGGCTATTGTAAATAGTGCTGCAACGAACATTGTGGTGAATGTGCCTTTTTGAAATACGGTTTTCTCTGGGTATATGCCCAGAAGTGGGATTGCTGGATCAGATGGTAATTCTATTTCTAGTTTTTTTAAGGAAACTCCATACTGTTCTCCATAGTGACTGTATCAATTTACATTCCCACCAATAGTGGAAGAGGGCTCCTTTTGTCCACAACCTCCCCAGAATTGGTTGTTTGTAGATTTTCTGATGATGCCGATTCTAACAGGTGTGAGGTGATACCTCATTGTAGTTTTGATTTGCATTTCTCTAATAATTAGTGCTGTTGAGCAGCTTTTCATGTGCGTCTTGGCCATCTCTGTGTCTCCTTTGAAGAAACGTCTCTTTAGATCTTCTGCACATTTTTTGGGTTGTTTGTTTTTTTAATATTAAGCTGCATGAGCTGTTTATATATATTGGAGATTAAACCTCTGTCCATTGATTCGTCTGCAACGATTTTCGCCCATTCTGAGGGATGCCTTTTTCCATTCCCGTGTTTTTTAACAAAAAAGGAAAGAAAGGAAAAGAAGCAGAACACTAATGTGCGTAAAATATGCCTTTTGAAACGGTCGTTTTGAAATATGGACGTCCTTTGAATTTTTTGGTCGATATGTGACCCCAGGATTTGTTTTCAGGGCAGGTGTCATTTACAGGCCTGCAATGATTTTGAATATCAACTGACCATTAGCGTTGGGATTAAAGCTGCTGTTGTGTGAAACGGCCACAAGGTGGCAGCAGTTCACCCTTACCAAATCTGGTTACTAGGGCAAGAGAGCCTCAGTGGAAGTGGTGTTCTAGATTGGAGTTTAGAATGGAATGTGCCAGGAGAAAGCCCCTCACGTTTGTCTCACTACTTCTTGTTCGTGTTTTTAATTTAATTTTTTTATTTTTTATTACAGCAAGTTTGATTACAATGTTTGGCTTGTTGTAGGTGTGGAAGATGTGGTTCTTTTACACATATACAGATGACTGTTCTTCTTGGGATCCTTTTCCCATGTACGTTATGACAGAATGTTGAGTAGTCCTCTCTTGGTATTCTGTTTTTCTTTGGTGATTGTATATGTCACCTGTGTTTGTATATGTCTGTTAACCCCGATATCGTAATGAAACCAATCCTCACACCTTTCCATTGGTGAACCATAAGTTTGTTTAATGAATCTGTGATTGCCCTTCTCCGTGGCAATATCTGCCCTGGTATCCATTTTTAGGTAACACCTATAAGTGATATGATATGATATGTGTCTTTCACTTTCTGACTTACTACAAGTCACGTGATTACTTCTAGACTCATCTACGGTGCTGCAAATGGCATTGTGTCCTTTTTTCCCTTGGCTTCTCTTCTGCCTTAGCGGGGTCCATTTTCAACAATGTGATTCCCTGAGGGTTGTGGATTAGCTGACCTGGGCAGCCTTACCCTGCCGGCCCGCCCTCCCCAGGTGTGCCTCGTTGAGGTCAATATAAACAGAGCTCCAGGCAGCAATAGCCCCTGAAGCTGTGCCTCACTCCATATTCTCTGCCCCGTCAGCAGTCTCGGGGCTGTGCTGGTGGGAGGAGGGAGTGAGGGGCCACAGCTTTGTGGGTGGCCCGGTGTGAGTGGGGTTCTGCTGGCCTTTCTGCAGGAGTTGCCAGGCTGCCGCCTGTAAAGAAGAGGATGTGTCACCCATACCTTCCGCTGGAATTTCTCTCCGGACAGAGGTGAGGAAGGAAAAAAGCAGTGGGGGCCGGGACAGGAGGGGTATCTCAGGCAGGGCAATGGAAAGCTTCTGGAAGAGCGCCAGGGTCCAGGACCACGCTGGCTGGCCTGCAGGCACCAAGTTGGCCTGCGTGCTGTCGCTGGTGTGGCTCCACGGTCCTTCCTCTAGGCTTTCAAGCCCTTGTACATATTCAGGTGTTTTACCTGGAAAGGGTGGGAACAGTTCAGCAGCAGCTGGCCTGGGGCTCAGCTCATGTTTACTCACAGATGCCTCGGCACGGTCCCCCAGCTTTGCAATGAGGACGCTCCTTGCGTGGGGGTTGGGTTGCTGGCTGTATGGGAGATGGTTCCCCACCTCTGACCAATTTCAGAATTGTTTACCACTGGAGCAAGTGCCGTGATAGGGTTTTCCTCTGTATAACTCGTGGGTTCACTTTTTGTTTCTTTTATGTTTCAAGTTAGATGTTATTCCTTTTTTATGTATTTATAGATATAAGCATGGAAATAATTCATTCCTATAAATACATCTGTGTGACGGGAAGAACTTTTTTCTGTTTTATTTTTAAATTTTATTTTTTAAAATTTTGAAATTTTATTTATTTTTTTATACAGCACGTTATTATTAGTTATGTATTTTATGCATATACATGTATACAGGTCAATCCCAAACTCCCAACTCATCCCACCACCACCACCCCATGGCTTCCCACACTTGGTGTCCATACGTTTGTTCTCTACCTCTGTGTCTCTATTTCTTCCCTGCAAACCAGTTCATCTGTACCATTTTTAGGCTCCACATATATGCATTAATATACAATATTTGTTTTCCTCTTTCTGACTTACTTCATTCTGTATGACAGTCTCTCGATCCATCGATGTCTCTACAAATGACCCAGTTTCATTCCTTTTAATGGCCGAGTAATATTCCATTTTATATATGTACCACATCTTTATCCATTCATCTGTCTGTGGGCATTTAGGTTGCTTCCATTACCTGGCTATTGTAAATAGTGCTGCAACGAACATTGTGGTGAATGTGCCTTTTTGAAATACGGTTTTCTCTGGGTATATGCCCAGAAGTGGGATTGCTGGATCAGATGGTAATTCTATTTCTAGTTTTTTTAAGGAAACTCCATACTGTTCTCCATAGTGACTGTATCAATTTACATTCCCATCAATAGTGGAAGAGGGCTCCTTTTGTCCACACCCTCCCCAGAATTGGTTGTTTGTAGATTTTCTGATGATGCCGATTCTAACAGGTGTGAGGTGATACCTCATTGTAGTTTTGATTTGCATTTCTCTAATAATTACTGCTGTTGAGCAGCTTTTCATGTGCGTCTTGGCCATCTCTGTGTCTCCTTTGAAGAAACGTCTCTTTAGATCTTCTGCCCATTTTTTTGGGTTGTTTGTTTTCTTAATATTAAGCTGCATGAGCTGTTTATATATATTGGAGATTAAACCTCTGTCCATTGATTCGTCTGCAACGATTTTCGCCCATTCTGAGGGATGCCTTTTTCCATTCCCGTGTTTTTTAACAAAAAAGGAAAGAAAGGAAAAGAAGCAGAACACTAATGTGCGTAAAATATGCCTTTTGAAACGGTCGTTTTGAAATATGGACGTCCTTTGAAATTTTTGGTCGATATGTGACCCCAGGATTTGTTTTCAGGGCAGGTGTCATTTACAGGCCTGCAATGATTTTGAATATCAACTGACCATTAGCGTTGGGATTAAAGCTGCTGTTGTGTGAAACGGCCACAAGGTGGCAGCAGTTCACCCTTACCAAATCTGGTTACTAGGGCAAGAGAGCCTCAGTGGAAGTGGTGTTCTAGATTGGAGTTTAGAATGGAATGTGCCAGGAGAAAGCCCCTCACGTTTGTCTCACTACTTCTTGTTCGTGTTTTTAATTTAATTTTTTTTATTTTTTATTACAGCAAGTTTGATTACAATGTTTGGCTTGTTGTAGGTGTGGAAGATGTGGTTCTTTTACACATATACAGATGACTGTTCTTCTTGGGATCCTTTTCCCATGTACGTTATGACAGAATGTTGAGTAGTCCTCTCTTGGTATTCTGTAGGTCTTTGGTGATTATATATGTCACCTGTGTTTGTATATGTCTGTTAACCCCGATATCGTAATGAAACCAATCCTCACACCTTTCCATTGGTGAACCATAAGTTTGTTTAATGAATCTGTGATTGCCCTTCTCCGTGGAAATATCTGCCCTGGTATCCATTTTTAGGTAACACCTCTAAGTGATATGATATGGTATGTGTCTTTCACTTTCTGACTTACTACAAGTCACGTGATTACTTCTAGACTCATCTACGGTGCTGCAAATGGCATTGTGTCCTTTTTTCCCTTGGCTTCTCTTCTGCCTTAGCGGGGTCCATTTTCAACAATGTGATTCCCTGAGGGTTGTGGATTAGCTGACCTGGGCAGCCTTACCCTGCCGGCCCGCCCTCCCCAGGTGTGCCTCGTTGAGGTCAATATAAACAGAGCTCCAGGCAGCAATAGCCCCTGAAGCTGTGCCTGACTCCATATTCTCTGCCCCGTCAGCAGTCTCGGGGCTGTGCTGGTGGGAGGGAGTGAGGGGCCACAGCTTTGTGGGTGGCCCGGTGTGAGTGGGGTTCTGCTGGCCTTTCTGCAGGAGTTGCCAGGCTGCCGCCTGTAAAGAAGAGGATGTGTCACCCATACCTTCCGCTGGAATTTCTCTCCGGACAGAGGTGAGGAAGGAAAAAAGCAGTGGGGGCCGGGACAGGAGGGGTATCTCAGGCAGGGCAATGGAAAGCTTCTGGAAGAGCGCCAGGGTCCAGGACCACGCTGGCTGGCCTGCAGGCACCAAGTTGGCCTGCGTGCTGTCGCTGGTGTGGCTCCACGGTCCTTCCTCTAGGCTTTCAAGCCCTTGTACATATTCAGGTGTTTTACCTGGAAAGGGTGGGAACAGTTCAGCAGCAGCTGGCCTGGGGCTCAGCTCACGTTTACTCACAGATGCCTCGGCACGGTCCCCCAGCTTTGCAATGAGGACGCTCCTTGCGTGGGGGTTGGGTTGCTGGCTGTATGGGAGATGGTTCCCCACCTCTGACCAATTTCAGAAATGTTTACCACTGGAGCAAGTGCCGTGATAGGGTTTTCCTCTGTATAACTCGTGGGTTCACTTTTTTTTCTTTTATGTTTCAAGTTAGATGTTATTCCTCTTTTATGTATTTATAGATATAAGCATGGAAATAATTCATTCCTATAAATACATCTGTGTGACGGGAAGAACTTTTTTCTGTTTTATTTTTAAATTTTATTTTTTAAAATTTTGAAATTTTATTTATTTTTTTATACAGCACGTTATTATTAGTTATGTATTTTATGCATATACATGTATACAGGTCAATCCCAAACTCCCAACTCATCCCACCACCACCACCCCATGGCTTCCCACACTTGGTGTCCATACGTTTGTTCTCTACCTCTGTGTCTCTATTTCTTCCCTGCAAACCAGTTCATCTGTACCATTTTTAGGCTCCACATATATGCATTAATATACAATATTTGTTTTCCTCTTTCTGACTTACTTCATTCTGTATGACAGTCTCTCGATCCATCGATGTCTCTACAAATGACCCAGTTTCATTCCTTTTTATGGCCGAGTCATATTCCATTTTATATATGTACCACATCTTTATCCATTCATCTGTCTGTGGGCATTTAGGTTGCTTCCATTACCTGGCTATTGTAAATAGTGCTGCAACGAACATTGTGGTGAATGTGCCTTTTTGAAATACGGTTTTCTCTGGGTATATGCCCAGAAGTGGGATTGCTGGATCAGATGGTAATTCTATTTCTAGTATTTTTAAGGAAACTCCATACTGTTCTCCATAGTGACTGTATCAATTTACATTCCCACCAATAGTGGAAGAGGGCTCCTTTTGTCCACACCCTCCCCAGAATTGGTTGTTTGTAGATTTTCTGATGATGCCGATTCTAACAGGTGTGAGGTGATACCTCATTGTAGTTTTGATTTGCATTTCTCTAATAATTACTGCTGTTGAGCAGCTTTTCATGTGCGTCTTGGCCATCTCTGTGTCTCCTTTGAAGAAACGTCTCTTTAGATCTTCTGCCCATTTTTTTGGGTTGTTTGTTTTCTTAATATTAAGCTGCATGAGCTGTTTATATATATTGGAGATTAAACCTCTGTCCATTGATTCGTCTGCAACGATTTTCGCCCATTCTGAGGGATGCCTTTTTCCATTCCCGTGTTTTTTAACAAAAAAGGAAAGAAAGGAAAAGAAGCAGAACACTAATGTGCGTAAAATATGCCTTTTGAAACGGTCGTTTTGAAATATGGACGTCCTTTGAAATTTTTGGTCGATATGTGACCCCAGGATTTGTTTTCAGGGCAGGTGTCATTTACAGGCCTGCAATGATTTTGAATATCAACTGACCATTAGCGTTGGGATTAAAGCTGCTGTTGTGTGAAACGGCCACAAGGTGGCAGCAGTTCACCCTTACCAAATCTGGTTACTAGGGCAAGAGAGCCTCAGTGGAAGTGGTGTTCTAGATTGGAGTTTAGAATGGAATGTGCCAGGAGAAAGCCCCTCACGTTTGTCTCACTACTTCTTGTTCGTGTTTTTAATTTAATTTTTTTTATTTTTTATTACAGCAAGTTTGATTACAATGTTTGGCTTGTTGTAGGTGTGGAAGATGTGGTTCTTTTACACATATACAGATGACTGTTCTTCTTGGGATCCTTTTCCCATGTACGTTATGACAGAATGTTGAGTAGTCCTCTCTTGGTATTCTGTAGGTCTTTGGTGATTATATATGTCACCTGTGTTTGTATATGTCTGTTAACCCCGATATCGTAATGAAACCAATCCTCACACCTTTCCATTGGTGAACCATAAGTTTGTTTAATGAATCTGTGATTGCCCTTCTCCGTGGAAATATCTGCCCTGGTATCCATTTTTAGGTAACACCTCTAAGTGATATGATATGGTATGTGTCTTTCACTTTCTGACTTACTACAAGTCACGTGATTACTTCTAGACTCATCTACGGTGCTGCAAATGGCATTGTGTCCTTTTTTCCCTTGGCTTCTCTTCTGCCTTAGCGGGGTCCATTTTCAACAATGTGATTCCCTGAGGGTTGTGGATTAGCTGACCTGGGCAGCCTTACCCTGCCGGCCCGCCCTCCCCAGGTGTGCCTCGTTGAGGTCAATATAAACAGAGCTCCAGGCAGCAATAGCCCCTGAAGCTGTGCCTGACTCCATATTCTCTGCCCCGTCAGCAGTCTCGGGGCTGTGCTGGTGGGAGGGAGTGAGGGGCCACAGCTTTGTGGGTGGCCCGGTGTGAGTGGGGTTCTGCTGGCCTTTCTGCAGGAGTTGCCAGGCTGCCGCCTGTAAAGAAGAGGATGTGTCACCCATACCTTCCGCTGGAATTTCTCTCCGGACAGAGGTGAGGAAGGAAAAAAGCAGTGGGGGCCGGGACAGGAGGGGTATCTCAGGCAGGGCAATGGAAAGCTTCTGGAAGAGCGCCAGGGTCCAGGACCACGCTGGCTGGCCTGCAGGCACCAAGTTGGCCTGCGTGCTGTCGCTGGTGTGGCTCCACGGTCCTTCCTCTAGGCTTTCAAGCCCTTGTACATATTCAGGTGTTTTACCTGGAAAGGGTGGGAACAGTTCAGCAGCAGCTGGCCTGGGGCTCAGCTCACGTTTACTCACAGATGCCTCGGCACGGTCCCCCAGCTTTGCAATGAGGACGCTCCTTGCGTGGGGGTTGGGTTGCTGGCTGTATGGGAGATGGTTCCCCACCTCTGACCAATTTCAGAAATGTTTACCACTGGAGCAAGTGCCGTGATAGGGTTTTCCTCTGTATAACTCGTGGGTTCACTTTTTTTTCTTTTATGTTTCAAGTTAGATGTTATACCTCTTTTATGTATTTATAGATATAAGCATGGAAATAATTCATTCCTATAAATACATCTGTGTGACGGGAAGAACTTTTTTCTGTTTTATTTTTAAATTTTATTTTTTAAAATTTTGAAATTTTATTTATTTTTTTATACAGCACGTTATTATTAGTTATGTATTTTATGCATATACATGTATACAGGTCAATCCCAAACTCCCAACTCATCCCACCACCACCACCCCATGGCTTCCCACACTTGGTGTCCATACGTTTGTTCTCTACCTCTGTGTCTCTATTTCTTCCCTGCAAACCAGTTCATCTGTACCATTTTTAGGCTCCACATATATGCATTAATATACAATATTTGTTTTCCTCTTTCTGACTTACTTCATTCTGTATGACAGTCTCTCGATCCATCGATGTCTCTACAAATGACCCAGTTTCATTCCTTTTTATGGCCGAGTCATATTCCATTTTATATATGTACCACATCTTTATCCATTCATCTGTCTGTGGGCATTTAGGTTGCTTCCATTACCTGGCTATTGTAAATAGTGCTGCAACGAACATTGTGGTGAATGTGCCTTTTTGAAATACGGTTTTCTCTGGGTATATGCCCAGAAGTGGGATTGCTGGATCAGATGGTAATTCTATTTCTAGTATTTTTAAGGAAACTCCATACTGTTCTCCATAGTGACTGTATCAATTTACATTCCCACCAATAGTGGAAGAGGGCTCCTTTTGTCCACACCCTCCCCAGAATTGGTTGTTTGTAGATTTTCTGATGATGCCGATTCTAACAGGTGTGAGGTGACACCTCATTGTAGTTTTGATTTGCATTTCTCTAATAATTAGTGCTGTTGAGCAGCTTTTCATGTGCGTCTTGGCCATCTCTGTGTCTCCTTTGAAGAAACGTCTCTTTAGATCTTCTGCCCATTTTTTTGGGGTTGTTTGTTTTTTTAATATTAAGCTGCATGAGCTGTTTATATATATTGGAGATTAAACCTCTGTCCATTGATTCGTCTGCAACGATTTTCGCCCATTCTGAGGGATGCCTTTTTCCATTCCCGTGTTTTTTAACAAAAAAGGAAAGAAAGGAAAAGAAGCAGAACACTAATGTGCGTAAAATATGCCTTTTGAAACGGTCGTTTTGAAATATGGACGTCCTTTGAAATTTTTGGTCGATATGTGACCCCAGGATTTGATTTCAGGGCAGGTGTCATTTACAGGCCTGCAATGATTTTGAATATCAACTGACCATTAGCGTTGGGATTAAAGCTGCTGTTGTGTGAAACGGCCACAAGGTGGCAGCAGTTCACCCTTACCAAATCTGGTTACTAGGGCAAGAGAGCCTCAGTGGAAGTGGTGTTCTAGATTGGAGTTTAGAATGGAATGTGCCAGGAGAAAGCCCCTCACGTTTGTCTCACTACTTCTTGTTCGTGTTTTTAATTTAATTGTTTTTATTTTTTATTACAGCAAGTTTGATTACAATGTTTGGCTTGTTGTAGGTGTGGAAGATGTGGTTCTTTTACACATATACAGATGACTGTTCTTCTTGGGATCCTTTTCCCATGTACGTTATGACAGAATGTTGAGTAGTCCTCTCTTGGTATTCTGTAGGTCTTTGGTGATTATATATGTCACCTGTGTTTGTATATGTCTGTTAACCCCGATATCGTAATGAAACCAATCCTCACACCTTTCCATTGGTGAACCATAAGTTTGTTTAATGAATCTGTGATTGCCCTTCTCCGTGGAAATATCTGCCCTGGTATCCATTTTTAGGTAACACCTATAAGTGATATGATATGATATGTGTCTTTCACTTTCTGACTTACTACAAGTCACGTGATTACTTCTAGACTCATCTACGGTGCTGCAAATGGCATTGTGTCCTTTTTTCCCTTGGCTTCTCTTCTGCCTTAGCGGGGTCCATTTTCAACAATGTGATTCCCTGAGGGTTGTGGATTAGCTGACCTGGGCAGCCTTACCCTGCCGGCCCGCCCTCCCCATGTGTGCCTCGTTGAGGTCAATATAAACAGAGCTCCAGGCAGCAATAGCCCCTGAAGCTGTGCCTGACTCCATATTCTCTGCCCCGTCAGCAGTCTCGGGGCTGTGCTGGTGGGAGGGAGTGAGGGGCCACAGCTTTGTGGGTGGCCCGGTGTGAGTGGGGTTCTGCTGGCCTTTCTGCAGGAGTTGCCAGGCTGCCGCCTGTAAAGAAGAGGATGTGTCACCCATACCTTCCGCTGGAATTTCTCTCCGGACAGAGGTGAGGAAGGAAAAAAGCAGTGGGGGCCGGGACAGGAGGGGTATCTCAGGCAGGGCAATGGAAAGCTTCTGGAAGAGCGCCAGGGTCCAGGACCACGCTGGCTGGCCTGCAGGCACCAAGTTGGCCTGTGTGCTGTCGCTGGTGTGGCTCCACGGTCCTTCCTCTAGGCTTTCAAGCCCTTGTACATATTCAGGTGTTTTACCTGGAAAGGGTGGGAACAGTTCAGCAGCAGCTGGCCTGGGGCTCAGCTCACGTTTACTCACAGATGCCTCGGCACGGTCCCCCAGCTTTGCAATGAGGACGCTCCTTGCGTGGGGGTTGGGTTGCTGGCTGTATGGGAGAAGGTTCCCCACCTCTGACCAATTTCAGAATTGTTTACCACTGGAGCAAGTGCCGTGATAGGGTTTTCCTCTGTATAACTCGTGGGTTCACTTTTTTTTCTTTTATGTTTCAAGTTAGATGTTATTCCTCTTTTATGTATTTATAGATATAAGCATGGAAATAATTCATTCCTATAAATACATCTGTGTGACGGGAAGAACTTTTTTCTGTTTTATTTTTAAATTTTATTTTTTAAAATTTTGAAATTTTTTTTATTTTTTTATACAGCACGTTATTATTAGTTATGTATTTTATGCATATACATGTATACAGGTCAATCCCAAACTCCCAACTCATCCCACCACCACCACCCCATGGCTTCCCACACTTGGTGTCCTTACGTTTGTACTCTACCTCTGTGTCTCTATTTCTTCCCTGCAAACCAGTTCATCTGTACCATTTTTAGGCTCCACATATATGCATTAATATACAATATTTGTTTTCCTCTTTCTGACTTACTTCATTCTGTATGACAGTCTCTCGATCCATCGATGTCTCTACAAATGACCCAGTTTCATTCCTTTTTATGGCCGAGTCATATTCCATTTTATATATGTACCACATCTTTATCCATTCATCTGTCTGTGGGCATTTAGGTTGCTTCCATTACCTGGCTATTGTAAATAGTGCTGCAACGAACATTGTGGTGAATGTGCCTTTTTGAAATACGGTTTTCTCTGGGTATATGCCCAGAAGTGGGATTGCTGGATCAGATGGTAATTCTATTTCTAGTATTTTTAAGGAAACTCCATACTGTTCTCCATAGTGACTGTATCAATTTACATTCCCACCAATAGTGGAAGAGGGCTCCTTTTGTCCACACCCTCCCCAGAATTGGTTGTTTGTAGATTTTCTGATGATGCCGATTCTAACAGGTGTGAGGTGATACCTCATTGTAGTTTTGATTTGCATTTCTCTAATAATTAGTGCTGTTGAGCAGCTTTTCATGTGCGTCTTGGCCATCTCTGTGTCTCCTTTGAAGAAACGTCTCTTTAGATCTTCTGCCCATTTTTTTTGGGTTGTTTGTTTTTTTAATATTAAGCTGCATGAGCTGTTTATATATATTGGAGATTAAACCTCTGTCCATTGATTCGTCTGCAACGATTTTCGCCCATTCTGAGGGATGCCTTTTTCCATTCCCGTGTTTTTTAACAAAAAAGGAAAGAAAGGAAAAGAAGCAGAACACTAATGTGCGTAAAATATGCCTTTTGAAACGGTCGTTTTGAAATATGGACGTCCTTTGAAATTTTTGGTCGATATGTGACCCCAGGATTTGTTTTCAGGGCAGGTGTCATTTACAGGCCTGCAATGATTTTGAATATCAACTGACCATTAGCGTTGGGATTAAAGCTGCTGTTGTGTGAAACGGCCACAAGGTGGCAGCAGTTCACCCTTACCAAATCTGGTTACTAGGGCAAGAGAGCCTCAGTGGAAGTGGTGTTCTAGATTGGAGTTTAGAATGGAATGTGCCAGGAGAAAGCCCCTCACGTTTGTCTCACTACTTCTTGTTCGTGTTTTTAATTTAATTTTTTTTTATTTTTTATTACAGCAAGTTTGATTACAATGTTTGGCTTGTTGTAGGTGTGGAAGATGTGGTTCTTTTACACATATACAGATGACTGTTCTTCTTGGGATCCTTTTCCCATGTACGTTATGACAGAATGTTGAGTAGTCCTCTCTTGGTATTCTGTAGGTCTTTGGTGATTATATATGTCACCTGTGTTTGTATATGTCTGTTAACCCCGATATCGTAATGAAACCAATCCTCACACCTTTCCATTGGTGAACCATAAGTTTGTTTAATGAATCTGTGATTGCCCTTCTCCGTGGAAATATCTGCCCTGGTATCCATTTTTAGGTAACACCTCTAAGTGATATGATATGGTATGTGTCTTTCACTTTCTGACTTACTACAAGTCACGTGATTACTTCTAGACTCATCTACGGTGCTGCAAATGGCATTGTGTCCTTTTTTCCCTTGGCTTCTCTTCTGCCTTAGCGGGGTCCATTTTCAACAATGTGATTCCCTGAGGGTTGTGGATTAGCTGACCTGGGCAGCCTTACCCTGCCGGCCCGCCCTCCCCAGGTGTGCCTCGTTGAGGTCAATATAAACAGAGCTCCAGGCAGCAATAGCCCCTGAAGCTGTGCCTGACTCCATATTCTCTGCCCCGTCAGCAGTCTCGGGGCTGTGCTGGTGGGAGGGAGTGAGGGGCCACAGCTTTGTGGGTGGCCCGGTGTGAGTGGGGTTCTGCTGGCCTTTCTGCAGGAGTTGCCAGGCTGCCGCCTGTAAAGAAGAGGATGTGTCACCCATACCTTCCGCTGGAATTTCTCTCCGGACAGAGGTGAGGAAGGAAAAAAGCAGTGGGGGCCGGGACAGGAGGGGTATCTCAGGCAGGGCAATGGAAAGCTTCTGGAAGAGCGCCAGGGTCCAGGACCACGCTGGCTGGCCTGCAGGCACCAAGTTGGCCTGTGTGCTGTCGCTGGTGTGGCTCCACGGTCCTTCCTCTAGGCTTTCAAGCCCTTGTACATATTCAGGTGTTTTACCTGGAAAGGGTGGGAACAGTTCAGCAGCAGCTGGCCTGGGGCTCAGCTCACGTTTACTCACAGATGCCTCGGCACGGTCCCCCAGCTTTGCAATGAGGACGCTCCTTGCGTGGGGGTTGGGTTGCTGGCTGTATGGGAGAAGGTTCCCCACCTCTGACCAATTTCAGAATTGTTTACCACTGGAGCAAGTGCCGTGATAGGGTTTTCCTCTGTATAACTCGTGGGTTCACTTTTTTTTCTTTTATGTTTCAAGTTAGATGTTATTCCTCTTTTATGTATTTATAGATATAAGCATGGAAATAATTCATTCCTATAAATACATCTGTGTGACGGGAAGAACTTTTTTCTGTTTTATTTTTAAATTTTATTTTTTAAAATTTTGAAATTTTATTTATTTTTTTATACAGCACGTTATTATTAGTTATGTATTTTATGCATATACATGTATACAGGTCAATCCCAAACTCCCAACTCATCCCACCACCACCACCCCATGGCTTCCCACACTTGGTGTCCATACGTTTGTACTCTACCTCTGTGTCTCTATTTCTTCCCTGCAAACCAGTTCATCTGTACCATTTTTAGGCTCCACATATATGCATTAATATACAATATTTGTTTTCCTCTTTCTGACTTACTTCATTCTGTATGACAGTCTCTCGATCCATCGATGTCTCTACAAATGACCCAGTTTCATTCCTTTTTATGGCCGAGTCATATTCCATTTTATATATGTACCACATCTTTATCCATTCATCTGTCTGTGGGCATTTAGGTTGCTTCCATTACCTGGCTATTGTAAATAGTGCTGCAACGAACATTGTGGTGAATGTGCCTTTTTGCAATACGGTTTTCTCTGGGTATATGCCCAGAAGTGGGATTGCTGGATCAGATGGTAATTCTATTTCTAGTATTTTTAAGGAAACTCCATACTGTTCTCCATAGTGACTGTATCAATTTACATTCCCACCAATAGTGGAAGAGGGCTCCTTTTGTCCACACCCTCCCCAGAATTGGTTGTTTGTAGATTTTCTGATGATGCCGATTCTAACAGGTGTGAGGTGATACCTCATTGTAGTTTTGATTTGCATTTCTCTAATAATTAGTGCTGTTGAGCAGCTTTTCATGTGCGTCTTGGCCATCTCTGTGTCTCCTTTGAAGAAACGTCTCTTTAGATCTTCTGCCCATTTTTTTGGGGTTGTTTGTTTTTTTAATATTAAGCTGCATGAGCTGTTTATATATATTGGAGATTAAACCTCTGTCCATTGATTCGTCTGCAACGATTTTCGCCCATTCTGAGGGATGCCTTTTTCCATTCCCGTGTTTTTTAACAAAAAAGGAAAGAAAGGAAAAGAAGCAGAACACTAATGTGCGTAAAATATGCCTTTTGAAACGGTCGTTTTGAAATATGGACGTCCTTTGAAATTTTTGGTCGATATGTGACCCCAGGATTTGTTTTCAGGGCAGGTGTCATTTACAGGCCTGCAATGATTTTGAATATCAACTGACCATTAGCGTTGGGATTAAAGCTGCTGTTGTGTGAAACGGCCACAAGGTGGCAGCAGTTCACCCTTACCAAATCTGGTTACTAGGGCAAGAGAGCCTCAGTGGAAGTGGTGTTCTAGATTGGAGTTTAGAATGGAATGTGCCAGGAGAAAGCCCCTCACGTTTGTCTCACTACTTCTTGTTCGTGTTTTTAATTTAATTTTTTTTATTTTTTATTACAGCAAGTTTGATTACAATGTTTGGCTTGTTGTAGGTGTGGAAGATGTGGTTCTTTTACACATATACAGATGACTGTTCTTCTTGGGATCCTTTTCCCATGTACGTTATGACAGAATGTTGAGTAGTCCTCTCTTGGTATTCTGTAGGTCTTTGGTGATTATATATGTCACCTGTGTTTGTATATGTCTGTTAACCCCGATATCGTAATGAAACCAATCCTCACACCTTTCCATTGGTGAACCATAAGTTTGTTTAATGAATCTGTGATTGCCCTTCTCCGTGGAAATATCTGCCCTGGTATCCATTTTTAGGTAACACCTCTAAGTGATATGATATGATATGTGTCTTTCACTTTCTGACTTACTACAAGTCACGTGATTACTTCTAGACTCATCTACGGTGCTGCAAATGGCATTGTGTCCTTTTTTCCCTTGGCTTCTCTTCTGCCTTAGCGGGGTCCATTTTCAACAATGTGATTCCCTGAGGGTTGTGGATTAGCTGACCTGGGCAGCCTTACCCTGCCGGCCCGCCCTCCCCAGGTGTGCCTCGTTGAGGTCAATATAAACAGAGCTCCAGGCAGCAATAGCCCCTGAAGCTGTGCCTGACTCCATATTCTCTGCCCCGTCAGCAGTCTCGGGGCTGTGCTGGTGGGAGGGAGTGAGGGGCCACAGCTTTGTGGGTGGCCCGGTGTGAGTGGGGTTCTGCTGGCCTTTCTGCAGGAGTTGCCAGGCTGCCGCCTGTAAAGAAGAGGATGTGTCACCCATACCTTCCGCTGGAATTTCTCTCCGGACAGAGGTGAGGAAGGAAAAAAGCAGTGGGGGCCGGGACAGGAGGGGTATCTCAGGCAGGGCAATGGAAAGCTTCTGGAAGAGCGCCAGGGTCCAGGACCACGCTGGCTGGCCTGCAGGCACCAAGTTGGCCTGTGTGCTGTCGCTGGTGTGGCTCCACGGTCCTTCCTCAAGGCTTTCAAGCCCTTGTACATATTCAGGTGTTTTACCTGGAAAGGGTGGGAACAGTTCAGCAGCAGCTGGCCTGGGGCTCAGCTCACGTTTACTCACAGATGCCTCGGCACGGTCCCCCAGCTTTGCAATGAGGACGCTCCTTGCGTGGGGGTTGGGTTGCTGGCTGTATGGGAGAAGGTTCCCCACCTCTGACCAATTTCAGAATTGTTTACCACTGGAGCAAGTGCCGTGATAGGGTTTTCCTCTGTATAACTCGTGGGTTCACTTTTTTTTCTTTTATGTTTCAAGTTAGATGTTATTCCTCTTTTATGTATTTATAGATATAAGCATGGAAATAATTCATTCCTATAAATACATCTGTGTGACGGGAAGAACTTTTTTCTGTTTTATTTTTAAATTTTATTTTTTAAAATTTTGAAATTTTATTTATTTTTTTATACAGCACGTTATTATTAGTTATGTATTTTATGCATATACATGTATACAGGTCAATCCCAAACTCCCAACTCATCCCACCACCACCACCCCATGGCTTCCCACACTTGGTGTCCATACGTTTGTACTCTACCTCTGTGTCTCTATTTCTTCCCTGCAAACCAGTTCATCTGTACCATTTTTAGGCTCCACATATATGCATTAATATACAATATTTGTTTTCCTCTTTCTGACTTACTTCATTCTGTATGACAGTCTCTCGATCCATCGATGTCTCTACAAATGACCCAGTTTCATTCCTTTTTATGGCCGAGTCATATTCCATTTTATATATGTACCACATCTTTATCCATTCATCTGTCTGTGGGCATTTAGGTTGCTTCCATTACCTGGCTATTGTAAATAGTGCTGCAACGAACATTGTGGTGAATGTGCCTTTTTGAAATACGGTTTTCTCTGGGTATATGCCCAGAAGTGGGATTGCTGGATCAGATGGTAATTCTATTTCTAGTATTTTTAAGGAAACTCCATACTGTTCTCCATAGTGACTGTATCAATTTACATTCCCACCAATAGTGGAAGAGGGCTCCTTTTGTCCACACCCTCCCCAGAATTGGTTGTTTGTAGATTTTCTGATGATGCCGATTCTAACAGGTGTGAGGTGATACCTCATTGTAGTTTTGATTTGCATTTCTCTAATAATTAGTGCTGTTGAGCAGCTTTTCATGTGCGTCTTGGCCATCTCTGTGTCTCCTTTGAAGAAACGTCTCTTTAGATCTTCTGCCCATTTTTTTGGGGTTGTTTGTTTTTTTAATATTAAGCTGCATGAGCTGTTTATATATATTGGAGATTAAACCTCTGTCCATTGATTCGTCTGCAACGATTTTCGCCCATTCTGAGGGATGCCTTTTTCCATTCCCGTGTTTTTTAACAAAAAAGGAAAGAAAGGAAAAGAAGCAGAACACTAATGTGCGTAAAATATGCCTTTTGAAACGGTCGTTTTGAAATATGGACGTCCTTTGAAATTTTTGGTCGATATGTGACCCCAGGATTTGTTTTCAGGGCAGGTGTCATTTACAGGCCTGCAATGATTTTGAATATCAACTGACCATTAGCGTTGGGATTAAAGCTGCTGTTGTGTGAAACGGCCACAAGGTGGCAGCAGTTCACCCTTACCAAATCTGGTTACTAGGGCAAGAGAGCCTCAGTGGAAGTGGTGTTCTAGATTGGAGTTTAGAATGGAATGTGCCAGGAGAAAGCCCCTCACGTTTGTCTCACTACTTCTTGTTCGTGTTTTTAATTTAATTTTTTTTTATTTTTTATTACAGCAAGTTTGATTACAATGTTTGGCTTGTTGTAGGTGTGGAAGATGTGGTTCTTTTACACATATACAGATGACTGTTCTTCTTGGGATCCTTTTCCCATGTACGTTATGACAGAATGTTGAGTAGTCCTCTCTTGGTATTCTGTAGGCCTTGGTGATTATATATGTCACCTGTGTTTGTATATGTCTGTTAACCCCGATATCGTAATGAAACCAATCCTCACACCTTTCCATTGGTGAACCATAAGTTTGTTTAATGAATCTGTGATTGCCCTTCTCCGTGGAAATATCTGCCCTGGTATCCATTTTTAGGTAACACCTCTAAGTGATATGATATGATATGTGTCTTTCACTTTCTGACTTACTACAAGTCACGTGATTACTTCTAGACTCATCTACGGTGCTGCAAATGGCATTGTGTCCTTTTTTCCCTTGGCTTCTCTTCTGCCTTAGCGGGGTCCATTTTCAACAATGTGATTCCCTGAGGGTTGTGGATTATCTGACCTGGGCAGCCTTACCCTGCCGGCCCGCCCTCCCCAGGTGTGCCTCGTTGAGGTCAATATAAACAGAGCTCCAGGCAGCAATAGCCCCTGAAGCTGTGCCTGACTCCATATTCTCTGCCCCGTCAGCAGTCTCGGGGCTGTGCTGGTGGGAGGGAGTGAGGGGCCACAGCTTTGTGGGTGGCCCGGTGTGAGTGGGGTTCTGCTGGCCTTTCTGCAGGAGTTGCCAGGCTGCCGCCTGTAAAGAAGAGGATGTGTCACCCATACCTTCCGCTGGAATTTCTCTCCGGACAGAGGTGAGGAAGGAAAAAAGCAGTGGGGGCCGGGACAGGAGGGGTATCTCAGGCAGGGCAATGGAAAGCTTCTGGAAGAGCGCCAGGGTCCAGGACCACGCTGGCTGGCCTGCAGGCACCAAGTTGGCCTGCGTGCTGTCGCTGGTGTGGCTCCACGGTCCTTCCTCTAGGCTTTCAAGCCCTTGTACATATTCAGGTGTTTTACCTGGAAAGGGTGGGAACAGTTCAGCAGCAGCTGGCCTGGGGCTCAGCTCACGTTTACTCACAGATGCCTCGGCACGGTCCCCCAGCTTTGCAATGAGGACGCTCCTTGCGTGGGGGTTGGGTTGCTGGCTGTATGGGAGATGGTTCCCCACCTCTGACCAATTTCAGAATTGTTTACCACTGGAGCAAGTGCCGTGATAGGATTTCCTCTGTATAACTCGTGGGTTCACTTTTTTTTTCTTTTATGTTTCAAGTTAGATGTTATTCCTCTTTTATGTATTTATAGATATAAGCATGGAAATAATTCATTCCTATAAATACATCTGTGTGATGGGAAGAACTTTTTTCTGTTTTATTTTTAAATTTTATTTTTTAAAATTTTGAAATTTTATTTATTTTTTTATACAGCACGTTATTATTAGTTATGTATTTTATGCATATACATGTATACAGGTCAATCCCAAACTCCCAACTCATCCCACCACCACCACCCCATGGCTTCCCACACTTGGTGTCCATACGTTTGTTCTCTACCTCTGTGTCTCTATTTCTTCCCTGCAAACCAGTTCATCTGTACCATTTTTAGGCTCCACATATATGCATTAATATACAATATTTGTTTTCCTCTTTCTGACTTACTTCATTCTGTATGACAGTCTCTCGATCCATCGATGTCTCTACAAATGACCCAGTTTCATTCCTTTTTATGGCCGAGTCATATTCCATTTTATATATGTACCACATCTTTATCCATTCATCTGTCTGTGGGCATTTAGGTTGCTTCCATTACCTGGCTATTGTAAAGAGTGCTGCAACGAACATTGTGGCGAATGTGCCTTTTTGAAATACGGTTTTCTCTGGGTATATGCCCAGAAGTGGGATTGCTGGATTAGATGGTAATTCTATTTCTAGTATTTTTAAGGAAACTCCATACTGTTCTCCATAGTGACTGTATCAATTTACATTCCCACCAATAGTGGAAGAGGGCTCCTTTTGTCCACACCCTCCCCAGAATTGGTTGTTTGTAGATTTTCTGATGATGCCGATTCTAACAGGTGTGAGGTGATACCTCATTGTAGTTTTGATTTGCATTTCTCTAATAATTAGTGCTGTTGAGCAGCTTTTCATGTGCGTCTTGGCCATCTCTGTGTCTCCTTTGAAGAAACGTCTCTTTAGATCTTCTGCCCATTTTTTTGGGGTTGTTTGTTTTTTTAATATTAAGCTGCATGAGCTGTTTATATATATTGGAGATTAAACCTCTGTCCATTGATTCGTCTGCAACGATTTTCGCCCATTCTGAGGGATGCCTTTTTCCATTCCCGTGTTTTTTAACAAAAAAGGAAAGAAAGGAAAAGAAGCAGAACACTAATGTGCGTAAAATATGCCTTTTGAAACGGTCGTTTTGAAATATGGACGTCCTTTGAAATTTTTGGTCGATATGTGACCCCAGGATTTGTTTTCAGGGCAGGTGTCATTTACAGGCCTGCAATGATTTTGAATATCAACTGACCATTAGCGTTGGGATTAAAGCTGCTGTTGTGTGAAACGGCCACAAGGTGGCAGCAGTTCACCCTTACCAAATCTGGTTACTAGGGCAAGAGAGCCTCAGTGGAAGTGGTGTTCTAGATTGGAGTTTAGAATGGAATGTGCCAGGAGAAAGCCCCTCACGTTTGTCTCACTACTTCTTGTTCGTGTTTTTAATTTAATTTTTTTTTATTTTTTATTACAGCAAGTTTGATTACAATGTTTGGCTTGTTGTAGGTGTGGAAGATGTGGTTCTTTTACACATATACAGATGACTGTTCTTCTTGGGATCCTTTTCCCATGTACGTTATGACAGAATGTTGAGTAGTCCTCTCTTGGTATTCTGTAGGTCTTTGGTGATTATATATGTCACCTGTGTTTGTATATGTCTGTTAACCCCGATATCGTAATGAAACCAATCCTCACACCTTTCCATTGGTGAACCATAAGTTTGTTTAATGAATCTGTGATTGCCCTTCTCCGTGGAAATATCTGCCCTGGTATCCATTTTTAGGTAACACCTCTAAGTGATATGATATGATATGTGTCTTTCACTTTCTGACTTACTACAAGTCACGTGATTACTTCTAGACTCATCTACGGTGCTGCAAATGGCATTGTGTCCTTTTTTCCCTTGGCTTCTCTTCTGCCTTAGCGGGGTCCATTTTCAACAATGTGATTCCCTGAGGGTTGTGGATTAGCTGACCTGGGCAGCCTTACCCTGCCGGCCCGCCCTCCCCAGGTGTGCCTCGTTGAGGTCAATATAAACAGAGCTCCAGGCAGCAATAGCCCCTGAAGCTGTGCCTGACTCCATATTCTCTGCCCCGTCAGCAGTCTCGGGGCTGTGCTGGTGGGAGGGAGTGAGGGGCCACAGCTTTGTGGGTGGCCCGGTGTGAGTGGGGTTCTGCTGGCCTTTCTGCAGGAGTTGCCAGGCTGCCGCCTGTAAAGAAGAGGATGTGTCACCCATACCTTCCGCTGGAATTTCTCTCCGGACAGAGGTGAGGAAGGAAAAAAGCAGTGGGGGCCGGGACAGGAGGGGTATCTCAGGCAGGGCAATGGAAAGCTTCTGGAAGAGCGCCAGGGTCCAGGACCACGCTGGCTGGCCTGCAGGCACCAAGTTGGCCTGCGTGCTGTCGCTGGTGTGGCTCCACGGTCCTTCCTCTAGGCTTTCAAGCCCTTGTACATATTCAGGTGTTTTACCTGGAAAGGGTGGGAACAGTTCAGCAGCAGCTGGCCTGGGGCTCAGCTCACGTTTACTCACAGATGCCTCGGCACGGTCCCCCAGCTTTGCAATGAGGACGCTCCTTGCGTGGGGGTTGGGTTGCTGGCTGTATGGGAGATGGTTCCCCACCTCTGACCAATTTCAGAATTGTTTACCACTGGAGCAAGTGCCGTGATAGGATTTCCTCTGTATAACTCGTGGGTTCACTTTTTTTTTCTTTTATGTTTCAAGTTAGATGTTATTCCTCTTTTATGTATTTATAGATATAAGCATGGAAATAATTCATTCCTATAAATACATCTGTGTGATGGGAAGAACTTTTTTCTGTTTTATTTTTAAATTTTATTTTTTAAAATTTTGAAATTTTATTTATTTTTTTATACAGCACGTTATTATTAGTTATGTATTTTATGCATATACATGTATACAGGTCAATCCCAAACTCCCAACTCATCCCACCACCACCACCCCATGGCTTCCCACACTTGGTGTCCATACGTTTGTTCTCTACCTCTGTGTCTCTATTTCTTCCCTGCAAACCAGTTCATCTGTACCATTTTTAGGCTCCACATATATGCATTAATATACAATATTTGTTTTCCTCTTTCTGACTTACTTCATTCTGTATGACAGTCTCTCGATCCATCGATGTCTCTACAAATGACCCAGTTTCATTCCTTTTTATGGCCGAGTCATATTCCATTTTATATATGTACCACATCTTTATCCATTCATCTGTCTGTGGGCATTTAGGTTGCTTCCATTACCTGGCTATTGTAAAGAGTGCTGCAACGAACATTGTGGCGAATGTGCCTTTTTGAAATACGGTTTTCTCTGGGTATATGCCCAGAAGTGGGATTGCTGGATTAGATGGTAATTCTATTTCTAGTATTTTTAAGGAAACTCCATACTGTTCTCCATAGTGACTGTATCAATTTACATTCCCACCAATAGTGGAAGAGGGCTCCTTTTGTCCACACCCTCCCCAGAATTGGTTGTTTGTAGATTTTCTGATGATGCCGATTCTAACAGGTGTGAGGTGATACCTCATTGTAGTTTTGATTTGCATTTCTCTAATAATTAGTGCTGTTGAGCAGCTTTTCATGTGCGTCTTGGCCATCTCTGTGTCTCCTTTGAAGAAACGTCTCTTTAGATCTTCTGCCCATTTTTTGGGGTTGTTTGTTTTTTTAATATTAAGCTGCATGAGCTGTTTATATATATTGGAGATTAAACCTCTGTCCATTGATTCGTCTGCAATGATTTTCGCCCATTCTGAGGGATGCCTTTTTCCATTCCCGTGTTTTTTAACAAAAAAGGAAAGAAAGGAAAAGAAGCAGAACACTAATGTGCGTAAAATATGCCTTTTGAAACGGTCGTTTTGAAATATGGACGTCCTTTGAATTTTTTGGTCGATATGTGACCCCAGGATTTGTTTTCAGGGCAGGTGTCATTTACAGGCCTGCAATGATTTTGAATATCAACTGACCATTAGCGTTGGGATTAAAGCTGCTGTTGTGTGAAACGGCCACAAGGTGGCAGCAGTTCACCCTTACCAAATCTGGTTACTAGGGCAAGAGAGCCTCAGTGGAAGTGGTGTTCTAGATTGGAGTTTAGAATGGAATGTGCCAGGAGAAAGCCCTTCACGTTTGTCTCACTACTTCTTGTTCGTGTTTTTAATTTAATTTTTTTATTTTTTATTACAGCAAGTTTGATTACAATGTTTGGCTTGTTGTAGGTGTGGAAGATGTGGTTCTTTTACACATATACAGATGACTGTTCTTCTTGGGATCCTTTTCCCATGTACGTTATGACAGAATGTTGAGTAGTCCTCTCTTGGTATTCTGTAGGTCTTTGGTGATTATATATGTCACCTGTGTTTGTATATGTCTGTTAACCCCGATATCGTAATGAAACCAATCCTCACACCTTTCCATTGGTGAACCATAAGTTTGTTTAATGAATCTGTGATTGCCCTTCTCCGTGGAAATATCTGCCCTGGTATCCATTTTTAGGTAACACCTATAAGTGATATGATATGGTATGTGTCTTTCACTTTCTGACTTACTACAAGTCACGTGATTACTTCTAGACTCATCTACGGTGCTGCAAATGGCATTGTGTCCTTTTTTCCCTTGGCTTCTCTTCTGCCTTAGCGGGGTCCATTTTCAACAATGTGATTCCCTGAGGGTTGTGGATTAGCTGACCTGGGCAGCCTTACCCTGCCGGCCCGCCCTCCCCAGGTGTGCCTCGTTGAGGTCAATATAAACAGAGCTCCAGGCAGCAATAGCCCCTGAAGCTGTGCCTCACTCCATATTCTCTGCCCCGTCAGCAGTCTCGGGGCTGTGCTGGTGGGAGGGAGTGAGGGGCCACAGCTTTGTGGGTGGCCCGGTGTGAGTGGGGTTCTGCTGGCCTTTCTGCAGGAGTTGCCAGGCTGCCGCCTGTAAAGAAGAGGATGTGTCACCCATACCTTCCGCTGGAATTTCTCTCCGGACAGAGGTGAGGAAGGAAAAAAGCAGTGGGGGCCGGGACAGGAGGGGTATCTCAGGCAGGGCAATGGAAAGCTTCTGGAAGAGCGCCAGGGTCCAGGACCACGCTGGCTGGCCTGCAGGCACCAAGTTGGCCTGCGTGCTGTCGCTGGTGTGGCTCCACGGTCCTTCCTCTAGGCTTTCAAGCCCTTGTACCTATTCAGGTGTTTTACCTGGAAAGGGTGGGAACAGTTCAGCAGCAGCTGGCCTGGGGCTCAGCTCACGTTTACTCACAGATGCCTCGGCACGGTCCCCCAGCTTTGCAATGAGGACGCTCCTTGCGTGGGGGTTGGGTTGCTGGCTGTATGGGAGATGGTTCCCCACCTCTGACCAATTTCAGAATTGTTTACCACTGGAGCAAGTGCCGTGATAGGGTTTTCCTCTGTATAACTCGTGGGTTCACTTTTTTTTTCTTTTATGTTTCAAGTTAGATGTTATTCCTCTTTTATGTATTTATAGATATAAGCATGGAAATAATTCATTCCTATAAATACATCTGTGTGACGGGAAGAACTTTTTTCTGTTTTATTTTTAAATTTTATTTTTTAAAATTTTGAAATTTTATTTATTTTTTTATACAGCACGTTATTATTAGTTATGTATTTTATGCATATACATGTATACAGGTCAATCCCAAACTCCCAACTCATCCCACCACCACCACCCCATGGCTTCCCACACTTGGTGTCCATACGTTTGTTCTCTACCTCTGTGTCTCTATTTCTTCCCTGCAAACCAGTTCATATGTACCATTTTTAGGCTCCACATATATGCATTAATATACAATATTTGTTTTCCTCTTTCTGACTTACTTCATTCTGTATGACAGTCTCTCGATCCATTGATGTCTCTACAAATGACCCAGTTTCATTCCTTTTTATGGCCGAGTAATATTCCATTTTATATATGTACCACATCTTTATCCATTCATCTGTCTGTGGGCATTTAGGTTGCTTCCATTACCTGGCTATTGTAAATAGTGCTGCAACGAACATTGTGGTGAATGTGCCTTTTTGCAATACGGTTTTCTCTGGGTATATGCCCAGAAGTGGGATTGCTGGATCAGATGGTAATTCTATTTCTAGTATTTTTAAGGAAACTCCATACTGTTCTCCATAGTGACTGTATCAATTTACATTCCCACCAATAGTGGAAGAGGGCTCCTTTTGTCCACACCCTCCCCAGAATTGGTTGTTTGTAGATTTTCTGATGATGCCGATTCTAACAGGTGTGAGGTGATACCTCATTGTAGTTTTGATTTGCATTTCTCTAATAATTAGTGCTGTTGAGCAGCTTTTCATCTGCGTCTTGGCCATCTCTGTGTCTCCTTTGAAGAAACGTCTCTTTAGATCTTCTGCCCATTTTTTTGGGTTGTTTGTTTTTTTAATATTAAGCTGCATGAGCTGTTTATATATATTGGAGATTAAACCTCTGTCCATTGATTCGTCTGCAACGATTTTCGCCCATTCTGAGGGATGCCTTTTTCCATTCCCGTGTTTTTTAACAAAAAAGGAAAGAAAGGAAAAGAAGCAGAACACTAATGTGCGTAAAATATGCCTTTTGAAACGGTCGTTTTGAAATATGGACGTCCTTTGAAATTTTTGGTCGATATGTGACCCCAGGATTTGTTTTCAGGGCAGGTGTCATTTACAGGCCTGCAATGATTTTGAATATCAACTGACCATTAGCGTTGGGATTAAAGCTGCTGTTGTGTGAAACGGCCACAAGGTGGCAGCAGTTCACCCTTACCAAATCTGGTTACTAGGGCAAGAGAGCCTCAGTGGAAGTGGTGTTCTAGATTGGAGTTTAGAATGGAATGTGCCAGGAGAAAGCCCCTCACGTTTGTCTCACTACTTCTTGTTCGTGTTTTTAATTTAATTTTTTTTATTTTTTATTACAGCAAGTTTGATTACAATGTTTGGCTTGTTGTAGGTGTGGAAGATGTGGTTCTTTTACACATATACAGATGACTGTTCTTCTTGGGATCCTTTTCCCATGTACGTTATGACAGAATGTTGAGTAGTCCTCTCTTGGTATTCTGTAGGTCTTTGGTGATTATATATGTCACCTGTGTTTGTATATGTCTGTTAACCCCGATATCGTAATGAAACCAATCCTCACACCTTTCCATTGGTGAACCATAAGTTTGTTTAATGAATCTGTGATTGCCCTTCTCCGTGGAAATATCTGCCCTGGTATCCATTTTTAGGTAACACCTCTAAGTGATATGATATGATATGTGTCTTTCACTTTCTGACTTACTACAAGTCACGTGATTACTTCTAGACTCATCTACGGTGCTGCAAATGGCATTGTGTCCTTTTTTCCCTTGGCTTCTCTTCTGCCTTAGCGGGGTCCATTTTCAACAATGTGATTCCCTGAGGGTTGTGGATTAGCTGACCTGGGCAGCCTTACCCTGCCGGCCCGCCCTCCCCAGGTGTGCCTCGTTGAGGTCAATATAAACAGAGCTCCAGGCAGCAATAGCCCCTGAAGCTGTGCCTCACTCCATATTCTCTGCCCCGTCAGCAGTCTCGGGGCTGTGCTGGTGGGAGGGAGTGAGGGGCCACAGCTTTGTGGGTGGCCCGGTGTGAGTGGGGTTCTGCTGGCCTTTCTGCAGGAGTTGCCAGGCTGCCGCCTGTAAAGAAGAGGATGTGTCACCCATACCTTCCGCTGGAATTTCTCTCCGGACAGAGGTGAGGAAGGAAAAAAGCAGTGGGTGCCGGGACAGGAGGGGTATCTCAGGCAGAGCAATGGAAAGCTTCTGGAAGAGCGCCAGGGTCCAGGACCACGCTGGCTGGCCTGCAGGCACCAAGTTGGCCTGCGTGCTGTCGCTGGTGTGGCTCCACGGTCCTTCCTCTAGGCTTTCAAGCCCTTGTACATATTCAGGTGTTTTACCTGGAAAGGGTGGGAACAGTTCAGCAGCAGCTGGCCTGGGGCTCAGCTCACGTTTACTCACAGATGCCTCGGCACGGTCCCCCAGCTTTGCAATGAGGACGCTCCTTGCGTGGGGGTTGGGTTGCTGGCTGTATGGGAGAAGGTTCCCCACCTCTGACCAATTTCAGAATTGTTTACCACTGGAGCAAGTGCCGTGATAGGGTTTTCCTCTGTATAACTCGTGGGTTCACTTTTTTTTCTTTTATGTTTCAAGTTAGATGTTATTCCTCTTTTATGTATTTATAGATATAAGCATGGAAATAATTCATTCCTATAAATACATCTGTGTGACGGGAAGAACTTTTTTCTGTTTTATTTTTAAATTTTATTTTTTAAAATTTTGAAATTTTTTTTATTTTTTTATACAGCACGTTATTATTAGTTATGTATTTTATGCATATACATGTATACAGGTCAATCCCAAACTCCCAACTCATCCCACCACCACCACCCCATGGCTTCCCACACTTGGTGTCCATACGTTTGTTCTCTACCTCTGTGTCTCTATTTCTTCCCTGCAAACCAGTTCATCTGTACCATTTTTAGGCTCCACATATATGCATTAATATACAATATTTGTTTTCCTCTTTCTGACTTACTTCATTCTGTATGACAGTCTCTCGATCCATCGATGTCTCTACAAATGACCCAGTTTCATTCCTTTTTATGGCCGAGTCATATTCCATTTTATATATGTACCACATCTTTATCCATTCATCTGTCTGTGGGCATTTAGGTTGCTTCCATTACCTGGCTATTGTAAATAGTGCTGCAACGAACATTGTGGTGAATGTGCCTTTTTGCAATACGGTTTTCTCTGGGTATATGCCCAGAAGTGGGATTGCTGGATCAGATGGTAATTCTATTTCTAGTATTTTTAAGGAAACTCCATACTGTTCTCCATAGTGACTGTATCAATTTACATTCCCACCAATAGTGGAAGAGGGCTCCTTTTGTCCACACCCTCCCCAGAATTGGTTGTTTGTAGATTTTCTGATGATGCCGATTCTAACAGGTGTGAGGTGATACCTCATTGTAGTTTTGATTTGCATTTCTCTAATAATTAGTGCTGTTGAGCAGCTTTTCATGTGCGTCTTGGCCATCTCTGTGTCTCCTTTGAAGAAACGTCTCTTTAGATCTTCTGCCCATTTTTTTGGGTTGTTTGTTTTTTTAATATTAAGCTGCATGAGCTGTTTATATATATTGGAGATTAAACCTCTGTCCATTGATTCGTCTGCAACGATTTTCGCCCATTCTGAGGGATGCCTTTTTCCATTCCCGTGTTTTTTAACAAAAAAGGAAAGAAAGGAAAAGAAGCAGAACACTAATGTGCGTAAAATATGCCTTTTGAAACGGTCGTTTTGAAATATGGACGTCCTTTGAAATTTTTGGTCGATATGTGACCCCAGGATTTGTTTTCAGGGCAGGTGTCATTTACAGGCCTGCAATGATTTTGAATATCAACTGACCATTAGCGTTGGGATTAAAGCTGCTGTTGTGTGAAACGGCCACAAGGTGGCAGCAGTTCACCCTTACCAAATCTGGTTACTAGGGCAAGAGAGCCTCAGTGGAAGTGGTGTTCTAGATTGGAGTTTAGAATGGAATGTGCCAGGAGAAAGCCCCTCATGTTTGTCTCACTACTTCTTGTTCGTGTTTTTAATTTAATTTTTTTATTTTTTATTACAGCAAGTTTGATTACAATGTTTGGCTTGCTGTAGGTGTGGAAGATGTGGTTCTTTTACACATATACAGATGACTGTTCTTCTTGGGATCCTTTTCCCATGTACGTTATGACAGAATGTTGAGTAGTCCTCTCTTGGTATTCTGTAGGTCTTTGGTGATTATATATGTCACCTGTGTTTGTATATGTCTGTTAACCCCGATATCGTAATGAAACCAATCCTCACACCTTTCCATTGGTGAACCATAAGTTTGTTTAATGAATCTGTGATTGCCCTTCTCCGTGGAAATATCTGCCCTGGTATCCATTTTTAGGTAACACCTATAAGTGATATGATATGGTATGTGTCTTTCACTTTCTGACTTACTACAAGTCACGTGATTACTTCTAGACTCATCTACGGTGCTGCAAATGGCATTGTGTCCTTTTTTCCCTTGGCTTCTCTTCTGCCTTAGCGGGGTCCATTTTCAACAATGTGATTCCCTGAGGGTTGTGGATTAGCTGACCTGGGCAGCCTTACCCTGCCGGCCCGCCCTCCCCAGGTGTGCCTCGTTGAGGTCAATATAAACAGAGCTCCAGGCAGCAATAGCCCCTGAAGCTGTGCCTGACTCCATATTCTCTGCCCCGTCAGCAGTCTCGGGGCTGTGCTGGTGGGAGGGAGTGAGGGGCCACAGCTTTGTGGGTGGCCCGGTGTGAGTGGGGTTCTGCTGGCCTTTCTGCAGGAGTTGCCAGGCTGCCGCCTGTAAAGAAGAGGATGTGTCACCCATACCTTCCGCTGGAATTTCTCTCCAGACAGAGGTGAGGAAGGAAAAAAGCAGTGGGGGCCGGGACAGGAGGGGTATCTCAGGCAGGGCAATGGAAAGCTTCTGGAAGAGCGCCAGGGTCCAGGACCACGCTGGCTGGCCTGCAGGCACCAATTTGGCCTGCATGCTGTCGCTGGTGTGGCTCCACGGTCCTTCCTCTAGGCTTTCAAGCCCTTGTACATATTCAGGTGTTTTACCTGGAAAGGGTGGGAACAGTTCAGCAGCAGCTGGCCTGGGGCTCAGCTCACGTTTACTCACAGATGCCTCGGCACGGTCCCCCAGCTTTGCAATGAGGACGCTCCTTGCGTGGGGGTTGGGTTGCTGGCTGTATGGGAGATGGTTCCCCACCTCTGACCAATTTCAGAATTGTTTACCACTGGAGCAAGTGCCGTGATAGGGTTTTCCTCTGTATAACTCGTGGGTTCACTTTTTGTTTCTTTTATGTTTCAAGTTAGATGTTATTCCTCTTTTATGTATTTATAGATATAAGCATGGAAATAATTCATTCCTATAAATACATCTGTGTGACGGGAAGAACTTTTTTCTGTTTTATTTTTAAATTTTATTTTTTAAAATTTTGAAATTTTATTTATTTTTTTTATACAGCACGTTATTATTAGTTATGTATTTTATGCATATACATGTATACAGGTCAATCCCAAACTCCCAACTCATCCCACCACCACCACCCCATGGCTTCCCACACTTGGTGTCCATACGTTTGTTCTCTACCTCTGTGTCTCTATTTCTTCCCTGCAAACCAGTTCATCTGTACCATTTTTAGGCTCCACATATATGCATTAATATACAATATTTGTTTTCCTCTTTCTGACTTACTTCATTCTGTATGACAGTCTCTCGATCCATCGATGTCTCTACAAATGACCCAGTTTCATTCCTTTTTATGGCCGAGTAATATTCCATTTGATATATGTACCACATCTTTATCCATTCATCTGTCTGTGGGCATTTAGGTTGCTTCCATTACCTGGCTATTGTAAATAGTGCTGCAACGAACATTGTGGTGAATGTGCCCTTTTGAAATACGGTTATCTCTGGGTATATGCCCAGAAGTGGGATTGCTGGATCAGATGGTAATTCTATTTCTGGTTTTTTTTAAGGAAACTCCATACTGTTCTCCATAGTGACTGTATCAATTTACATTCCCACCAATAGTGGAAGAGGGTTCCTTTTGTCCACACCCTCCCCAGAATTGGTTGTTTGTAGATTTTCTGATGATGCCGATTCTAACAGGTGTGAGGAGATACCTCATTGTAGTTTTGATTTGCATTTCTCTGATAATTAGTTCTGTTGAGCAGCTTTTCATGTGCGTCTTGACAATCTCTGTGTCTCCTTTGAAGAAACGTCTCTTTAGATCTTCTGCCCATTTTTTTGGGATGTTTGTTTTTTTAATATTAAGCTGCATGAGCTGTTTATATATATTGGAGATTAAACCTCTGTCCATTGATTCGTCTGCAATGATTTTCGCCCATTCTGAGGGATGCCTTTTTCCATTCCCGTGTTTTTTAACAAAAAAGGAAAGAAAGGAAAAGAAGCAGAACACTAATGTGCGTAAAATATGCCTTTTGAAACGGTCGTTTTGAAATATGGACGTCCTTTGAAATTTTTGGTCGATATGTGACCCCAGGATTTGTTTTCAGGGCAGGTGTCATTTACAGGCCTGCAATGATTTTGAATATCAACTGACCATTAGCGTTGGGATTAAAGCTGCTGTTGTGTGAAACGGCCACAAGGTGGCAGCAGTTCACCCTTACCAAATCTGGTTACTAGGGCAAGAGAGCCTCAGTGGAAGTGGTGTTCTAGATTGGAGTTTAGAATGGAATGTGCCAGGAGAAAGCCCCTCACGTTTGTCTCACTACTTCTTGTTCGTGTTTTTAATTTAAGTTTTTATTTTTTATTACAGCAAGTTTGATTACAATGTTTGGCTTGTTGTAGGTGTGGAAGATGTGGTTCTTTTACACATATACACATGTCTGTACTTCCTGGGATCCTTTTCCCATGTACGTTATGACAGAATGTTGAGTAGTCCTCTCTTGGTATTCTGTAGGTCTTTGGTGATTATATATGTCACCTGTGTTTGTATATGTCTGTTAACCCCGATATCGTAATGAAACCAATCCTCACACCTTTCCATTGGTGAACCATAAGTTTGTTTAATGAATCTGTGATTGCCCTTCTCCGTGGAAATATCTGCCCTGGTATCCATTTTTAGGTAACACCTATAAGTGATATGATATGATATGTGTCTTTCACTTTCTGACTTACTACAAGTCACGTGATTACTTCTAGACTCATCTACGGTGCTGCAAATGGCATTGTGTCCTTTTTTCCCTTGGCTTCTCTTCTGCCTTAGCGGGGTCCATTTTCAACAATGTGATTCCCTGAGGGTTGTGGATTAGCTGACCTGGGCAGCCTTACCCTGCCGGCCCGCCCTCCCCAGGTGTGCCTCGTTGAGGTCAATATAAACAGAGCTCCAGGCAGCAATAGCCCCTGAAGCTGTGCCTGACTCCATATTCTCTGCCCCGTCAGCAGTCTCGGGGCTGTGCTGGTGGGAGGGAGTGAGGGGCCACAGCTTTGTTGGGTGGCCCGGTGTGAGTGGGGTTCTGCTGGCCTTTCTGCAGGTGTTGCCAGGCTGCCGCCTGTAAAGAAGAGGATGTGTCACCCATACCTTCCGCTGGAATTTCTCTCCGGACAGAGGTGAGGAAGGAAAAAAGCAGTGGGTGCTGGGAGAGGAAGGGTATCTCAGGCAGGGCAATGGAAAGCTTCCGGAAGAGCGTCAAGGGCCAGGACCACCCTGGCTGGCCTGCAGGCACCAAGTTGGCCTGCGTGCTGTTGCTGGTGTGGCTCGACGGCCCTTCCTCTAGGCTTTCAAGCCCTTGTACATATTCAGGTGTTTTACCTGGGAAGGGTGGGAACAGTTCAGCAGCAGCTGGCCTGGGGCTCAGCTCACGTTTACTCACAGATGCCTCGGCACGGTCCCCCAGCTTTGCAATGAGGACGCTCCTTGCGTGGGGGGTGGGTTGCTGGCTGTATGGGAGATGGTTCCCCACCTCTGACCAATTTCAGAATTGTTTACCGCTGGAGCAAGTGCCCAGATATTGTTTTCCTCTGTAAAACTCGTGAGTTCAGGTTTTTTTTTCTTTTATGGTTCAAGTTAGATTTTATTCCTCTTTTATGTATTTATAGATATAAGCATGGAAATAATTCATTCCTATAAATACATCTGTGTGACGGGAAGAACTTTTTTCTGTTTTATTTATAAATTTTATTTTTTTAAATTTTGAAATACAATTTTATTTATGTTTTTATACAGCAGGTTTTTATTAGTTATGTATTTTATGCATATACATGTATACAGGTCAATCCCAATCTCCCAACTCATCCCACCATCAGCACCCCATGGCTTCCCACACTTGTTGTCCATACGTTTGTTCTCTACCTCTGTGTCTCTATTTCTTCCCTGCAAACCAGTTCATCTGCACCGTTTTTTAGGCTCCACTTATATGCATTAATATACAATATTTGTTTTCCTCTTTCTGACTTACTTCATTCTGTATAACAGTCTCTCGATCCATCGATGTCTCTACAAATGACCCAGTTTCATTCCTTTTTATGGCCAAGTAATATTCCATTTTATATATGTACCACATCTTTATCCATTCATCTGTCTGTGGGCATTTAGGTTGCTTCCATTACCTGGCTATTGTAAATAGTGCTGCAATGAACATTGTGGTAAATGTGCCTTTTAGATTTACGGTTTTATCTGGGTATATGCCCAGAAGTGGGATTGCTGGATCAGATGGTAATTCTATTTCTAATTTTCTTAAGGAAATTCCATACTGTTCTCCATAGTGAATGTATCAATTTACATTCCCACCAATAGTGGAAGAGGGCTCCTTTTGTCCACACCCTCCCCAGAATTTGTTGTTTGTAGATTTTCTGATGATGCCGATTCTAACAGGTGTGAGGTGATACCTCATTGTAGTTTTGATTTGCATTTCTCTAATAATTAGTGCTGTTGAGCAGCTTTTTATGTGCGTCTTGGCCATCTCTGTGTCGCCTTTGAAGAAACGTCTATTTAGATCTTCTGCCCATTTTTGTATTGGGTTGTTTGTTTTTTTTTAATATTAAGCTGCATGAGCTGTTTATATATATTGGAGATTAAACCTCTGTCCATTGATTCGTTTGCAACGATTTTTGCCCATTCTGAGGGATGCCTTTTTCCATTCCCGTTTTTTTTAACAAAAAAGGAAAGAAAGGAAAAGAAGCAGAACACTACTGTGCGTAAAATTTGCCTTTTGAAATGGTCGTTTTGAAATATGGACGTCCTTTGAATTTTTTGGTCAATATGTGACCCCAGGATTTGTTTTCAGGGCAGGTGTCATTTACAGGCCTGCAATGATTTTGAATATCAACTGACCATTAGCGTTGGGATTAAAGCTGCTGTTGTGTGAAACGGCCACAAGGTGGCAGCAGTTCTCCCTTACCAAATCTGGTTACTAGGGCAAGAGAGCCTCAGTGGAAGTGGTGTTCTAGATTGGAATTTAGAATGGAATGTGCCAGGAGAAAGCCGCTCACGTTTGTCTCACTACTTCTTGTTCGTGTTTTTAATTTAATTTTTTATTTTTTATTACAGCAAGTTTGATTACAATGTTTGGCTTGTTGTAGGTGTGGAAGATGTGGTTCTTTTATACATATACAGATGTCTGTTCTTCCTGGGATCCTTTTCCCATGTACGTTATGACCGAATGTTGAGTAGTCCTCTCTTGGTATTCTGAAGGTCTTTGGTGATTATATATGTCACCTGTGTTTGTATATGTGTGTTAACCCCGATATCGTAATGAAACCAATCCTCACACCTTTCCATTGGTGAACCATAAGTTTGTTTAATGAATCTGTGATTGCCCTTCTCCGTGGAAATATCTGCCCTGGTATCCATTTTTTGGTAACACCTCTAAGTGATATGATATGATATGTGTCTTTCACTTTCTGACTTACTACAAGTCACGTGATTACTTCTAGACTCATCTACGGTGCTGCAAATGGCATTGTGTCCTTTTTTCCCTTGGCTTCTCTTCTGCCTTAGCGGGGTCCATTTTCAACAATGTGATTCCCTGAGGGTTGTGGATTAGCTGACCTGGGCAGCCTTACCCTGCCGGCCCGCCCTCCCCTGGTGTGCCTCGTCAGGCTGTATGCTGACACACCGGTCAGTGCCAGCGTATGGGCCAGGAGTAGGCTATGGCTTGGGGGTAAGCTGTAGGTCTGGTGGTGGTTTTCCGTTTCGGACTAGGGTTAGGGTTAGGGAAAGGCAAGGCTTAGGGCACAGGTGACGGTACGGAAACGTGTGAGGGTCCGGCTACGTGCTGACGCACGGGTCAGTGCCAGCGTATGGGCCAGGAGTAGGCTACGGCGTAGGGTAAGGTGTAGGGCTGGTGGTGGCTTTCCGTTCAGGGCTAGGGTTAGTGTTAGGGAATGGCAAGGTTTAGGGCAGAGGTGAGGGTACGGAAACGTGGGAGGGTCAGGCTACGTGCTGACACATGGGTCATTGCCAGCGTACCGGCCAGGAGTAGGCTATGGCTTTGGGGTAAGCTGTAGGGCTGGTGGTGGGTTTCCGTTCAGGACTAGGTTTCGGATTAGGGAACGGCAAGGCTTAGGGCCCAGGTGAGTGTACGGACACGTGTGAGGTTCTGGCTACGTGCTGACTCACGGGTCAGTGCCAGCGTACGGGCCAGGAGTAGTCTACGGTGTAGGGTAAGGTGTAGGGCTGGGGGTGGTTTTCTGTTCCGGGCTACGGTTAGGGTTATAGAACAGCAAGGCTTAGGGCACAGGTGAGTATAGGGAAACGTGGGAGCGTCAGGCTACATGCTGACACACGTGTCAGTGCCAGCGTATGGGCCAGGAGTAGGCTATGTCATACGGTAAGGTGTAGGGCTGGTGGTGGGTTTCCGTACCCGGCTAGGGTTAGGGTGAGGGAACTGCAAGGCTTATTGCCCAGGTGATGGTACGGAAAGGTGGGAGGGTCAGGCTACGTGCTGACGCACGTGTCAGTGCCAGCGTACGGGCCAGGAGTAGGCTACGGCATAGGGTTAGATGTAGGGCTGGTGGTGGGTTTCCGTTCCGGGCTAGGGTTAGGGTGAGGGAACTGCAAGGCTTAGGGCACTGGTGAGGGTACGGAAACGTGGGAGGGTCAGGCTACGTGCTGATTCACGGGTCAGTGCCAGCGTATGCACCAGGAGTAGGCTACAGCTTGTGTGTAAGTTGTAGGGCTGGTGATGTGTTTCTCTTCCGGGCTAGGGTTAGGGTTAGGGAACGGCATGGCTTAGGGCACAGGTGAGGGTACAGAAACGTGGGAGGGTCAGGCTAAGTGCTGACGCACGTGTCAGTGCCAGCGTAAGGACCAGGAGTAGGCGACGGCATACGGTAAAGTTTAGGGCTGGTGGTGGGTTTCTGTTCCGGGCTAGGGTTAGGGTTAGGGAACGGCAAGGCTTAGGGCACAAGTGAGGGTTCGGAAACGTGGAAGGGTCAGGCTACGTGCTGACACACGGGTCAGTGCCAACGTACCGGCCAGGAGTATGCTACGGCTTGGGGGTTAGGTGTAGGGCTGGTGGTGGGTTCCTGTTCCGGGCTAGGGTTAGGGTTAGGGAACGGCAAGGCTTAGGGTAGGTGTGAGGGTACAGAAACGTGGGAGGGTCAGGCTACGTGCTGACACACAGGTCAGTGCCAGCGTACGGGCCAGGAGTAGGCTATGGCTTGGGAAGATTAGGTGTAGGGCTGGTGGTGGGTTTCCCTTCCTTACTAGGTTTAGGGTTAGGGAACGGCAAGGCTTAGGGCACAGGTGAGGGTACGGAAATGTGGAAAATTCAGGCTACGTGCTGACGCACAGGTCAGTGACAGTCACGGGCCAGGAGTAGGCTACGGCGTAGAGTAAGGTGTATGGATGGTGGTGGGTTTCCGTTCCATGCTAGGGTTAGTGTGAGGGAACTGCAAGGCTCAGGGCACAGGTGAGGGAACGGAAACATGGGAGGGTCAGGCTACGTGCTGATTCATGGGTCAGTGCCAGCGTACGGGCCAGGAGTAGGCTACGGCGTAGGGTATGGTGTAGGGCTGGTGGTGGTTTTCCGTTCCAGGCTAGGCTTAGGGTTAGGGAACGGCAAGGCTTATGGCACAGGTGAGTGTACGGAAACGTGGGAGGGTCAGGCTACATGCTGACGCACGTGTCAGTGCCAGCGTACGAGCCAGGAGTAGGCTACGGCATACGGTAAGGTGTAGGGCTGGTGGTGGGTTTTCGTTCCGGGCTAGGGTTAGTGTTAGGGAACGGCAAGGCTTAGGGCACAGGTGAGGGTACGGAAACGTGGGAGGGTCAGGCTACGAGCTGACGCACGGGTCAGTGCCAGCATACGGGTCAGGAGTAGGCTTCGGCGTAGGGTAAGGTGTAGGGCTTGTGGTGGGTTTCCATTTCGGGCTAGGGTTAGGGATAGGGAACGGCAAGTCTTAGTGCACAGGTGAGGGTACGGAAACGTGGGAGGGTCCGGCTACGTGCTGATGCACGGGTCAGTGCCAGCATACGGACCAGGAGTAGGCTACAGCTTTGGGGTAAGTTGTAGGGCTGGTGGTGTGTTTCTGTTTAGGGGTAGGGTTAGGGTTAGGGAACGGCAAGGCTTAGGGCACAGGTGAGGGTACAGAAACGTGGGATGGTCTGGCTACATGCTGACGCACGGGTCAGTGCCAGCGTACCGGCCAGGAGTAGGCTATGGCTTGGGGTTAAGCTGTAGCGCTGGTGCTGGGTTTCCGTTACGGACTAGGGTTAGGGTTAGGAAACAAGAAGGCTTAGTGCACAGGTGAGGGTACGGAAAAGTGTGAGGGTCAGGCTACGTGCTGACGCACTGGTCAGTGCCAGCGTTCGGGCCAGGAGTAGGATACGGCGTAGGGTAAGGTGTAGGGCTGGTGGTGGGTTTCCGTTCCGGGCTATGGTTAGGGTTAGGGAACGGCAAGGCTTAGGGCACAGGTGAGGGTACGGAAACGTGGGAGGGTCAGGCTACTTGCTGACGCACGGGTCAGTGCCAGCGTATGGGCCAGGAGTAGGCTAAGGCTTGGGTGTAAGTTGTAGGCCTGGTGGTGGGTTTCCGTTCCGGGCGAGGGTTAGGGTTAGGGAACCGCAAGGCTTAGGGCAGTGGTGAGGTTACGGAAACGTGGGAGGGTCAGGCTACGTGCTGACGCACAAGTCAGTGCCAGCGTACCGGCCAGGAGTAGGCTACGGCTTGGGGGTTAGGTGTAGGGCTGGTGGTGGGTTTCCGTTCGGGGCTAGGGTTAGTGTTAGGGAACAGGAAGGCTTAGGGCATAGGTGAGGTTACGGAAACCTGGGAGGTTCAGGCTACGTGCTGACGCACGGTTCAGTGCCAGTGTACGGGCCAGGAGTATGCTATGGCTTGGGGGTTAGGTGTAGGGCTTGTGGTGTGTTTCCGTCCCGTACTAGGTTTAGGGTTAGGGAACGGCAAGGCTTAGGGCACAGGTGACGTTACGGTAACGTGGGAAGGTCAGGCTACGTGCTGACGCACAGGTCAGTGCCAGCGTACGGGCCAGGAGTAGGCTACGGCTTGGTGGTTAGGTGTAGGGCTGGTGGTGGGTTTCCGTTCTGGGCTAGGGTTAGTGTTAGAGAACGGCAAGCTTTAGGGCACAGGTGAGGGTACGGAATCGTGGGAGGGTCAAGCTACTTGCTGACGCACGGGTCAGTGCCAGCGTACGGGCCAGGAGTAGGCTATGGCTTGGGGGTTAGGTGTAGGGCTGGTGGTGGGTTTCTGTTCCGTACTAGGTTTAGGGTTAGGGAACGGCAAGGCTTAGGGCACAGGTGAGGGTACAGAAATGTGGGAGGTTCAGGCTACGTGCTGACTCACGGGTCAGTGCCAGCGTACGGGCCAGGAGTAGGCTACGGCGTAGGGTATGGTGTAGGGCTGGTGGTGGTTTTCCATTCCGGGCTAGGGTTAGGGTTAGGGAACCGCAAGGCTTAGGGCACAGGTGAGGGTACGGAAACGTGGGAGGGTCAGGCTACGTGCTGATGCAAGGGTCAGTGCCAGCGTACAGGCCAGTAGTAGCCTTCGTCGTAGGGTAAGGTGTATGGCTAGTGGTGGGTTTCTGTTCCGGGCTAGGGTTAGGGATAGGGAACGGCAAGGCTTATGGCACTTGTGAGGGTACGGAAACGTGGGAGGGTCAGGCTACGTGCTGATGCACGGGTCAGTGCCAGCGTACCGGCCAAGAGTAGGCTACGGCTAGGGGGTTAGGTGCAGGGCTTGTGGTGGGTTTCCATTCCAGGCTAGGGTTAGTGTTAGGGAACGGCAAGGCTTAGGGCACAGGTGAGGGTACGGAAACGTGGGAGGGTCAGGCTACGTGCTGACTCACGGGTCAGTGCCTGCGTACGGGCAAGGAGTAGGCTACGGCGTAGGGTATTGTGTAGTGCTGGTGGTGGTTTTCCATTCCGGGCTAGAGTTAGGGTTAGGGAAAGGCAAGGCTTAGGGCACAGGTGAGGGTATGGAAACGTGGGAGGGTCAGACTACGTGCTGATGCAAGGGTCAGTGCCAGCGTACGGACCAGGAGTAGGCTTCGGCTTGTGGGTAAGTTGTAGGGCTGGTGGTGGGTTTCCGTTCCGGGCTAGGTTTAGGGTTAGGGAACGGCAAGGCTTAGGGCACAGGTGAGGGTACGGAAACGTGGGAGGGTCAGGCTACGTGCTGACGCACGGGTCAGTGCCAGCGTACAGGCCCGGAATAGGCTAGGGCTTGGGGGTAACGTGTAGGGCTGGTGGTGGGTTTCTGTTCGGGGCTAGGGTTACGGTTAGGGAATGGCAAGGCATAGGGCACAGGTGAGGGTACGGAAACGTGGGAGGGTCAGGCTACGTGCTGACGCACGGGTCAGTGCCAGCATACGGGCCAGTATTAGGCTACGGCTTGGGGTTAAGGTGTAGGTCTGTTGGTGGTTTTAGGTTCAGGGCTAGGGTTAGGGTTAGGGAACGGCAAGGCTTAGGGCACATGTGAGGGTACAGAAACGTGGGAGGGTCAGCCTACGTGCTGACGCACCGGTCAGTGCCAGCGTACCGTCCAGGAGTAGGCTACGGCTTGTGGGTTAGGTGTAGGGCTAGTGGTGGGTTTCCGTTCCGAGTTAGTGTTAGTGATAGGGAACGGCAAGGCTTAGGACACTGGTGAGGGTACGGAAACGTGGGAGGGTCAGGCTGTGTGCTGACGCACGGGTCAGTGCCAGCGTACGGGCCAGGATTAGGCTACGGCTTGGGGTTAAGGTGTAGGGCTGGTGGTGGGTTTCTGTTCCGTGCTAGGGTTAGGGTTAGGGAACGGCAAGGCTTAGGGCACAGGTGAGGGTACGGAAACGTGGGAGGGTCAGGCTATGTGCTGATGCACGGGTCAGTGCCAGTTTACCGGTCAGGAGGAGGCTACGGCTTGGGGGTTAGTTTTAGGCCTGGTAGTGGGTTTCCGTTACGGGCTAGGGTTAGGGTTAGGGAACGGCAAGGCTTAGGGCACAGGTGAGGGTACGGAAACGTGGGACGGTTAGGCTACCTACTGACGCACGTGTCAGTGCCAGCGAACCGGCCAGGAGTAGGCTATGGCTTGGGGGTAAGCTGTAGGGCTGGTGGTGGGTTTCCGTTCCGGGCTAGGGTTAGGGTTAGGGAACGGCAAGGCTTAGTTCACTGGTGAAGGTACGGAAACCTGTGAGGATCAGGCTACGTGCTGACGCACGGGTCATTGCCAGCGTACGGGCCAGGAGTAGGCCACAGCGTAGGGTAATGTGTAGGGCTGGTGGTGGGTTTCCTTTCCTGGCTAGAGTTAGGGTGAGGGTACTACAAGGCATAGGGCACAGATGAGGGAACGGAAACGTGTGATGGTCAGGCTACGTGCTGACTCACGGGTCAGTGCCAGTGTACGGGCCAGAAGTAGGCTACGGCGTAGGGTAAGGTGTAGGGCTGGTGGTGGGTTTCCGTTCCAGGCTAGGGTTAGGGGTAGGGAACAGCAAGGCATAGGGCACAGGTGAGGGTACGGAAAGGGGGGAGTGTCAGGCTACATGCTGACGCATGTGTCAGTGCCAGCGTACTGGCCAGGAGTAGGCTACGGCATACGGTAAGGTGTAGGGCTGGCGTTGGGTTTCCGTTCCGGGCTAGGGTTAGGGTTAGTGAACGGGAAGTCTTAGGGAACAGGTGAGGGTACGGAAACGTGGGAGGGTCAGGCTACGTGCTGACACAAGGGACAGTGTCAGCGTACGGACCAGGAGTAGGCTACGGCGTAGGAAAAGGTGTAGGGCTGGTGGTGGGTTTCCGTTCCGGGCTAGAGTTAGGGTTGGGGAACGGCAAGGCTTAGGGCACAGGTGAGGGTACAGAAACGTGGGAGGGTCAGGCTACGTGCTGACGCACATGTCAGTGCCAGCGTACGGGCCAGGAGTAGGCTACGGCGTAGGGTAAGGTGTACGGCTGATGGTGGGTTTCCGGTGCGTTCTAGGGTTAAGGTTAGGGAACAGCAAGGCTTAGGGCACAGGTGAGGGTACGGAAAGGGTGGAGGTTGAGGCTACGTGCTGACGCATGGGTCAGTGCCAGCATAAGGACCAGGAGTATGCTACGGATTGGGGGTAAGTTGTAGGGCTGGTGGACGGTTTCCGTTCCGGGCTAGGGTTAGGTTTAGGGAACCGCAAGGCTTAGGGCACAGGTGAGGGTACAGAAACGTGGGAGTGTCAGGCTACGTGCTGACGCATGGGTCAGTGCCAGCGTACGGGCCAGGAGTAGGCTACGGCTTGTGGGTAAGTTGTAGGGCTTGTGGTGGGTTTCCGTTCCGGGCTAGGGTTAGGGATAGGGAACGGCAAGGCTTAGGGAACAGTTGAAGGTACGGAAACGTGGGAGGGTCAGGCTATGTGCTGACGCACGCATCAGTTCCAGCGTACGGGCCAGGAGTAAGCTATGGCGTAGGGTAAGGTGTAGGGCTGGTGGTGGGTTTCCGTTCCTGGCTAGGGTTAGGGTGAGGGAAAGGCAAGACTTAGGGCACATGTGAGGGTGCGGAAACGTGGGGGGGTCATGCTACGTGCTGACGCAGGCGTCAGTGCCAGTGTACGGGCCAGGATTAGGCTACAGCGTAGGGTAAGGTTTAGGGCTCGTGGTGGGTTTCCGTTCTGTGCTAGGGTTAGGCTTAGGGAACGGCAAGGATTAGGGCACAGGTGAGGGTATGGAAACGTGGGTGGGTCAGACTACGTGCTGACGCATGGGTCAGTGCCAGCGTACGGGCCAGGAGTAGGCTATGGCGTAGGGAAAGGTTTAGGGCTGGTGGTGGGTTTCCGTTCCGGGCTAGGGTTAGGGTTATGGAACGCAAGGCTTAGGGCACAGGTGAGGGTACGGAAACGTGGTAGGGTCAGGCTACGTGCTGACGCACGGGTCAGTGCCTGCGTACAGGCCAGGTGTAGGCTACGGCGTAGGGTAAGGTGTAGGGCTGGTGGTGGGTTTCCGTTCCCGGCTTGGTTAGGGTTAGGTAACCGGAAGGCTTACGGCACAGGTGAGGGTACAGGAACGTGAGAGGGTCAGGCTACTTGCTGACGCACGGGTCAGTGGCAGCGTACGGGCAAGGAGTAGGCTACGGCTTGGAGGTAAGGTGTAGGGCTGGTGGTGGGTTTCCGTACCGGGCTAGGTTTAGGGTTAGGGAACGGAAAGGCTTAGGGCACAGGTGAGGGTACGGAAACGTGGGAGGGTCAGGCTACGTGCTGACTCAAGGGTCAGTGCCAGCATACGGGCCCGGAATAGGCTAGGGCTTGGGGGTAACGTGTAGGGCTGGTGGTGGGTTTCCGTTCGGGGCTAGGGTTACGGTTAGGGAACGGCAAGGCGTAGGGCACAGGTGAGGGTACGGAAACGTGTGAGGGTCAGGCTACGTGCTGACTCACGGGTCAGTGCCAGCATACGGGCCAGGATTAGGCTACGGCTTGGGGTTAAGGTGTAGGTCTGTTGGTGGTTTTAGGTTCCGGGCTAGGGTTAGGGTTAGGGAACGGCAAGGCTTAGGGCACATGTGAGGGTACAGAAACGTGGGAGGGTCAGCCTACGTGCTGACGCACCGGTCAGTGCCAGCGTACCGGCCAGGAGTAGGCTATGGTGTAGGGTAAGGTTTAGGGCTGCTGGTGGGTTTCCGTTCTTGGCTAGGGTTAGGGTGAGGGAACGGCAAGGCTTAGGGCACCGGTGAGGGTACAGAAACGTGGGACGGTCTGTCTACGTGCTGACTCACGGGTCAGTGCCAGCGTTCGGGCCAGGTGTAGGCTACGGCGTATGGTAAGGTGTAGGGCTTGTGGTGGGTTTCCGTTCCGGGCTAGGGTTAGGGTTAGGGAACGGCAAGGCTTAGGGCACAGGCGAGGGTACGGAAACGTGGGAGGGTCAGGCTACATGCTGACGCACGGGTCAGTGCCAACGTACTGGCCAGGACTAGGCTACGGCATACGATAAGGTTTAGGGCTGGTGGTGGGTTTCCGATCAGGGCTACGGTTAGGGATAGGGAATGCCAAGGCTTAGGGCACATGTAACGTTACGGAAAGGTGGAAGCGTCAGGCTACGTGCTGACGCACGGGTCACTGCCAGCATATGGGCCAGGAGTAGGCTACGGCGTGGTGGTAAGGTGTAGGGCTGTTGGTGGGTTTCTGTTCCGGGCTAGGGTTAGGGTTAGGGAACGGCAAGGCTTAGGGCACAGGTTAGGGTACGGAAACGTGTGAGGTTCAGGCTACGTGCTGACGCACGTGTCAGTGCCAGCGTACCGGCCAGGAGTAGGCTACGGCTTGGGGGTAAGGTGTAGGGCTGGAGGTGGGTTTCCGTTCCGGGCTAGTGTTAGGGTTAGTGAACGGCAAGGCTTAGGGCACAGGTGAGGGTACGTCAACGTGGGAGGGTCAGGCTACGTGCTGATGAAAGGTTCAGTGCCTGAGTACGAGCCAAGAATAGGCTACGGCGTAGGGAAAGGTGTAGGGCTTGTGGTGGGTTTCCTTTCCGCGCTAGGGTTAGAGTTAGGGAACGGCAAGGCTTAGGGCCCAGGTGAGGGTCCGCAAACGTGGGAGGGTCAGGCTACGTGCTGACGCACGGGTCAGTGCCAACGTATGGGCCAGGAGTAGGCTACGGCTTGGGGGTAAGTTTTAGGTTTGGTGGTGGGTTTCCGTTCCGGGTTAGGGTTAGGGTGAGGGAAAGGCAAGACTTAGGGCACAGGTGAGGGTGCAGAAACGTGGGGGGGTCATGCTACGTGCTGACGCAGGCGTCAGTGCCAGTGTACGGGCCAGGATTAGGCTACAGCGTAGGGTAAGGTTTAGGGCTCGTGGTGGGTTTCCGTTCTGTGCTAGGGTTAGGCTTAGGGAACGGCAAGGATTAGGGCACAGGTGAGGGTATGGAAACGTGGGTGGGTCAGACTACGTGCTGACGCATGGGTCAGTGCCAGCGTACGGGCCAGGAGTAGGCTACGGCGTAGGGAAAGGTTTAGGGCTGGTGGTGGGTTTCCGTTCTGGGCTAGGGTTAGGGTTATGGAACGCAAGGCTTAGGGCACAGGTGAGGGTACGGAAACGTGGTAGGGTCAGGCTACGTGCTGACGCACGGGTCAGTGCCTGCGTACAGGCCAGGTGTAGGCTACAGCGTAGGGTAAGGTGTAGGGCTGGTGGTGGGTTTCCGTTCCCGGCTTGGTTAGGGTTAGGTAACCGGAAGGCTTACGGCACAGGTGAGGGTACAGGAACGTGAGAGGGTCAGGCTACTTGCTGACGCACGGGTCAGTGGCAGCGTACGGGCAAGGAGTAGGCTACGGCTTGGAGGTAAGTTGTAGGGCTGGTGGTGGGTTTCCGTACCGGGCTAGGTTTAGGGTTAGGGAACGGAAAGGCTTAGGGCACAGGTGAGGGTACGGAAACGTGGGAGGGTCAGGCTACGTGCTGACTCAAGGGTCAGTGCCAGCATACGGGCCCGGAATAGGCTAGGGCTTGGGGGTAACGTGTAGGGCTGGTGGTGGGTTTCCGTTCGGGGCTAGGGTTACGGTTAGGGAACGGCAAGGCGTAGGGCACAGGTGAGGGTACGGAAACGTGTGAGGGTCAGGCTACGTGCTGACTCACGGGTCAGTGCCAGCATACGGGCCAGGATTAGGCTACGGCTTGGGGTTAAGGTGTAGGTCTGTTGGTGGTTTTAGGTTCCGGGCTAGGGTTAGGTTTAGGGAACGGCAAGGCTTAGGGCACATGTGAGGGTACAGAAACGTGGGAGGGTCAGCCTACGTGCTGACGCACCGGTCAGTGCCAGCGTACCGGCCAGGAGTAGGCTATGGTGTAGGGTAAGGTTTAGGGCTGCTGGTGGGTTTCCGTTCTTGGCTAGGGTTAGGGTGAGGGAACGGCAAGGCTTAGGGCACCGGTGAGGGTACAGAAACGTGGGACGGTCTGTCTACGTGCTGACTCACGGGTCAGTGCCAGCGGTCGGGCCAGGTGTAGGCTACGGCGTATGGTAAGGTGTAGGGCTTGTGGTGGGTTTCCGTTCCGGGCTAGGGTTAGGGTTAGGGAACGGCAAGGCTTAGGGCACAGGCGAGGGTACGGAAACGTGGGAGGGTCAGGCTACATGCTGACGCACGGGTCAGTGCCAACGTACTGGCCAGGACTAGGCTACGGCATACGATAAGGTTTAGGGCTGGTGGTGGGTTTCCGATCAGGGCTACGATTAGGGATAGGGAATGGCAAGGCTTAGGGCACATGTAAAGTTACGGAAAGGTGGAAGCGTCAGGCTACGTGCTGACACACGGGTCACTGCCAGCATATGGGCCAGGAGTAGGCTACGGCGTGGTGGTAAGGTGTAGGGCTGTTGGTGGGTTTCTGTTCCGGGCTAGGGTTAGGGTTAGGGAACGGCAAGGCTTAGGGCACAGGTGAGGGTACGGAAACGTGTGAGGTTCAGGCTACGTGCTGACGCACGTGTCAGTGCCAGCGTACCGGCCAGGAGTAGGCTACGGCTTGGGGGTAAGGTGTAGGGCTGGAGGTGGGTTTCCGTTCCGGGCTAGTGTTAGGGTTAGTGAACGGCAAGGCTTAGGGCACAGGTGAGGGTACGTCAACGTGGGAGGGTCAGGCTACGTGCTGATGAAAGGTTCAGTGCCTGAGTACGAGCCAAGAATAGGCTACGGCGTAGGGAAAGGTGTAGGGCTTGTGGTGGGTTTCCTTTCCGGGCTAGGGTTAGAGTTAGGGAACGGCAAGGCTTAGGGCCCAGGTGAGGGTCCGCAAACGTGGGAGGGTCAGGCTACGTGCTGACGCACGGGTCAGTGCCAACGTATGGGCCAGGAGTAGGCTACGGCTTGGGGGTAAGTTTTAGGTTTGGTGGTGGGTTTCCGTTCCGGGTTAGGGTTAGGGTTAGGGAACGGCAAGGCTTAGGGCACAGGTGAGGGTACGGAAACGTGGGAGGGTCAGGGTACGTGATGATGCACGGGTCAGTGCCAGCTTACTGGCCAGGAGTAGGCTACGGCTTGGGTGTTAGGTGTAGGGCTGGTGGTGGGGTTTCGTTCCGGGCTAGGGTTAGGGTTAGGGAACGGCAAGGCTTAGGGCACAGGTGAGGGTACGGTAACATGGGAGGGTCAGGCTACGTGCTGAAGCACAGGTCAGTGCCCGTGTAGGGGCCAGGTGTAGGCTACGGCATAGGGTAATGTGTAGGGCGGGTGGTGGGTTTCCGTTCTGGGCTAGGGTTAGGGTAAGGGAACGGCAAGGCTTAGGGCACAGGTGAGTGTACGGAAAAGTGAGAGGGTCAGGCTACGTGATGACGCACGGGTCAGTGCCCGCGTACGGGCCAGGAGTAGGCTACGGCATAGGGAAAGGTTTAGGGCTGGTGGTGGGTTTGCGTTCCGGGCTAGGGTTAGGGATAGAGAATGTCAAGGCTTAGGGCACATGTGAGGGTACGGAATCGTGAGAGGGTCAGGCTACATGCTGACGCATGGGTCAGTGCCAGCGTACGGGCCAGTAGTAGGCTACGGTGTAGCGTATGGTGTAGGGCTGGTGGTGCGTTTCCGTTCCGGGATAGGGTTAGGGTTAGGGAACGGCAAGGCTTAGGGCACAGGTGAGGGTACAGAAAAGTGGGAGGGTCAGGCTACGTGCTGACGCACGGGTCAGTGCCAGCGTACGGGCCAGTAGTAGGCTACGGCTTGTGGTTAAGATTTAGGGCTGGTCGTGGCTTTCCATTCCGGGCTAGGGTTAGGGTTAGAGAACGGCAAGGCTTAGGGCACGGGGGAGGGTACAGAAACTTGGGAGGGTCAGGCTACTTGCTTATGCTAGGGTTAGTGCCACCGAACGGGCCAGGTGTAGGCTACGGCTTGGGGGTAAGGTGTAGGGCTGGTGGTGGGTTTCCGTTCGGGGCTAGGGTTAGGGTTACGGAACTGCAAGGCTTAGGGCACAGATGATGGTACGGAAACGTGGGAGGGTCAGGCTACATGCTGACGCAAGGGTCAGTGCCAACGTACAGGCCAGGAGTAGGCTACGGCGGAGGTTAAGGTGTAGGGCTGGTGGTGGTTTTCCGTTCCGAGCTAGGGTTAGGGTTAGGGAACGGCAAGGCTTAGGGCACACATGAGGGTACGGAAACGTGGGAGGGTCAGGCTACGTGCTGACGCACGGGTCAGTGCCAACGTATGGGCCAGGAGTAGGCTACGGCTTGGGGGTAAGTTTTAGGTTTGGTGGTGGGTTTCCGTTCCGGGTTAGGGTTAGGGTTAGGGAACGGCAAGGCTTAGGGCACAGGTGAGGGTACGGAAACGTGGGAGGGTCAGGGTACGTGATGATGCACGGGTCAGTGCCAGCTTACTGGCCAGGAGTAGGCTACGGCTTGGGTGTTAGGTGTAGGGCTGGTGGTGGGGTTTCGTTCCGGGCTAGGGTTAGGGTTAGGGAACGGCAAGGCTTAGGGCACAGGTGAGGGTACGGTAACATGGGAGGGTCAGGCTACGTGCTGAAGCACAGGTCAGTGCCCGTGTAGGGGCCAGGTGTAGGCTACGGCATAGGGTAATGTGTAGGGCGGGTGGTGGGTTTCCGTTCTGGGCTAGGGTTAGGGTAAGGGAACGGCAAGGCTTAGGGCACAGGTGAGTGTACGGAAAAGTGAGAGGGTCAGGCTACGTGATGACGCACGGGTCAGTGCCAGCGTACGGGCCAGGAGTAGGCTACGGCATAGGGAAAGGTTTAGGGCTGGTGGTGGGTTTGCGTTCCGGGCTAGGGTTAGGGATAGAGAATGTCAAGGCTTAGGGCACATGTGAGGGTACGGAATCGTGAGAGGGTCAGGCTACATGCTGACGCATGGGTCAGTGCCAGCGTACGGGCCAGTAGTAGGCTACGGTGTAGCGTATGGTGTAGGGCTGGTGGTGCGTTTCCGTTCCGGGATAGGGTTAGGGTTAGGGAACGGCAAGGCTTAGGGCACAGGTGAGGGTACAGAAAAGTGGGAGGGTCAGGCTACGTGCTGACGCACGGGTCAGTGCCAGCGTACGGGCCAGTAGTAGGCTACGGCTTGTGGTTAAGATTTAGGGCTGGTCGTGGCTTTCCGTTCCGGGCTAGGGTTAGGGTTAGAGAACGGCAAGGCTTAGGGCACGGGGGAGGGTACAGAAACTTGGGAGGGTCAGGCTACTTGCTTATGCTAGGGTTAGTGCCACCGAACGGGCCAGGTGTAGGCTACGGCTTGGGGGTAAGGTGTAGGGCTGGTGGTGGGTTTCCGTTCGGGGCTAGGGTTAGGGTTACGGAACTGCAAGGCTTAGGGCACAGATGAGGGTACGGAAACGTGGGAGGGTCAGGCTACATGCTGACGCAAGGGTCAGTGCCAACGTACAGGCCAGGAGTAGGCTACGGCGGAGGTTAAGGTGTAGGGCTGGTGGTGGTTTTCCGTTCCGAGCTAGGGTTAGGGTTAGGGAACGGCAAGGCTTAGGGCACACATGAGGGTACGGAAACGTGGGAGGGTCAGGCTACGTGCTGACGCACGGGTCAGTGCCAACGTATGGGCCAGGAGTAGGCTACGGCTTGGGGGTAAGTTTTAGGTTTGGTGGTGGGTTTCCGTTCCGGGTTAGGGTTAGGGTTAGGGAACGGCAAGGCTTAGGGCACAGGTGAGGGTACGGAAACGTGGGAGGGTCAGGGTACGTGATGATGCACGGGTCAGTGCCAGCTTACTGGCCAGGAGTAGGCTACGGCTTGGGTGTTAGGTGTAGGGCTGGTGGTGGGGTTTCGTTCCGGGCTAGGGTTAGGGTTAGGGAACGGCAAGGCTTAGGGCACAGGTGAGGGTACGGTAACATGGGAGGGTCAGGCTACGTGCTGAAGCACAGGTCAGTGCCCGTGTAGGGGCCAGGTGTAGGCTACGGCATAGGGTAATGTGTAGGGCGGGTGGTGGGTTTCCGTTCTGGGCTAGGGTTAGGGTAAGGGAACGGCAAGGCTTAGGGCACAGGTGAGTGTACGGAAAAGTGAGAGGGTCAGGCTACGTGATGACGCACGGGTCAGTGCCAGCGTACGGGCCAGGAGTAGGCTACGGCATAGGGAAAGGTTTAGGGCTGGTGGTGGGTTTGCGTTCCGGGCTAGGGTTAGGGATAGAGAATGTCAAGGCTTAGGGCACATGTGAGGGTACGGAATCGTGAGAGGGTCAGGCTACATGCTGACGCATGGGTCAGTGCCAGCGTACGGGCCAGTAGTAGGCTACGGTGTAGCGTATGGTGTAGGGCTGGTGGTGCGTTTCCGTTCCGGGATAGGGTTAGGGTTAGGGAACGGCAAGGCTTAGGGCACAGGTGAGGGTACAGAAAAGTGGGAGGGTCAGGTTACGTGCTGACGCACGGGTCAGTGCCAGCGTACGGGCCAGTAGTAGGCTACGGCTTGTGGTTAAGATTTAGGGCTGGTCGTGGCTTTCCGTTCCGGGCTAGGGTTAGGGTTAGAGAACGGCAAGGCTTAGGGCACGGGGGAGGGTACAGAAACTTGGGAGGGTCAGGCTACTTGCTTATGCTAGGGTTAGTGCCACCGAACGGGCCAGGTGTAGGCTACGGCTTGGGGGTAAGGTGTAGGGCTGGTGGTGGGTTTCCGTTCGGGGCTAGGGTTAGGGTTACGGAACTGCAAGGCTTAGGGCACAGATGAGGGTACGGAAACGTGGGAGGGTCAGGCTACATGCTGACGCAAGGGTCAGTGCCAACGTACAGGCCAGGAGTAGGCTACGGCGGAGGTTAAGGTGTAGGGCTGGTGGTGGTTTTCCGTTCCGAGCTAGGGTTAGGGTTAGGGAACGGCAAGGCTTAGGGCACACATGAGGGTACGGAAACGTGGGAGGGTCAGGCTACGTGCTGATGAAAGTGTCAGTGCCTGCGTACGGGCCAGAAATAGGCTACAGCTTGGGGTAATGTGTAGGGCTGGTGGTGGGTTTCTGTTCCGGGCTAGGGTTAGGGTTAGGGAACGGCAAGGATTAGGGCACAGGTGATGTTACGGAAAAGTGGGAGGTTCAGGCTACATGCTGACACACGGGTCAGTGCCAGCGTACGGGCCAGGACTAGGCTACGGCATACGATAAGGTGTAGGGCTGGTGGTGGGATTCCGTGCCGGGCTAGGGTTAGTGTTAGGGAACGGCAAGGCTTAGGGCACAGGTGAGCGTACGGTAACATGGGAGGGTCAGGCTACGTGCTGAAGCACAGGTCAGTGCCCGCGTACGGGCCAGGTGTAGGCTACGGCATAGAGTAAGTTGTAGGGCTGGTGGTGGGTTTCTGTTCCGGGCTAGGGTTAGGGTTAGTGAACGGCAAGGCTTAGGGCACAGGTGAGGGTACGGAAACGTGGGAGGGTCAGTCTACTTGCTGATGAAAGTGTCAGTGCCTGCGTATGAGCCAAGAATAGGTTACGGCGTAGGGAAAGGTGTAGGGCTGGTGGTGGGTTTCTGTTCCGGGCTAGGGTTAGGGTGAGGGAACGGCAAGGCTTAAGGCACAGGTGAGGGTCCACAAACGAGGGAGGGTCAGGCTTCGTGCTGACGCACGGGTCTGTGCCAGCGTACGGGCCGGAGTAGGCTACGGCTAGGGGGTAAGGTGTAGGGCTGGTGGTGGGTTTCCGTTCCGGGCTACGGTTAGGGTTAGGGAACGGCAAGGCTTAGGGCACAGGTGAGGGTACGAAAACTTGGGAAGGTCAGGCTACGTGATGATGCACGGGTCAGTTCCAGCGTACTGGCCAGGAGTAAGCTACGGCTTGGGGGTTAGGTTTAGGGCTGGTGTTGGGTTTCCGTTCCGGGCTAGGGTTAGGGTTAGGGAACGGCAAAGCTTAGGGCACAGGTGAGGGTACAGAAACGTGGGAGGGTTAGGCTACATGCTGACGCACGTGTCCGTGCCAGCGTACGGGCCAGGGATAGGCTATGGCTTGGGGTTAAGCTGTAGGGCTGGTGGTGGGTTTCCGTTCCGGAGTAGGGTTAGGGTTAGGGAACGGCAAGGCATAGGGCACAGGTGAGGGTACGGAAACGTGTGAGTGTCAGGCTACGTGCTGACGCACATGTCAGTGCCAGCGTACATGCCAGGAGTAGGCTACGGCGTAGGGTAAGGTGTAGGGCTGCTGATGGGTTTCTGTTCCTGGCTAGGTTGAGGGTTAGGAAACGGCATGGATTAGGGCACAGGTGAGGGTACGGAAACGTGTGAGGGTCAGGCTACGTGCTGACGCACGTGTCAGTGCCAGCGTACCGGCCAGGAGTAGGCTACGGCTTGGGGGTAAGGTGTAGGGCTGGTGGTGGGTTACCGTTCCGGGCTAGGGTTAGGGTTAGTGAACGGCAAGATTAGGTCACAGGTGAGGGTACATAAACGTGGGAGGGTCAGGCTACGTGCTGATGAAACGGTGAGTGCCTGCGTACGAGCCAGGAATAGGCTACGGCGTTGGGAAAGGTGTAGGGCTGGTGGTGGGTTTCCGTTCCGGGCTAGGGTTAGGGTTAGGGAACGGCAAGGCTTAGGGCACAGGTGTGGGTCCGCAAACGTGGGAGGGTCAGGCTACGTGCTGTAGCACAGGTCAGTGCCCGCGTATGGGCCAGGTGTAGGCTACGGCATAGGGTAAGGTGTAGGGCTGGTGGTGGGTTTCCGTTCCGGGCTAGGGTTAGTGTTAGGGCATGGCAAGGCTTAGGGCCCAGGTGAGGGGACAGGAAACGTGGGAGGGTCAAACTCCATGCTGACGCACGGGTCAGTGCGAGCGTACGGGCGAGGAGTAGGCTACCCAGTAGGGAAAGGTTTAGGGACGGTGGTGGGTTTCCTTTCCGGGTTAGGGTTAGGGTTAGGGAACGGCAAGGCTTAGGGTACAGGTGAGGGTACGGAATCGTGGGAGGGTCAGGCTACGTGCTGACGCACGGGTCAGTGCCCGCATATGGGCCAGGTGTAGGCTACAGCATAGGGTAAGGTGTAGGGCTGGTGGTGGGTTTCCGTTCCGGGCTAGGGTTAGGGTTAGGGAACGACAAGGCTTAGGGCACAGGTGAGGATACGGAAACGTGCGAGGGTCACGCTACATGCTGACGCACGTGTCAGTGCCATCATATGGGCCAGGATTAGGCTATGGCTTGGGGGTAAGGTGGAGGGCTGGTGGTGGGTATCCGTTCCGGGCTAGGGTTAGGGTTACGGAATGGCAAGGCTTAGGGCACGGGTGAGGGTACAGAAACGTGGGAGGTTCAGGCTACTTGCTGATGCTCGGGTTAGTGCCACCGAGCGGGCCAGTTGCAGGCTACGGCTTGGGGGTAAGGTGTAGGGCTGGTGGTGGGTTTCTGTTACGGGCTAGGGTTAGGGTTAGGGAACGGCAAGGCTTAGGGCACAGGTGAGGGTACGGAAACGTGGGAGGGTCACGCTACGTGCTGACGCACGGGTCAGTGCCAGCATATGGGCCAGGAGTAGGCTACGGCTTGGGGGTAAGTTGTAGGGCTGGTGGTGGGTTTCCGTTCCGGGCTAGGGTTAGGGTTATGGAACGGCAAGGCTTAGGGCACGGGTGAGGGTACAGAAACGTGGGAGGGTCAGGCTACTTGCTGATGCTAGGGTTAGTGCCACCGAACGGGCCAGGAGTAGGCTACGGCTTGGGCGTAAGTTGTAGGGCTGGTGGTGGGTTTCCGTTCCAGGCTAGGGTTAGGGTTACGGAAAGGCAAGGCTTAGGGCACAGATGAGGGTACGGAAACTTGGGAGGGTCAGGCTACGTGCTGATGAAAGTGTCAGTGCCTGCGTACGGGCCAGGAATAGGCTACGGCTTGGGGTAAGGTGTAGGGCTGGTGGTGGGTTTCCGTTCCGGGCTAGGGTTAGGGTTAGGGAACGGCAAGGCTTAGGGCACAGGTGAGGTTACGGAAACGTGAGAGGGTCAGGCTACATGCTGACGCACGGGTCAGTGCCAGCGTACGGGCTAGGACTATGCTATGGCATACGATAAGGTGTAGAGCTGGTGGTGGGATTCCGTGCCGGGCTAGTTTTAGGGTTAGGGAACGGCAAGGCTTAGGGCACAGGTGAGCGTACGGTAACATGGGAGGGTCAGGCTACGTGCTGATGAAAGGGTCAGTGCCTGCGTATGAGCCAAGAATAGGTTACGGCGTAGGGAAAGGTGTAGGGCTGGTGGTGGGTTTCCGTTCCGGGCTAGGGTTAGGGTTAGTGAACGGCAAGGCTTAGGGCACAGGTGAGGGTACGGAAACGTGGGAGGGTCAGTCTACTTGCTGATGAAAGGGTCAGTGCCTGCGTATGAGCCAAGAATAGGTTACGGCGTAGGGAAAGGTGTAGGGCTGGTGGTGGGTTTCCGTTCCGGGCTAGGGTTAGGGTGAGGGAACGGCAAGGCTTAGGGCACAGGTGAGGGTCCACAAACGTGGGAGGGTCAGGCTTCGTGCTGACGCACGGGTCTGTGCCAGCGTACGGGCCAGGAGTAGGCTACGGCTTGGGGGTAAGGTGTAGGGCTGGTGGTGGGTTTCCGTTCCGGGCTACGGTTAGGGTTAGGGAACGGCAAGGCTTAGGGCACAGGTGAGGGTACGAAAACTTGGGAGGGTCAGGCTACGTGATGATGCACGGGTCAGTTCCAGCGTACTGGCCAGGAGTAAGCTACGGCTTGGGGGTTAGGTTTAGGGCTGGTGGTGGGTTTCCATTCCGGGCTAGGGTTAGGGTTAGGGAACGGCAAAGCTTGGGGCACAGGTGATGGTACGGAAACGTGGGAGGGTCAGGCTACATGCTGACGCACGTGTCAGTGCTAGCGTACGGGCCAGGAATAGGCTATGGCTTGGGGGTAAGCTGTAGGGCTGGTGGTGGGTTTCCGTTCCGGACTAGGGTTAGGGTTAGGGAACGGCAAGGCTTAGGGCACAGGTGAGGGTACGGAAACGTGTGAGGGTCAGGCTACGTGCTGACGCACATGTCAGTGCCAGCGTACATGCCAGGAGTAGGCTACGGCGTAGGGTAAGGTGTAGGGCTGCTGATGGGTTTCTGTTCCTGGCTAGGTTGAGGGTTAGGAAACGGCATGGATTAGGGCACAGGTGAGGGTACGGAAACGTGTGAGGGTCAGGCTACGTGCTGACGCACGTGTCAGTGCCAGCGTACCGGCCAGGAGTAGGCTACGGCTTGGGGGTAAGGTGTAGGGCTGGTGGTGGGTTACCGTTCCGGGCTATGGTTAGGGTTAGTGAACGGCAAGGCTTAGGGCACAGGTGAGGGTACAGAAACGTGGGAGGGTCAGGCTACGTGCTGATGAAACGGTGAGTGCCTGCGTACGAGACAGGAATAGGCTACGGCGTTGGGAAAGGTGTAGGGCTGGTGGTGGGTTTCCGTTCCGGGCTAGGGTTAGGGTTAGGGAACGGCAAGGCTTAGGGCACAGGTGTGGGTCCGCAAACGTGGGAGGGTCAGGCTACGTGCTGTAGCACAGGTCAGTGCCCGCGTATGGGCCAGGTGTAGGCTACGGCATAGGGTAAGGTGTAGGGCTGGTGGTGGGTTTCCGTTCCGGGCTAGGGTTAGTGTTAGGGCATGGCAAGGCTTAGGGCCCAGGTGAGGGGACAGGAAACGTGGGAGGGTCAAACTCCATGCTGACGCACGGGTCAGTGCGAGCGTACGGGCAATGGAGTAGGCTACCCAGTAGGGAAAGATTTAGGGATGGTGGTGGGTTTCCTTTCCGGGTTAGGGTTAGGGTTAGGGTACGGCAAGGCTTAGGGCACAGTTGAGGGTACGGAATCGTGGGAGGGTCAGGCTACGTGCTGACGCACGGGTCAGTGCCAGCGTACGGGCCAGGACTAGGCTACGGCATACGATAAGGTGTAGAGCTGGTGGTGGGATTCCGTGCCGGGCTAGGTTTAGGGTTAGGGAACGGCAAGGCTTAGGGCACAGGTGAGCGTACAGTAACATGGGAGGTTCAGGCTACGTGCTGAAGCACAGGTCAGTGCCCGAGTACGGGTCAGGTGTAGGTTACGGCATAGAGTAAGGTGTAGGGCTGGTGGTGGGTTTCCGTTCCGGGCTAGGGTTAGGGTTAGTGAACGGCAAGGCTTAGGGCACAGGTGAGGGTACGGAAACGTGGGAGGGTTACGCTACGTGCTGACGCACGGGTCAGTGCCAGCATATGGGCCCGGAGTACGCTACGGCTTGGGGGTAAGGTGTAGGGCTGGTGGTGTGTTTCCGTTCCGGGCTAGGGTTAGGGTTACGGAACGGCAAGGCTTAGGGCACGGGTGAGGGTAGAGAAACGTGGGAGAGTCAGGCTACTTGCTCATGCTAGGTTTACTGCCACCGAACGTGCCAGGAGTAGGCTACGGCTTGGGGGTAAGGTGTAGGGCTGGTGGTGGGTTTCCGTTCCGGGCTAGGGTTAGGGTTAGTGAACGGCAAGGCTTAGGGCACAGGTGAGGGTACGGAAACGTGGGAGGGTCAGGCTATTTGATGATGCACTGGTCAGTGCCAGCGTACTGACCTGGAGTAAGCTACGGCTTGGGGATTAGGTGTAGGGCTGGTGGTGGGTTTCCGTTCCGGGCTAGGGTTAGGGTTAGGGAACGGCAAGGCTTAGGGCACAGGTGAGGGTAAGGAAACGTGGGAGGGTCAGGCTACATGCTGACGCATGTGTCAGTGCCATCGTACGGGCCAGGAATAGGCTATGGCTTGGGGGTACGCTGTATAGCTGGTGGTGGGTTTCAGTTCCGGACTAGGTATAGGGTTAGGGAACGGCAAGGTTTAGGGCAGAGGTGAGGGTACGGAAACGTGTGAGGGTCAGGCTACGTGCTGACGCATGTGTCAGTGCCAGCGTACGTGCCAGGAGTAGGCTACGGCGTAGGGAAAGGTATAGGGCTGCTGATGGGTTTCTGTTCCCGGCTAGGGTGAGGGTGAGGGAACGGCAAGGCTTAGGGCACAGGTGATGGTACCGAAACGTGGGAGGGTCAGGCTACGTGCTGACGCACGGGTCAGTGCCAGCGAACGGGCCAGGAGTAGGCTATGGCTTGGGGGTAAGGTGTAGGGCTGGTGGTGGGTTTCCGTTCCGGGCTAGGGTTAGGGTTAGTGAACGGCAAGGCTTAGGGCACAGGTGAGGGTACGGAAACGTGGGAGGGTCAGGCTACGTGCTGATGAAACGGTGAGTGCCGGCGTACGAGCCAGGAATAGGCTACGGCGTTGGGAAAGGTGTAGGGCTGGTGGTGGGTTTCCGTTCCGGGCTAGGGTTAGGGTTAGGGAACGGCAAGGCTTAGGGCACAGGTGTGGGTCCGCAAACGTGGGAGGGTCAGGCTACGTGCTGACGCACGGGACAGTGCCCGCGTACGGGCCATGTGTAGGCTACAGCATAGGGTTAGGTGTAGGCCTAGTGGTGGGTTTCCGTTCCGGGCTAGGGTTAGGGTTAGGGAACGGCAAGGCTTAGGGCACAGGTGAGGGTATGGAAACGTGGGAGGGTCACGCTACGTGCTGACGCACGGGTCAGTGCCAGCATATGGGCCAGGAGTACGCTACGGCTTGGGGGTAAGGTGTAGGGCTGATGGTGGGTTTCCGTTCCGGGCTAGGGTTAGGGTTACGGAACGGCAAGGGTTAGGGCACGGGTGAGGGTACAGAAACGTGGGAGGGTCAGGCTACTTGATGATGCTAGGGTTACTGCCACCGAACGTGCCAGGAGTAGGCTACGGCTTGTGGGTAAGTTGTAGGGCTGGTGGTGGGTTTCCGTTCCGGGCTAGGGTTAGGGTTACAGAACGGCAAGGCTTAGGGCAGAGGTGAGGGTACGGAAACGTGGGAGTGTCAGGCTACATGCTGACGCAAGGGTCAGTGCCACCGTACAGGCCAGGAGTAGGCTACGGCGTAGGTTAAGGTGTAGGGCTGGTGGTGGGTTTCCGTTTCGGGCTAGGGTTAGGGTTAGGGAACGGCAAGGCTTAGGGCACAGATGAGTGTACGGAAACGTGGGAGGGTCAGACTACGTGCTGACGCACCTGTCAGTGCCAGCGTACGTGCCAGGAGTAGGCTACGGCGTAGGGTAAGGTGTAGGGTTGCTGATGGGTTTCTGTTCCTGGCTAGGGTGAGGGTGAGGGAACGCCAAGGCTTAGGGCACAGATGAGGGTACGGAAACGTGGGAGGGTCAGGCTACGTGCTGATGAAAGGGTCAGTGCCTGCGTACGGGCCAGGAATAGGCTACGGCTTGGGGTAAGGTGTAGGGCTGGTGGTGGGTTTCTGTTCCGGGCTAGGGTTAGGATTAGGGAACGGCAAGGCTTAGTGCTAAGGAGAGGGTACGGAAACGTGGGAGGGTCAGGCTACATGCTGACACACGGGTCAGTGCCAGCGTACGGGCCAGGACTAGGCTACGGCATACGATAAGGTGTAGAGCTGGTGGTGAGATTCCGTGCCGGGCTAGGGTTAGGGTTAGGGAACGACAAGGCTTAGGTCACAGGTGAGCGTACGGTAACATGGGAGGGTCAGGCTACGTGCTGAATCACAGGTCAGTGCCCGCGTACAGGCCAGGTGTAGGCTACGGCATAGAGTAAGGTGTAGGGCTGGTGGTGGGTTTCCGTTCCGGGTTAGGGTTAGGGTTAGGGAACGGCAAGGCTTAGGGCACAGGTGAGGGTACGGAAACGTGGGAGGGTCACGCTACGTGCTGACGCACGGGTCAGTGCCAGCATATGGGCCAGGAGTAGGCTACGGCTTGGGGGTAAGGTGTAGGGCTGGTGGTGGGTTTCCGTTCCGGGCTAGGGTTAGGATTATGGAACGGCAAGGCTTAGGGCACGGGTGAGGGTCCAGAAACTTGGGAGGGTCAGGCTACTTGCTGATGCTAGGGTTAGTGCCACCGAATGGGCCAGGAGTAGGCTACGGCTTGGGGGTAAGGTGTAGGGCTGGTGGTGGGTTTCCGTTCTGGGCTAGGGTTAGGGTTAGTGAACGGCAAGGCTTAGGGCACAGGTGAGGGTACGGAAACGTGGGAGGGTCAGTCTACTTGCTGATGAAAGGGTCAGTGCCTGCGTATGAGACAGGAATAGGCTACGGCGTAGGGAAAGGTGTAGGGCTGGTGGTGGGTTTCGGTTCCGGGTTAGGGTTAAGGTTAGGGAACGGCAAGGCTTAGGGCACATGTGAGGGTCCACAAACGTGGGAGAGTCAGGATTCGTGCTGACGCACGGGTCTGTGCCATCGTACGGGCCAGGAGTAGGCTACGGCTTGGGGTTAAGTTGTAGGGCTGGTGGTGGGTTTCCGTTCCGGGTTACGGTTAGGGTTAGGGAACGGCAAGGCTTAGGGCACAGGTGAGGGTACGGAAACGTGGGAGGGTCAGGCTACGTGATGATGCACGGGTCAGTGCCAGCGTACTGGCCAGGAGTAAGCTATGGCTTGGGGATTAGGTGTAGGGCTGGTGGTGGGTTTCCGTTCCGGGCTAGGGTTAGGGTTAGGGAACGGCAAGGCTTAGGGCACAGGTGAGGGTAAGGAAATGTGGGAGGGTCAGGCTACATGCTGACGCATGTGTCAATGCCATCGTACGGGCCAGGAATAGGCTATGGCTTGGGGGTACGCTGTATAGCTGGTGGTGGGTTTCAGTTCCGGACTAGGTTTAGGGTTAGGGAACGGCAAGGTTTAGGGCAGAGGTGAGGGTACGGAAACGTGTGAGGGTCAGGCTACGTGCTGACGCATGTGTCAGTGCCAGCGTACGTGCCAGGAGTAGGCTACGGCGTAGGGTAAGGTATAGGGCTGCTGATGGGTTTCTGTTCCCGGCTAGGGTGAGGGTGAGGGAACGGCAAGGCTTAGGGCACAGGTGATGGTACAGAAACGTGGGAGGGTCAGGCTACGTGCTGACGCACGGGTCAGTGCCAGCGAACGGGCCAGGAGTAGTCTATGGCTTGGGGGTAAGGTGTAGGGCTGGTGGTGGGTTTCCGTTCCGGGCTAGGGTTAGGGATAGTGAACGGCAAGGCTTAGGGCACAGGTGAGGGTACGGAAACGTGGGAGGGTCAGGCTACGTGCTGATGAAACGGTGAGTGCCGGCGTACTAGCCAGGAATAGGCTACGGCGTTGGGAAAGGTGTAGGGCTGGTGGTGGATTTCCGTTCCGGGCTAGGGTTAGGGTTACGGAACGGCAAGGCTTAGTGCTAAGGAGAGGGTACGGAAACGTGGGAGGGTCACGCTACGTGCTGACACACGGGTCAGTGCCAGCGTACGGGCCAGGAGTAGGCTACGGCGTAGGGTAAAGTGTAGGGCTGATGGTGGGTTTCCGTTCCGGGCTAGGGTTAGGGTTAGGAAACGGCAAGGCTTAGGGCACAGGTGAGGGTACGGAAACGTGTGAGGGTCCGACTACGCGCTGACACACGTGTCAGTGCCAGCGTACCGGCCAGGAGTAGGCTACGGATTGGGGGTAAGTTTTAGGGCTGGTGGTCGTTTTCCATTCCGGTGTACGGTTAGGGTTAGTGAACGGCAAGGCTTAGGGCACAGGTGAGGGTACAGAAACGTGGGAGGGTCAGGCTAAGTGCTGATGAAAGTGTCAGTGCCTGCGTACGAGCCAGGAATAGGCTACGGCGTAGGGAAATGTGTAGGGCTGGTGGTGGGTTTCCGTTCCGGGCTACGGTTAGGGTTAGGGAACGGCAAGTCTTAGGGCACAGGTGAGGGTCCGCAAACGTGGGAGGGCCAGGCTACGTGCTGAAACACAGGTCAGTGCCCGCGTATGGGCCAGGTGTAGGCTACGGCATAGGGTAAGGTGTAGGGCTGGTGGTGGGTTTCCATTCCGGGCTAAGGTTAGTGTTAGGGAATGGCAAGGCTTAGGGCCCACGTGAGGTTACGGAAACGTGGGAGGGTCAAACTACATGCTGACGCACGGGTCAGTGCGAGCGTACGGGCGAGGAGTAGGCTACCCAGTAGGGATATGTTTAGGGATGGTGGTGGGTTTCCTTTCCGGGTTAGGGTTAGGGTTAGGGAACGGCAAGGCTTAGGGCACAGGTGAGGGTACGGAAACGTGGGAGGGTCAGGCTACGTGCTGACGCACGGGTCATTGCCAGCGTACGGGCCAGGAGTAGGCTACGGCGTAGTGTAAGGTGTAGGGCTGGTGGTGGGTTTTCGTTCCGGGCTACGGTTACGGTTAGGGAATGGCAAGGCTCAGGGCACATGTGAGGGTACAGACACGTGGGAGTGTATGGCTACGTGCTGAAGCACGGGTCACTGCCAGCGTACGGGCAAGGAGTAGGCTACGGCATAGGGTAAGGTGTAGGGCGGGTGGTGGGTTTCCGTTCCGGGCTAGGGTTAGGGTAAGGGAACGGCAAGGCTTAGGGCACAGGTGAGGGTACGGAAAAGTGGGACGGTCAGGCTACGTGATGACGCACGTGTCAGTGCCAGCGTACGGGCCAGGAGTAGGCTACGGCGTAGGGAAAGGTGTAGGGCTGGTGGTGGGTTTGCGTTCCGGGCTGGGGTTAGGGATAGGGAACGTCAAGTCTTAGGGCACATGTGAGGGTACGGAAACGTGAGAGGGTCAGGCTACATGATGACGCACGGGTCAGTGCCAGCGTACGGGCCAGGAGTAGGCTACGGTGTAGCGTATGGTGTAGGGCTGGTGGTGGGTTTCCGTTCAGGGCTAGGGTTAGGGATAGGGAACGGCAAGGCTTAGGGCACAGGTGAGGGTAAGGAAAAGTGGGAGGGTCAGGCTACGTGCTGACGCACGGGTCAGTGCCAGCGTACGGGCCAGGAGTAGGCTACGGCTTGTGGCTAAGTTTTAGGGCTGGTGGTGGCTTTCCGTTCCGGGCTACGGTTAGGGTTAGGGAACGGCAAGGCTTAGGGCACAGGTGAGGGTACGGAAACGTGGGAGGGTCAGGCTACGTGCTGACGCACGGGTCAGTGCCCGCGTACGGGCCATGTGTAGGCTACAGCATAGGGTAAGGTGTAGGGCTAGTGGTGGGTTTCCGTTCCGGGCTAGGGTTAGGGTTAGGGAACGGCAAGGCTTAGGGCACAGGTGAGGGTACGGAAACGTGGGAGGGTCACGCTACGTGCTGACGCACGGGTCAGTGCCAGCATATGGGCCAGGAGTACGCTACGGCTTGGGGGTAAGGTGTAGGGCTGATTGTGGGTTTCCGTTCCGGGCTAGGGTTAGGGTTACAGAACGGCAAGTCTTAAGGCCGAGGTGAGGGTACGGAAACGTGGGAGGGTCAGGCTACATGCTGACGCAAGTGTCAGTGCCACCGTACAGGCCAGGAGTAGGCTACGGCGTAGGTTAAGGTGTAGGGCTGGTGGTGGGTTTCCGTTCCGGGCTAGGGTTAGGGTTACGGAACGGCAAGTCTTAGGGCACGGGTGAGGGTACAGAAACGTGGGAGGGTCAGGTTACTTGATGATGCTAGGGTTACTGCCACCGAACGTGCCAGGAGTAGGCTAAGGCTTGGGGGTAAGGTGCAGGGCTGGTGGTGGGTTTCCGTTCCGGGCTAGGGTTAGGGTTAGGGAACGGCAAGGCTTAAGGCAGAGGTGAGGGTACGGAAACGTGGGAGGGTCAGGCTACATGCTGATGAAAGGGTCAGTGCCTGCGTACGGGCCAGGAATAGGCTACGGCTTGGGGTAAGGTGTAGGGCTCGTGGTGGGATTCTGTTCCGGGCTAGGGTTAGGGTTAGGGAACGGCAAGGCTTAGTGCTAAGGAGAGGGTACGGAAACGTGGGAGGGTCAGGCTACATGCTGACACACGGGTCAGTGCCAGCGTACGGGCCAGGACTAGGCTACGGCATACGATAACGTGTAGAGCTGGTGGTGAGATTCCGTGCCGGGCTAGGGTTAGGGTTAGGGAACGACAAGGCTTAGGGCACAGGTGAGCGTACGGTAACATGGGAGGGTCAGGCTACGTGCTGAAGCACAGGTCAGTGCCCGCGTACGGGCCAGGTGTAGGCTACGGCATAGAGTAAGGTGTAGGGCTGGTGGTGGGTTTCCGTTCTGGGCTAGGGTTAGGGTTAGTGAACGGCAAGGCTTAGGGCACAGGTGAGGGTACGGAAACGTGGGAGGGTCAGTCTACTTGCTGATGAAATGGTCAGTGCCTGCGTATGAGACAGGAATAGGCTACGGCGTAGGGAAAGGTGTAGGGCTGGTGGTGGGTTTCGGTTCCGGGCTAGGGTTAGGGTTAGGGAACGGCAAGGCTTAGGGCACAGGTGAGGGTCCGCAAACGTGGGAGGGTCAGGCTTCGTGCTGACGCACGGGTCTGTGCCAGCGTACGGGCCAGGAGTAGGCTACGGCTTGGGGGTAAGGCTTAGGGCTGGTGGTGGGTTTCCGTTCGGGCTAGGGTTAGGTTGAGGGAACTGCAAGGGTTAAGGCATAGGTGAGGGAACGGAAAAGTGGGTGGGTCAGGCTACGTGCTGATTCACGGGTCAGTGCCAGTGTACGGGCCAGGAGTAGGCTACGGCGTAGGGTAAGGTGTAGGGCTGGTGGTGGTTTTCCGTTCCAGGCTAGGGTTAGGTTTAGGGAACGGCAAGGCTTAGGGCACACGTGAGGGTACGGAAACTGGGGAGGGTCAGGCTACGTGCTGACGCACGGGTCAGTGCCAGCGTATGCACCAGGAGTAGGCTACGGCGTAGGTTAAAGTGTAGGGCAGGTGGTGGGTTTCCGTTCAGGTCTAGGGTTAGGTTTAGGGAATGTCAAGGCTTAGGGCACAGGTGAGGGTACGGAAACATGGGAGGGTCATGCTACGTACTGACGCACGGGTCAGTGCCAGCGTACGGGCCAGGAGTAGGCTACGGCGTAGGGTAATGTGCAGGGCTGGTGGTGGGTTTCCGTTCCGGGCTAGGGTTAGGGTTACGGAACGGCAAGGCTTAGGGCACAGGTGAGGGTACGAAAACGTGGGAGGGTCAGGCTACATGCTGACGCAAGTGTCAGTGACACTGTACAGGCCAAGAATAGGCTACGGCGTAGTGTAACGTGTAGGGATGGTGGTGGGTTTCCGTTCCGGGCTAGGGTTAGGGTTAGGGAACGGCAAGGCTTAGGGCACAGGTTAGGGTACAGAAACGTGGGAGAGTCAGGCTACGTGCTGACGCACGTGTCAGTGCCAGCGTACCGGCCAGGAGTAGGCTACGGCTTGGGGGTTAGTTGTAGGGCTGGTGGTGTGTTTCCTTTCGGTACTAGGGTTAGGGTTAGGGAACGGCAAGGCTTAGGGCTCAGGTGAGGGTACAGAAAAGTTGGAGGTTCAGGCTACGTGCTAATGCACGTGTCAATGCTAGCGTACGGGCCAGGAGTAAGCTACGTCGTAGAGAATGGTGTATGGCTGGTGGTGGGTTTCCTTTCTGGGCTAGGGTTAGGGATAGGGAACGGAAAGGCTTAGGGCACAGGTGAGGTTACGGAAACGTGGGAGGGTCAGGCTACGTGCTGACGCATGGGTCAGTGCCAGCGTACAGGCCAGGATTAGGCTACCGCTTGGGTGTTAGGTGTAGGGCTGCTGGTGGGTTTCCGTTCCGTGCTAGGGTTAGGGTTAGGGAACGGCAAGGCTTCGGGCACAGGTGAGGGTACGGAAATGTGGGAAGGTCAGGCTACGTGCTGACACACGGGTCAGTGCCAGGGTACGGGCCAGGAGTAGGCTACGGCGTAGGGTAAGGTGTAGGGTTGGTGGTGGGTTTCCGTTCCAGGCTATGGTTAGGGTTAGTGAAAGGCAAGGCTTAGGGCACAGGTGAGGATACGGAAACGTGGGAGGGTCAGGCTACGTGCTGACGCACGTGTCAGTGCCAGAATACGGGCCAGGAGTAGGCTACGGCTTGGGGGTAAGTTGTAGGGCTGGTGGTGCGTTTCTGTTGGGGGCTAGGGTTAGGGTTAGGGAACGGCAAGGCTTAGGGCACAGGTGAGGGTATGGAAACGTGGGAGGGTCAGACAACGTGCTGACGCACGGGTCAGTGCCAGCGTACGGGCCAGGAATAGGCTACGGCGTAGGGTAATGTGTAGGGCTGGTGGTGGGTTTCCGTTCCGGGCTAGGGTTAGGGTTACGGAACGGCAAGGCTTAGTCCTCAGGTGAGGGTACGGAAAAGTGGGAGGGTTTCGCTACCTGCTGACGCACGGGTCAGTGCCAGCGTACAGGCCAGGAGTAGGCTACGGCGTAGGGTAAGGTGTAGGGCTGGTGGTGGGTTTCCGTTACGGGCTAGGGTTAGGGTTAGGGAACGGCAATGCTTAGGGCACAGGTGAGGGTACCGAAACGTGCGAGGGTCAGGTTACGTGCTGACGCATGGGTCAGTGCCAGCGTACCGGCCAGGATTAGGCTACAGCTTCGGGGTTAGGTGTAGGGCTGGTGGTGGGTTTCCGTTCCGGGCTAGGGTTAGGGTTAGGGAACGGCAAGTCTTAGGGCACAGGTGATGGTACGGAAACGTGGGAGCGTCAGGCTACGTGCTGACGGATGGGCCAGTGCCAGCGTACAGGCCAGGAGTAGGCTATGTCGTAGGGTAAGGTCTAGGGCTGGTGGTGGGTTTCCGTTCCGGTCTAGGGTTAGGGTTAGGGAATGGCAAGGCTTTGGGCACAGGTGAGGGTACGGAAACGTGGGAGGGTCAGGCTACGTGCTGACGCACGGGTCAGTGCCAGCGTACCGGCCAGGAGTAGGCCACGGTTTGGTGGTTAGTTGTAGGGCTGGTGGTGGGTTTCCATTCCGGGCTAGGGTTAGTGTTAGGGAACAGCAAGGCTTAGGGCACAGGTGAGAGTACGGAAACTTGGGAGGGTCAGTCTATGTGCTGACGCACGGGTCAGTTTCAGCATACGGGCCAGGAGTAGGCTATGGCTTGGGTGTAAGGTGTAGGGTTTGTGGTGTGTTTCTATTCCGTACTAGGGTTAGGGTTAGGGAACGGCAAGGCTTAGGGCACAGGTGACGTTACGGTAATGTGGGAAGGTCAGGCTACGTGCTGACGCACAAATCAGTGCCCGCGTATGGACCAGAAGTAGGCTACGGCTTTGGGGTAAGTTGTAGGGCTTGTGGTGTGTTTCCGTTCCGGGCTAGCGTTAGGGTTAGGGAACGGCAAGGCTTAGGGCACAGGTGAGGGTAATGCAAAATGGCAGGGTCATCATACGTGCTGATGAAAGGTTCAGTGCCTGCGTACGGGCCACGAATAGGATACCGCGTAGGGAAAGGTATAGGGCTGGTGGTGGGTTTCCATTCCGGGCTAGGGTTAGGGTTAGGGAACGGCAAGGCTTAGGAGTTACCAGGCTGCCACCTGTAAAGAAGAGGATGCGTCACCCATAACGTCTGATGAAATTTCTCTCCGGGCTGAGGTGAGGAAGGAAAAAAATGAGTGTGGGCCGGGACAGGACGGGTATCTCAGGCAGGAAAATGGAAAGCTTCCAGAAGAGCGCCTGTGGGCAGGACCATCCTGGCTGGCCTGCAGGCACCAAGTGGGCCTGTGTGCTGTCGCTGGTGTGGCTCCACTGCCCTTCCTCTAGGCTTTCAAGCCCTTGTACATATTCAGGTGTTTTACCTGGGAAGGGTGGGAACAGTTCAGCAGCAGCTGGCCTGGGGCTCAGCTCACGTTTACTCACAGACGCCTCGGCACGGTCCCGCAGCTTGGCAATGAGGACCCTCCTTGCGTGGGGTGGGGCTGCTGGCTGTATGGGAGATGATTCTCCACATCTGACCAATTTCAGAATTGTTTACCGCTGGAGTAAGTGCCTTGATAGGGTTTTCCTCTGTATAACTGTTGGGTTCAGGTTTTTTTTTCTCCATTGTTTCAAGTTAAATTTTATTCCTCTTTTATGTATTTATAGATATAAGCATGGAAATAAGTCATTCATATAAATACATCTGTGTGAATGGAAGAACATTTTTGTGTTTCTTTTTTAAAAATTTTGAAATTTAAATTTATTTTCTTATACAGCAGGTTATTATTAGTTATGTATTTTATGCATTTACATGTATACAGGTCAATCCCAATCTCCCAACGCATCCCACCAGCACCAGCACCCCATGGCTTCCCCCTCTTTGTGTCCATACGTTTGTTCTCTACCTGTGTGTCTCTATTTCTGCCCTGCAAACAAGTTCATCTGTACCAATTTTCTAGGTACCTAATATAGGCATTAATATACAATATTTGTTTTTCTGTTTCTGACTTACTCCACTCTGTATTACAGTCTCTAGATACATCGAGTTCTCTACAAATGACCCAGTTTCATTCCTTTATATGGTTGAGTAATACTCCATTTTATATATGTACCACATCTTTATCCGTTCTTCTGTCTGTGGGCATTTAGGTTGCTTCCATTACCTGGCTATTGTAAATAGTGCTGCAATGAACATTGTGGTGAATGTGTCTCTTTGATTTATGGTTTTCTCTGGGTATATGCTCAGAAGTGGGATTGCTGGATCAGATGGTACTCCTCTTTTTAGTTTTTTAAAGGAACCTCCATACTGTTCTCCATAGTGACTGTATCAATTTACATTCCCACCAATAGTGGAAGAGGGTTCCTTTTGTCCACACCCTCCCCAGAATTTTTGTTTGTAGATTTTCTGATGATGCCGACTCTAATGGGTGTGACGTCATACCTTATTGTAGTTTTGATTTGCATTTCTCTAACAATTAGTGATGTTGAGCAGCTTTTCATGTGCGTCTTGGCCATCTCTGTGTCTTATTTGAAGAAACGTCTATTTAGATCTTCTGCCCATTTTTGTATTGGGTTGTTTGTTTTAGTAATATTAAGCTGCATGTGCTGTTTATATATATTGGAGATTAAACCTCTGTCCATTGATTCGTTTGCAACAATTTTCGCCCATTCTGAGGGATGCCTTTTTCCATTCCCGTTTTTTTTAACAAAAAAGGAAAGAAAGGAAAAGAAGCAGAACACTAATGTGCGTAAAATATGCCTTTTGAAATGGGCGTTTTGAAATATGGACGTCCTTTGAATTTTTTGGTCGATATGTGACCCCAGGATTTGTTTTCAGGGCAGGTGTCATTTACAGGCCTGCAATGATTTTGAATATCAACTGACCATTAGCGTTGGGATTAAAGCTGCTGTTGTGTGAAATGGCCACCAGGTGGCAGCAGTTCACCCTTACCAAATCTGGTTACTAGGGCAAGAGAGCCTCAGTGGAAGTGGTGCTCTAGATTGGAGTTTACAATGGAATGTGCCAGGAGAAAGCCCCTCACGTTTGTCTCACTACTTCTTGTTCGTGTTTTTAATTTAATTTTTTTATTTATTATTACAGCAAGTTTGATTACAATGTTTGGCTTGTTGTAGGTGTGGAAGATGTGGTTCTTTTACACATATACAGATGTCTGTTCTTCCTGGGATCCTTTTCCCATGTACGTTATGACAGAATGTTGAGTAGTCCTCTCTTGGTATTCCGTAGGTCTTTGGTGATTATATATGTCACCTGTGTTTGTATATGTCTCTTAACCCCGATATCGTAATGAAACCAATCCTCACAACTTTCCATTGGTGAACCATAAGTTTGTTTAATGAATCTGTGATTGCCCTTCCCCGTGAAAATATCTGCCCTGGTATCCATTTGTGGGTAACACCTATAAGTGATATGATATGATATGTGTCTTTCACTTTCTGACTTACTACAAGTCACGTGATTACTTCTAGACTCATCTACGGTGCTGCAAATGGCATTGTGTCCTTTTTTCCCTTGGCTTCTCTTCTGCCTTAGTGGGGTCCATTTTCAACAATGTGATTCCCTGAGGGTTGTGGATTACCTGACCTGGGCAGCCTTACCCTGCCGGCCCGCCCTCCCCATGTGTGCCTCGTTGAGGTCAATATAAACAGAGCTCCAGGCAGCAATAGCCCCTGAAGTTGTGCCTGACTCCATATTCTCTGCCCCGTCAGCAGTCTCGGGGCTGTGCTGGTGGGAGGGGGTGAGGGGCCACAGCTTTGTGGGTGTCCCGGTGTGAGTGGGGTTCTGCTGGCCTTTCTGCAGGTGTTGCCATGCTGCCACCTGTAAAGAAGAGGATGTGTCACTCATACCTTCCACTGGAATTTCTCTCCGGACAGAGGTGAGGAACGAAAAAAGCATTGGGTGCCAGGACAGGAGGGGTATATCAGGTAGGGCAATGGAAAGCTTCTGGAAGAGGGCCCGGGGCCAGGACCACCCTGGCTGGCCTGCAGGCACCAAGTTGCCCTGCGTGCTGTCGCTGGTGTGGCTCCAAGGCCCTTCCTCTAGGCTTTCAAGCCCTTGTACATATTCAGGTGTTTTACCTGGGAAAGGTGGGAACAGTTCAGCCGCAGCTGTACAGGGGCTCAAATCATGTTTACTCACAGATGCCTCGGCCCGTTCCCCCAGCTTTGCAATGAGGACGCTCCTTGCGTGGGGTGTGGGTTGCTGGCTGTATGGTAGATGCTTCCCCACTTCTGACCAATTTCAGAATTGTTTACCGCTGGAGCAAGTGCCCTGATAGGGTTTTCCTCTGTATAACTCGTGGGTTCACTTTTTTTCTTTTATGGTTCAAGTTAGATTTTATTCCAATTTTATGTATTTATAAATATAAGCATGGAAATAATTCATTCCTATAAATACATCTGTGTGACGGGAAGAAATTTTTTCTGTTTTATTTGTAAATTTTATTTTTTAAAATTTTGAAATTTAATTTTATTTATGTTTTTATACAGCACGTTATTATTAGTTATGTATTTTATGCATATACATGTATACAGGTCAATCCCAATCTCCCAACTCATCCCACCACCACCACCCCATGGCTTCCCACACTTGGTGTCCATAGGTTTGTTCTCTACCTCTGTGTCTCTATTTTTTCCGTGCAAACCAGTTCATCTGTACCATTTTTTTAGGTTCCACATATATGCATTAATATACAATATTTGTTTTCCTCTTTCTGACTTACTTCATTCTGTATGACAGTCTCTCGATCCATCGATGTCTCTACAAATGACCCAGTTTCATTCCCTTTTATGGCCGAGTCATATTCCATTTTATATATGTACCATATCTTTATCCATTCATCTGTCTGTGGGCATTTAGGTTGCTTCCATTACCTGGCTATTGTAAATAGTGCTGCAATGAACATAGTGGTGAATGTGCCTTTTTGATTTACTGTTTTCTCTGGGTATATGCCCAGAAGTGCGATTGCTGGATCAGATGGTAATTCTATTTCTATTTTTTTTAAGGAAACTCCATACTGTTCTCCATAATGACTGTATCAATTTACATTCCCACCAATAGTGGAAGAGGGCTCCTTTTGTCCACACCCTCCCCAGAATTGGTTGTTTGCAGATTTTCTGATGATGCCGATTCTAACAGGTGTGAGGTGATACCTCATTGTAGTTTTGATTTGCATTTCTCTAATAATTAGTGCTGTTGAGCAGCTTTTCATGTGCGTCTTGGCCATCTCTGTGTCTTCTTTGAAGAAACGTCTCTTTAGATCTTCTGCCCATTTTTGTATTGGGTTGTTTGTTTTTTAATATTAAGCTGCATGTGTTGTTTATATATTGGAGAATAAACCTCTGTCCATTGATTCGTCTGCAACGATTTTCGCCCATTCTGAGGGATGCCTTTTTCCATTCCCGTGATTTTTAACAAAAAAGGAAAGAAAGGAAAAGAAGCAGAACACTAATGTGCGTAATATATGCCTTTTAAAATGGTCGTTTTGAAATATGGACGTCCTTTGAATGTTTTTGTCGATATGTGACCCCAGGATTTGTTTTCAGGGCAGGTGTCATTTACAGGCCTGAAATGATTTTGAATAACAACTGACCATTACCGCTGGGATTAAAGCTGCTGTTGTGTGAAACGGCCACAAGGTGGCAGCAGTTCACCCTTACCAAATCTGGTTACTAGGGCAAGAGAGCCTCAGTGGAAGTGGTGTTCTAGATTGGAGTTTAGAATGGAATGTGCCAGGAGAAAGCCCCTCACGTTTGTCTCACTACATCTTGTTCGTGCTTTTAATTTATTTTTTTTATTTTTTAATTACAGCTAGTTTGATTACAATGTTTGGATTGTTGTAGGTGTTGAAGATGTGGTTCTTTTACACATATACAGATGTCTGTTCTTCCTGGGATCCTTTTTCCATGTACGTTATGACAGAATGTTGAGTAGTCCTCTCTTGGTATTCTGTAGGTCTTTGGTGATTATATATGTCACCTGTGTTTGTATATGTCTGTTAACCCCGATATCGTAATGAAACCAATCCTCACACCTTTCCATTGGTGAACCATAAGTTTGTTTAATGAATCTGTGATTGCCCTTCTCCGTGGAAATATCTGCCCTGGTATCCATTTTTAGGTAACACCTATAAGTGATATGATATGATATGTCTTTCACTTTCTGACTTACTACAAGTCACGTGATTACTTCTAGACTCATCTACGGTGCTGCAAATGGCATTGTGTCCTTTTTTCCCTTGGCTTCTCTTCTGCCTTAGCGGGGTCCATTTTCAACAATGTGATTCCCTGAGGGTTGTGGATTAGCTGACCTGGGCAGCCTTACCCTGCCGGTCCGCCCTCCCAGGTGTGCCTCGTTGAGGTCAATATAAACAGCGTTCCAGGCAGCAATAGCCCCTGAATCTGTGCCTGACTCCATATTCTCTGCCCCGTCAGCAGTCTCGGGGCTGTGCTGGTGGGAGGGATTGAGGGGCCACAGCTTTGTGGGTGGCCCGGTGTGAGTGGGGTTCTGCTGGCCTTTCTGCAGGAGTTGCCAGGCTGCCGCCTGTAAAGAAGAGGATGTGTCACCCATACCTTCCGCTGGAATTTCTCTCCGGACAGAGGTGAGGAAGGAAAAAAGCAGTGGGGTCCGGGACAGGAGTGGTATCTCAGGCAGGGCAATGGAAATCTTCTGGAAGAGCGCCCGGGTCCAGGACCACCCTGGCTGGCCTGCGGGCACCAAGTTGGCCTGCATGCTGTCACTGGTATGTCTCCACGGTCCTTCCTCTAGGCTTTCAAGCCCTTGTACATATTCAGGTGTTTTACCTGGAAAGGGTGGGAACAGTTCAGCAGCAGCTGGCCTGGGGCTCAGCTCACGTTTACTCACAGATGCCTCGGCACGGTCCCCCAGCTTTGCAATGAGGACGCTCCTTGCGTGGGGTGTGGGTTGCTGGCTGTATGGGAGATGGTTCCCCACCTATGACCAATTTCAGAATTGTTTACCACTGGAGCAATTGCCCTGATAGTGTTTACCTCTGTATAACTCGTGGGTTCAGGTTTTTTTTTTCTTTTATGTTTCAAGTTAGATTTTATTCCTATTTTATGTATTTATAAATATAAGCATGGAAATAATTCATTCCTATAAATACATCTGTGTGACGGGAAGAACTTTTTTCTGTTCTATTTTTAAATTTTATTTTTTAAAATTTTGAAATTTAATTTTATTTATTTTTTTTATACAGCACGTTATTATTAGTTATGTATTTTATGTATATACATGTATACAGGTCAATCCCAAACTCCCAACTCATCCCACCACCACCACCCCATGGCTTCTCACACTTGGTGTCCATACGTTTGTTCTCTACATCTGTGTCTCTATTTCTTCCCTGCAAACCAGTTCATCTGTACCATTTTTTGGCTCCAGATATATGCATTAATATACAATATTTGTTTTCCTCTATCTGACATACTTCATTCTGTATGACAGTCTCTCGATCCATCGATGTCTCTACAAATGACACAGTTTCATTCCTTTTTATGGCCGAGTGATATTCCATTTCATATATGTATCACATCTTTATCCATTCATCTGTCTGTGGGCATTTAGGTTGCTTCCATTACCTGGCTATTGTAAATAGTGCTGCAACGAACATTGTGGTGAATATGCCTTTTTGAATTACGGTATTCTCTGGGTATATGACCAGAAGTGGGATTGCTGAATCAGTTGGTAATTCTATTTCTAGTTTTTTTAAGGAAACTCCATACTGTTCTCCATAGTGACTGTATCAATTTACATTCCCACCAATAGTGGAAGAGGGCTCCTTTTGTCCACACCCTCCCCTGAATTGGTTGTTTGTAGATTTTCTGATGATGCCGATTCTAACGGTTGTGAGGTGATACCTCATTGTAGTTTTGATTTGCATTTCTCTAATAATTAGTGCTGTTGAGCAGCTTTTCATATGCGTCTTGGCCATCTCTGTGTCTCCTTTGAAGAAACGTCTCTTTAGATCTTCTGCACATTTTTTTGGGGTTGTTTGTTTTTTTTTAATATTAAGCTGCATGAGTTGTTTATATATATTGGAGATTAAACATCTGTCCATTGATTCGTCTGCAACGATTTTCGCCCATTCTGTGGGATGCCTGTTTCCATTCCCGTGTTTTTTAACAAAAAAGGAAAGAAAGGAAAAGAAGCAGAACACTAATGTGCGTAAAATATGCCTTTTGAAACGGTCGTTTTGAAATATGGACGTCCTTTGAATTTTTTGGTCGATATGTGACCCCAGGATTTGTTTTCAGGGCAGGTGTCATTTACAGGCCTGCAATGATTTTGAATATCAACTGACCATTAGCGCTGGGATTAAAGCTGCTGTTGTGTGAAACGGCCACAAGGTGGCAGCAGTTCACCCTTACCAAATCTGGTTACTAGGGCAAGAGAGCCTCAGTGGAAGTGGTGTTCTAGATTGGAATTTAGAATGGAATGTGCCAGGAGAAAGCCCCTCACGTTTGTCTCACTACATCTTGTTCGTGTTTTTAATTTAATTTTTTTTATTTTTTATTACAGCAAGTTTGATTACAATGTTTGGCTTCTTGTAGGTGTGGAAGATGTGGTTCTTTTACACATATACAGATGACTGTTCTTCCTGGGATGCTTTTCTCATGTACGTTATGACAGAATGTTGAGTAGTCCTCTCTTGGTATTCTGTAGGTCTTTGGTGACTATATATGTCACCTGTGTTTGTATATGTCTGTTAACCCCGAGATCGTAATGAAACCAATCCTCACACCTTTCCATTGGTGAACCATAAGTTTGTTTAATGAATCTGTGATTGCCCTTCTCCGTGGAAATATCTGCCCTGGTATCCATTTTTAGGTAACACCTATAAGTGTTATGATATGATATGTGTCTTTCACTTTCTGACTTACTACAAGTCACGTGATTATTTCTAGACTCATCTACGGTGCGGCAAATGGCATTGCGTCCTTTTTTTCCTTGGCATCTCTTCTGCCTTAGCGGGGTCCATTTTCAGCAATGTGATTCCCTGAGGGTTGTGGATTAGCTGACCTGGGCAGCCTTACCCTGCCGGCCCGCCCTCCCCAGGTGTGCCTCGTTGAGGTCAATATAAACAGAGCTCCAGGCAGCAATAGCCCATGAAGCTGTGCCTGACTCCATATTCTCTGCCCCTTCAGCAGTCTCGGGGCTGTGCTGGTGGGAGGGAGTGAGGGGCAACAGCTTTGTGGGTGGCCCGGTGTGAGTGGGGTTCTGCTGGCCTTTCTGCAGGAGTTGCCAGGCTGCCGCCTGTAAAGAAGAGGATGTGTCACACATACCTTCCGCTGGAATTTCTCTCCGGACAGAGGTGAGGAAGGAAAAAAGCAGTGGGGGCCGGGACAGGAGGGGTATCTCAGGCAGGGCAATGGAAAGCTTCTGGAAGAGCGCCAGGGTCCAGGACCACCCTGGCTGGCCTGCAGGCACCATGTTGGCCTGCGTGCTGTCACTGGTGTGGCTCCACGGTCCTTCCTCTAGGCTTTCAAGCCCTTGTATATATTCAGGTATTTTACCTGGAAAGGGTGGGGACAGTTCAGCAGCAGCTTGCCTGGGGCTCAGCTCACGTTTACTCACAGATGCCTCGGCACGGTCCCCCAGCTTTGCAATGAGGACGCTCTTGCGTGGGGGGTGGGTTGCTGGCTGTATGGGAGATGGTTCCCCACCTCTGACCAATTTCAGAATTGTTTACCGCTGGAGCTATTGCCTTGATAGCGTTTTCCTCTGTATAACTGTTGGGTTGAGGGATTTTTTTTTCTTTTGTGTTTCAAGTTAGGTTTTATTCCTCTTTTATGTATTTATAGATATAAGCATGGAAATAATTCATTCCTATAAATACATCTGTGTGAATGGAAGAACTTTTTTCTGTTTTATTTCTACATTTTATTTTTAATAATTTTGAAATTTAATTTTATGTATTTTTTAATACAGCAGGTTATTATTCGTTATCTATTTTATGCATATACATGTATACAGGTCAATCCCAATCTCCCAACTCATCCCACCACCACCACCACATGGCTTCCCCCACTTGGTGTCCATACGTTTGTTCTCTACCTCTGTGTCTCTATTTCTGCACTGCAAACCAGTTCATCTGTACCGTTATTCTAGGTTCCACATATAGGCATTAATATACAATATTTGTTTTTCTCTTTCTGAATTACTTCACTCTGTATGACAGTCTCTAGATCCATCGACGTCTCTAAAAATGACCCAGTTTCATTCCTTTTTATGGCTGAGTAATATTTCATTTTATATATGTACCACATCTTTATCCATTCGTCTGTCTGTGGGCATTTAGGTGGCTTCCAATACCTGGCTATTGTAAATAGTGCTGCAATGAACATTGTGGTGAATGTGTCTTTTTCATTTATGGTTTTCTCTGGGTATATGCCCAGAAGTGGGATTGCTGGATCCTATGGTAATTCTCTTTTTAGTTTTTTAAAGGAACTTCCATACTGTTCTCCATAGTGACTGTATCAATTTACATTCCCACCAATAGTGGAAGAGGGTTCCTATTGTCCACACCCTCCCCAGAATTTGTGGTTTGTAGATTTTCTGATGATGCCGATTCTAACAGGTGTGAGGTCATACCTCATTGTAGTTTTGATTTGCATTTATCTAATAATTAGTGATGTTGAGCAGCTTTTCATGTGCGTCTTGGCCATCTCTGTGTCTTCTTTGAAGAAATGCCTATTTAGATCTTCTGCCCTTTTTTGTATTGGGTTGTTTGTTTTATTAATATTAAGCAGCATGTGCTGTTTATATAAATTGGAGATTAAACCTTTGTCCATGGATTCGTTTGCGAACGTTTTCGCTCATTCTGAGGGTTGCCTTTTTCCATTCCCGTTTTTTAACAAAGAAAGAAAGAAAGCAAAAGAAGCAGAACACTAATGTGCGTAAAATATGCCTCTTGAAACTGTCGTTTTGAAATATGGACGTCTTTTGAATTTTTTGGTCGATATATGACCCGAGGATTTGTTTTCAGGGCAGGTGTCATTTACAGGCCTTCAATGATTTTGAATATCAACTGACCATTAGCGCTGGGATTAAACCTGCTATTGTGTGAAACCACCACAAGGTGGCAGCAGTTCTCCCTTACCAAATCTGGTTACTAGGGCAGTAGAGCCTCAATGGAAGTCGCGTTCTAGATTGTAATTTAGAATGGAATGTGCCAGGAGAAAGCCCGTCACGTTTGTCTCACTACTTCTTGTTCGTGCTTTTAATTTATTTATTTTTATTTTTTATTACAGCATGTTTGATTACAATGTTTGGCTTGTTGTAGGTGTGGAAGATGTGGTTCTTTTACACATATACAGATGTCTGTTCTTCCTGGGATCCTTTTCCCATGTACGTTATGACAGAATGTTGAGTAGTCCACTCTTGGTATTCTGTAGGTATTTGGTGATTATATATGTCACCTGTGTTTGTATATGTGTGTTAACCCCGATATCGTAATGAAACCAATCCTCACACCTTTCCATTGGTGAACCATAAGTTTGTTTAATGAATCTGTGAATGCCCTTCTCCGTGGAAATATCTGCCCTGGTATCCATTTTTAGGTAACACCTATAAGTGATATGATATGATAAGTGTCTTTCACTTTCTGACTTACTACAAGTCACGTGATTACTTCTAGACTCATCTACGGTGCTGCAAATGGCATTGTGTCCTTTTTTCCCTTGGCTTCTCTTCTGCCTTAGCGGGGTCCATTTTCAACAATGTGATTCCCTGAGGGTTGTGGATTAGCTGACCTGGGCAGCCTTACCCTGCCGGCCCGCCCTCCCCAGGTGTGCCTCGTTGAGGTCAATATAAACAGAGCTCCAGGCAGCAATAGCCCCTGAAGCTGTGCCTGACTCCATATTCTCTGCCCTGTCAGCAGACACGGGGCTTCGCTGGTGGGAGGGAGTGAGGAGCCACAGCTTTGTGGGTGGCCCGTTGTGAGTGGGGCTCTGCTGGCCTTTCTGCAGGAGTTGCCAGGCAGCCGCCTGTAAAGAAGAGGATGTGTCACCCATACCTTCCGCTGGAATTTCTCTCCGGACAGAGGTGAGGAAGGAAATAAGCAGTGGGTGACGGGAGAGGAGGGGTATCTCAGGCAGGGCAATGGAAAGCTTCAGGAAGAGCGTCCAGGTCCAGGACCACCCTGGCTGGCCTGCAGGCACCAAGTTGGCCTGTGTGCTGTCGCTGGTGTGGCTCGACGGCTCTTCCTCTAGGCTTTCAAGCCCTTGTACATATTCAGGTGTTTTACCTGGGAAGGGTGGGAACAGTTCAGCAGCAGCTGGCCTGGGGCTCAGCTCACGTTTACTCACAGATGCCTCGGCACGGTCCCCCAACTTTGAAATGAGGACGCTCCTTGCGTGGGGGGTGGTTTGCTGGCTGTATGGGAGATGGTTCCCCACCTCTGACCAATTTCAGAATTGTTTACCGCTGGAGCAAGAGCCCTGATAGGTTTTTCCTCTTTATAACTCGTGGGTTCAGTTTTTTTTTCTTTAATGGTTCAAGTTAGATTTTATTCCTCTTTTATGTATTTATAGATATAAGCATGGAAATAATTCATTCCTATAAATACATCTGTGTGACGGGAAGAACTTTTTTCTGTTTTATTGTTAAATTCTATATTTTTTTAAATTTGAAAGATAAATTTATTTATGTTTTTATACAGCAGGTTTTTATTAGTTATGTATTTTATGCATATACATGTATACAGGTCAATCCCAATCTCCCAACTCATCCCACCACCACCACCCCATGGTTTCCCACACTTGGTGTCCATACGTTTGTTCTCTACCTCTGTGTCTCTATTTCTTCCCTGCAAACCAGTTCATCTGTACCATTTTTTTAGGTTCCACATATATGCATTAATATACAATATTTGTTTTCCGCTTTCTGACTTACTTCATTCTGTATGACAGTCTCTCGATCCATCGATGTCTCTACAAATGACCCAGTTTCATTCCTTTTTATGGCCGAGTAATATTCCATTTTATATATGTACCACATCTTTATCCATTCATCTGTCTGTGGGCATTTAGGTTGCTTCCATTACCTGGCTATTGTAAATTGTGCTGCAATGAACATTGTGGTGAATGTGCCTTTTTGATTTACGTTTTTCTCTGGGTATATGCCCAGAAGTGGGATTGCTGGATCAGATGGTAATTCTATTTCTAGTTTTTTTAAGGAAATTCCATACTGTTCTCCATAGGGACTGTATCAATTTACATTCCCACCAATAGTGGAAGAGGGCTCCTTTTGTCCACACCCTCCCCAGAATTGGTTGTTTGTAGATTTTCTGATGATGCCGATTCTAACAGGTGTGAGGTGATACCTCATTGTAGTTTGATTTGCATTTCTCTAATAATTAGTGCTGTTGAGCAGCTTTTCATGTGCGTCTTGGCGATCTCTGTGTCTCCTTTGAAGAAACGTGTCTTTAGATCTTCTGCCCATTTTTGTATTGGGTTGTTTGTTTTTTAATATTAAGCTGCATGAGCTGTTTATATATATTGGAGATTAAACCTCTGTCCATTGATTCGTTTGCAACGATTTTCGCCCATTCTGAGGGATGCCTTTTTCCATTCCCGTGATTTTTAACAAAAAAGGAAAGAAAGGAAAAGAAGCAGAACACTAATGTGCGTAAAATATGACTTTTGAAATGGTCGTTTTGAAATATGGACGTCCTTTGAATTTTTTGGTCGATATGTGACCCCAGGATTTGTTTTCAGGGCAGGTGTCATTTACAGGCCTGCAATGATTTTGAATATCAACTGACCATTATCACTGGGATTAAAGCTGCTGTTGTGTGAAACGGCCACAAGGTGGCAGCAGATCTCCCTTACCAAATCTGGTTACTAGGGCAAGAGAACCTCAGTGGAAGTGGTGTTCTAGATTGGAATTTAGAATGGAATGTGCCAGGAGAAAGCCCCTCAAGTTTGTCTCACTAATTCTTGTTCGTGTTTTTAATTTAGTTTTTTATATTTTTTATTACAGCAAGTTTGATTACAATGTTTGGCTTGTTGTAGGTGTGGAAGGTGTGGTTCTTTTACACATATACAGATGTCTGTTCTTCCTGGGATCCTTTTCCCATGTACGTTATGACAGAGTTGAGTAGTCCTCTCTTGGTATTCTGTAGGTCTTTGGTGATTATATATGTCACCTGTGTTTGTATATGTGTGTTAACGCCGATATCGTAATGAAACCAATCCTCACACCTTTCCATTGGTGAACGATAAGTTTGTTTAATGAATCTGTGATTGCCCTTCTCCGTGGAAATATCTGCCCTGGTATCCATTTTTAGGTAACACCTATAAGTGATATGATATAATATGTGTCTTTCACTTTCTGACTTACTACAAGTCACGTGATTACTTTTAGACTCATCTACGGTGCTGCAAATGGCATTGTGTCCTTTTTTTCCTTGGCTCCTCTTCTGCCTTAGCGAGGTCCATTTTCAACAATGTGATTCCCTGAGGGTTGTGGATTAGCTGACCTGGGCAGCCTTACCCTGCCGGCCCGCCCTCCCCAGGTGTGCCTCGTTGAGGTCAATATAAACAGAGCTCCAGGCAGCAATAGCCCCTGAAGCTGTGCCTGACTCCATATTCTCTGCCCCATCAGCAGTCTCGGGGCTGTGCTGGTGGGAGGGAGAGAGGTGCCACAGCTTTGTGGGTGGCCCGGTGTGAGTGGGGTTCTGCTGGCCTTTCTGCAGGAGTTGCCAGGCTGCCGCCTGTAAAGAAGAGGATGTGTCACCCATACCTTCCGCTGGAATTTCTCTCCGGACAGAGATGAGGAAGGAAAAAAGCAGTGGGGGCCGGGATAGGAGGGGTATCTCACGCAGGGCAATGGAAAGCTTCTGGAAGAGCGCCCGGGGCCAGGAACACCCTGGCTGGCCTGCAGGAACCAATTTGGCCTGCGTGCTGTCACTGTTGTGGCTCCACGGTCCTTCCTCTAGGCTTTCAAGCCCTTGTACATATTCAGGTGTTTTACCTGGAAAGGTTGGGAACAGTTCAGCAGCAGCTGGCCTGGGGCTCAGCTCACGTTTACTCACAGATGCCTCGGCACGGTCCCCCAGCTTTGCAATGAGGACGCTCCTTGCGTGGGGTGTGGGTTGCTGGCTGTATGGGAGATGGTTCCCCACCTGTGACCAATTTCAGAATTGTTTACCGCTGGAGCAATTGTGCCCTGATAGGGTTTTCCTCTGTATAACTCTTGGGTTCAGGTTTTTTTTTCTTTTATGGTTCAAGTTAGATTTTATTCCAATTTTATGTATTTATAGATACAAGCATTGTAATAATTCATTCCTATAAACACATCTGTGTGACAGAAGAAAATTTTTCTCTTTTATTGTTAAATTCTATTTTTTTTAAATTTTGAAATATAATTTTATTTATGTTTTTATACAGCAGGTTTTTATTAGTTATGTATTTTATGCATATATATGTATACAGGTCAATCCAAATCTCCCAACTCATCCCACCACCACCACCCCATGGTTTCCCACACTTGGTGTCCATACGTTTGTTCTCTACCTCTGTGTCTCTATTTCTTCCCTGCAAACCAGTTCATCTGTACCATTTTTTTAGGTTCCACATATATGCATTAATATACAATATTTGTTTTCCGCTTTCTGACTTACTTCATTCTGTATGACTGTCTCTCGATCCATCGATGTCTCTACAAATGACCCAGTTTCATTCCTTTTTATGGCCGAGTAATATTCCATTTTTTATATGTACCACATCTTTATCCATTCATCTGTCTGTGGGCATTTAGGTTGCTTCCATTACCTGCCTATTGTAAATAGTGCTGCAATGAACATTGTGGTGAATGTGCCTTTTTGATTTACGGTTTTCTCTGGGTATATGCCCAGAAGTGGGATTGCTGGATCAGATGGTAATTCTATTTCTTGTTTTTTTCAGGAAACTCCATACTGTTCTCCATAGTGACTGTATCAAGTTACATTCCCACCAATAGTGGAAGAGGGCTCCTTTTGTCCACACCGTCCCCAGAATTGGTTGTTTGTAGATTTTCTGATGATGCCGATTCTAACAGGTGTGAGGTGATACCTCATTGTAGTTTTGATTTGCATTTCTCTAATAATTAGTGCTGTTGAGCAGCTTTTCATGTGCGTCTTGGCCATCTCTGTGTCTCCTTTGAAGAAACGTCTCTTTAGATCTTCTGCCCATTTTTGTATTGGGTTGTTTGTTTTTTTAATATTAAGCTGCATGAGCTGTTTATATATATTGGAGATTAAACCTCTGTCCATTGATTCGTTTGCAACGATTTTCGCCCATTCAGAGGGATGCCTTTTTCCATTCCCGTGTTTTTTAACAAAAAAGGAAAGAAAGGAAAAGAAGCAGAACACTAATGTGCGTAAAATATGACTTTTGAAACTGTCTTTTTGAAATATGGACGTGCTTTGAATTTTTTGGTCGATATGTGACCCCAGGATTTGTTTTCAGGGCAGGTGTCATTTACAGGCCTGCAATGATTTTGAATATCAACTGACCATTAGCACTGGGATTAAATCTGCTGTTGTGTGAAACGGCCACGAGGTGGCAGCAGTTCTCCCTTACCAAATCTGGTTACTAGGGCAAGAGAGCCTCAGTGGAAGTGGTGTTCTAGATTGGAATTTAGAATGGAATGTGCCAGGAGAAAGCCCCTCAAGTTTGTCTCACTACTTCTTGTTCGTGTTTTTAATTTAATTTTTTATATTTTTTATTACAGCAAGTTTGATTACAATGTTTGGCTTGTTGTAGGTGTGGAAGATGTGGTTCTTTTACACATATACAGATGTCTGTTCTTCCTGGGATCCTTTTCCCATGTACGTTATGACAGAATGTTGAGTAGTCCTCTCTTGGTATTCTGTAGGTCTTTGGTGATTATATATGTCACCTGTGTTTGTATATATCTGTTAACCCCGATATCGTAATGAAACCAATCCTCACACCTTTCCATTGGTGAACCATAAGTTTGTTTAATGAATCTGTGATTGCCCTTCTCCGTGGAAATATCTGCCCTGGTATCCATTTTTAGGTAACACATATAAGTGATATGATATGATATGTGTCTTTCACTTTCTGACTTACTACAAGTCACGTGATTACTTCTAGACTCATCTACGGTGCTGCAAATGGCATTGTGTCCTTTTTTTCCTTGGCTCCTCTTCTGCCTTAGCAAGGTCCATTTTCAACAATGTGATTCCCTGAGGGTTGTGGATTAGCTGACCTGGGCAGTCTTACCCAGCCGGCCCGCCCTCCCCTGGTATGCCTCGTCAGGCTATATGCTGACACACCGGTCAGTGCCAGCGTATGGGCCACGAGTAGGCTATGGCTTGGGGGTAAGCTGTAGGGCTGGTGGTGGGTTTCCGTTCGGGACTAGGGTTAGGGTTAGGGAACGGCAAGGCTTAGGGCACAGGTGAGGGTACGGAAACGTGTGAGGGTCCGGCTACGTGCTGACGCACGTGTCAGTGCCAGCGTACGGGCCAGGAGTAGGCTACGGCGTAGGGTAAGGTTTAGGGCTGGTGGTGGGTTTCCGTGATGGGCTATGGTTAGGGTTAGGTAACGGTAAGGCTTAGGGCACAGGTGATGGTACGGAAACGTGGGAGGGTCAGGCTACGTGCTGACGCACGGCTTAGTGCCAGCGTACGGGCCAGGAGTAGGCTACAGCATAGGGTAGAGTCTAGGGCTGGTGGTGGGTTTCCGTTCGGGGCTAGGGTTAGGATTAGGGAACGGCAAGGCTTAGGGCACAGGTGAGGGTAGAGTAACATGGGAGGGTCAGGCTATGTGCTGAAGCACAGGTCAGTGCCCGCGTACGGGCCAGGAGTAGGCTACGGCTTGGGGGTTAGGTTTAGGGCTGGTGGTGTGTTTCCATTCAGGGCTAGGGTTAGGGTTAGGGAACGGCAAGGCTTAGGGCACAGGTGATGGTACGGAAACGTGGGAGGGTCAGGCTACGTGCTGAGGCACGGGTCAGTGCCAGCGTACGGGCCAGGAGTAGGCTATAAGTTGTGGGTAAGTTGTAGGGCTGGTGGTGGGTTTCCGTTTTGGGCTAGGGTTAGGGTTAGGGAACAGCAAGGCTTAGGGCACAGGTGAGGGTACGAAACGTGGGAGGCTCAGGCTTCGTGCTGACGCAAGGGTCAGTTTCACCGTATGGACCAGGAGTAGGCTACGGCGTAGGGTATGGTTTAGGGCTGATGGTGGGTTTCCATTTCGGGCTAGGGTTAGGGTTAGGGAACGGCAAGGCTTAGGGCACAGGTGAGGGTACAGAAACGTTGGAGGGTCAGGCTACGTGCTGACGCACGGGTCATTGCCAGCGTACGGGCCAGGAGTAGGCTATGGCGTAGGGTATGGTGTAGGGCTGGTGGTGGGTTTCCATTCCGGGCTAGGGTTAGGTTTAGGGAACGGCAAGGCTTAAGGCACAGGTGAGGGTACGGAAACGTGTGAGGGTCAGGGAACGTGTTAACGCATGGGTCAGTGCCAGCGTACGGGCCAGGAGTAGGCTACGGCGTAGGGTAAGGTGTAGGGCTCGTGGTGGGTTTCCGTTCCGGGTTAGCGTTAGGGTGTGGGAACTCCAAGGCTTAGGGCACAGGTGAGTGTACGGAAACGTGGGATGGTCAGGCAACGTGCTGACGCACGGGTCAGTGCCAGCGTATGGGCCAGGAGTAGGCTACGGCGTAGGGTAAAGTGTAGGGCTGATGGTGGGTTTCTGTTCCGGGCTAGGGTTATTGTTAGGAAACGGCAAGGCTTAAGGCACAGGTGAGGGTACAGAAACATGGGAGGGTCAGGCTACGTGCTGACGCACGTGGCAGTGCAAGCGTACCGGCCAGGAGTAGGCTACGGCTTGGGGGTTAGCTGCAAGGCTGCTGGTGGGTTTCCGTTCAGGTCTAGGGTTAGGGTTAGGGAACGGCAAGGTTTAGGGCACAGGTGAGGGTACGGCAACGTGGCAGGGTCAGGATAAGTTCTGACGCACGGGTCAGTGCCAGCGTATGGACCAGGAGTAGGCTACATTTTGGGGGTAAGGTGTAGGGCTGGTGGTGGGTTTCCGTTCCGGGCTAGGGTAAGGGTTACGGAACGGCAAGGCTTAGGGCACAGATGAGGGTACGGAAACGTGGGAGGGTCTGGCTATGTGCTGATAAAAGCGTCAGTGCCTGCGTACGGGCCAGGAATAAGTTACGGTGTAGGGTAAGGTGTAGGGCTGGTGGTGGGTTTCCGTTCCGGGCTAGGGTTAGGGTTAGGGAACGGCAAGTCTTATGGCACAGGTGAGGGTACGGAAACGTGGGAGGGTCAGGCTACATGCTGACGCATGGGTCAGTGTCAGCGTATGGTCCAGGAGTAGGCTACGGCGTAGGGTAAGGTTTAGGGCTGGTGGTGCGATTCCGTTCCGAGCTAGGGTTAGGGTTATGGAACGGCAAGGCTTAGGGCACAGGAGAGGGTACGGAAAAGTGGGAGCATCAGGCTACATGCTGACGCATCGGTCAGTGCCAGCGTACAGGCCAGGAATAGGCTACGGCATAGGGTAAGGTCTAGGGCTGGTAGTGGGATTCCGTTCCGGGCTAGAGTTAGGGTTAGGGAAAGGTAAGGCTTAGGGCCCAGGTGAGGGTATGGAAATGAGGGAGGGTCAGGCTACGTGATGACGCACGGGTCAGTGCCAGCGAACCGGTCAGGAGTAGGCTACGGCTTGGGGGTTAGGTGTAGGGCTGGTGGTGGGTTTCCGTTCTGGGCTAGGGTTAGTATTAGGGAATAGCAAGGCTTAGGGCATAGGTGAGGGTACGGAAACCTGGGAGGGTCAGGCTACGTGCTGACGCACGGTTCAGTGCCAGCGTACGGGCCAGCAGTATGCTATGGATTGGGGGTTAGGTGTAGGGCTTGTGGTGTGTTTCCGTCCTGTACTAGGTTTAGGGTTAGGGAACGGCAAGGCTTAGGGCACAGGTGACGTTACGGTAACGTGGGAAGGTCAGGCTACATGCTGACGCAGAGGTCAGTGCCAGCGTATGGACCACGAGTAGGCTACGGATTGGGGGTAAGTTGTAGGGCTTGTGGTGGGTTTCCGTTCCGGGCTAGGGTTACGGTTAGGGAACGGCAAGGTTTAGGGCACATGTGAGGGTACGGCAACGTGGCAGGGTCAGGATACATTCTGACGCACGGTTCAGTGACAGCGTATGGACCAGGAATAGGCTACGGCTTGGGGGTAAGTTGTAGGGCTGGTGGTGGGTTTCCGTTCCGGGCTACAGTTAGGGTTAGGGAACGGCAAAGCTTAGGGCACAGGTGAGGGTACGGAAACGTGGGAGCATCAGGCTACGTGATGACGCACGGGTCAGTGCCAGCGTACCGGCCAGAAGTAGGCCACGGCTTGGTGGTTAGGTGTAGGGCTGGTGGTGGGTTTCCTTTCAAGGCTAGGGTTAGTGTTAGGGAACAGCAAGGCTTAGGGCACAGGTGAGGTTACGGAAACGTGGGAGGGTCAGGCTACTTGCTGACGCTCGGGTCAGTGCCAGTGTACGGGCCAGGAGTAGGCTACGGCTTGGGGAACGGTGTAGGGCTGGTGGTGGGTTTCCCTTCCGGGCAAGGCTTAGGGTTAGGGAACGGCAAGGCTTAGGGCACAGGTGAGGGTACGGAAACGTGGGAGGGTCTGGCTACATGCTGACGCAGGGGTCAGTGCCAGCATACGGGCCAGGAGTAGGCTACGGCGTAGGGTAAGGTGTAGGGCTGGTGGTGGATTTCCGTTCCGGGCTAGGGTAAAGGTTAGGGAACGGCAAGGCTTAGGGCACAGGTGAGGGTACGGAAACGTGGGAGGGTCAGGCTACGTGTTGACGCACGGGTCAGTGCCAGCATACCGGCCAGGAGTAGGCTACGGCCTGGTGGTTAGGTGTAGGGCTGATGGTGTGTTTCCGTTCCAGGCTAGGGTTAGTGTTAGGGAACAGCAAGTGTTAGGGCACAGGTGAGGGTACGGAAACGTGGGAGGGTTAGGCTACGTGCTGACGCACGGGTCAGTGCCAGGGTACGGGCCAGGACTAGGCTACAGCATACGATAAGGTGTAGGGCTGGTGGTGGGATTCTGTGCCGGGCTAGGTTTAGGGTTAGGGAACGGCAAAGCTTAGGGCACAGGTGAGCGTACGGTAACATGGGAGGTTCAGGCTACGTGCTGAAGCACAGGTCAGTGCCCGCGTACGGGCCAGGTGTAGGCTACGGCATAGAGAAAGGTGTAGGGCTGGTGGTGGGTTTCCATTCCGGGCTAGGGTTGGGGTTAGTGAACGGCAAGGCTTAGGGCACAGTAGAGGGTACGGAAACGTGGGAGGGTCAGTCTACTTGCTGGTGAAAGGGTCAGTGCCTGCGTATGAGCCAGGAATAGGCTACGGCGTAGGGAAAGGTGTAGGGCTGGTCGTGGGTTTCCGTTCTGGGCTATGGTTAGGGTTAGGGAACGGCAAGGCTTAGGGCACAGGTGAGGGTCCGCAAACGTGAGAGGGTCAGGCTTCATGCTGACGCACGGGTCTGTGCCAGCGTACGGGCCACGAGTAGGCTACGGCTTGGGGGTAAGGTGTAGGGCTGGTGGTGGATTTCCGTTCCGCGCTACGATTAGGGTTAGGGAACGTCAAGGCTTAGGGCACAGGTGAGGGTACGGAAACGTGGGAGTGTCAGGCTACGTGATGATGCAGGTGTCAGTGCCAGCGTACTGGCCAGGAGTAAGCTACAGCTTGGGGGTTAGGTGTAGGGCTGGTGGTGGGTTTCCGTTCCGGACTAGGGTTAGGGTTAGGGAACGGCAAGGCTTAGGGCACAGGTGAGGGTACGGAAACGTGGGAGGGTCAGGCTACATGCTGACGCACGGGTCAGTGCCAGCGTACGGGCCAGGAGTAGGCTACGGCTTGTGGGTAAGGTTTAGGGCTGGTGGTGTGTTTCCGTTCCGGGCTAGGGTTAGGGTTAGGGAACGGCAAGGCTTAGGGCACAGGTGAGTGTACGGTAACATGGGAGGGTCAGGCTACGTGCTGATGCACAGGTCAGTGCCCGCGAACGGGCCAGGTGTAAGCTACGGCATAGGGTCAGGTGTAGGGCTGGTGGTGGGTTTCCGTTCCGGGCTACGGTTAGGGTTAGGGAACGGCAAGGCTTAGGGCACAGGTGAGGGTACGAAAACTTGGGAGGGTCAGGCTACGTGATGATGCACGGGTCAGTTCCAGCGTACTGGCCAGGAGTAAGCTACGGCTTGGGGGTTAGGTTTAGGGCTGGTGTTGGGTTTCCGTTCCGGGCTAGGGTTAGGGTTAGGGAACGGCAAAGCTTAGGGCACAGGTGAGGGTACAGAAACGTGGGAGGGTTAGGCTACATGCTGACGCACGTGTCCGTGCCAGCGTACGGGCCAGGGATAGGCTATGTCTTGGGGTTAAGCTGTAGGGCTGGTGGTGGGTTTCCGTTCCGGACTAGGGTTAGGGTTAGGGAACGGCAAGGCATAGGGCACAGGTGAGGGTACGGAAACGTGTGAGTGTCAGGCTACGTGCTGACGCACATGTCAGTGCCAGCGTACATGCCAGGAGTAGGCTACGGCGTAGGGTAAGGTGTAGGGCTGCTGATGGGTTTCTGTTCCTGGCTAGGTTGAGGGTTAGGAAACGGCATGGATTAGGGCACAGGTGAGGGTACGGAAACGTGTGAGGGTCAGGCTACGTGCTGACGCACGTGTCAGTGCCAGCGTACCGGCCAGGAGTAGGCTACGGCTTGGGGGTAAGGTGTAGGGCTGGTGGTGGGTTACCGTTCCGGGCTAGGGTTAGGGTTAGTGAACGGCAAGATTAGGGCACAGGTGAGGGTACATAAACGTGGGAGGGTCAGGCTACGTGCTGATGAAACGGTGAGTGCCTGCGTACGAGCCAGGAATAGGCTACGGCGTTGGGAAAGGTGTAGGGCTGGTGGTGGGTTTCCGTTCCGGGCTAGGGTTAGGGTTAGGGAACGGCAAGGCTTAGGGCACAGGTGTGGGTCCGCAAACGTGGGAGGGTCAGGCTACGTGCTGTAGCACAGGTCAGTGCCCGCGTATGGGCCAGGTGTAGGCTACGGCATAGGGTAAGGTGTAGGGCTGGTGGTGGGTTTCCGTTCCGGGCTAGGGTTAGTGTTAGGGCATGGCAAGGCTTAGGGCCCAGGTGAGGGGACAGGAAACGTGGGAGGGTCAAACTCCATGCTGACGCACGGGTCAGTGCGAGCGTACGGGCGAGGAGTAGGCTACCCAGTAGGGAAAGGTTTAGGGACGGTGGTGGGTTTCCTTTCCGGGTTAGGGTTAGGGTTAGGGAACGGCAAGGCTTAGGGTACAGGTGAGGGTACGGAATCGTGGGAGGGTCAGGCTACATGCTGACGCACGGGTCAGTGCCCGCATATGGGCCAGGTGTAGGCTACAGCATAGGGTAAGGTGTAGGGCTGGTGGTGGGTTTCCGTTCCGGGCTAGGGTTAGGGTTAGGGAACGACAAGGCTTAGGGCACAGGTGAGGATACGGAAACGTGCGAGGGTCACGCTACATGCTGACGCACGTGTCAGTGCCATCATATGGGCCAGGATTAGGCTATGGCTTGGGGGTAAGGTGGAGGGCTGGTGGTGGGTATCCGTTCCGGGCTAGGGTTAGGGTTACGGAATGGCAAGGCTTAGGGCACGGGTGAGGGTACAGAAACGTGGGAGGTTCAGGCTACTTGCTGATGCTCGGGTTAGTGCCACCGAGCGGGCCAGTTGCAGGCTACGGCTTGGGGGTAAGGTGTAGGGCTGGTGGTGGGTTTCTGTTACGGGCTAGGGTTAGGGTTAGGGAACGGCAAGGCTTAGGGCACAGGTGAGGGTACGGAAACGTGGGAGGGTCACGCTACGTGCTGACGCACGGGTCAGTGCCAGCATATGGGCCAGGAGTAGGCTACGGCTTGGGGGTAAGTTGTAGGGCTGGTGGTGGGTTTCCGTTCCGGGCTAGGGTTAGGGTTATGGAACGGCAAGGCTTAGGGCACGGGTGAGGGTACAGAAACGTGGGAGGGTCAGGCTACTTGCTGATGCTAGGGTTAGTGCCACCGAACGGGCCAGGAGTAGGCTACGGCTTGGGCGTAAGTTGTAGGGCTGGTGGTGGGTTTCCGTTCCAGGCTAGGGTTAGGGTTACGGAAAGGCAAGGCTTAGGGCACAGATGAGGGTACGGAAACTTGGGAGGGTCAGGCTACGTGCTGATGAAAGGGTCAGTGCCTGCGTACGGGCCAGGAATAGGCTACGGCTTGGGGTAAGGTGTAGGGCTGGTGGTGGGTTTCCGTTCCGGGCTAGGGTTAGGGTTAGGGAACGGCAAGGCTTAGGGCACAGGTGAGGTTACGGAAACGTGAGAGGGTCAGGCTACATGCTGACGCACGGGTCAGTGCCAGCGTACGGGCTAGGACTATGCTATGGCATACGATAAGGTGTAGAGCTGGTGGTGGGATTCCGTGCCGGGCTAGGTTTAGGGTTAGGGAACGGCAAGGCTTAGGGCACAGGTGAGCGTACGGTAACATGGGAGGGTCAGGCTACGTGCTGATGAAAGGGTCAGTGCCTGCGTATGAGCCAAGAATAGGTTACGGCGTAGGGAAAGGTGTAGGGCTGGTGGTGGGTTTCCGTTCCGGGCTAGGGTTAGGGTTAGTGAACGGCAAGGCTTAGGGCACAGGTGAGGGTACGGAAACGTGGGAGGGTCAGTCTACTTGCTGATGAAAGGGTCAGTGCCTGCGTATGAGCCAAGAATAGGTTACGGCGTAGGGAAAGGTGTAGGGCTGGTGGTGGGTTTCCGTTCCGGGCTAGGGTTAGGGTGAGGGAACGGCAAGGCTTAGGGCACAGGTGAGGGTCCACAAACGTGGGAGGGTCAGGCTTCGTGCTGACGCACGGGTCTGTGCCAGCGTACGGGCCAGGAGTAGGCTACGGCTTGGGGGTAAGGTGTAGGGCTGGTGGTGGGTTTCCGTTCCGGGCTACGGTTAGGGTTAGGGAACGGCAAGGCTTAGGGCACAGGTGAGGGTACGAAAACTTGGGAGGGTCAGGCTACGTGATGATGCACGGGTCAGTTCCAGCGTACTGGCCAGGAGTAAGCTACGGCTTGGGGGTTAGGTTTAGGGCTGGTGGTGGGTTTCCATTCCGGGCTAGGGTTAGGGTTAGGGAACGGCAAAGCTTGGGGCACAGGTGATGGTACGGAAACGTGGGAGGGTCAGGCTACATGCTGACGCACGTGTCAGTGCTAGCGTACGGGCCAGGAATAGGCTATGGCTTGGGGGTAAGCTGTAGGGCTGGTGGTGGGTTTCCGTTCCGGACTAGGGTTAGGGTTAGGGAACGGCAAGGCTTAGGGCACAGGTGAGGGTACGGAAACGTGTGAGGGTCAGGCTACGTGCTGACGCACATGTCAGTGCCAGCGTACATGCCAGGAGTAGGCTACGGCGTAGGGTAAGGTGTAGGGCTGCTGATGGGTTTCTGTTCCTGGCTAGGTTGAGGGTTAGGAAACGGCATGGATTAGGGCACAGGTGAGGGTACGGAAACGTGTGAGGGTCAGGCTACATGCTGACGCACGTGTCAGTGCCAGCGTACCGGCCAGGAGTAGGCTACGGCTTGGGGGTAAGGTGTAGGGCTGGTGGTGGGTTACCGTTCCGGGCTATGGTTAGGGTTAGTGAACGGCAAGGCTTAGGGCACAGGTGAGGGTACAGAAACGTGGGAGGGTCAGGCTACGTGCTGATGAAACGGTGAGTGCCTGCGTACGAGCCAGGAATAGGCTACGGCGTTGGGAAAGGTGTAGGGCTGGTGGTGGGTTTCCGTTCCGGGCTAGGGTTAGGGTTAGGGAACGGCAAGGCTTAGGGCACAGGTGTGGGTCCGCAAACGTGGGAGGGTCAGGCTACGTGCTGTAGCACAGGTCAGTGCCCGCGTATGGGCCAGGTGTAGGCTACGGCATAGGGTAAGGTGTAGGGCTGGTGGTGGGTTTCCGTTCCGGGCTAGGGTTAGTGTTAGGGCATGGCAAGGCTTAGGGCCCAGGTGAGGGGACAGGAAACGTGGGAGGGTCAAACTCCATGCTGACGCACGGGTCAGTGCGAGCGTACGGGCAATGGAGTAGGCTACCCAGTAGGGAAAGATTTAGGGATGGTGGTGGGTTTCCTTTCCGGGTTAGGGTTAGGGTTAGGGTACGGCAAGGCTTAGGGCACAGTTGAGGGTACGGAATCGTGGGAGGGTCAGGCTACGTGCTGACGCACGGGTCAGTGCCAGCGTACGGGCCAGGACTAGGCTACGGCATACGATAAGGTGTAGAGCTGGTGGTGGGATTCCGTGCCGGGCTAGGTTTAGGGTTAGGGAACGGCAAGGCTTAGGGCACAGGTGAGCGTACAGTAACATGGGAGGTTCAGGCTACGTGCTGAAGCACAGGTCAGTGCCCGAGTACGGGTCAGGTGTAGGTTACGGCATAGAGTAAGGTGTAGGGCTGGTGGTGGGTTTCCGTTCCGGGCTAGGGTTAGGGTTAGTGAACGGCAAGGCTTAGGGCACAGGTGAGGGTACGGAAACGTGGGAGGGTTACGCTACGTGCTGACGCACGGGTCAGTGCCAGCATATGGGCCCGGAGTACGCTACGGCTTGGGGGTAAGGTGTAGGGCTGGTGGTGTGTTTCCGTTCCGGGCTAGGGTTAGGGTTACGGAACGGCAAGGCTTAGGGCACGGGTGAGGGTAGAGAAACGTGGGAGAGTCAGGCTACTTGCTCATGCTAGGTTTACTGCCACCGAACGTGCCAGGAGTAGGCTACGGCTTGGGGGTAAGGTGTAGGGCTGGTGGTGGGTTTCCGTTCCGGGCTAGGGTTAGGGTTAGTGAACGGCAAGGCTTAGGGCACATGTGAGGGTACGGAAACGTGGGAGGGTCAGGCTATTTGATGATGCACTGGTCAGTGCCAGCGTACTGACCTGGAGTAAGCTACGGCTTGGGGATTAGGTGTAGGGCTGGTGGTGGGTTTCCGTTCCGGGCTAGGGTTAGGGTTAGGGAACGGCAAGGCTTAGGGCACAGGTGAGGGTAAGGAAACGTGGGAGGGTCAGGCTACATGCTGACGCATGTGTCAGTGCCATCGTACGGGCCAGGAATAGGCTATGGCTTGGGGGTACGCTGTATAGCTGGTGGTGGGTTTCAGTTCCGGACTAGGTATAAGGTTAGGGAACGGCAAGGTTTAGGGCAGAGGTGAGGGTACGGAAACGTGTGAGGGTCAGGCTACGTGCTGACGCATGTGTCAGTGCCAGCGTACGTGCCAGGAGTAGGCTACGGCGTAGGGAAAGGTATAGGGCTGCTGATGGGTTTCTGTTCCCGGCTAGGGTGAGGGTGAGGGAACGGCAAGGCTTAGGGCACAGGTGATGGTACCGAAACGTGGGAGGGTCAGGCTACGTGCTGACGCACGGGTCAGTGCCAGCGAACGGGCCAGGAGTAGGCTATGGCTTGGGGGTAAGGTGTAGGGCTGGTGGTGGGTTTCCGTTCCGGGCTAGGGTTAGGGTTAGTGAACGGCAAGGCTTAGGGCACAGGTGAGGGTACGGAAACGTGGGAGGGTCAGGCTACGTGCTGATGAAACGGTGAGTGCCGGCGTACGAGCCAGGAATAGGCTACGGCGTTGGGAAAGGTGTAGGGCTGGTGGTGGGTTTCCGTTCCGGGCTAGGGTTAGGGTTAGGGAACGGCAAGGCTTAGGGCACAGGTGTGGGTCCGCAAACGTGGGAGGGTCAGGCTACGTGCTGACGCACGGGTCAGTGCCCGCGTACGGGCCATGTGTAGGCTACAGCATAGGGTTAGGTGTAGGCCTAGTGGTGGGTTTCCGTTCCGGGCTAGGGTTAGGGTTAGGGAACGGCAAGGCTTAGGGCACAGGTGAGGGTATGGAAACGTGGGAGGGTCACGCTACGTGCTGACGCACGGGTCAGTGCCAGCATATGGGCCAGGAGTACGCTACGGCTTGGGGGTAAGGTGTAGGGCTGATGGTGGGTTTCCGTTCCGGGCTAGGGTTAGGGTTACGGAACGGCAAGGGTTAGGGCACGGGTGAGGGTACATAAACGTGGGAGGGTCAGGCTACTTGATGATGCTAGGGTTACTGCCACCGAACGTGCCAGGAGTAGGCTACGGCTTGTGGGTAAGTTGTAGGGCTGGTGGTGGGTTTCCGTTCCGGGCTAGGGTTAGGGTTACAGAACGGCAAGGCTTAGGGCAGAGGTGAGGGTACGGAAACGTGGGAGTGTCAGGCTACATGCTGACGCAAGGGTCAGTGCCACCGTACAGGCCAGGAGTAGGCTACGGCGTAGGTTAAGGTGTAGGGCTGGTGGTGGGTTTCCGTTTCGGGCTAGGGTTAGGGTTAGGGAACGGCAAGGCTTAGGGCACAGATGAGTGTACGGAAACGTGGGAGGGTCAGACTACGTGCTGACGCACCTGTCAGTGCCAGCGTACGTGCCAGGAGTAGGCTACGGCGTAGGGTAAGGTGTAGGGTTGCTGATGGGTTTCTGTTCCTGGCTAGGGTGAGGGTGAGGGAACGCCAAGGCTTAGGGCACAGATGAGGGTACGGAAACGTGGGAGGGTCAGGCTACGTGCTGATGAAAGGGTCAGTGCCTGCGTACGGGCCAGGAATAGGCTACGGCTTGGGGTAAGGTGTAGGGCTGGTGGTGGGTTTCTGTTCCGGGCTAGGGTTAGGATTAGGGAACGGCAAGGCTTAGTGCTAAGGAGAGGGTACGGAAACGTGGGAGGGTCAGGCTACATGCTGACACACGGGTCAGTGCCAGCGTACGGGCCAGGACTAGGCTACGGCATACGATAAGGTGTAGAGCTGGTGGTGAGATTCCGTGCCGGGCTAGGGTTAGGGTTAGGGAACGACAAGGCTTAGGTCACAGGTGAGCGTACAGTAACATGGGAGGGTCAGGCTACGTGCTGAATCACAGGTCAGTGCCCGCGTACAGGCCAGGTGTAGGCTACGGCATAGAGTAAGGTGTAGGGCTGGTGGTGGGTTTCCGTTCCGGGTTAGGGTTAGGGTTAGGGAACGGCAAGGCTTAGGGCACAGGTGAGGGTACGGAAACGTGGGAGGGTCACGCTACGTGCTGACGCACGGGTCAGTGCCAGCATATGGGCCAGGAGTAGGCTACGGCTTGGGGGTAAGGTGTAGGGCTGGTGGTGGGTTTCCGTTCCGGGCTAGGGTTAGGATTATGGAACGGCAAGGCTTAGGGCACGGGTGAGGGTCCAGAAACTTGGGAGGGTCAGGCTACTTGCTGATGCTAGGGTTAGTGCCACCGAATGGGCCAGGAGTAGGCTACGGCTTGGGGGTAAGGTGTAGGGCTGGTGGTGGGTTTCCGTTCTGGGCTAGGGTTAGGGTTAGTGAACGGCAAGGCTTAGGGCACAGGTGAGGGTACGGAAACGTGGGAGGGTCAGTCTACTTGCTGATGAAAGGGTCAGTGCCTGCGTATGAGACAGGAATAGGCTACGGCGTAGGGAAAGGTGTAGGGCTGGTGGTGGGTTTCGGTTCCGGGTTAGGGTTAAGGTTAGGGAACGGCAAGGCTTAGGGCACATGTGAGGGTCCGCAAACGTGGGAGAGTCAGGATTCGTGCTGACGCACGGGTCTGTGCCATCGTACGGGCCAGGAGTAGGCTACGGCTTGGGGTTAAGTTGTAGGGCTGGTGGTGGGTTTCCGTTCCGGGTTACGGTTAGGGTTAGGGAACGGCAAGGCTTAGGGCACAGGTGAGGGTACGGAAACGTGGGAGGGTCAGGCTACGTGATGATGCACGGGTCAGTGCCAGCGTACTGGCCAGGAGTAAGCTATGGCTTGGGGATTAGGTGTAGGGCTGGTGGTGGGTTTCCGTTCCGGGCTAGGGTTAGGGTTAGGGAACGGCAAGGCTTAGGGCACAGGTGAGGGTAAGGAAATGTGGGAGGGTCAGGCTACATGCTGACGCATGTGTCAATGCCATCGTACGGGCCAGGAATAGGCTATGGCTTGGGGGTACGCTGTATAGCTGGTGGTGGGTTTCAGTTCCGGACTAGGTTTAGGGTTAGGGAACGGCAAGGTTTAGGGCAGAGGTGAGGGTACGGAAACGTGTGAGGGTCAGGCTACGTGCTGACGCATGTGTCAGTGCCAGCGTACGTGCCAGGAGTAGGCTACGGCGTAGGGTAAGGTATAGGGCTGCTGATGGGTTTCTGTTCCCGGCTAGGGTGAGGGTGAGGGAACGGCAAGGCTTAGGGCACAGGTGATGGTACGGAAACGTGGGAGGGTCAGGCTACGTGCTGACGCACGGGTCAGTGCCAGCGAACGGGCCAGGAGTAGTCTATGGCTTGGGGGTAAGGTGTAGGGCTGGTGGTGGGTTTCCGTTCCGGGCTAGGGTTAGGGATAGTGAACGGCAAGGCTTAGGGCACAGGTGAGGGTACGGAAACGTGGGAGGGTCAGGCTACGTGCTGATGAAACGGTGAGTGCCGGCGTACGAGCCAGGAATAGGCTACGGCGTTGGGAAAGGTGTAGGGCTGGTGGTGGATTTCCGTTCCGGGCTAGGGTTAGGGTTACGGAACGGCAAGGCTTAGTGCTAAGGAGAGGGTACGGAAACGTGGGAGGGTCACGCTACGTGCTGACACACGGGTCAGTGCCAGCGTACGGGCCAGGATTAGGCTACGGCGTAGGGTAAAGTGTAGGGCTGATGGTGGGTTTCCGTTCCGGGCTAGGGTTAGGGTTAGGAAACGGCAAGGCTTAGGGCACAGGTGAGGGTACGGAAACGTGTGAGGGTCCGACTACGCGCTGACACACGTGTCAGTGCCAGCGTACCGGCCAGGAGTAGGCTACGGATTGGGGGTAAGTTTTAGGGCTGGTGGTCGTTTTCCATTCCGGTGTACGGTTAGGGTTAGTGAACGGCAAGGCTTAGGGCACAGGTGAGGGTACAGAAACGTGGGAGGGTCAGGCTAAGTGCTGATGAAAGTGTCAGTGCCTGCGTACGAGCCAGGAATAGGCTACGGCGTAGGGAAATGTGTAGGGCTGGTGGTGGGTTTCCGTTCCGGGCTAGGGTTTGGGTTAGGGAACGGCAAGTCTTAGGGCACAGGTGAGGGTCCGCAAACGTGGGAGGGCCAGGCTACGTGCTGAAACACAGGTCAGTGCCCGCGTATGGGCCAGGTGTAGGCTACGGCATAGGGTAAGGTGTAGGGCTGGTGGTGGGTTTCCATTCCGGGCTAAGGTTAGTGTTAGGGAATGGCAAGGCTTAGGGCCCACGTGAGGTTATGGAAACGTGGGAGGGTCAAACTACATGCTGACGCACGGGTCAGTGCGAGCGTACGGGCGAGGAGTAGGCTACCCAGTAGGGATATGTTTAGGGATGGTGGTGGGTTTCCTTTCCGGGTTAGGGTTAGGGTTAGGGAACGGCAAGGCTTAGGGCACAGGTGAGGGTACGGAAACGTGGGAGGGTCAGGCTACGTGCTGACGCACGGGTCATTGCCAGCGTACGGGCCAGGAGTAGGCTACGGCGTAGTGTAAGGTGTAGGGCTGGTGGTGGGTTTTCGTTCCGGGCTACGGTTACGGTTAGGGAATGGCAAGGCTCAGGGCACATGTGAGGGTACAGACACGTGGGAGTGTATGGCTACGTGCTGAAGCACGGGTCACTGCCAGCGTACGGGCAAGGAGTAGGCTACGGCATAGGGTAAGGTGTAGGGTGGGTGGTGGGTTTCCGTTCCGGGCTAGGGTTAGGGTAAGGGAACGGCAAGGCTTAGGGCACAGGTGAGGGTACGGAAAAGTGGGACGGTCAGGCTACGTGATGACGCACGTGTCAGTGCCAGCGTACGGGCCAGGAGTAGGCTACGGCGTAGGGAAAGGTGTAGGGCTGGTGGTGGGTTTGCGTTCCGGGCTGGGGTTAGGGATAGGGAACGTCAAGTCTTAGGGCACATGTGAGGGTACGGAAACGTGAGAGGGTCAGGCTACATGATGACGCACGGGTCAGTGCCAGCGTACGGGCCAGGAGTAGGCTACGGTGTAGCGTATGGTGTAGGGCTGGTGGTGGGTTTCCGTTCAGGGCTAGGGTTAGGGATAGGGAACGGCAAGGCTTAGGGCACAGGTGAGGGTAAGGAAAAGTGGGAGGGTCAGGCTACGTGCTGACGCACGGGTCAGTGCCAGCGTACGGGCCAGGAGTAGGCTACGGCTTGTGGCTAAGTTTTAGGGCTGGTGGTGGCTTTCCGTTCCGGGCTACGGTTAGGGTTAGGGAACGGCAAGGCTTAGGGCACAGGTGAGGGTACGGAAACGTGGGAGGGTCAGGCTACGTGCTGACGCACGGGTCAGTGCCCGCGTACGGGCCATGTGTAGGCTACAGCATAGGGTAAGGTGTAGGGCTAGTGGTGGGTTTCCGTTCCGGGCTAGGGTTAGGGTTAGGGAACGGCAAGGCTTAGGGCACAGGTGAGGGTACGGAAACATGGGAGGGTCACGCTACGTGCTGACGCACGGGTCAGTGCCAGCATATGGGCCAGGAGTACGCTACGGCTTGGGGGTAAGGTGTAGGGCTGATTGTGGGTTTCCGTTCCGGGCTAGGGTTAGGGTTACAGAACGGCAAGTCTTAAGGCCGAGGTGAGGGTACGGAAACGTGGGAGGGTCAGGCTACATGCTGACGCAAGTGTCAGTGCCACCGTACAGGCCAGGAGTAGGCTACGGCGTAGGTTAAGGTGTAGGGCTGGTGGTGGGTTTCCGTTCCGGGCTAGGGTTAGGGTTACGGAACGGCAAGTCTTAGGGCACGGGTGAGGGTACAGAAACGTGGGAGGGTCAGGTTACTTGATGATGCTAGGGTTACTGCCACCGAACGTGCCAGGAGTAGGCTAAGGCTTGGGGGTAAGGTGCAGGGCTGGTGGTGGGTTTCCGTTCCGGGCTAGGGTTAGGGTTAGGGAACGGCAAGGCTTAAGGCAGAGGTGAGGGTACGGAAACGTGGGAGGGTCAGGCTACATGCTGATGAAAGGGTCAGTGCCTGCGTACGGGCCAGGAATAGGCTACGGCTTGGGGTAAGGTGTAGGGCTCGTGGTGGGATTCTGTTCCGGGCTAGGGTTAGGGTTAGGGAACGGCAAGGCTTAGTGCTAAGGAGAGGGTACGGAAACGTGGGAGGGTCAGGCTACATGCTGACACACGGGTCAGTGCCAGCGTACGGGCCAGGACTAGGCTACGGCATACGATAACGTGTAGAGCTGGTGGTGAGATTCCGTGCCGGGCTAGGGTTAGGGTTAGGGAACGACAAGGCTTAGGGCACAGGTGAGCGTACGGTAACATGGGAGGGTCAGGCTACGTGCTGAAGCACAGGTCAGTGCCCGCGTACGGGCCAGGTGTAGGCTACGGCATAGAGTAAGGTGTAGGGCTGGTGGTGGGTTTCCGTTCTGGGCTAGGGTTAGGGTTAGTGAACGGCAAGGCTTAGGGCACAGGTGAGGGTACGGAAACGTGGGAGGGTCAGTCTACTTGCTGATGAAATGGTCAGTGCCTGCGTATGAGACAGGAATAGGCTACGGCGTAGGGAAAGGTGTAGGGCTGGTGGTGGGTTTCGGTTCCGGGCTAGGGTTAGGGTTAGGGAACGGCAAGGCTTAGGGCACAGGTGAGGGTCCGCAAACGTGGGAGGGTCAGGCTTCGTGCTGACGCACGGGTCTGTGCCAGCGTACGGGCCAGGAGTAGGCTACGGCTTGGGGGTAAGGCTTAGGGCTGGTGGTGGGTTTCCGTTCGGGCTAGGGTTAGGTTGAGGGAACTGCAAGGGTTAAGGCACAGGTGAGGGAACGGAAAAGTGGGTGGGTCAGGCTACGTGCTGATTCACGGGTCAGTGCCAGTGTACGGGCCAGGAGTAGGCTACGGCGTAGGGTAAGGTGTAGGGCTGGTGGTGGTTTTCCGTTCCAGGCTAGGGTTAGGTTTAGGGAACGGCAAGGCTTAGGGCACACGTGAGGGTACGGAAACTGGGGAGGGTCAGGCTACGTGCTGACGCACGGGTCAGTGCCAGCGTATGCACCAGGAGTAGGCTATGGCGTAGGTTAAAGTGTAGGGCAGGTGGTGGGTTTCCGTTCAGGTCTAGGGTTAGGTTTAGGGAATGTCAAGGCTTAGGGCACAGGTGAGGGTACGGAAACATGGGAGGGTCATGCTACGTACTGACGCACGGGTCAGTGCCAGCGTACGGGCCAGGAGTAGGCTACGGCGTAGGGTAATGTGCAGGGCTGGTGGTGGGTTTCCGTTCCGGGCTAGGGTTAGGGTTACGGAACGGCAAGGCTTAGGGCACAGGTGAGGGTACGAAAACGTGGGAGGGTCAGGCTACATGCTGACGCAAGTGTCAGTGACACTGTACAGGCGAAGAATAGGCTACGGCGTAGTGTAACGTGTAGGGATGGTGGTGGGTTTCCATTCCGGGCTAGGGTTAGGGTTAGGGAACGGCAAGGCTTAGGGCACAGGTTAGGGTACAGAAACGTGGGAGAGTCAGGCTACGTGCTGACGCACGTGTCAGTGCCAGCGTACCGGCCAGGAGTAGGCTACGGCTTGGGGGTTAGTTGTAGGGCTGGTGGTGTGTTTCCTTTCGGTACTAGGGTTAGGGTTAGGGAACGGCAAGGCTTAGGGCACAGGTGAGTGTACGGAAATGTGTGAAGGTCAGGCTACGTGCTGACGCACGGGTCAGTGCCAACGTACGGGCCAGGAGTAGGCTACGGCGTAGGGTAAGGTGTAGGGCTCGTGCAGGGTTTCCGTTCCGGGCTAGGGTTATGTTTAGGGAACGGCAAGACTTAGGGCACAGGTGAGGGTACGGAAACGTGGTAGGGTCAGGCTACGTGCTGACGCAAGTGTCAGTGCCAGCGTTCGGGCCAGGTGTCGGCTACGGCGTAGGGTATGGTTTAGGGCTGGTGGTGGGTTTCCGTTCCGGGCTAGGGTTAGGGTTAGGGAACGGCAAGTCATAGGGCAGAGGTGAGGGTACAGAAACGTTGGAGGGTCAGGCTACATGCTGACGCACGGGTCAGTGTCAGCGTACGGGTCAGGAGTAGGCTATGGCTTTTGGGTAAGCTGTAGGGCTGGTGGTGTGTTTCCTTTTCGGAATAGGGTTAGGGTTAGGGAACGGCAAGGCTTAGGGCACAGGTGAGGGTACGGAAACGTGTGAGGGTCAGGCTACGTGCTGACGCACGGGTTAGTGCCAGCGTACGGGCCAGGAGTAGGCTACGGCGTAGGGTAATGTCTAGGGATGGTGGTGGGTTTCCGTTCCGGGCTAGTGTTAGGTTTAGGGAACGTCAAGGCTTAGGGCACAGGTGAGGGTACGGAAACTTGGGAGGGTCAGGCTACGTACTGATGCATGGGTCAGTGCCAGCGTACGGGCCAGGAGTAGGCTACGGTGTAGGGTAACGTGTAGGGCTGTTGGTGGGTTTTCATTGCGGGGTACGGTTAGTGTTAGGGAACGGCAAAGTTTAGGGCATAGGTGAGGGAACGGAAACGTGGGAGGGTCAGGCTATGTGCTGACGCACGGGTCAGTGCCAGCGTACAGGCAATGAGTAGGCTACGGGGTAGGGTAAGGTCTAGGGCTGGTGGTGGGTTTCCGTTCCGGGCTAGGGTTAGTGTTAGGGAACGGCAAGGCTTAGGGCTCAGGTGAGGGTACAGAAAAGTTGGAGGTTCAGGCTACGTGCTAATGCACGTGTCAATGCTAGCGTACGGGCCAGGAGTAAGCTACGTCGTAGAGAATGGTGTATGGCTGGTGGTGGGTTTCCTTTCTGGGCTAGGGTTAGGGATAGGGAACGGAAAGGCTTAGGGCACAGGTGAGGTTACGGAAACGTGGGAGGGTCAGGCTACGTGCTGACGCATGGGTCAGTGCCAGCGTACAGGCCAGGATTAGGCTACCGCTTGGGTGTTAGGTGTAGGGCTGCTGATGGGTTTCCGTTCCGTGCTAGGGTTAGGGTTAGGGAACGGCAAGGCTTCGGGCACAGGTGAGGGTACGGAAATGTGGGAAGGTCAGGCTACGTGCTGACACACGGGTCAGTGCCAGGGTACGGGCCAGGAGTAGGCTACGGCGTAGGGTAAGGTGTAGGGTTGGTGGTGGGTTTCCGTTCCAGGCTATGGTTAGGGTTAGTGAAAGGCAAGGCTTAGGGCACAGGTGAGGATACGGAAACGTGGGAGGGTCAGGCTACGTGCTGACGCACGTGTCAGTGCCAGAATACGGGCCAGGAGTAGGCTACGGCTTGGGGGTAAGTTGTAGGGCTGGTGGTGCGTTTCTGTTGGGGGCTAGGGTTAGGGTTAGGGAACGGCAAGGCTTAGGGCACAGGTGAGGGTATGGAAACGTGGGAGGGTCAGACAACGTGCTGACGCACGGGTCAGTGCCAGCGTACGGGCCAGGAATAGGCTACGGCGTAGGGTAATGTGTAGGGCTGGTGGTGGGTTTCCGTTCCGGGCTAGGGTTAGGGTTACGGAACGGCAAGGCTTAGTCCTCAGGTGAGGGTACGGAAAAGTGGGAGGGTTTCGCTACCTGCTGACGCACGGGTCAGTGCCAGCGTACAGGCCAGGAGTAGGCTACGGCGTAGGGTAAGGTGTAGGGCTGGTGGTGGGTTTCCGTTACGGGCTAGGGTTAGGGTTAGGGAACGGCAATGCTTAGGGCACAGGTGAGGGTACAGAAACGTGCGAGGGTCAGGTTACGTGCTGACGCATGGGTCAGTGCCAGCGTACCGGCCAGGATTAGGCTACAGCTTCGGGGTTAGGTGTAGGGCTGGTGGTGGGTTTCCGTTCCGGGCTAGGGTTAGGGTTAGGGAACGGCAAGTCTTAGGGCACAGGTGATGGTACGGAAACGTGGGAGCGTCAGGCTACGTGCTGACGGATGGGCCAGTGCCAGCGTACAGGCCAGGAGTAGGCTATGTCGTAGGGTAAGGTCTAGGGCTGGTGGTGGGTTTCCGTTCCGGGCTAGGGTTAGGGTTAGGGAATGGCAAGGCTTTGGGCACAGGTGAGGGTACGGAAACGTGGGAGGGTCAGGCTACGTGCTGACGCACGGGTCAGTGCCAGCGTACCGGCCAGGAGTAGGCCACGGTTTGGTGGTTAGTTGTAGGGTTGGTGGTGGGTTTCCATTCCGGGCTAGGGTTAGTGTTAGGGAACAGCAAGGCTTAGGGCACAGGTGAGAGTACGGAAACTTGGGAGGGTCAGTCTATGTGCTGACGCACGGGTCAGTTTCAGCATACGGGCCAGGAGTAGGCTATGGCTTGGGTGTAAGGTGTAGGGTTTGTGGTGTGTTTCTATTCCGTACTAGGGTTAGGGTTAGGGAACGGCAAGGCTTAGGGCACAGGTGACGTTACGGTAATGTGGGAAGGTCAGGCTACGTGCTGACGCACAAATCAGTGCCCGCGTATGGACCAGAATTAGGCTACGGCTTTGGGGTAAGTTGTAGGGCTTGTGGTGTGTTTCCGTTCCGGGCTAGCGTTAGGGTTAGGGAACGGCAAGGCTTAGGGCACAGGTGAGGGTAATGCAAAATGGCAGGGTCATCATACGTGCTGATGAAAGGTTCAGTGCCTGCGTACGGGCCACGAATAGGATACCGCGTAGGGAAAGGTATAGGGCTGGTGGTGGGTTTCCATTCCGGGCTAGGGTTAGGGTTAGGGAACGGCAAGGCTTAGGTGTTACCAGGCTGCCACCTGTAAAGAAGAGGATGCGTCACCCATAACGTCTGCTGAAATTTCTCTCCGGGCTGAGGTGAGGAAGGAAAAAAATGAGTGTGGGCCGGGACAGGACGGGTATCTCAGGCAGGAAAATGGAAAGCTTCCAGAAGAGCGCCTGTGGCCAGGACCATCCTGGCTGGCCTGCAGGCACCAAGTGGGCCTGTGTGCTGTCGCTGGTGTGGCTCCACTGCCCTTCCTCTAGGCTTTCAAGCCCTTGTACATATTCAGGTGTTTTACCTGGGAAGGGTGGGAACAGTTCAGCAGCAGCTGGCCTGGGGCTCAGCTCACGTTTACTCACAGACGCCTCGGCACGGTCCCGCAGCTTGGCAATGAGGACCCTCCTTGCGTGGGGTGGGGCTGCTGGCTGTATGGGAGATGATTCTCCACATCTGACCAATTTCAGAATTGTTTACCGCTGGAGTAAGTGCCTTGATAGGGTTTTCCTCTGTATAACTGTTGGGTTCAGGTTTTTTTTTCTCCATTGTTTCAAGTTAAATTTTATTCCTCTTTTATGTATTTATAGATATAAGCATGGAAATAAGTCATTCATATAAATACATCTGTGTGAATGGAAGAACATTTTTGTGTTTCTTTTTTAAAAATTTTGAAATTTAAATTTATTTTCTTATACAGCAGGTTATTATTAGTTATGTATTTTATGCATTTACATGTATACAGGTCAATCCCAATCTCCCAACGCATCCCACCAGCACCAGCACCCCATGGCTTCCCCCTCTTTGTGTCCATACGTTTGTTCTCTACCTGTGTGTCTCTATTTCTGCCCTGCAAACAAGTTCATCTGTACCAATTTTCTAGGTACCTAATATAGGCATTAATATACAATATTTGTTTTTCTGTTTCTGACTTACTCCACTCTGTATTACAGTCTCTAGATACATCGAGTTCTCTACAAATGACCCAGTTTCATTCCTTTATATGGTTGAGTAATACTCCATTTTATATATGTACCACATCTTTATCCGTTCTTCTGTCTGTGGGCATTTAGGTTGCTTCCATTACCTGGCTATTGTAAATAGTGCTGCAATGAACATTGTGGTGAATGTGTCTCTTTGATTTATGGTTTTCTCTGGGTATATACTCAGAAGTGGGATTGCTGGATCAGATGGTACTCCTCTTTTTAGTTTTTTAAAGGAACCTCCATACTGTTCTCCATAGTGACTGTATCAATTTACATTCCCACCAATAGTGGAAGAGGGTTCCTTTTGTCCACACCCTCCCCAGAATTTTTGTTTGTAGATTTTCTGATGATGCCGACTCTAATGGGTGTGACGTCATACCTTATTGTAGTTTTGATTTGCATTTCTCTAACAATTAGTGATGTTGAGCAGCTTTTCATGTGCGTCTTGGCCATCTCTGTGTCTTATTTGAAGAAACGTCTATTTAGATCTTCTGCCCATTTTTGTATTGGGTTGTTTGTTTTAGTAATATTAAGCTGCATGTGCTGTTTATATATATTGGAGATTAAACCTCTGTCCATTGATTCGTTTGCAACAATTTTCGCCCATTCTGAGGGATGCCTTTTTCCATTCCCGTTTTTTTTAACAAAAAAGGAAAGAAAGGAAAAGAAGCAGAACACTAATGTGCGTAAAATATGCCTTTTGAAATGGGCGTTTTGAAATATGGACGTCCTTTGAATTTTTTGGTCGATATGTGACCCCAGGATTTGTTTTCAGGGCAGGTGTCATTTACAGGCCTGCAATGATTTTGAATATCAACTGACCATTAGCGTTGGGATTAAAGCTGCTGTTGTGTGAAATGGCCACCAGGTGGCAGCAGTTCACCCTTACCAAATCTGGTTACTAGGGCAAGAGAGCCTCAGTGGAAGTGGTGCTCTAGATTGGAGTTTACAATGGAATGTGCCAGGAGAAAGCCCCTCACGTTTGTCTCACTACTTCTTGTTCGTGTTTTTAATTTAATTTTTTTATTTATTATTACAGCAAGTTTGATTACAATGTTTGGCTTGTTGTAGGTGTGGAAGATGTGGTTCTTTTACACATATACAGATGTCTGTTCTTCCTGGGATCCTTTTCCCATGTACGTTATGACAGAATGTTGAGTAGTCCTCTCTTGGTATTCCGTAGGTCTTTGGTGATTATATATGTCACCTGTGTTTGTATATGTCTCTTAACCCCGATATCGTAATGAAACCAATCCTCACAACTTTCCATTGGTGAACCATAAGTTTGTTTAATGAATCTGTGATTGCCCTTCCCCGTGAAAATATCTGCCCTGGTATCCATTTGTGGGTAACACCTATAAGTGATATGATATGATATGTGTCTTTCACTTTCTGACTTACTACAAGTCACGTGATTACTTCTAGACTCATCTACGGTGCTGCAAATGGCATTGTGTCCTTTTTTCCCTTGGCTTCTCTTCTGCCTTAGTGGGGTCCATTTTCAACAATGTGATTCCCTGAGGGTTGTGGATTACCTGACCTGGGCAGCCTTACCCTGCCGGCCCGCCCTCCCCAGGTGTGCCTCGTTGAGGTCAATATAAACAGAGCTCCAGGCAGCAATAGCCCCTGAAGTTGTGCCTGACTCCATATTCTCTGCCCCGTCAGCAGTCTCGGGGCTGTGCTGGTGGGAGGGGGTGAGGGGCCACAGCTTTGTGGGTGTCCCGGTGTGAGTGGGGTTCTGCTGGCCTTTCTGCAGGTGTTGCCATGCTGCCACCTGTAAAGAAGAGGATGTGTCACTCATACCTTCCACTGGAATTTCTCTCCGGACAGAGGTGAGGAACGAAAAAAGCATTGGGTGCCAGGACAGGAGGGGTATATCAGGTAGGGCAATGGAAAGCTTCTGGAAGAGGGCCCGGGGCCAGGACCACCCTGGCTGGCCTGCAGGCACCAAGTTGCCCTGCGTGCTGTCGCTGGTGTGGCTCCAAGGCCCTTCCTCTAGGCTTTCAAGCCCTTGTACATATTCAGGTGTTTTACCTGGGAAAGGTGGGAACAGTTCAGCCGCAGCTGTACAGGGGCTCAAATCATGTTTACTCACAGATGCCTCGGCCCGTTCCCCCAGCTTTGCAATGAGGACGCTCCTTGCGTGGGGTGTGGGTTGCTGGCTGTATGGTAGATGCTTCCCCACTTCTGACCAATTTCAGAATTGTTTACCGCTGGAGCAAGTGCCCTGATAGGGTTTTCCTCTGTATAACTCGTGGGTTCACTTTTTTTCTTTTATGGTTCAAGTTAGATTTTATTCCAATTTTATGTATTTATAAATATAAGCATGGAAATAATTCATTCCTATAAATACATCTGTGTGACGGGAAGAAATTTTTTCTGTTTTATTTGTAAATTTTATTTTTTAAAATTTTGAAATTTAATTTTATTTATGTTTTTATACAGCACGTTATTATTAGTTATGTATTTTATGCATATACATGTATACAGGTCAATCCCAATCTCCCAACTCATCCCACCACCACCACCCCATGGCTTCCCACACTTGGTGTCCATAGGTTTGTTCTCTACCTCTGTGTCTCTATTTTTTCCGTGCAAACCAGTTCATCTGTACCATTTTTTTAGGTTCCACATATATGCATTAATATACAATATTTGTTTTCCTCTTTCTGACTTACTTCATTCTGTATGACAGTCTCTCGATCCATCGATGTCTCTACAAATGACCCAGTTTCATTCCCTTTTATGGCCGAGTCATATTCCATTTTATATATGTACCATATCTTTATCCATTCATCTGTCTGTGGGCATTTAGGTTGCTTCCATTACCTGGCTATTGTAAATAGTGCTGCAATGAACATAGTGGTGAATGTGCCTTTTTGATTTACTGTTTTCTCTGGGTATATGCCCAGAAGTGCGATTGCTGGATCAGATGGTAATTCTATTTCTATTTTTTTTAAGGAAACTCCATACTGTTCTCCATAATGACTGTATCAATTTACATTCCCACCAATAGTGGAAGAGGGCTCCTTTTGTCCACACCCTCCCCAGAATTGGTTGTTTGCAGATTTTCTGATGATGCCGATTCTAACAGGTGTGAGGTGATACCTCATTGTAGTTTTGATTTGCATTTCTCTAATAATTAGTGCTGTTGAGCAGCTTTTCATGTGCGTCTTGGCCATCTCTGTGTCTTCTTTGAAGAAACGTCTCTTTAGATCTTCTGCCCATTTTTGTATTGGGTTGTTTGTTTTTTAATATTAAGCTGCATGTGTTGTTTATATATTGGAGAATAAACCTCTGTCCATTGATTCGTCTGCAACGATTTTCGCCCATTCTGAGGGATGCCTTTTTCCATTCCCGTGATTTTTAACAAAAAAGGAAAGAAAGGAAAAGAAGCAGAACACTAATGTGCGTAATATATGCCTTTTAAAATGGTCGTTTTGAAATATGGACGTCCTTTGAATGTTTTTGTCGATATGTGACCCCAGGATTTGTTTTCAGGGCAGGTGTCATTTACAGGCCTGAAATGATTTTGAATAACAACTGACCATTACCGCTGGGATTAAAGCTGCTGTTGTGTGAAACGGCCACAAGGTGGCAGCAGTTCACCCTTACCAAATCTGGTTACTAGGGCAAGAGAGCCTCAGTGGAAGTGGTGTTCTAGATTGGAGTTTAGAATGGAATGTGCCAGGAGAAAGCCCCTCACGTTTGTCTCACTACATCTTGTTCGTGCTTTTAATTTAATTTTTTTATTTTTTAATTACAGCTAGTTTGATTACAATGTTTGGCTTGTTGTAGGTGTTGAAGATGTGGTTCTTTTACACATATACAGATGTCTGTTCTTCCTGGGATCCTTTTCCCATGTACGTTATGACAGAATGTTGAGTAGTCCTCTCTTGGTATTCTGTAGGTCTTTGGTGATTATATATGTCACCTGTGTTTGTATATGTCTGTTAACCCCGATATCGTAATGAAACCAATCCTCACACCTTTCCATTGGTGAACCATAAGTTTGTTTAATGAATCTGTGATTGCCCTTCTCCGTGGAAATATCTGCCCTGGTATCCATTTTTAGGTAACACCTATAAGTGATATGATATGATATGTCTTTCACTTTCTGACTTACTACAAGTCACGTGATTACTTCTAGACTCATCTACGGTGCTGCAAATGGCATTGTGTCCTTTTTTCCCTTGGCTTCTCTTCTGCCTTAGCGGGGTCCATTTTCAACAATGTGATTCCCTGAGGGTTGTGGATTAGCTGACCTGGGCAGCCTTACCCTGCCGGTCCGCCCTCCCAGGTGTGCCTCGTTGAGGTCAATATAAACAGCGTTCCAGGCAGCAATAGCCCCTGAAGCTGTGCCTGACTCCATATTCTCTGCCCCGTCAGCAGTCTCGGGGCTGTGCTGGTGGGAGGGATTGAGGGGCCACAGCTTTGTGGGTGGCCCGGTGTGAGTGGGGTTCTGCTGGCCTTTCTGCAGGAGTTGCCAGGCTGCCGCCTGTAAAGAAGAGGATGTGTCACCCATACCTTCCGCTGGAATTTCTCTCCGGACAGAGGTGAGGAAGGAAAAAAGCAGTGGGGTCCGGGACAGGAGTGGTATCTCAGGCAGGGCAATGGAAATCTTCTGGAAGAGCGCCCGGGTCCAGGACCACCCTGGCTGGCCTGCGGGCACCAAGTTGGCCTGCATGCTGTCACTGGTATGTCTCCACGGTCCTTCGTCTAGGCTTTCAAGCCCTTGTACATATTCAGGTGTTTTACCTGGAAAGGGTGGGAACAGTTCAGCAGCAGCTGGCCTGGGGCTCAGCTCACGTTTACTCACAGATGCCTCGGCACGGTCCCCCAGCTTTGCAATGAGGACGCTCCTTGCGTGGGGTGTGGGTTGCTGGCTGTATGGGAGATGGTTCCCCACCTATGACCAATTTCAGAATTGTTTACCACTGGAGCAATTGCCCTGATAGGGTTTACCTCTGTATAACTCGTGGGTTCAGGTTTTTTTTTTCTTTTATGTTTCAAGTTAGATTTTATTCCTATTTTATGTATTTATAAATATAAGCATGGAAATAATTCATTCCTATAAATACATCTGTGTGACGGGAAGAACTTTTTTCTGTTCTATTTTTAAATTTTATTTTTTAAAATTTTGAAATTTAATTTTATTTATTTTTTTTATACAGCACGTTATTATTAGTTATGTATTTTATGTATATACATGTATACAGGTCAATCCCAAACTCCCAACTCATCCCACCACCACCACCCCATGGCTTCTCACACTTGGTGTCCATACGTTTGTTCTCTACATCTGTGTCTCTATTTCTTCCCTGCAAACCAGTTCATCTGTACCATTTTTTGGCTCCAGATATATGCATTAATATACAATATTTGTTTTCCTCTATCTGACATACTTCATTCTGTATGACAGTCCCTCGATCCATCGATGTCTCTACAAATGACACAGTTTCATTCCTTTTTATGGCCGAGTGATATTCCATTTCATATATGTATCACATCTTTATCCATTCATCTGTCTGTGGGCATTTAGGTTGCTTCCATTACCTGGCTATTGTAAATAGTGCTGCAACGAACATTGTGGTGAATATGCCTTTTTGAATTACGGTATTCTCTGGGTATATGACCAGAAGTGGGATTGCTGAATCAGTTGGTAATTCTATTTCTAGTTTTTTTAAGGAAACTCCATACTGTTCTCCATAGTGACTGTATCAATTTACATTCCCACCAATAGTGGAAGAGGGCTCCTTTTGTCCACACCCTCCCCTGAATTGGTTGTTTGTAGATTTTCTGATGATGCCGATTCTAACGGTTGTGAGTTGATACCTCATTGTAGTTTTGATTTGCATTTCTCTAATAATTAGTGCTGTTGAGCAGCTTTTCATATGCGTCTTGGCCATCTCTGTGTCTCCTTTGAAGAAACGTCTCTTTAGATCTTCTGCACATTTTTTTGGGGTTGTTTGTTTTTTTTAATATTAAGCTGCATGAGTTGTTTATATATATTGGAGATTAAACATCTGTCCATTGATTCGTCTGCAACGATTTTCGCCCATTCTGTGGGATGCCTGTTTCCATTCCCGTGTTTTTTAACAAAAAAGGAAAGAAAGGAAAAGAAGCAGAACACTAATGTGCGTAAAATATGCCTTTTGAAACGGTCGTTTTGAAATATGGACGTCCTTTGAATTTTTTGGTCGATATGTGACCCCAGGATTTGTTTTCAGGGCAGGTGTCATTTACAGGCCTGCAATGATTTTGAATATCAACTGACCATTAGCGCTGGGATTAAAGCTGCTGTTGTGTGAAACGGCCACAAGGTGGCAGCAGTTCACCCTTACCAAATCTGGTTACTAGGGCAAGAGAGCCTCAGTGGAAGTGGTGTTCTAGATTGGAATTTAGAATGGAATGTGCCAGGAGAAAGCCCCTCACGTTTGTCTCACTACATCTTGTTCGTGTTTTTAATTTAATTTTTTTTATTTTTTATTACAGCAAGTTTGATTACAATGTTTGGCTTCTTGTAGGTGTGGAAGATGTGGTTCTTTTACACATATACAGATGACTGTTCTTCCTGGGATGCTTTTCTCATGTACGTTATGACAGAATGTTGAGTAGTCCTCTCTTGGTATTCTGTAGGTCTTTGGTGACTATATATGTCACCTGTGTTTGTATATGTCTGTTAACCCCGAGATCGTAATGAAACCAATCCTCACACCTTTCCATTGGTGAACCATAAGTTTGTTTAATGAATCTGTGATTGCCCTTCTCCGTGGAAATATCTGCCCTGGTATCCATTTTTAGGTAACACCTATAAGTGTTATGATATGATATGTGTCTTTCACTTTCTGACTTACTACAAGTCACGTGATTACTTCTAGACTCATCTACGGTGCGGCAAATGGCATTGCGTCCTTTTTTTCCTTGGCATCTCTTCTGCCTTAGCGGGGTCCATTTTCAGCAATGTGATTCCCTGAGGGTTGTGGATTAGCTGACCTGGGCAGCCTTACCCTGCCGGCCCGCCCTCCCCAGGTGTGCCTCGTTGAGGTCAATATAAACAGAGCTCCAGGCAGCAATAGCCCCTGAAGCTGTGCCTGACTCCATATTCTCTGCCCCTTCAGCAGTCTCGGGGCTGTGCTGGTGGGAGGGAGTGAGGGGCAACAGCTTTGTGGGTGGCCCGGTGTGAGTGGGGTTCTGCTGGCCTTTCTGCAGGAGTTGCCAGGCTGCCGCCTGTAAAGAAGAGGATGTGTCACACATACCTTCCGCTGGAATTTCTCTCCGGACAGAGGTGAGGAAGGAAAAAAGCAGTGGGGGCCGGGACAGGAGGGGTATCTCAGGCAGGGCAATGGAAAGCTTCTGGAAGAGCGCCAGGGTCCAGGACCACCCTGGCTGGCCTGCAGGCACCATGTTGGCCTGCGTGCTGTCACTGGTGTGGCTCCACGGTCCTTCCTCTAGGCTTTCAAGCCCTTGTATATATTCAGGTATTTTACCTGGAAAGGGTGGGGACAGTTCAGCAGCAGCTTGCCTGGGGCTCAGCTCACGTTTACTCACAGATGCCTCGGCACGGTCCCCCAGCTTTGCAATGAGGACGCTCTTGCGTGGGGGGTGGGTTGCTGGCTGTATGGGAGATGGTTCCCCACCTCTGACCAATTTCAGAATTGTTTACCGCTGGAGCTATTGCCTTGATAGCGTTTTCCTCTGTATAACTGTTGGGTTGAGGGATTTTTTTTTCTTTTGTGTTTCAAGTTAGGTTTTATTCCTCTTTTATGTATTTATAGATATAAGCATGGAAATAATTCATTCCTATAAATACATCTGTGTGAATGGAAGAACTTTTTTCTGTTTTATTTCTACATTTTATTTTTAATAATTTTGAAATTTAATTTTATGTATTTTTTAATACAGCAGGTTATTATTCGTTATCTATTTTATGCATATACATGTATACAGGTCAATCCCAATCTCCCAACTCATCCCACCACCACCACCACATGGCTTCCCCCACTTGGTGTCCATACGTTTGTTCTCTACCTCTGTGTCTCTATTTCTGCACTGCAAACCAGTTCATCTGTACCGTTATTCTAGGTTCCACATATAGGCATTAATATACAATATTTGTTTTTCTCTTTCTGAATTACTTCACTCTGTATGACAGTCTCTAGATCCATCGACGTCTCTAAAAATGACCCAGTTTCATTCCTTTTTATGGCTGAGTAATATTTCATTTTATATATGTACCACATCTTTATCCATTCGTCTGTCTGTGGGCATTTAGGTGGCTTCCAATACCTGGCTATTGTAAATAGTGCTGCAATGAACATTGTGGTGAATGTGTCTTTTTCATTTATGGTTTTCTCTGGGTATATGCCCAGAAGTGGGATTGCTGGATCCTATGGTAATTCTCTTTTTAGTTTTTTAAAGGAACTTCCATACTGTTCTCCATAGTGACTGTATCAATTTACATTCCCACCAATAGTGGAAGAGGGTTCCTATTGTCCACACCCTCCCCAGAATTTGTGGTTTGTAGATTTTCTGATGATGCCGATTCTAACAGGTGTGAGGTCATACCTCATTGTAGTTTTGATTTGCATTTATCTAATAATTAGTGATGTTGAGCAGCTTTTCATGTGCGTCTTGGCCATCTCTGTGTCTTCTTTGAAGAAATGCCTATTTAGATCTTCTGCCCTTTTTTGTATTGGGTTGTTTGTTTTATTAATATTAAGCAGCATGTGCTGTTTATATAAATTGGAGATTAAACCTTTGTCCATGGATTCGTTTGCGAACGTTTTCGCTCATTCTGAGGGTTGCCTTTTTCCATTCCCGTTTTTTAACAAAGAAAGAAAGAAAGCAAAAGAAGCAGAACACTAATGTGCGTAAAATATGCCTCTTGAAACTGTCGTTTTGAAATATGGACGTCTTTTGAATTTTTTGGTCGATATATGACCCGAGGATTTGTTTTCAGGGCAGGTGTCATTTACAGGCCTTCAATGATTTTGAATATCAACTGACCATTAGCGCTGGGATTAAACCTGCTATTGTGTGAAACCACCACAAGGTGGCAGCAGTTCTCCCTTACCAAATCTGGTTACTAGGGCAGTAGAGCCTCAATGGAAGTCGCGTTCTAGATTGTAATTTAGAATGGAATGTGCCAGGAGAAAGCCCGTCACGTTTGTCTCACTACTTCTTGTTCGTGCTTTTAATTTATTTATTTTTATTTTTTATTACAGCATGTTTGATTACAATGTTTGGCTTGTTGTAGGTGTGGAAGATGTGGTTCTTTTACACATATACAGATGTCTGTTCTTCCTGGGATCCTTTTCCCATGTACGTTATGACAGAATGTTGAGTAGTCCACTCTTGGTATTCTGTAGGTATTTGGTGATTATATATGTCACCTGTGTTTGTATATGTGTGTTAACCCCGATATCGTAATGAAACCAATCCTCACACCTTTCCATTGGTGAACCATAAGTTTGTTTAATGAATCTGTGAATGCCCTTCTCCGTGGAAATATCTGCCCTGGTATCCATTTTTAGGTAACACCTATAAGTGATATGATATGATAAGTGTCTTTCACTTTCTGACTTACTACAAGTCACGTGAATACTTCTAGACTCATCTATGGTGCTGCAAATGGCATTGTGTCCTTTTTTCCCTTGGCTTCTCTTCTGCCTTAGCGGGGTCCATTTTCAACAATGTGATTCCCTGAGGGTTGTGGATTAGCTGACCTGGGCAGCCTTACCCTGCCGGCCCGCCCTCCCCAGGTGTGCCTCGTTGAGGTCAATATAAACAGAGCTCCAGGCAGCAATAGCCCCTGAAGCTGTGCCTGACTCCATATTCTCTGCCCTGTCAGCAGACACGGGGCTTCGCTGGTGGGAGGGAGTGAGGAGCCACAGCTTTGTGGGTGGCCCGTTGTGAGTGGGGCTCTGCTGGCCTTTCTGCAGGAGTTGCCAGGCAGCCGCCTGTAAAGAAGAGGATGTGTCACCCATACCTTCCGCTGGAATTTCTCTCCGGACAGAGGTGAGGAAGGAAAAAAGCAGTGGGTGACGGGAGAGGAGGGGTATCTCAGGCAGGGCAATGGAAAGCTTCAGGAAGAGCGTCCAGGTCCAGGACCACCCTGGCTGGCCTGCAGGCACCAAGTTGGCCTGTGTGCTGTCGCTGGTGTGGCTCGACGGCTCTTCCTCTAGGCTTTCAAGCCCTTGTACATATTCAGGTGATTTACCTGGGAAGGGTGGGAACAGTTCAGCAGCAGCTGGCCTGGGGCTCAGCTCACGTTTACTCACAGATGCCTCGGCACGGTCCCCCAACTTTGAAATGAGGACGCTCCTTGCGTGGGGGGTGGTTTGCTGGCTGTATGGGAGATGGTTCCCCACCTCTGACCAATTTCAGAATTGTTTACCGCTGGAGCAAGAGCCCTGATAGGTTTTTCCTCTTTATAACTCGTGGGTTCAGTTTTTTTTTCTTTAATGGTTCAAGTTAGATTTTATTCCTCTTTTATGTATTTATAGATATAAGCATGGAAATAATTCATTCCTATAAATACATCTGTGTGACGGGAAGAACTTTTTTCTGTTTTATTGTTAAATTCTATATTTTTTTAAATTTGAAAGATAAATTTATTTATGTTTTTATACAGCAGGTTTTTATTAGTTATGTATTTTATGCATATACATGTATACAGGTCAATCCCAATCTCCCAACTCATCCCACCACCACCACCCCATGGTTTCCCACACTTGGTGTCCATACGTTTGTTCTCTACCTCTGTGTCTCTATTTCTTCCCTGCAAACCAGTTCATCTGTACCATTTTTTTAGGTTCCACATATATGCATTAATATACAATATTTGTTTTCCGCTTTCTGACTTACTTCATTCTGTATGACAGTCTCTCGATCCATCGATGTCTCTACAAATGACCCAGTTTCATTCCTTTTTATGGCCGAGTAATATTCCATTTTATATATGTACCACATCTTTATCCATTCATCTGTCTGTGGGCATTTAGGTTGCTTCCATTACCTGGCTATTGTAAATTGTGCTGCAATGAACATTGTGGTGAATGTGCCTTTTTGATTTACGTTTTTCTCTGGGTATATGCCCAGAAGTGGGATTGCTGGATCAGATGGTAATTCTATTTCTAGTTTTTTTAAGGAAATTCCATACTGTTCTCCATAGGGACTGTATCAATTTACATTCCCACCAATAGTGGAAGAGGGCTCCTTTTGTCCACACCCTCCCCAGAATTGGTTGTTTGTAGATTTTCTGATGATGCCGATTCTAACAGGTGTGAGGTGATACCTCATTGTAGTTTGATTTGCATTTCTCTAATAATTAGTGCTGTTGAGCAGCTTTTCATGTGCGTCTTGGCGATCTCTGTGTCTCCTTTGAAGAAACGTGTCTTTAGATCTTCTGCCCATTTTTGTATTGGGTTGTTTGTTTTTTAATATTAAGCTGCATGAGCTGTTTATATATATTGGAGATTAAACCTCTGTCCATTGATTCGTTTGCAACGATTTTCGCCCATTCTGAGGGATGCCTTTTTCCATTCCCGTGATTTTTAACAAAAAAGGAAAGAAAGGAAAAGAAGCAGAACACTAATGTGCGTAAAATATGACTTTTGAAATGGTCGTTTTGAAATATGGACGTCCTTTGAATTTTTTGGTCGATATGTGACCCCAGGATTTGTTTTCAGGGCAGGTGTCATTTACAGGCCTGCAATGATTTTGAATATCAACTGACCATTATCACTGGGATTAAAGCTGCTGTTGTGTGAAACGGCCACAAGGTGGCAGCAGATCTCCCTTACCAAATCTGGTTACTAGGGCAAGAGAACCTCAGTGGAAGTGGTGTTCTAGATTGGAATTTAGAATGGAATGTGCCAGGAGAAAGCCCCTCAAGTTTGTCTCACTAATTCTTGTTCGTGTTTTTAATTTAGTTTTTTATATTTTTTATTACAGCAAGTTTGATTACAATGTTTGGCTTGTTGTAGGTGTGGAAGGTGTGGTTCTTTTACACATATACAGATGTCTGTTCTTCCTGGGATCCTTTTCCCATGTACGTTATGACAGAGTTGAGTAGTCCTCTCTTGGTATTCTGTAGGTCTTTGGTGATTATATATGTCACCTGTGTTTGTATATGTGTGTTAACGCCGATATCGTAATGAAACCAATCCTCACACCTTTCCATTGGTGAACGATAAGTTTGTTTAATGAATCTGTGATTGCCCTTCTCCGTGGAAATATCTGCCCTGGTATCCATTTTTAGGTAACACCTATAAGTGATATGATATAATATGTGTCTTTCACTTTCTGACTTACTACAAGTCACGTGATTACTTCTAGACTCATCTACGGTGCTGCAAATGGCATTGTGTCCTTTTTTTCCTTGGCTCCTCTTCTGCCTTAGCGAGGTCCATTTTCAACAATGTGATTCCCTGAGGGTTGTGGATTAGCTGACCTGGGCAGCCTTACCCTGCCGGCCCGCCCTCCCCAGGTGTGCCTCGTTGAGGTCAATATAAACAGAGCTCCAGGCAGCAATAGCCCCTGAAGCTGTGCCTGACTCCATATTCTCTGCCCCATCAGCAGTCTCGGGGCTGTGCTGGTGGGAGGGAGAGAGGTGCCACAGCTTTGTGGGTGGCCCGGTGTGAGTGGGGTTCTGCTGGCCTTTCTGCAGGAGTTGCCAGGCTGCCGCCTGTAAAGAAGAGGATGTGTCACCCATACCTTCCGCTGGAATTTCTCTCCGGACAGAGATGAGGAAGGAAAAAAGCAGTGGGGGCCGGGATAGGAGGGGTATCTCACGCAGGGCAATGGAAAGCTTCTGGAAGAGCGCCCGGGGCCAGGAACACCCTGGCTGGCCTGCAGGAACCAATTTGGCCTGCGTGCTGTCACTGTTGTGGCTCCACGGTCCTTCCTCTAGGCTTTCAAGCCCTTGTACATATTCAGGTGTTTTACCTGGAAAGGTTGGGAACAGTTCAGCAGCAGCTGGCCTGGGGCTCAGCTCACGTTTACTCACAGATGCCTCGGCACGGTCCCCCAGCTTTGCAATGAGGACGCTCCTTGCGTGGGGTGTGGGTTGCTGGCTGTATGGGAGATGGTTCCCCACCTGTGACCAATTTCAGAATTGTTTACCGCTGGAGCAATTGTGCCCTGATAGGGTTTTCCTCTGTATAACTCTTGGGTTCAGGTTTTTTTTTCTTTTATGGTTCAAGTTAGATTTTATTCCAATTTTATGTATTTATAGATACAAGCATTGTAATAATTCATTCCTATAAACACATCTGTGTGACAGAAGAAAATTTTTCTCTTTTATTGTTAAATTCTATTTTTTTTAAATTTTGAAATATAATTTTATTTATGTTTTTATACAGCAGGTTTTTATTAGTTATGTATTTTATGCATATATATGTATACAGGTCAATCCAAATCTCCCAACTCATCCCACCACCACCACCCCATGGTTTCCCACACTTGGTGTCCATACGTTTGTTCTCTACCTCTGTGTCTCTATTTCTTCCCTGCAAACCAGTTCATCTGTACCATTTTTTTAGGTTCCACATATATGCATTAATATACAATATTTGTTTTCCGCTTTCTGACTTACTTCATTCTGTATGACTGTCTCTCGATCCATCGATGTCTCTACAAATGACCCAGTTTCATTCCTTTTTATGGCCGAGTAATATTCCATTTTTTATATGTACCACATCTTTATCCATTCATCTGTCTGTGGGCATTTAGGTTGCTTCCATTACCTGCCTATTGTAAATAGTGCTGCAATGAACATTGTGGTGAATGTGCCTTTTTGATTTACGGTTTTCTCTGGGTATATGCCCAGAAGTGGGATTGCTGGATCAGATGGTAATTCTATTTCTTGTTTTTTTCAGGAAACTCCATACTGTTCTCCATAGTGACTGTATCAAGTTACATTCCCACCAATAGTGGAAGAGGGCTCCTTTTGTCCACACCGTCCCCAGAATTGGTTGTTTGTAGATTTTCTGATGATGCCGATTCTAAGAGGTGTGAGGTGATACCTCATTGTAGTTTTGATTTGCATTTCTCTAATAATTAGTGCTGTTGAGCAGCTTTTCATGTGCGTCTTGGCCATCTCTGTGTCTCCTTTGAAGAAACGTCTCTTTAGATCTTCTGCCCATTTTTGTATTGGGTTGTTTGTTTTTTTAATATTAAGCTGCATGAGCTGTTTATATATATTGGAGATTAAACCTCTGTCCATTGATTCGTTTGCAACGATTTTCGCCCATTCAGAGGGATGCCTTTTTCCATTCCCGTGTTTTTTAACAAAAAAGGAAAGAAAGGAAAAGAAGCAGAACACTAATGTGCGTAAAATATGACTTTTGAAACTGTCTTTTTGAAATATGGACGTGCTTTGAATTTTTTGGTCGATATGTGACCCCAGGATTTGTTTTCAGGGCAGGTGTCATTTACAGGCCTGCAATGATTTTGAATATCAACTGACCATTAGCACTGGGATTAAATCTGCTGTTGTGTGAAACGGCCACGAGGTGGCAGCAGTTCTCCCTTACCAAATCTGGTTACTAGGGCAAGAGAGCCTCAGTGGAAGTGGTGTTCTAGATTGGAATTTAGAATGGAATGTGCCAGGAGAAAGCCCCTCAAGTTTGTCTCACTACTTCTTGTTCGTGTTTTTAATTTAATTTTTTATATTTTTTATTACAGCAAGTTTGATTACAATGTTTGGCTTGTTGTAGGTGTGGAAGATGTGGTTCTTTTACACATATACAGATGTCTGTTCTTCCTGGGATCCTTTTCCCATGTACGTTATGACAGAATGTTGAGTAGTCCTCTCTTGGTATTCTGTAGGTCTTTGGTGATTATATATGTCACCTGTGTTTGTATATATCTGTTAACCCCGATATAGTAATGAAACCAATCCTCACACCTTTCCATTGGTGAACCATAAGTTTGTTTAATGAATCTGTGATTGCCCTTCTCCGTGGAAATATCTGCCCTGGTATCCATTTTTAGGTAACACATATAAGTGATATGATATGATATGTGTCTTTCACTTTCTGACTTACTACAAGTCACGTGATTACTTCTAGACTCATCTACGGTGCTGCAAATGGCATTGTGTCCTTTTTTTCCTTGGCTCCTCTTCTGCCTTAGCAAGGTCCATTTTCAACAATGTGATTCCCTGAGGGTTGTGGATTAGCTGACCTGGGCAGTCTTACCCAGCCGGCCCGCCCTCCCCTGGTATGCCTCGTCAGGCTATATGCTGACACACCGGTCAGTGCCAGCGTATGGGCCACGAGTAGGCTATGGCTTGGGGGTAAGCTGTAGGGCTGGTGGTGGGTTTCCGTTCGGGACTAGGGTTAGGGTTAGGGAACGGCAAGGCTTAGGGCACAGGTGAGGGTACGGAAACGTGTGAGGGTCCGGCTACGTGCTGACGCACGTGTCAGTGCCAGCGTACGGGCCAGGAGTAGGCTACGGCGTAGGGTAAGGTTTAGGGCTGGTGGTGGGTTTCCGTGATGGGCTATGGTTAGGGTTAGGTAACGGTAAGGCTTAGGGCACAGGTGATGGTACGGAAACGTGGGAGGGTCAGGCTACGTGCTGACGCACGGCTTAGTGCCAGCGTACGGGCCAGGAGTAGGCTACAGCATAGGGTAGAGTCTAGGGCTGGTGGTGGGTTTCCGTTCGGGGCTAGGGTTAGGATTAGGGAACGGCAAGGCTTAGGGCACAGGTGAGGGTAGAGTAACATGGGAGGGTCAGGCTATGTGCTGAAGCACAGGTCAGTGCCCGCGTACGGGCCAGGAGTAGGCTACGGCTTGGGGGTTAGGTTTAGGGCTGGTGGTGTGTTTCCATTCAGGGCTAGGGTTAGGGTTAGGGAACGGCAAGGCTTAGGGCACAGGTGATGGTACGGAAACGTGGGAGGGTCAGGCTACGTGCTGAGGCACGGGTCAGTGCCAGCGTACGGGCCAGGAGTAGGCTATAAGTTGTGGGTAAGTTGTAGGGCTGGTGGTGGGTTTCCGTTTTGGGCTAGGGTTAGGGTTAGGGAACAGCAAGGCTTAGGGCACAGGTGAGGGTACGAAACGTGGGAGGCTCAGGCTTCGTGCTGACGCAAGGGTCAGTTTCACCGTATGGACCAGGAGTAGGCTACGGCGTAGGGTATGGTTTAGGGCTGATGGTGGGTTTCCATTTCGGGCTAGGGTTAGGGTTAGGGAACGGCAAGGCTTAGGGCACAGGTGAGGGTACAGAAACGTTGGAGGGTCAGGCTACGTGCTGACGCACGGGTCATTGCCAGCGTACGGGCCAGGAGTAGGCTATGGCGTAGGGTATGGTGTAGGGCTGGTGGTGGGTTTCCATTCCGGGCTAGGGTTAGGTTTAGGGAACGGCAAGGCTTAAGGCACAGGTGAGGGTACGGAAACGTGTGAGGGTCAGGGAACGTGTTAACGCATGGGTCAGTGCCAGCGTACGGGCCAGGAGTAGGCTACGGCGTAGGGTAAGGTGTAGGGCTCGTGGTGGGTTTCCGTTCCGGGTTAGCGTTAGGGTGTGGGAACTCCAAGGCTTAGGGCACAGGTGAGTGTACGGAAACGTGGGATGGTCAGGCAACGTGCTGACGCACGGGTCAGTGCCAGCGTATGGGCCAGGAGTAGGCTACGGCGTAGGGTAAAGTGTAGGGCTGATGGTGGGTTTCTGTTCCGGGCTAGGGTTATTGTTAGGAAACGGCAAGGCTTAAGGCACAGGTGAGGGTACAGAAACATGGGAGGGTCAGGCTACGTGCTGACGCACGTGGCAGTGCAAGCGTACCGGCCAGGAGTAGGCTACGGCTTGGGGGTTAGCTGCAAGGCTGCTGGTGGGTTTCCGTTCAGGTCTAGGGTTAGGGTTAGGGAACGGCAAGGTTTAGGGCACAGGTGAGGGTACGGCAACGTGGCAGGGTCAGGATAAGTTCTGACGCACGGGTCAGTGCCAGCGTATGGACCAGGAGTAGGCTACATTTTGGGGGTAAGGTGTAGGGCTGGTGGTGGGTTTCCGTTCCGGGCTAGGGTAAGGGTTACGGAACGGCAAGGCTTAGGGCACAGATGAGGGTACGGAAACGTGGGAGGGTCTGGCTATGTGCTGATAAAAGCGTCAGTGCCTGCGTACGGGCCAGGAATAAGTTACGGTGTAGGGTAAGGTGTAGGGCTGGTGGTGGGTTTCCGTTCCGGGCTAGGGTTAGGGTTAGGGAACGGCAAGTCTTAGGGCACAGGTGAGGGTACGGAAACGTGGGAGGGTCAGGCTACATGCTGACGCATGGGTCAGTGTCAGCGTATGGTCCAGGAGTAGGCTACGGCGTAGGGTAACGTTTAGGGCTGGTGGTGCGATTCCGTTCCGAGCTAGGGTTAGGGTTATGGAACGGCAAGGCTTAGGGCACAGGAGAGGGTACGGAAAAGTGGGAGCATCAGGCTACATGCTGACGCATCGGTCAGTGCCAGCGTACAGGCCAGGAATAGGCTACGGCATAGGGTAAGGTCTAGGGCTGGTAGTGGGATTCCGTTCCGGGCTAGAGTTAGGGTTAGGGAAAGGTAAGGCTTAGGGCCCAGGTGAGGGTACGGAAATGAGGGAGGGTCAGGCTACGTGATGACGCACGGGTCAGTGCCAGCGAACCGGTCAGGAGTAGGCTACGGCTTGGGGGTTAGGTGTAGGGCTGGTGGTGGGTTTCCGTTCTGGGCTAGGGTTAGTATTAGGGAATAGCAAGGCTTAGGGCATAGGTGAGGGTACGGAAACCTGGGAGGGTCAGGCTACGTGCTGACGCACGGTTCAGTGCCAGCGTACGGGCCAGCAGTATGCTATGGATTGGGGGTTAGGTGTAGGGCTTGTGGTGTGTTTCCGTCCTGTACTAGGTTTAGGGTTAGGGAACGGCAAGGCTTAGGGCACAGGTGACGTTACGGTAACGTGGGAAGGTCAGGCTACATGCTGACGCAGAGGTCAGTGCCAGCGTATGGACCACGAGTAGGCTACGGATTGGGGGTAAGTTGTAGGGCTTGTGGTGGGTTTCCGTTCCGGGCTAGGGTTACGGTTAGGGAACGGCAAGGTTTAGGGCACATGTGAGGGTACGGCAACGTGGCAGGGTCAGGATACATTCTGACGCACGGTTCAGTGACAGCGTATGGACCAGGAATAGGCTACGGCTTGGGGGTAAGTTGTAGGGCTGGTGGTGGGTTTCCGTTCCGGGCTACAGTTAGGGTTAGGGAACGGCAAAGCTTAGGGCACAGGTGAGGGTACGGAAACGTGGGAGCATCAGGCTACGTGATGACGCACGGGTCAGTGCCAGCGTACCGGCCAGAAGTAGGCCACGGCTTGGTGGTTAGGTGTAGGGCTGGTGGTGGGTTTCCTTTCAAGGCTAGGGTTAGTGTTAGGGAACAGCAAGGCTTAGGGCACAGGTGAGGTTACGGAAACGTGGGAGGGTCAGGCTACTTGCTGACGCTCGGGTCAGTGCCAGTGTACGGGCCAGGAGTAGGCTACGGCTTGGGGAACGGTGTAGGGCTGGTGGTGGGTTTCCCTTCCGGGCAAGGCTTAGGGTTAGGGAACGGCAAGGCTTAGGGCACAGGTGAGGGTACGGAAACGTGGGAGGGTCTGGCTACATGCTGACGCAGGGGTCAGTGCCAGCATACGGGCCAGGAGTAGGCTACGGCGTAGGGTAAGGTGTAGGGCTGGTGGTGGATTTCCGTTCCGGGCTAGGGTAAAGGTTAGGGAACGGCAAGGCTTAGGGCACAGGTGAGGGTACGGAAACGTGGGAGGGTCAGGCTACGTGCTGACGCACGGGTCAGTGCCAGCATACCGGCCAGGAGTAGGCTACGGCCTGGTGGTTAGGTGTAGGGCTGATGGTGTGTTTCCGTTCCAGGCTAGGGTTAGTGTTAGGGAACAGCAAGTGTTAGGGCACAGGTGAGGGTACGGAAACGTGGGAGGGTTAGGCTACGTGCTGACGCACGGGTCAGTGCCAGGGTACGGGCCAGGACTAGGCTACAGCATACGATAAGGTGTAGGGCTGGTGGTGGGATTCTGTGCCGGGCTAGGTTTAGGGTTAGGGAACGGCAAAGCTTAGGGCACAGGTGAGTGTACGGTAACATGGGAGGTTCAGGCTACGTGCTGAAGCACAGGTCAGTGCCCGCGTACGGGCCAGGTGTAGGCTACGGCATAGAGAAAGGTGTAGGGCTGGTGGTGGGTTTCCATTCCGGGCTAGGGTTGGGGTTAGTGAACGGCAAGGCTTAGGGCACAGTAGAGGGTACGGAAACGTGGGAGGGTCAGTCTACTTGCTGGTGAAAGGGTCAGTGCCTGCGTATGAGCCAGGAATAGGCTACGGCGTAGGGAAAGGTGTAGGGCTGGTCGTGGGTTTCCGTTCTGGGCTATGGTTAGGGTTAGGGAACGGCAAGGCTTAGGGCACAGGTGAGGGTCCGCAAACGTGAGAGGGTCAGGCTTCGTGCTGACGCACGGGTCTGTGCCAGCGTACGGGCCACGAGTAGGCTACGGCTTGGGGGTAAGGTGTAGGGCTGGTGGTGGATTTCCGTTCCGCGCTACGATTAGGGTTAGGGAACGTCAAGGCTTAGGGCACAGGTGAGGGTACGGAAACGTGGGAGTGTCAGGCTACGTGATGATGCAGGTGTCAGTGCCAGCGTACTGGCCAGGAGTAAGCTACAGCTTGGGGGTTAGGTGTAGGGCTGGTGGTGGGTTTCCGTTCCGGACTAGGGTTAGGGTTAGGGAACGGCAAGGCTTAGGGCACAGGTGAGGGTACGGAAACGTGGGAGGGTCAGGCTACCTGCTGACGCACGGGTCAGTGCCAGCGTACGGGCCAGGAGTAGGCTACGGCTTGTGGGTAAGGCTTAGGGCTGGTGGTGTGTTTCCGTTCCGGGCTAGGGTTAGGGTTAGGGAACGGCAAGGCTTAGGGCACAGGTGAGTGTACGGTAACATGGGAGGGTCAGGCTACGTGCTGATGCACAGGTCAGTGCCCGCGAACGGGCCAGGTGTAAGCTACGGCATAGGGTCAGGTGTAGGGCTGGTGGTGGGTTTCCGTTCCGGGCTAGGGTTAAGGTTAGGGAACGGTAAGGCTTAGGGCACAGTTGAAGTTACGGAAACGTGGGAGGGTCAGGCTACGTGGTGACGCACGGGTCAGTGCCAGCATATGGGCCAGGAGTAGGCTACGGCGTGGTGGTAAGGTGTAGGGCTGGTGGTGGGTTTCTGTTCCGGGCTAGGGTTAGGGTTAGGAAATGGCAAGACTTAGGGCACAGGTGAGGGTACGGAAACGTGTGAGGGTCAGGCTAAGTGCTGACGCACGTGTCAATGCCAGCGTACCGGCCAGGAGTAGGCTACGGCTTGGGGGTAAGGTGTAGGGCTGGTGGTGGGTTTCCGTTCTGGGCTAGGGTTAGGGTTAGTGAACGGCAAGGCTTAGGGCACAGTTGAGGGTACGGAAACGTGGGAGGGTCAGGCTACGTGCTGATGAAATGGTGAGTGCCGGCGTACGAGCCAGGAATAGGCTACGGTGTTGGGAAAGGTGTAGGTCTGGTGGTGGGTTTCCGTTCCGGGCTAGGGTTAGGGTTAGGGAACGGCAAGGCTTAGGGCACAGGTGAGGGTCCGCAAACGTTCGCGGGTCAGGCTACGTGCTGAATCACAGGTCAGTGCCCGCGTATGGGCCAGGTGTAGGCTACGGCATAGGGTAAGGTGTAGGGCTGGTGGTGGGTTTCCGTTACGGGCTAGGGTAAGGGTTAGGGAACGGCAAGGCTTAGGGCACAGGTCAGGGTATGGAAACGTGGGAGGGTCAGGCTACGTGCTGACACAAGAGTCAGTGCCAGCGTTTGGGCCAGGAGTAGGCTACGGCGTAGGGTAAAGTGTAGGGCTGGTGGTGGGTTTCCGTGCCTGGCTAGGGTTAGGGTTAGGGAACGGCAAGGCTTAGGGCACAGGTGAGGGTACGGAAACGTGGGAGGGTCAGGCTAGGTGCTGATGAAAGGGTCAGTGCCTGTGTACGGGCCAGGAATAGGCTACGGCGTAGGGAAAGGTATAGGGCTGGTGGTGGGTTTCTGTTCCGGGCTAGGGTTAGGGTTAGGGAACGGCAAGGCTTAGGGCACAGGTGAGGATACGGAAACGTGGGAGGGTCAGGCTACATGCTGACGCACGGGTCAATGCCAGCGTACGGGCCAGGAAAAGGCTATGACTTCGGGGTAACCTGTAGGGCTGGTGGTGTGTTTCTGTTCCGGACTAGGGTTAGGGTTAGGGAACGGCAAGGCTTAGGGCACAGGTGAGGGTACGGAAACGTGTGAGGGTCAGGCTACGTGCTGACGCACGTGTCAGTGCCAGCGTACGTGCCAGGAGTAGGCTACGGCGTAGGGTAAGGTGTAGGTCTGCTGGTGGGTTTCTGTTCCTGGCTAGGGTGAGGGTTTGGGAACGACAAGGCTTAGGGCACAGGTGATGGTACGGAAACGTGGGAGGGTCAGGCTACGTGCTGACGCATGGGTCGGTGCCAGCGTACGGGCGAGGAGTAGGCTACGGCTTGTGGGTAAGTTTTAGGGCTGGTGGTGGGTTTCTGTTCCGGGCTAGGGTTAAGGTTAGGGAACGGCAAGGCTTAGGGCACAGGTGAGGGTACGGTAACATGGGAGGGTCAGGCTACGTGCTAAAGCACAGGTCAGTGCCCGCGAACTGGCCAGGTGTAGGCTACGGCATAGGGTAAGGTGTAGGGCTGGTGGTGGGTTTCCGTTCCGGGCGAGGGTTAAGGTTAGGGAACGGCAAGGCTTAGGGCACAGGTGAGGTTACGGAAACGTGGGAGGGTCAGGCTACGTGGTGACGCATGGGTCAGTGCCATCATATGGGCCAGGAGTAGGCTACGGCGTGGTGGTAAGTTGTAGGGCTGGTGGTGGGTTTCTGTTCCGGGCTAGGGTTATGGTTAGGGAACGTCAAGGCTTAGGGCACAGGTGATGGTACGGAAACGTGGGAGGGTCAGGCTACATGCTGCCGCACGGGTCAGTGCCAGCGTACGGGCCAGGAGTAGGCTACGGCTTGGGTGTTAGGTGTAGGGCTGCTGGTGGGTTTCCGTACGGGGCTAGGGTTAGGGTTAGTGAACGGCAATGCTTAGGGCAAAGGTGATGGTACGGAAACGTGGGAGGGTCAGGCTACGTGCTGACGCATGGGTCAGTGCCAGCGTACGGGCCAGGAGTAGGCTACGGCTTGTGGGTTAGGTGTAGGGCTTGTGGAGTGTTTCCGTCCCGTACTAGGGTTAGGGTTAGGGAACGGCAAGGCTTAGGGCACAGGTGACGTTACGGTAACGTGGGAAGGTCAGGCTACGTGCTGATGAAAGTGTCAATGCCTGCGTACGGGCCAGGAATAGGCTACGGAGTAGGGAAAGGTGTAGGGCTGGTGGTGGGTTTCCGTTCCGGGCTAGGGTTAGGGTTAGGGAATGACAAGTCTTAGGGCACAGGTGAGGGTCCGCAAACGTGGGAGGGTCAGGCTACGTGCTGACGCAGAGGTCACTGCCAGCGTAAGTTCCAGGAGTAGCCTACGGCTTGGGGGTAAGTTGTAGGGCTGGTGGTGGGTTTCCGTTCCTGGCTAGGATTAGGGTTAGGGAACGGCAAGGCTTAGGGCACAGGTGAGGGTACAGAAAGGTGGGAGGGTCAGGCTATGTGTCGATGCATGGGTCAGTGCCAGCGTACCAGCCAGGAGTAGGCTACGGCTTGGGGGTTAGGTGTAGGGCTGTTAGTGGGTTTCCGTTCCGGGCTAGCGTTAGGGTTAGGGAACGGCAAGGCTTAGGGCACAGGTGAGGGTACGGAAACGTGGGAGGTTCAGGCTACATGCTGACACACGTGTCAGTGCCAGCGTACGGGCCAGGAATAGTCTATGGCTTGTTGGTAAGCTGTAGGGCTGGTGGTGGGTTTCCGTTCCGGACTAGGGTTAGGGTTAGGGAACGGCAACACTTAGGGCACAGGTGAGGGTACAGAAACGTGTGACGGTCAGGCTACGTGCTGACGCACGGGTCAGTGCCAGCGTACGGGCCAGGAGTAGGCTACGGCGTAGGGTAAGGTGTAGGGCTTCTGGTGGTTTTCCGTTCCTGGCTAGGGTTAGGGTGAGGGAACGGCAAGGCTTAGGGCACAGGTGTGGGTACGGAAACGTGGGAGGGTCAGGCTACGTGCTGACTCACGGGTCAGTGCCAGCGTATGGGCCAGGAGTAGGCTATGGCGTATGGTAAGGTGTAGGGCTTGTGGTGGGTTTCCGTTCCAGGCTAGTGTTAGGGTTAGGGAACGGCAAGGCTTAGGGCACAGGTGAGTGTACGGAAACGTGTGAGGGTCAGGCTACATGCTGACGCATGTGTCAGTGCAGGCGTACGGGCCAGGAATAGGCTACGGCATACGGTAAGGTGTAGGGCTGGTGGTGGGTTTCCGTTCCGGCTTGGGTTAGGGTTAGGGAACGGCAAGGCTTAGGGCACAGGTGAGGGTACGGAAACATGGGATGGTCAGGCTACATGCTGATGCACGTGTCAGTGCCAGCGTACCGGCCAGGAGTAAGCTATGGCGTAGAGTAAGGTGTAGGGCTGTTTCCCTTTCGGGCTACAGTTAGGGTTAGGGAATGGCAAAGCGTAGGGCACAGGTGAGGTTACGGAAAAGTGGGAGGGTCAGGCTACATGCTGATGCAGATGTCAGTGCCAGCGTACCGGCCAGGAGTAGGCTACGGCTTGGTGGTTAGGTGTAGGGTTGGTGGTGTGTTTCCGTTCCAGGATAGGGTTAGTGTTAGAGAACAGCAAGGCTTAGGGCACAGGTGAGGGTACGGAAATGTGGGAGGGTCAGGCTACATTGCTGACGCACCGGTCAGTGCCAGCGTACGGGCCAGGAGTAGGCTATGGCTTGGGGGTTAGGTGTAGGGCTGGTGGTGTGTTTCCGTTCCGTACTAGGGTTAGGGTTAGGGAACGGCAAGGCTTAGGGCACAGGTGAGGTTACGGTAATGTGGGAAGTTCAGGCTACGTGCTGACGCACATGTCAGTGCCAGCGTATGGACCAGGAGTAGGCTACGGCTTTGGGGTAAGGTGTAGGGCTGGTGGTGGGTTTCCGTTCCGGGCTAGGGTTAGGGTTAGGGAACGGCAAGGCTTAGGGCACAGGTGAGGGTACGGAAACGTGTGAGGGTCAGGCCACGTGCTGATGAAAGAGTCAGTGCCTGCGTAGGGGCAGGAATAGGCTCCGTCGTAGGGAAAGTTGTAGGGCTGGTGGTGGGTTTCCTTTCCGGGCTAGGGTTAGGGTTAGGGAATGGCAAGGCTTAGGGCACAGGTGAGGGTCCGCAAACGTGTGAGGGTCAGGCTACGTGCTGACGCACAGGTCAGTGCCAGCGTAAGTTCCAGGAGTAGCCTACGGCTTGGGGTAAGTTGTAGGGCTGGTGGTGGGTTTCCGTTCCTGGCTAGGATTAGGGTAAGGGAACGGCAAGGCTTAGGGCACAGGTGAGGGTACAGAAACGTGGGAGGGTCAAGTTACGTGCTGACGCACAGGTCAATGCCAGCGTAAGGTCCAGGAGTAGCCTACGGCTTGGGGTAAGTTGTAGGGCTGGTGGTGGGTTTCCGTTCCTGGCTAGGATTAGGGTAAGGGAATGGTAAGGCTTAGGGCACAGGTGAGGGTACGGAAATGTGTGAGGGTCAGGCTACGTGCTGACGCACGGTTCAGTGCCAGCGTACGGGCCAGGAGTAGGCTACGGCGTAGGGTAAGGTGTAGGGCTGCTGGTGGATTTCCGTTCCTGTCTAGGGTTATGGTGAGGGAACGGCAAGGCTTAGGGCACAGGTGAGGGTACGGAAACGTGGGAGGGTCAGGCTACGTGCTGACTTTCGGGTCAGTGCCAGAGTACGGGCCAGGAGTGGGCTACGGTGTATCGTAAGGTGTAGGGCTTCTGGTGGGTTTCCGTTCCTGGCTAGGGTTAGGGTTAGGGAACGGCAAGGCTTAGGGCACAGATGAGGGTACGGAAACGTGGGAGGGTCAGGCTACGTGCTGACGCACGGGTCAGTGCCAGCGTACGGGCCAGGAATAGGGTACGGCATACGTTAATGTGTAGGGCTGGTGGTGGGATTCCGTTCCGGGCTTCGGTTAGAGTTAGGGAAGGCCAAGGCTTAGGGCTTAGCTGAGGGTACGGAAAAGTGGGAGGGTCAGGCTACGTGCTGAGGCACGGGTCAGTGCCTGTGTACGGCCAGGAGTAGGCTATGGCATGGGGGTAAGTTTTAGGGCTGGTGGTGAGTTTCCATTCTGGGCTAGGGTTAGGGTTAGGGAACGGCAAGGCTTAGGGCACAGGTGAGGGTACAGAAACGTGGTAGAGTCAGGCTACGTGCTGACGCACGGGTCAGTGCCAGCGTATGGGCCAGGAGTAGGCTACGGCGTAGGATATGGTTTACGGCTGGTGGTGGGTTTCCCTGCCGGGCTAGGGTTAGGGTTAGGGAACGGCAAGGTTTAGGGCCCAGGTGAGGGTATGGAAACGTGGGTGGGTCAGTCTACATGCTGACGCACGGGTCAGTGCCAACGTACGGGCCTGGAGTAGGCTACGGCGTAGGGAAAGGTTTAGGGCTGGTGGTGTTTTTCCGTTCTGGGCTAGGGTTAGGGTTAGGGAACGTCAAGGCTTAGGGCACAGGTGTGGGTACGGAAACGTGGGAGGGTCAGGCTACGTGCTTACGCATGGGTCAGTGCCAGCATACGGTCCAGCAGTAGGTTACAGCGTAGGGTAAGGTATAGGGCTGGTGGTGGGTTTCCGTTCTGTGCTAGGGTTAGGGTTAGGGAACGCCAAGGCATAGGGCACAGGTGAGGGTACGGAAACGTGGGAGGGTCAGGCTACGTGCTGACGCATGGGTCAGTGCCCGCGTACGGGCCAGGTGTAGGCTACAGCATAGGGTAAGGTGTAGGGCTGGTGGTGGGTTTCCGTTCCTGGCTAGGGTTAGGGTTAGGGAACGGCAAGGCTTAGGGCACTAGTGAGGGTACAGAAACGTGGGAGAGTCAGGCTACGTGCTGACGCACGGGTCAGTGCCAGCGTATGGGACAGGAGTAGGCTACGGCTTGTGGCTAAGTTTTAGGGCTGGTGGTGGATTTCCGTTCCAGGCTAGGGTTAGGGTTAGATAACGGCAAGGCTTAGGGCACAGGTGAGGGTACGGAAAAGTGGGAGGTTCAGGCTACGTGCTGACGCATGGGTCAGTGCCCGCGTACGGGCCAGGTGTAGGCTACAGCATAGGGTAAGGTGTAGGGCTGGTGGTGGGTTTCCTTTCCGGGCTAGGGTTAGGGTTAGGGAACGGCAAGGCTTAGTGCACAGGTGAGGGTACGGAAACGTGGGAGGTACACGCTACGTGCTGAGGCACGGGTCAGTGCCAGCATATGGTCCAGGAGTAAGCTACGTCTTGGGGGTAATGTGTAGGGCTGGTGGTGTGTTTCCGTTCTGGGCTAGGTTTAGGGTTACGGAACGGCAAGGCTTAGGGCACAGGTGAGTGTACGGAAACGTGGGAGGGTCAGGCTACTTGCTGATGCTCGGGTTAGTGCCACTGAACGGGCCAGGAGTACGCTACGGCTTGGGGGTAAGGTGTAGGGCTGGTGGTGGGTTTCCGTTCCTGGCTAGGATTAGGGTAAGGGAACGGCAAGGCTTAGGGCACAGGTGAGGGTACAGAAACGTGGGAGGGTCAAGTTACGTGCTGACGCACAGGTCAGTGCCAGCGTAAGGTCCAGGAGTAGCCTACGGCTTGGGGTAAGTTGTAGGGCTGGTGGTGGGTTTCCGTTCCTGGCTAGGATTAGGGTAAGGGAACGGTAAGGCTTAGGGCACAGGTGAGGGTACGGAAATGTGTGAGGGTCAGGCTACGTGCTGACGCACGGTTCAGTGCCAGCGTACGGGCCAGGAGTAGGCTACGGCGTAGGGTAAGGTGTAGGGCTGCTGGTGGATTTCCGTTCCTGTCTAGGGTTATGGTGAGGGAACGGCAAGGCTTAGGGCACAGGTGAGGGTACGGAAACGTGGGAGGGTCAGGCTACGTGCTGACTTACGGGTCAGTGCCAGAGTACGGGCCAGGAGTGGGCTACGGCGTATGGTAAGGTGTAGGGCTTCTGGTGGGTTTCCGTTCCTGGCTAGGTTTAGGGTTAGGGAACGGCAAGGCTTAGGGCACAGATGAGGGTACGGAAACGTGGGAGGGTCAGGCTACGTGCTGACGCACGGGTCAGTGCCAGCGTACGGGCCAGGAATAGGCTACGGAATACATTAATGTGTACGGCTGGTGGTGGGATTCCGTTCCGAGCTTCGGTTAGAGTTAGGGAAGGCCAAGGCTTAGGGCTTAGCTGAGGGTACGGAAAAGTGGGAGGGTCAGGCTACGTGCTGACGCACGGGTCAGTGCCTGTGTACGGCCAGGAGTAGGCTATGGCATGGGGGTAAGTTTTAGGGCTGGTGGTGAGTTTCCATTCCGGGCTAGGGTTAGGGTTAGGGAACGGCAAGGCCTAGGGCACAGGTGAGGGTACAGAAACGTGGTAGGGTCAGGCTACGTGCTGACGCACAGGTCAGTGCCAGCCTATGGGCCAGGAGTAGGCTACGGCGTAGGATAAGGTTTACGGCTGGTGGTGGGTTTCCCTGCCGGGCTAGGGTTAGGGTTAGGGAACGGCAAGGTTTAGGGCCCAGGTGAGGGTATGGAAACGTGGGTGGGTCAGTCTACATGCTGACGCACGGGTCAGTGCCAGCGTACGGGCCTGGAGTAGGCTACGGCGTAGGGAAAGGTTTAGGGCTGGTGGTGGGTTTCCGTTCCGGGCTAGGGTTAGGGTTAGGGAACGGCAAGGCTTAGGGCACAGGTGAGGGTACGGAAACGTGGGAGGTACACGCTACGTGCTGAGGCACGGGTCAGTGCCAGCATATGGTCCAGGAGTAAGCTACGGCTTGGGGGTAATGTGTAGGGCTGGTGGTGCGTTTCCGTTCCGGGCTAGGTTTAGGATTACGGAACAGCAAGGCTTAGGGCACGGGTGAGGGTACGGAAACGTGGGAGGGTCAGGCTACTTGCTGATGCTCGGTTTAGTGCCACTGAACGGGCCAGGAGTAGGCTACGGCTTTGGTGTAAGGTGTAGGGCTGGTGGTGGTTTTCCGTTCCAGGCTAGGTTTAGGGTTAAGGAAAGGCAAGGCTTAGGGCACAGGTGAGGGTACGGAAACGTGGGAGGGTCAGGCTACATGCTGACGCAAGGGTCAGTGCCACCGTACAGGCCAGGAGTAGGCTACGGCGTAGGGTAAGGTGTAGGGCTGGTGGTGGGTTTCCGTTCCGGGCTAGGGTTAGTGTTAGGGAACGGCAAGGATTAGGGCACAGTTGACGGTATAGAAAAGTTGGAGGTTCAGGCTACGTGCTGATGCACAGTTCAGTGCCAGCGTACGGGCCAGGAGTAGGCTACGTCGAAGAGAAAGGTTTAGGGCTGGTGGTGGGTTTCCGTTCCGGGCTAGGGTTAGGGTTAGGGCATGGCAAGGCTTAGGGCACAGGTTAGGGTACAGAAACGTGGGAGGGTCAGGCTATGTGCTGACGCACGGGTCAGTGCCAGCGTACTGGCCAGGAGTAGGCTTCGGCTTGGGGGTTAGGTGTAGGGCTGGTGGTGGGTTTCCGTTCCGGGCTAGGGTTAGGGTTAGGGAACGGCAAGGCTTAGGGCACAGGTGAGGGTACGGAAACGTGGGAGGGTCAGGCTTCGTGCTGACGCACAGGTCAGTGCTAGCGTACGGGCCAGGAGTAGGCTACATCGAAGAGAAAGGTGTAGGGCTGGTGGTGGGTTTCCGTTACGGTGTAGGGTTAGGTTTAGGGAACGGCAAGCCTTAGGGCACAGGTGAGGGTACAGCAACGTGGGAGTGTCGGGCTACGTGCTGACGCATGGGTCAGTGCCAGCGTATGGGCCAGGAGTAGCCTACTGCTTGGGGGTTAGGTGTAGGGCTGGTGGTAGGTTTCCGTTCATGGCTAGGTTTAGGGATAGGGAACGGCAAAGCTTAGGACACACTTGAGGTTACAGAAACGTGGGAGGTTCCCGCTACCTGCTGACGCACGGGTCAGTGCCAGCGTACGGGCCAGGAGTAGGCTACGGCCTAGGGTAAGGTCTAGGGCTGGTGTTGGGTTTTCGTTCCGGGCTAGGGTTAGGGTAAGGGAACAGCAAGGCCTTAGGGCACAGTTGTGGGTATGGAAACGTGGGATGGTCTGGCTATGTGCTGACGCACGGGTCAGTGACAGCGTACGGGCCAGGAGTAGGTTACGGCATAGGGTAAGGTGTAGGGCTGGTGGAGGGTTTCCGTTCCAGGCTAGCGTTGGGGTTAGGGAACGGCAAGGCTTAGGAGTTGCCAGGCTGCCACCTGTAAAGAAGAGGATGCGTCACCCATAACGTCTGATGAAATTTCTCTCCGTGCTGAGGTGAGGAAGGAAAAAAAGGAGTGGGGGCCGGGATAGGAGGGGTATCTCAGGCAGGAAAATGGAAAGCTTCCAGAAGAGCGCCCGTGGCCAGGACCATCCTGGCTGGCCTGCAGGCACCAAGTGGGCCTGTGTGCTGTAGCTGGTGTGGCTCCACTGCCCTTCGTCTAGGCTTTCAAGCCCTTATACATATTCAGGTGTTTTACCTGGGAAGGGTGGGAACAGTTCAGCAGCAGCTGGCCTGGGGCTCAGCTCACGTTTACTCACAGACGCCTCGGCACGGTCCCGCAGCTTTGCAATGAGGACCCTCCTTGCGTGGGGTGGGGCTGCTGGCTGTATGGGAGATGATTCTCCACATCTGACCAATTTCAGAATTGTTTACCGCTGGAGTAAGTGCCTTGATAGGGTTTTCCTCTGTATAACTGTTGGGTTCAGGTTTTTTTTTCTCCATTGTTTCAAGTTAAATTTTATTCCTCTTTTATGTATTTATAGATATAAGCATGGAAATAAGTCATTCATATAAATACATCTGTGTGAATGGAAGAACTTTTTTCTGTTTTATTTTTAAAAATTTTGAAATTTAATTTTATTTTCTTATACAGCAGGTTATTATTAGTTATGTATTTTATGCATTTACATGTATACAGGTCAATCCCAATCTCCCAACTCATCCCACCACCACCACCACCCCATGGCTTCCCCTCTTTGTGTCCATACGTTTGTTCTCTACCTCTGTGTCTCTATTTCTGCCCTGCAAACAAGTTCATCTGTACCACTTTTCTAGTTACCAAATATAGGCATTAATATACAATATTTGTTTTTCTGTTTCTGACTTACTCCACTCTGTATGACAGTCTCTAGATCCATCGAGTTCTCTACAAATGACCCAGTTTCATTCCTTTATATGGTTGAGTAATACTCCATTTTATATATGTACCACATCTTTATCCGTTCTTCTGTCTGTGGGCATTTAGGTTGCTTCCATTACCTGGCTATTGTAAATAGTGCTGCAATGAACATTGTGGTGAATGTGTCTCTTTGATTTATGGTTTTCTCTGGGTATATGCTCAGAAGTGGGATTACTGGATCAGATGGTACTCCTCTTTTTAGTTTTTTAAAGGAACCTCCATACTGTTCTCCATAGTGACTGTATCAATTTACATTCCCACCAATAGTGGAAGAGGGTTCCTTTTGTCCACACCCTCCCCAGAATTTTTGTTTGTACATTTTCTGATGATGCCGACTCTAATGGGTGTGACGTCATATCTTATTGTAGTTTTGATTTGCATTTCTCTAACAATTAGTGATGTTGAGCAGCTTTTCATGTGCGTCTTGACCATCTCTGTGTCTTCTTTGAAGAAACGTGTCTTTAGATCTTCTGCCCATTTTTGTATTGGGTGGTTTGTTTTTTTAATATTAAGCTGAATGAGCTGTTTATATATATTGGAGATTAAACCTCTGTCCATTGATTCGTTTGCAACGATTTTCGCCCATTCTGAGGGATGCCTTTTTCCATTCCCGTTTTTTTTAACAAAAAAGGAAAGAAAGGAAAAGAAGCAGAACACTAATGTGCGTAAAATATGCCTTTTGAAACGGTCGTTTTGAAATATGGACGTCCTTTGAATTTTTTGGTCGATATGTGACCCCAGGATTTGTTTTCAGGGCAGGTGTCATTTACAGGCCTGCAATGATTTTGAATATCAACTGACCATTAGCGCTGGGATTAAAGCTGCTGTTGTGTGAAACGGCCACTAGGTGGCAGCAGTTCTCCCTTACCAAATCTGGTTACTAGGGCAAGAGAGCCTCAGTGGAAGTGGGGTTCTAGATTGGAATTTAGAATGGAATGTGCCAGGAGAAAGCCCCTCAAGTTTGTCTCACTACTTCTTGTTCGTGTTTTTAATTTAATTTTTTTTATTTTTTATTACAGCAAGTGTGATTACAATGTTTGGCTTGTTGTAGGTGTGGAAGATGTGGTTCTTTTACACATACACAGATGTCTGTTCTTCCTGGGATCCATTTCCCATGTACGTTATGATAGAATGTTGAGTCGTCCTCTCTTGGTATTCTGTAGGTCTTTGGTGATTATATATGTCACCTGTGTTTGTATATGTCTGTTAACCACGATATCGTAATGAAACCAATCCTCACACCTTTCCATTGGTGAACCATAAGTTTGTTTAATGAATCTGTGATTGCCCTTCTCCGTGGAAGTATCTGCCCTGGTATCCAATTTTAGGTAACACCTATAAGTGATATGATATGATATGTGTCTTTCACTTTCTGACTTACTACAAGTCACGTGATTACTTCTAGACTCATTTACGATGCTGCAAATTGCATTGTGTCCTTTTTTTCCTTGGCTTCTCTTCTGCCTTAGCGAGGTCCATTTTCACCAATGTGATTCCCTGAGGGTTGTGGATTAGCTGACAAGGGCAGCCTTACCCTGCTGGCCCGCCCTCCCCAGGTGTGCCTCGTTGAGGTCAATATATACAGCGCTCCAGGCAGCAATAGCCCCTGAAGCTGTGCCTGACTCCATATTCTCTGCCTCGTCAGCAGTCTCGGGGCTGTGCTGGTGGGAGGGAGTGAGGGGCCACAGCTTTGTGGGTGGCCCGGTGTGAGTGGGATTCTGCTGGCCTTTCTGCAGGAGTTGCCAGGCTGCCACCTGTAAAGAAGAGAATGTGTCACCCATACCTTTCGCTGGAATTTCTCTCCGGACAGAGGTGAGGAAGGAAAAAAGCAGTGGGGGCCGGGACAGGAGGGGTATCTCAGACAGGGCAATGGAAAGCTTCCGGAAGATCACCCGCGGCCAAGACCAAGCTGGCTGGCCTGCAGGCACCAAGTTGGCCTGCGTGCTGTCGCTGGTGTGGCTCGGCGTCCCTTCTTCTAGGCTTTCAAGCCCTTGTACATATTCAGGTGTTTTACCTGGGAAGGGTGGGAACAGTTCAGCAGCAGCTGGCCTGGGTCTCAGCTCACGTTTACTCACAGATGCCTAGGCACGGTGCCCCAGCTTTGCAATAAGGACGCTCCTTGCGTGGGGGGTGGGTTGATGGCTGTATGGGAGACGGTTTCCCACCTCTGACCAATTTCAGAATTGTTTACCGCTGGAGCAAGTGCCCTGATAGGGTTTTCCTCTGTATAACTCGTGGGTTCAGTTTTTTTTTCTTTTATGGTTCAAGTTAGATTTTATTCCTCTTTTATGTATTTATAGATATAAGCATGGAAACAATTCATTCCTATAAATACATCTGTGAGACGGGAAGAACTTTTTTCTCTTTTATATTTAAATTTTCTTTTTTAAACTTTTGAAATTTAATTTTATTTATTTTTTTTTCCTGCACGTTATTATTAGTTATGTATTTTATGCATATACATGTATTCAGGTCAATCCCAATCTCCCAACTCATCCCACCACCACCACCCCATGGCTTCCCACACTTGGTGTCCATACGTTTGTTCTCTACCTCTGTGTCTTTATTTATTTCCTGCAAACCAGTTCATCTGTACCATTTTTTAGGCTCCACATATATGCATTAATATACAATATTTGTTTTCCACTTTCTGACTTACTTCATTCTGTATGACAGTCTCTCGATCCATCGATGTCTCTACAAATGACCCAGTTTCATTCCTCTTTATGGCCGAGTAATATTCCATTTTATATACGTACCACATCTTTATCCATTCATCTGTCTGTGGGCATTTAGGTTGCTTCCATTACATGGCTATTGTAAATAGTGCTGCAACGAACATTGTGGTGAATGTGCCTTTTTGATTTACGGTTTCCTCTGGGTATATGCCCAGAAGTGGGATTGCTGGATCAGATAGTAATTCTATTTCTAATTTTTTTAAGGAAACTCCATACTGTTCTCCATAGTGACTGTATCAATTTACATTCCCACCAATAGTGGAAGAGGGCTCCTTTTGTCCACACCCTCCCCAGAAATTGTTGTTTGTAGATTTTCTGATGATGCCGATTCTAACAGGTGTGAGGTGATACCTCATTGTAGTTTTGATTTGCATTTCTCTAATAATTAGTGCTGTGGAGCAGCTTTTCATGTGCGTCTTGGCCATCTCTGTGTCTCCTTTGAAGAAACGTATCTTTAGATCTTCTGCCCATTTTTGTATTGGGTTGTTTGTTTTTTTAATATTAAACTGCATGAGCTGTTTATATATATTGGAGATTAAACCTCTGTCCATTGATTCGTTTGCAACGATTTTCGCCCATTCTGAGGGATGCCTTTTTCCATTCCCGATTTTTTTAACAAAAAAGGAAAGAAAGGAAAAGAAGCAGAACACTAATGTGTGTAAAATATGCCTTTTGAAACGGTCCTTTTGAAATATGGACGTCCTTTGAATTTTTTGGTCGATATGTGACCCCAGGATTTGTTTTCAGGGCAGGTGTCATTTACAGGCCTGCAATGATTTTGAATATCAACTGACCATTAGCGCTGGGATTAAAGCTGCTGTTGTGTGAAACGGCCAAAAGGTGGCAGCAGTTCTCCCTTGCCAAATCTGGTTACTAGGGCAAGAGAGCCTCAATGGAAATGGTGTTCTAGATTGGAATTTAGAATGGAATGTGCCAGGAGAAAGCCCCTCAAGTTTGTCTCACTACTTCTTGTACGTGTTTTCAATTTAATTTTTTTTTATTTTTTATTACAGCAAGTTTGATTACAATGTTTGGCTTGTTGTAGGTGTGGAAGATGTGGTTCTTTTACACATATACAGATGTCTGTTCTTCCTGGGATCCTTTTCCCATGTACGTTATGACAGAGTGTTGAGTAGTCCTCTCTTGGTATTCTGTAGGTCTTTGGTGATTATATATGTCACCTGTGTTTGTATATGTCTGTTAACCCCGATATTGTAATGAAACCAATCCTCACACCTTTCCATTGGTGAACCATAAGTTTGTTTAATGAATCTGTGATTGCCCTTCTCCGTGGAAATATCTGCCCTGGTATCCATTTTTACGTAACACTTATAAGTGATATGATATGATATGTGTCTTTCACTTTCTGACTTACTACAATCACGTGATTACTTCTAGACTCATCTACGGTGCTGCAAATGGCATTGTGTCCTTTTTCCCCTTGGCTTATCTTCTGCCTTAGCGAGGTCCATTTTTAACAATGTAATTCCCTGAGGGTTGTGGATTAGCTGACGTGGGCAGCCTTACCCTGCCGGCCCGCCTGCCCCAGGTGTGACTCGTTGAGGTCAATATAAACAGCGCTCCAGGCAGCAATAGCCCCTGAAGCTCTGCCTGACTCCATATTCTCTGCCCCGTCAGCAGTCTCGGGGCTGTGCTGGTGGGAGGGAGTGAGGGGCCACAGCTTTGTGGGTGGCCCCGTGTGAGTGTGGCTCTGCTGGCCTTTCTGCAGGAGTTGCCAGGCAGCCGCCTGTAAAGAAGAGCATGTGTCACCCATACCTTCCGCTTGAATATCTCTCTGGACAGAGGTGAGGAAGGAAAAAGGCAGTGGGGGCCGGGACAGGAGGGGTATCTCAGGCAGGGCAATGGAAAGCTTCCGGAAGAGCTCCTGTGGCCAGGACCACCCTGGCTGGACTGCAGGCACCAAGTTGGCCTGCGTGCTGTCGCTTGTGTGGCTCCACGGCCCTTCCTCTAGGCTTTCAAGCCCTTGTACATATTCAGGTGTTTTACCTGGAAAGGTTGGGAACAGTTCAGCAGCAGCTGGCCTGGGGCTCAGCTCACGTTTACTCACAGATGCATCGGCACGGTGCCCCAGCTTTGCAATGAGGACGCTCCTTGCGTGGGGGGTGGTTTGCTGGCTGTATGGGAGATGGTTCCCCACCTCTGACCAATTTCAGAATTGTTTACCGCTGGAGCAAGTGCCCTGATAGGTTTTTCGTCTGTATAACTCGTGGGTTCACTTTTTTTTCTTTTATGGTTCAAGTTAGATTTTATTCCTCTTTTATGTATTTATAGATATAAGCATGGAAATAATTCATTCCTATAAATACATCTGTGAGACGGGAAGAACTTTTTTCTGTTTTATTTTTAAATTTTATTTTTTAAAATTTTGAAATTTAATTTTATTTATTTTTTTATACAGCACGTTATTATTAGTTATGTATTTTATGCATATACATGTATACAGGTCAATCCCAATCTCCCAACTCATCCCACTACCACCACCCCATGGCTTCCAACACTTAGTGTCCATACGTTTGTTCTCTACCTCTGTGTCTCTATTTCTTCCCTGCAAACCAGTTCATCTGTACCATTTTTTAGGCTCCACATATATGCATTAATATACAATATTTGTTTTCCACTTTCTGACTTACTTCATTCTGTATGACAGTCTCTCGATCCATCGATGTCTCTACAAATGACCCAGTTTCATTCCTTTTTATGGCCGAGTAATATTCCATTTTATATACGTACCACATCTTTATCCATTCATCTGTCTGTGGGCATTTAGGTTGCTTCCATTACCTGGCTATTGTAAATAGTGCTGCAACGAATATTGTGGTGAATGTGCCTTTTTGAAATACGGTTTTCTCTGGGTATATGCCCAGAAGTGGGATTGCTGGATCAGATAGTAATTCTATTTCTAATTTTTTTAAGGAAACTCCATACTGTTCTCCATAGTGACTGTATCAATTTACATTCCCACCAATAGTGGAAGAGGGCTCCTTTTGTCCACACCCTCCCCAGAAATTGTTGTTTCTAGATTTTCTGATGATGCCGATTCTAACAGGTGTGAGGTGATACCTCATTGTAGTTTTGATTTGCATTTCTCTAATAATTAGTGCTGTTGAGCAGCTTTTCATGTGCGTCTTGGCGATCTCTCTGTCTCCTTTGAATAAACATCTCTTTATCTCTTGCGCATTTTTGTATTGGGTTGTTTGTTTTTTTAATATTAAGCTGCATGAGCTGTTTATATATATTGGAGATTAAACCTCTGTCCATTGATTCGTTTGCAACGATTTTCGCCCATTCTGAGGGATGCCTTTTTCCATTCCAGTTTTTTTTAACAAAAAAGGAAAGAAAGGAAAAGAAGCAGAACACTAATGTGCGTAAAATATGCCTTTTGAAACGGTCGTTTTGAAATATGGACGTCCTTTGAATTTTTTGGTCGATATGTGACCCCAGGATTTGTTTTCAGGGCAGGTGTCATTTACAGGCATGCAATGATTTTGAATATCAACTGACCATTAGCACTGGGATTAAAGCTGCTGTTGTGTGAAACAGCAACAAGGTGGCAGCAGTTCTCCCTTACCAAATCTGGTTACTAGGGCAAGAGAGCCTCAGTGGAAGTGGTGTTCTAGATTGGAATTTAGAATGGAATGTTTCCGGAGAAAGCCCATCAAGTTTGTCTCACTACTTCTTGTACGTGTTTTTAATTTATTTTTTTTTCTTTTTTATTACAGCAAGTTTGATTACAATGTTTGGCTTGTTGTAGGTGTGGAAGATGTGGTTCTTTTACACATATACAGATGTCTGTTCTTCCTGGGATCCTTTTCCCATGTACGTTATGACAGAATGTTGAGTAGTCCTCTCTTGGTATTCTGTAGGTCTTTGGTGATTATATATGTCACCTGTGTTTGTATATGTGTGTTAACCCCGATATCGTAATGAAACCAATCCTCACACCTTTCCATTGGTGAACCATAAGTTTGTTTAATGAATCTGTGATTGCCCTTCTCCGTGGAAATATCTGCCCTGGTATCCATTTTTAGGTAACACTTATAAGTGATATGATATGATATGTGTCTTTCACTTTCTGACTTACTACAAGTCACGTGATTACTTCTAGACTCATCTACGGTGCTGCAAATGGCATTGTGTCCTTTTTTCCCTTGGCTTCTCTTCTACCTTAGCGAGGTCCATTTTCAACAATGTAATTCCCTGAGGGTTGTGGATTAGCTGACCTGGGCAGCCTTACCCTGCCGGCCCGCCTGCTCCAGGTGTGACTCGTTGAGGTCAATATAAACAGCGCTCCAGGCAGCAATAGCCCCTGAAGCTCTGCCTGACTCCATATTCTCTGCCCCGTCAGCAGTCTCGGGGCTGTGCTGGTGGGAGGGATTGAGGGGCCACTGCTTTGTGGGTGGCCCGGTGTGAGTGGGGCTCTGCTGGCCTTTCTGCAGGAGTTGCCATGCAGCCGCCTGTAAAGAAGAGGATGTGTCACCCATACCTTCCGCTTGAATATCTCTCTGGACAGAGGTGAGGAAGGAAAAAAGCAGTGGGGGCCGGGACAGGAGTGGTATCTCAGGCAGGGCAATGGAAAGCTTCCGGAAGAGCTCCTGTGACCAGGACCACCCTGGCTGGCCTGCAGGCACCAAGTTGGCCTGCGTGCTGCCGCTTGTGTGGCTCCACGGCCCTTCCTCTAGGCTTTCAAGCCCTTGTACATATTCAGGTGTTTTACCTGGAAAGGGTGGGAACAGTTCAGCAGCAGCTGGCCTGGGGCTCAGCTCACGTTTACTCACAGATGCCTCAGCACGGTCCCCCAGCTTTGCAATGAGGACGCTCCTTGCGTGGGGGTTGGGTTGCTGGCTGTATGGGAGATGGTTCCCCACCTCTGACCAATTTCAGAATTGTTTACCGCTGGAGCAAGTGCCCTGATAGGTTTTTCGTCTGTATAACTCGTGGGTTCACTTTTTTTTCTTTTATGGTTCAAGTTAGATTTTATTCCTCTTTTATGTATTTATAGATATAAGCATGGAAATAATTCATTCCTATAAATACATCTGTGAGACGGGAAGAACTTTTTCTGTTTTATTTTTAAATTTTACTTTTTAAAATTTTGAAATTTAATTTTATTTATTTTTTTATACAGCACGTTATTATTAGTTATGTATTTTATGCATATACATGTATACAGGTCAATCCCAATCTCCCAACTCATCCCACCACCACCACCCCATGGCTTCCAACACTTGGTGTCCATACGTTTGTTCTCTACCTCTGTGTCTCTATTTCTTCCCTGCAAACCAGTTCATCTGTACCATTTTTTAGGCTCCACATATATGCATTAATATACAATATTTGTTTTCCACTTTCTGACTTACTTCATTCTGTATGACAGTCTCTCGATCCATCGATGTCTCTACAAATGACCCAGTTTCATTCCTTTTTATGGCTGAGTAATATTCCATTTTATATACGTACCACATCTTTATCCATTCATCTGTCTGTGGGCATTTAGGTTGCTTCCATTACCTGGCTATTGTAAATAGTGCTGCAACGAATATTGTGGTGAATGTGCCTTTTTGATTTACGGTTTTATCTGGGTATATGCCCAGAAGTGGGATTGCTGGATTAGATAGTAATTCTATTTCTAATTTTTTTAAGGAAACTCCATACTGTTCTCCATAGTGACTGTATCAATTTACATTCCCACCAATAGTGGAAGAGGGCTCCTTTTGTCCACACCCTCCCCAGAAATTGTTGTTTGTAGATTTTCTGATGATTCCAATTCTAACAGGTGTGAGGTGATACCTCATTGTAGTTTTGATTTGCATTTCTCTAATAATTAGTGCTGTTGAGCAGCTTTTCATGTGCGTCTTGGCGATCTCTGTGTCTCCTTTGAATAAACATCTCTTTAGATCTCTTGCGCATTTTTGTATTGGGTTGTTTGTTTTTTTAATATTAAGCTGCATGAGCTGTTTATATATATTGGAGATTAAACCTCTGTCCATTGATTCGTTTGCAACGATTTTCGCCCATTCTGAGGGATGCCTTTTTCCATTCTAGTTTTTTTTAACAAAAAAGGAAAGAAAGGAAAAGAAGCAGAACACTAATGTGCGTAAAATATGCCTTTTGAAACGGTCGTTTTGAAATATGGACGTCCTTTGAAATTTTTGGTCGATATGTGACCCCAGGATTTGTTTTCAGGGCAGGTGTCATTTACAGGCATGCAATGATTTTGAATATCAACTGACCATTAGCGCTGAGATTAAAGCTGCTGTTGTGTGAAACGGCCACAAGGTGGCAGCAGTTCTCCCTTACCAAATCTGGTTACTAGGGCAAGAGAGCCTCAGTGGAAGTGGTGTTCTAGATTGGAATTTAGAATGGAATGTTTCCGGAGAAAGCCCCTCAAGTTTGTCTCACTACTTCTTGTTCGTGTTTTTAATTTATTTTTTTTTCTTTTTTATTACAGCAAGTGTGATTACAATGTTTGGCTTGTTGTAGGTGTGGAAGATGTGGTTCTTTTACACATATACAGATGTCTGTTCTTCCTGGGATCCTTTTCCCATGTACGTTATGACAGAGTTGAGTAGTCCTCTCTTGGTATTCTGTAGGTCTTTGGTGATTATATATGTCACCTGTGTTTGTATATGTGTGTTAACCCCGATATCGTAATGAAACCAATCCACACACCTTTCCATTGGTGAACCATAAGTTTGTTTAATGAATCTGTGATTGCCCTTCTCCGTGGAAATATCTGCCCTGGTATCCATTTTTAGGTAACACCTATAAGTGATATGATACGATATGTGTCTTTCACTTTCTGACTTACTACAAGTCACGTGATTACTTCTAGACTCATCTACGGTGCTGCAAATGGCATTGTGTCCTTTTTTTCCTTGGCTCCTCCTCTGCCTTAGCGAGGTCCATTTTCAACAATGTGATTCCCTGAGGGTTGTGGATTAGCTGACCTGGGCAGCCTTACCCTGCCGGCCCGCCCTCCCCAGTTGTGCTTCTTTGAGGTCAATATAAACAGAGCTCCAGGCAGCAATAGCCCCTGAAGCTGTGCCTGACTCCATATTCCCTGCCCCATCAGCAGTCTCGGGGCTGTGCTTGTGGGAGGGAGAGAGGTGCCACAGCTTTGTGTGTGGCCCGGTGTGAGTGGGGTTCTGCTGGCCTTTCTGCAGGAGTTGCAAGGCTGCCGCCTGTAAGAAGAGGATGTGTCACCCATACCTTCCGCTGGAATTTCTCTCCGGACAGAGATGAGGAAGGAAAAAAGCAGTGGGGGCCGGGACAGGAGGGTTATCTCAGGCAGGGCAATGGAAAGCTTCTGGTAGAGCGCCCGGGGCCAGGACCACCCTGGCTGGCCTGCAGGCACCAAGTTGGCCTGCGTGCTGTCGCTGGTGTGGCTCCACCGTCCTTCCTCTAGGCTTTCAAGCCCTTGTACATATTCAGGTGTTTTACCTGGAAAGGTTGGGAACAGTTCAGCAGCAGCTGGCCTGGTGCACAGCTCACGTTTACTCACAGATGCCTCGGCACGTTCCCCCAGCTTTGCAATGAGGACGCTCCTTGCGTGGGGGGTGGCTTGCTGGCTGTATGGGAGATGGTTCCGCACCTCTGACCAATTTCAGAATTGTTTACCGCTGGAGCAATTGTGCCCTGATAGGGTTTTCCTCTGTATAACTCGTGGGTTCAGGTATTTTTTTTCTTTTATGGTTCAAGTTAGATTTTATTCCTCTTTTATGTATTTATAGATATAAGCATGGAAATAATTCATTCCTATAAATACATCTGTGTGACGGGAAGAACTTTTTTCTGTTTTATTGTTAAATTCTATTTTTTTAAATTTTGAAATATAATTTTATTTATGTTTTTATAGAGCAGGTTTTTATTAGTTATGTATTTTATGCATATACATGTATACAGGTCAATCCCAATCTCCCAACTCATCCCACCACCACCACCCCATGGTTTCCCAAACTTGGTGTCCATACGTTTGTTCTCTACCTCTGTGTCTCTATTTCTTCCCTGCAAACCAGTTCATCTGTACCATTTTTTTAGGTTCCACATATATGCATTAATATACAATATTTGTTTTCCTCTTTCTGACTTACCTCATTCCGTATGCCAGTCTCTCGATCCATCGATGTCTCTACAAATGACCCAGTTTCATTCCTTTTTATGGCCGAGTCATATTCCATTTTATATATGTACCACATCTTTATCCATTCATCTGTCTGTGGGCATTTAGGTTGCTTCCATTACCTGGCTATTGTAAATAGTGCTGCAATGAACACTGTGGTGAATGTGCATTTTAGATTTACGGTTTTCTCTGGGTATATGCCCAGAAATGGGATTGCTGGATCAGATGGTAATTCTATTTCTAGTTTTTTTAAGGAAACTCCATACTGTTCTCCATAGTGACTGTATCAATTTACATTCCCACCAATAGTGGAAGAGGGCTCCTTTTGTTCACACCCTACCCAGAATTTGTTGTTTGTAGATTTTCTGATGATGCCGATTCTAACAGATGTGAGGTGATACCTCATTGTAGTTTTGATTTGCATTTCTCTAATAATTAGTGCTGTGGAGCAGCTTTTCATGTGCGTCTTGGCCATCTCTGTGTCTACTTTGAAGAAACATGTCTTTAGATCTCTTGCGCATTTTTGTATTGGGTTGTTTGTTTTTTTAATATTAAGCTGCATGAGCTGTTTATATATATTGGAGATTAAACCTCTGTCCATTGATTCGTTTGCAACGATTTTCGCCCATTCTGAGGGATGCCTTTTTCCATTCCCGTGTTTTTTAACAAAAAAGGAAAGAAAGGAAAAGAAGCAGAACACTAATGTGCGTAAAATATGCCTTTTGAAACGGTCGTTTTGAAATATGGACGTCCTTTGAATTTTTTGGTCGATATGTGACCCCAGGATTTGTTTTCAGGGCAGGTGTCATTTACAGGCCTGCAATGATTTTGAATATCAACTGACCATTAGCATTGGGATTAAAGCTGCTGTTGTGTGAAACGGCCACCAGGTGGCAGCAGTTCTCCCTTGCCAAATCTGGTTACTAGGGCAAGAGAGCCTCAGTGGAAGTGGTGTTCTAGATTGGAATTTAGAATGGAATGTGCCAGGAGAAAGCCCCTCAAGTTTGTCTCACTACTTCTTGTACGTGTTTTTAATTTAATTTTTTTTTCTTTTTTATTACAGCAAGTTTGATTACAATGTTTGGCTTGTTGTAGGTGTGGAAGATGTGGTTCTTTTACACATATACAGATGTCTGTTCTTCCTTGGATCCTTTTCCCATGTACGTTATGACAGAATGTTGAGTAGTCCTCTCTTGGTATTCTGTAGGTCTTTGGTGATTATATATGTCACCTGTGTTTGAATATGTCTGTTAACCCCGATATCGTAATGAAACCAATCCTCACTACTTTCCATTGGTGAACCATAAGTTTTTTTAATGAATCTGTGATTGCCCTTCTCCGTGGAAATATCTGCCCTGGTGTCCATTTTTAGGTAACACCTCTAAGTGATATTATATGTGTCTTTCACTTTCTGACTTACTACAATTCACGTGATTACTTCTAGACTCATCTACGGTGCTGCAAATGGCATTGTGTCCTTTTTTCCCTTGGCTTCTCTTCTGCCTTAGCGAGGTCCATTTTCAACAATGTGATTCCCTGAGGGTTGTGGATTAGCTGACCTGGGCAGCCTTACCCTGCCGGCCTGCCCTCCCCAGGTGTGCCTGGTTGAGGCCAATATAAACAGCGCTCCAGGCAGCAATAGCCCCTGAAGCTGTGCCTGACTCCATGTTCTCTGCCCCGTCAGCAGTCTCGGGGCTGTGCTGGTGGGAGGGAGTGAGGGGCCACAGCTTTGTGGGTGGCCCGGTGTCAGTGGGGCTCTGCTGGCCTTTCTGCAGGATTTGCCAGGCTGACACGTGTAAAGAAGAGGATGTGTCACCCATACCTTCCGCTGGAATTTCTCTCCGGACAGAGGTGAGGAAAGAAAAAAGCAGTGGGTGCCGGGAGACGAGGGGTATCTCAGACAGGGCAATGGAAAGCTTCTGGAAGAGCGTCCAGTGACAGGACCTCCCTGGCTGACCTGCAGGCACCAAGTTGGCCTGCGTGCTGTCGCTGGTGTGGCTCCACGTCCCTTCCTCTAGGCTTTCAAGCCCTTGTACATATTCAGGTGTTTTACCTGGAAAGGGTGGGAACAGTTCAGCAGCAGCTGGCCTGGGGCTCAGCTCACGTTTACTCACAGATGCCTCGGCACGGTCCCCCAGCTTTGCAATGAGGACGCTCCTTGCGTTGGGGGTGGGTTGCTGGCTGCATGGGAGATGGTTCCCCACCTCTGACCAATTTCAGAATTGTTTAACCCTGGAGCAAGTGCCCTGATAGGTTTTTCCTCTGTATAACTCGTGGGTTCAGTTTTTTTTTCTTTTATGGTTCAAGTTAGATTTTATTCCTCTTTTATGTATTTATAGATATAAGCATGGAAATAATTCATTCCTATAAATACATCTGTGTGACGGGAAGAAATTTTTTCTGTTTATTTTTAAATTTTATTTTTCAAAATTTTGAAATTTAATTTTATTTATTTTTTTATAGAGCACGTTATTATTAGTTATGTATTTTATGCATATACATGTACACAGGTCAATCCCAAACTCCCAACTCATCCCACCACCAGCACCCCATGGCTTCCCACACTTGGTGTCCATACGTTTGTTCTCTACCTCTGTGTCTCTATTTTTTCCCTGCAAACCAGTTCATCTGTACCATTTTTTGGTTCCACATATAGGCATTAATATACAATATTTGTTTTCCTCTCTCTGACTTACTTCATTCTGTATGACAGTCTCTCGATCCATCGATGTCTCTACAAATGACCCAGTTTCATTCCTTTTTATGGCCGAGTAATATTCCATTTTATATATGTACCACATCTTTATCCATTCATCTGTCTGAGGGCATTTAGGTTGCTTCCATTACCTGGCTATTGTAAATAGTGCTGCAACGAACATTGTGGTGAATGTGCCTTTTTGAAATACGGTTTTCTCTGGGTATATGGCCAGAAGTGGGATTGCTGGATCAGATGGTAATTCTATTTCTAGTTTTTTTAAGGAATCTCCATACTGTTCTCCATAGAGACTGTATCAATTTACATTCCCACCAATAGTGGAAGAGGGCTCCTTTTCTCCACACCCTCCCCAGAATTGGTTGTTTGTAGATTTTCTTATGATGCCGATTCTAACAGGTGTGAGGTGATACCTCATTGTAGTTTTGATTTGCATTTCTCTAATAATTAGTGCTGTTGAGCAGCTTTTCATGTGCGTCTTGGCCATCTCTGTGTCTCCTTTGAAGAAACGTCTCTTTAGATCTTCTGCCCATTTTTTTTGGGTTGTTTGTTTGTTTAATATTAAGCTGCATGATTTGTTTATATATATTGGAGATTAAACCTCTCTCCATTGATTCGTTTGCAACGATTTTCGCCCATTCTGAGGGATGCCTTTTTCCATTCCCGTTTTTTTAACAAAAAAGGAAAGAAAGGAAAAGAAGCAGAACACTAATGTGCGTAAAATATGCCTTTTGCAACGTTCATTTTGAAATATGGACGTCCTTTGAAATTTTTGGTCGATATGGGACCCCAGGATTTGTTTTCAGGGCAGGTGTCATTTACAGCCCTGCAATGATTTTGAATATCAACTGACTTTTAGTGTTGGGATTAAAGCTGCTGTTGTGTGAAACGGCCACAAGGTGGCAGCAGTTCTCCCTTACCAAATCTGGTTACTAGGGCAAGAGAGCCTCAGTGGAAGTGGTGTTCTAGATTGGAATTTAGAATGGAATGTGCCAGGAGAAAGCCCCTCAAGTTTGTCTCACTACTTCTTGTTCGTGTTTTTAATTTAATTTTTTATTTTTTATTACAGCAAGTTTGATTACAATGTTTGGCTTGTTGTAGGTGTGGAAGATGTGGTTCTTTTACACATATACAGATGTCTGTTCTTCCTGGGATCCTTTTCCCATGTACGTTATGACAGAATGTTGAGTAGTCCACTCTTGGTATTCTGTAGGTCTTTGGTGATTATATATGTCACCTCTGTTTGTATATGTCTGTTAACCCCAATATCGTAATGAAACCAATCCTCACAACTTTCCATTGGTGAACCATAAGTTTGTTTAATGAATCTGTGATTGCCCTTCTCCGTGGAAATATCTGCCCTGGTATCCATTTTTAGGTAACACGTATAAGTGATATGATATGATATGTGTCTTTCACTTTCTGACTTACTACAAGTCACGTGATTACTTCTAGACTCATCTACGGTGCTGCAAATGGCATTGTGTCCTTTTCTCCCTTGGCTTCTATTCTGTCTTAGCGACGTCCATTTTCAACAATGTGATTCCCTGAGGGTTGTGGATTAACTGACCTGGGCAGCCTTACCCTGCCGGCCCACCCTCCCCAGGTGTGCCTCGTTGAGGTCAATATAAACAGAGCTCCAGGCAGCAATAGCCCCTGAATCTGTGCCTGACTCCATATTCTCTGCCCCGTCAGCAGTCTCAGGGCTGTGCTGGTGGGAGTGAGTGAGGGGCCACAGCTTTGTTGGTGGCCCGGTGTGAGTGGGGCTCTGCTGGCCTTTCTGCAGGAGTTGCCAGGCTGCCGCCTGTAAAGAAGAGGATGTGTCACCCATACCTTCCGCTGGAATTTCTCTCCGGACAGACGTGAGGAAGGAAAAAAGCAGTGGGGGCCGGGACAGGAGGGGTATCTCAGGCAGGGCAATGGAAAGCTTCTGGAAGAGATCCCGGGGCCAGGACCACCCTGGCTGGCCTGCAGGCAGCAAGTTGGCCTGCGTGCTGTCGCTGGTGTGGCTCCACGGCCCTTCCTCTAGGCTTTCAAGCCCTTGTACATATTCAGGTGTTTTACCTGGGAATGTTGGGAACAGTTCAGCAGCAGCTGGCCTGGGGCTCAGCTCACGTTTACTCACAGATGCCTCGGCACGGTCCCCTATCTTTGCAATGAGGACACTCCTTGCGTGGGGTGGTGGGTTGCTGGCTGTTTGGGAGATGGTTCCCCACCTCTGACCAATTTCAGAATTGTTTACCGCTGGAGCAAGTGCCCTGATAGGTTTTTCCTCTGTATAACTCGTGGGTTCACTTTTTTTTTCTTTTGTGGTTCAAGTTAGATTTTATTCCTCTTTTATGTATTTATAGATATAAGCATGGAAATAATTCATTCCTATAAATACATCTGTGTGACGGGAAGAACTTTTTTCTGTTTTATTTTTAAATTTTATTTTTTAATATTTTGAAATATAATTTTATTTATTTTTTTTATACAGCACGTTATTATTAGTTATGTATTTTATGCTTATACATGTATTCAGGTCAATCCCAATATCCCAACTCATCCCACCACCACCACCCCATGGCTTCCCACACTTGGTGTCCATACGTTTGTTCTCTACCTCTGTGTCTCTATTTCTTCCCTGCAAACGAGTTCATCTGTACCATTTTTAGGCTCCACATATATGCATTAATATACAATATTTGTTTTCCTCTTTCTGACTTACTTCATTCTGTATGACAGTCTCTCGATCCATCGATGTCTCTACAAATGACCCAGTTTGATTCCTTTTAATGGCCGAGTAATATTCCATTTTATATATGTACCACATCTTTATCCATTTATCTGTCTGTGGGCATTTAGGTTGCTTCCATTACCTGGCTATTGTAAATAGTGCTGCAACGAACATTGTGGTGAATGTGCCTTTTTGAAATACGGTTTTCTCTGGGTATATGCCCAGAAGTGGGATTGCTGGATCAGATGGTAATTCTATTTCTAGTTATTTTAAGGAAACTCCATACTGTTCTCCATAGTGACTGTATCAATTTACATTCCCACCAATAGTGGAAGAGGGCTCCTTTTGTCCACACCCTCCCCAGAATTGGTTGTTTGTAGATTTCCTGATATTGCCGATTCTAACAGGTGTGAGGTGATACCTCATTGTAGTTTTGATTTGCATTTCTCTAATAATTAGTGCTGTTGAGCAGCTTTTCATGTGCGTCTTGGCCATCTCTGTGTCTCCTTTGAAGAAACATCTCTTTAGATCTCTTGCGCATTTTTGTATTGGGTTGTTTGTTTTTTTAATATTAAGCTGCATGAGCTGTTTATATATATTGGAGATTAAACCTCTGTCCATTGATTCGTCTGCAACGATTTTCGCCCATTCTGAGGGATGCCTTTTTCCATTCCCGTTTTTTTCAACAAAAAAGGAAAGAAAGGAAAAGAAGCAGAACACTAATGTGCGTAAAATATGCCTTTTGAAACGGTCTTTTTGAAATATGGACGTGATTTGAATTTTTTGGTCGATATGTGACCCCAGGATTTGTTTTCAGGGCAGGTGTCATTTACAGGCCTGCAATGATTTTGAATATCAACTGACCATTAGCACTGGGATTAAAGCTGCTGTTGTGTGAAACGGCCACAAGGTGGCAGCAGTTCTCCCTTGCCAAATCTGGTTACTAGGGCAAGAGAGCCTCAGTGGAAGTGGTGCTCTAGATTGGAATTTAGAATGGAATGTGCCAGGAGAAAGCCCCTCAAGTTTCTCTCACTAATTCTTGTTCGTGTTTTTAATTTAATTTTTTTTTATTTTTTATTACAGCATGTTTGATTACAATGTTTGGCTTGTTGTAGGTGTGGAAGATGTGGTTATTTTACACATATACAGATGTCTGTTCTTCCTGGGATCCTTTTCCCATGTACGTTATGACAGAGTTGAGTAGTCCTCTCTTGGTATTCTGTAGGTCTTTGGTGATTATATATGTCACCTATATTTGTATATGTGTGTTAACCCCGATATCGAAATGAAACCAATCCTCACACCTTTCCATTGGTGAACCATAAGTTTGTTTAATGAATCTGTGATTGCCCTTCTCCGTGGAAATATCTGCCCTGGTATCCATTTTTAGGTAACACCTATAAGTGATATGATATGATATGTGTCTTTCAATTTCTCACTTATTACAAGTCACGTGATTACTTCTACACTCATGTACGGTGCTGCAAATGGCATTGTGTCCTTTTTTCCCTTGGCTTCTCTTCTGCCTTAGCGAGGTCCATTTTCAACAATGTGATTCCCTGAGGGTTGTGGATTAGCTGACCTGGGCAGCCTTACCCTGCCGGCCCGCCCTCGTCAGGTGTGCCTCGTTGAGGTCAATATAAACAGAGCTCCAGGCAGCAATAGCCCCTGAATCTGTGCCTGACTCCATATTCTCTGCCCCGTCAGCAGTCTCGGGGCTGTGCTGGTGGGAGTGAGTGAGGGGCCACAGCTTTGTGGGTGGCCCGGTGTGAGTGGGGCTCTGCTGGCCTTTCTGCAGGAGTTGCCAGGCTGCCGCCTGTAAAGAAGAGGATGTGTCACCCATACCTTCCGCTGGAATTTCTCTCCGGACAGAGGTGAGGAAGGAAAAAAGCAGTGGGGGCCGGGAGAGGAGGGGTATCTCAGGCACGGCAATGGAAAGCTTCTGGAAAAGATCCCGGGCCCAGGACCACCCTGGCTGGCCTGCAGGCAGCAAGTTGGCCTGCGTGCTGTCGCTGGTGTGGCTCCACGGCCCTTCCTATAGGCTTTCAAGCCCTTGTACATATTCAGGTGTTTTACCTGGGAATGTTGGGAACAGTTCAGCAGAAGCTGGCCTGGGGCTCAGCTCATGTTTACTCACAGATGCCTCGGCACGATCCCACAGCTTTGCAATGAGGACACTCCTTGCGTGGGGGGGTGGGTTGCTGGCTGTATGGGAGATGGTTCCCCACCTCTGACCAATTTCAGAATTGTTTACCGCTGGAGCAAGTGCCCAGATAGGGTTTTCCTCTGTAAAACTCGTGAGTTCAGGTTTTTTTTTTTCTTTTATGGTTCAAGTTATATTTTATTCCTCTTTTATGTATTTATAGATATAAGCATTGAAATAAATCATTCCTATAAATGCATCTGTGTGACAGAAGAACTTTTTTCTGTTTTATTGTTAAATTCTATTTTTTTTAAAATTTGAAAAATAATTTTATTTATGTTTTTATACAGCAGGTTTTTATTAGTTATGCATTTTATGCATATACATGTATACAGGTCAATCCCAATCTCCCAACTCATCCCACCACCACCACCCCATGATTTCCCACACTTGGTGTCCATACGTTTGTTCTCTACCTCTGTGTCTCTATTTCTTCCCTGCAAACCAGTTCATCTGTACCATTTTTTTAGGTTCCATATATATGCATTAATATACAATATTTGTTTTCCGCTTTCTGACTTACTTCATTCTGTATGACAGTCTCTCGATCCATCGATGTCTCTACAAATGACCCAGTTTCATTCATTTTTATGGCCGAGTCATATTCCATTTTATATATGTACCACATCTTTATCCATTCATCTGTCTGTGGGCATTTAGGTTGCTTCCATTACCTGGCTATTGTAAATAGTGCTGCAACAAACATTGTGGTGAATGTGCCTTTTTGAAATACGGTTTTCTCTGGGTATATGCCCAGAAGTGGGATTGCTGGATCAGATGGTAATTCTATTTCTAATTTTTTAAGGAAACTCCATACTGTTCTCCATAGTGACTGTATCAATTTACATTCCCACCAATAGTGGAAGAGGGCTCCTTTTGTTCACACCCTCCCCAGAATTGGTTGTTTGTAGATTTCCTGATGATGCTGATTCTAACAGGTGTGAGGTGATACCTCATTGTAGTTTTGATTTGCATTTCTCTAATAATTAGTGCTGTTGATCAGCTTTTCACGTGCGTCTTGGTCATCTCTGTGTCTCCTTTGAAGAAACGTCTCTTTAGATCTTCTGCCCATTTTTTTTTGGGTTGTTTGTTTTTTTAATATTAAGCTGCATGAGCTGTTTATATATATTGGTGATTAAACCTCTGTACATTGATTCGTTTGCAACGATTTTCGCCCATTCTGAGGGATGCCTTTTTCCATTCCCGTGTTTTTTAACAAAAAAGGAAAGAAAGGAAAAGAAGCAGAACACTAATGTGCGTAAAATATGCCTTTTGAAACGGTCGTTTTGAAATATGGACGTCCTTTGAATTTTTTGGTCGATATGTGACCCCAGGATTTGTTTTCAGGGCAGGTGTCATTTACAGGCCTGCAATGATTTTGAATATCAACTGACCATTAGCGCTGGGATTAAAGCTGCTGTTGTGTGAAACGGCCACAAGGTGGCAGCAGTTCACCCTTACCAAATCTGTTTACTAGGGCAAGAGAGCCTCAGTGGAAGTGGTGTTCTAGATTGGAGTTTAGAATGGAATGTACCAGGAGAAAGCCCCTCACGTTTGTCTCACTACTTCTTGTTCGTGTTTTTAATTTAATTTTTTATTTTTTATTACAGCAAGTTTGATTACAATGTTTGGCTTGTTGTAGGTGTGGAAGATGTGGTTCTTTTACACATATACAGATGACTGTTCTTCCTGGGATCCTTTTCCCATGTACGTTATGACAGAATGTTGAGTAGTCCTCTCTTGGTATTCTGTAGGTCTTTGGTGATTATATATGTCACCTGTGTTTGTATATGTGTGTTAACCCCGATATCGTAATGAAACCAATCCTCACACCTTTCCATTGGTGAACCATAAGTTTGTTTAATGAATCTGTGATTGCCCTTCTCCGTGGAAATATCTGCCCTGGTATCCATTTTTAGGTAACACCTATAAGTGATATGATATGATATGTGTCTTTCACTTTCTGACTTACTACAAGTCACGTGAATACTTCTAGACTCATCTACGGTGCTGCAAATGGCATTGTGTCCTTTTTTTCCTTGCCTTCTCTTCTGCCTTAGTGGGGTCCATTTTCAACAATGTGATTCCCTGAGGGTTGTGGATTAGCTGACCTGGGCAGCCTTACCCTGCCGGCCCGACCTCGCCAGGTGTGCCTCGTTGAGGTCAATATAAACAGAGCTCCAGGCAGCAATAGCCACTGAAGCTGTGCCTGACTCCATATTTTCTGCCCCGTCCGCAGTCTAGGGGCTGTGCTGGTTGGAGGGAGTGAGGGGCCACAGCTTTGTGGGTGGCCCGGTGTGAGTGGTGTTCTGCTGGCCTTTCTGCAGGAGTTGCCAGGCTGCCGCCTGTAAAGAAGAGGATGTGTCACCCATACCTTCCGCTGGAATTTCTCTCCGGACAGAGGTGAGGAAGGAAAAAAGCAGTGGGGGCCGGGACAGGAGGGGTATCTCAGGCAGGGCAATGGAAAGCTTCTGGAAGAGTGCCAGGATCCAGGACCACCCTGGCTGGCCTGCAGGCACCAAGTTGGCCTGCGTGCTGTCGCTGGTGTGGCTCCACGGTCCTTCCTCTAGGCTTTCAAGCCCTTGTACATATTCAGGTGTTTTACCTGGGAAGGGTGGGGACAGTTCAGCAGCAGCTGGCCTGGGGCTCAGCTCACGTTTACTCACAGATGCCTCGGCACGGTCCCCCAGCTTTGCAATGAGGACGCTCCTTGCGTGGGGTGTGGGTTGCTGGCTGTATGGGAGATGGTTCCCCACCTCTGACCAATTTCATAATTGTTTACCGCTGGAGCAAGTGCCATGATAGGGTTTTCCTCTGTATAACTCGTGGGTTCACTTTTTTTTTCTTTTATCGTTCAAGTTAGATTTTATTCCTCTTTTATGTATTTATAGATATAAGCATGGAAATAATTCATTCCTATAAATACATCTGTGTCACGGGAAGAACTTTTTTCTGTTTTAGTTTTAAATTTTATTTTTTAAAATTTTGAAATTTAATTTTATTTATTTTTTTTATACAGCACGTTATTATTAGTTATGTATTTTATGCATATACATGTATACAGGTCAATCCCAAACTCCCAACTCATCCCACCACCACCACCCCATGGCTTCCCACAGTTGGTGTCCATACGTTTGTTCTCTACCTCTGTGTCTCTATTTCTTCCCTGCAAACCAGTTCATCTGTACAATTTTTAGGCTCCACATATATGCATTAATATACAATATTTGTTTTCCTCTTTCTGACTTACTTCATTCTGTATGACAGTCTCTCGATCTATCGATGTCTCTACAAATGACCCAGTTTCATTCCTTTATATGGCCGAGTAATATTCCATTTTATATATGTACCACATCTTTATCCATTCATCTGTCTGTGGGCATTTAGGTTGCTTCCATTACCTGGCTATTGTAAATAGTGCTGCAACGAACATTGTGGTGAATGTGCCTTTTTAAAATACGTTTTTTTCTGGGTATATGCCCAGAAGTGGGATTGCTGGATCAGATGGTAATTCTATTTCTAATTTTTTTAAGGAAACTCCATACTGTTCTCCATAGTGACTGTATCAATTTACATTCCCACCAATAGTGGAAGAGGGCTCCTTTTGTCCACACCCTCCCCAGAATTGGTTGTTTGTAGATTTCCTGATGATGCCGATTCTAACAGGTGTGAGGTGATACCTCATTGTAGTTTTGATTTGCATTTCTCTAATAATTAGTGCTGTTGAGCAGCTTTTCACGTGCGTCTTGGCCATCTCTGTGTCTCCTTTGAAGAAACGTCTCTTTAGATCTTCTGCCCATTTTTTGGGGGGTTGTTTGTTTTTTTAATATTAAGCTGCATGAGCTGTTTATATATATTGGAGATTAAACCTCTGTCCATTGATTCGTCTGCAACGATTTTCGCCCATTCTGAGGGATGCCTTTTTCCATTCCCGTGTTTTTTAACAAAAAAGGAAAGAAAGGAAAAGAAGCAGAACACTAATGTGCGTAAAATATGCCTTTTGAAACGGTCCTTTTGAAATATGGACGTCCTTTGAATTTTTTGGTCGATATGTGACCCCAGGATTTGTTTTCAGGGCAGGTGTCATTTACAGGCCTGCAATGATTTTGAATATCAACTGACCATTAGCGCTGGGATTAAAGCTGCTGTTGTGTGAAACGGCCACAAGGTGGCAGCAGTTCACCCTTACCAAATCTGGTTACTAGGGCAAGAGAGCCTCAGTGGAAGTGGTGTTCTAGATTGGAGTTTAGAATGGAATGTGCCAGGAGAAAGCCCCTCACGGTTTGTCTCACTACTTCTTGTTCGTGTTTTTAATTTAATTTTTTAGTTTTTATTACAGCAAGTTTGATTACAATGTTTGGCTTCTTGTAGGTGTGGAAGATGTGGTTCTTTTACACATATACAGATGACTGTTCTTCCTGGGATCCTTTTCCCATGTACGTTATGACAGAATGTTGAGTAGTCCTCTCTTGGTATTCTGTAGGTCTTTGGTGATTATATATGTCACCTGTGTTTGTATATGTCTGTTAACCCCGATATCGTAATGAAACCAATCCTCACACCTTTCCATTGGTGAACCATAAGTTTGTTTAATGAATCTGTGATTGCCCTTCTCCGTGGAAATATCTGCCCTGGTATCCATTTTTAGGTAACACCTATAAGTGATATGATATGATATGTGTCTTTCACTTTCTGACTTACTACAAGTCACGTGATTACTTCTAGACTCATCTACGGTGCTGCAAATGGCATTGTGTCCTTTTTTCCCTTGGCTTCTCTTCTGCCTTAGCGAGGTCCATTTTCAACAATGTGATTCCCTGAGGGTTGTGGATTAGCTGACCTGGGCAGCCTTACCCTGCCGGCCCGCCCTCGCCAGGTGTGCCTCGTTGAGGTCAATATAAACAGAGCTCCAGGCAGCAATAGCCCCTGAATCTGGGCCTGACTCCATATTCTCTGCCCCGTCAGCAGTCTCGGGGCTGTGCTGGTGGGAGTGAGTGAGGGGCCACAGCTTTGTGGGTGGCCCGGTGTGAGTGGGGCTCTGCTGGCCTTTCTGCAGGCGTTGCCAGGTTGCCGCCTGTAAAGAAGAGGATGTGTCACCCATACCTTCCGCTGGAATTTCTCTCCGGACAGAGGTGAGGAAGGAAAAAAGCAGTGGGGGCCGGGAGAGGAGGGGTATCTCAGGCAGGGCAATGGAAAGCTTCTGGAAGAGATCCCGGTGCCAGGACCACCCTGGCTGGCCTGCAGGCAGCAAGTTGGCCTGCGTGCTGTCGCTGGTGTGGCTCCACGGCCCTTCCTCTAGGCTTTCAAGCCCTTGTACATATTCAGGTGTTTTACCTGGGCATGTTGGGAACAGTTCAGCAGCAGCTGGCCTGGGGCTCAGCTCATGTTTACTCACAGATGCCTCGGCACGATCCCCCAGCTTTGCAATGAGGACACTCCTTGCGTGGGGGGGTGGGTTGCTGGCTGTATGGGAGATGGTTCCCCACCTCTGGCCAATTTCAGATTTGTTTACCGCTGGAGCAAGTGCCCAGATAGGGTTTTCCTCTGTAAAACTCGTGAGTTCAGGTTTTTTTTTTTCTTTTATGGTTCAAGTTATATTTTATTCTTCTTTTATGTATTTATAGATATAAGCATGGAAATAATTCATTCCTATAAATACATCTGTGTGACAGAAGAACTTTTTTCTGTTTTATTGTTAAATTCTATTTTTTTTAAAATTTGAAAAATAATTTTATTTATGTTTTTATACAGCAGGTTTTTATTAGTTATGCCTTTTATGCATATACATGTATACAGGTCAATCCCAATCTCCCAACTCATCCCACCACCACCACCCCATGATTTCCCACACTTGGTGTCCATACGTTTGTTCTCTACCTCTGTGTCTCTATTTCTTCCCTGCAAACCAGTTCATCTGTACCATTTTTTTAGGTTCCATATATATGCATTAATATACAATATTTGTTTTCCGCTTTCTGACTTACTTCATTCTGTATGACAGTCTCTCGATCCATCGATGTCTCTACAAATGACCCAGTTTCATTCCTTTTTATGGCCGAGTAATATTCCATTTTATATATGTACCACATCTTTATCCATTCATCTGTCTGTGGGCATTTAGGTTGCTTCCATTACCTGGCTATTGTAAATAGTGCTGCAACAAACATTGTGGTGAATGTGCCTTTTTGAAATACGGTTTTCTCTGGGTATATGCCCAGAAGTGGGATTGCTGGATCAGATGGTAATTCTATTTCTAATTTTTTTAAGGAAACTCCATACTGTTCTCCATAGTGACTGTATCAATTTACATTCCCACCAATAGTGGAAGAGGGCTCCTTTTGTCCACACCCTCCCCAGAATTGGTTGTTTGTAGATTTCCTGATAATGCTGATTCTAACAGGTGTGAGGTGATACCTCATTGTAGTTTTGATTTGCATTTCTCTAATAATTAGTGCTGTGGAGCAGCTTTTCACGTGCGTCTTGGCCATCTCTGTGTCTCCTTTGAAGAAACGTCTCTTTAGATCTTCTGCCCATTTTTTTTTGGGTTGTTTGTTTTTTTAATATTAAGCTGCATGAGCTGTTTATATATATTGGAGATTAAACCTCTGTCCATTGATTCGTCTGCAACGATTTTCGCCCATTCTGAGGGATGCCTTTTTCCATTCCCGTGTTTTTTAACAAAAAAGGAAAGAAAGGAAAAGAAGCAGAACACTAATGTGCGTAAAATATGCCTTTTGAAACGGTCGTTTTGAAATATGGACGTCCTTTGAATTTTTTGGTCGATATGTGACCCCAGGATTTGTTTTCAGGGCAGGTGTCATTTACAGGCCTGCAATGATTTTGAATATCAACTGACCATTAGCGCTGGGATTAAAGCTGCTGTTGTGTGAAACGGCCACAAGGTGGCAGCAGTTCACCCTTACCAAATCTGTTTACTAGGGCAAGAGAGCCTCAGTGGAAGTGGTGTTCTAGATTGGAGTTTAGAATGGAATGTACCAGCAGAAAGACCCTCACGTTTGTCTCACTAATTCTTGTTCGTGTTTTTAATTTAATTTTTTTATTTTTTATTACAGCAAGTTTGATTACAATGTTTGGCTTGTTGTAGGTGTGGAAGATGTGGTTCTTTTACACATATACAGATGACTGTTCTTCCTGGGATCCTTTTCCCATGTACGTTATGACAGAATGTTGAGTAGTCGTCTCTTGCTATTCTGTAGGTCTTTGGTGATTATATATGTCACCTGTGTTTGTATATGTGTGTTAACCCCGATATCGTAATGAAACCAATCCTCACACCTTTCCATTGGTGAACCATAAGTTTGTTTAATGAATCTGTGATTGCCCTTCTCCGTGGAAATATCTGCCCTGGTATCCATTTTTAGGTAACACCTATAAGTGATATGATATGATATGTGTCTTTCACTTTCTGACTTACTACAAGTCACGTGAATACTTCTAGACTCATCTACGGTGCTGCAAATGGCATTGTGTCCTTTTTTTCCTTGGCTTCTCTTCTGCCTTAGTGGGGTCCATTTTCAACAATGTGATTCCCTGAGGGTTGTGGATTAGCTGACCTGGGCAGCCTTACCCTGCCGGCCCGCCGTCCCCAGGTGTGCCTTGTTGAGGTCAATATAAACAGAGCTCCAGGCAGCAATAGCCCCTGAAGCTGTGCCTGACTCCATATTCTCTGCCCCGTCCGCAGTCTCGGGGCTGTGCTGGTGGGAGGGAGTGAGGAGCCACAGCTTTGTGGGTGGCCCGGTGTGAGTGGGGTTCTGCTGGCCTTTCTGCAGGAGTTGCCAGGCTGCCGCCTGTAAAGAAGAGGATGTGTCACCCATACCTTCCGCTGGAATTTCTCTCCGGACAGAGGTGAGGAAGGAAAAAAGCAGTGGGGGCCGGGACAGGAGGGGTATCTCAGGCAGGGCAATGGAAAGCTTCTGGAAGAGCGCCAGGATCCAGGACCACCCTGGCTGGCCTGCAGGCACCAAGTTGGCCTGCGTGCTGTCGCTGGTGTGGCTCCACGGTCCTTCCTCTAGGCTTTCAAGCCCTTGTACATATTCAGGTGATTTACCTGGGAAGGGTGGGGACAGTTCAGCAGCAGCTGGCCTGGGGCTCAGCTCACGTTTACTCACAGATGCCTCGGCACGGTCCCCCAGCTTTGCAATGAGGACGCTCCTTGCGTGGGGTGTGGGTTGCTGGCTGTATGGGAGATGGTTCCCCACCTCTGACCAATTTCAGAATTGTTTACCGCTGGAGCAAGTGCCATGATAGGGTTTTCCTCTGTATAACTCGTGGGTTCACTTTTTTTTTCTTTTATCGTTCAAGTTAGATTTTATTCCTCTTTTATGTATTTATAGATATAAGCATGGAAATAATTCATTCCTATAAATACATCTGTGTCACGGGAAGAACTTTTTTCTGTTTTAGTTTTAAATTTTATTTTTTAAAATTTTGAAATTTAATTTTATTTATTTTTTTTATACAGCACGTTATTATTAGTTGTGTATTTTATGCATATACATGTATACAGGTCAATCCCAAACTCCCAACTCATCCCACCACCACCGCACCATGGCTTCCCACACTTGGTGTCCATACGTTTGTTCTCTACCTCTGTGTCTCTATTTCTTCCCTGCAAACGAGTAAATCTGTACCATTTTTAGGCTCCACATATATGCATTAATATACAATATTTGTTTTCCTCTTTCTGACTTACTTCATTCTGTATGACAGTCTCTCGATCTATCGATGTCTCTACAAATGACCCAGTTTCATTCCTTTTTATGGCCGAGTAATATTCCATTTTATATATGTAGCACATCTTTATCCATTCATCAGTCTGTGGGCATTTAGGTTGCTTCCATTACCTGGCTATTGTAAATAGTGCTGCAACGAACATTGTGGTGAATGTGCCTTTTTGAAATACGGGTTTTTCTGGGTATATGCCCAGAAGTGGGATTGCTGGATCAGATGGTAATTCTATTTCTAATTTTTTTAAGGAAACTCCATACTGTTCTCCATAGTGACTGTATCAATTTACATTCCCACCAATAGTGGAAGAGGGCTCCTTTTGTCCACACCCTCCCCAGAATTGGTTGTTTGTAGATTTCCTGATGATGCCGATTCTAACAGGTGTGAGGTGATACCTCATTGTAGTTTTGATTTGCATTTCTCTAATAATTAGTGCTGTTGAGCAGCTTTTCATGTGCGTCTTGGCCATCTCTGTGTCTCCTTTGAAGAAACGTCTCTTTAGATCTTCTGCCCATTTTTTTTGGGTTGTTTGTTTTTTTAATATTAAGCTGCATGAGCTGTTTATATATATTGGAGATTAAACCTCTGTCCATTGATTCGTCTGCAACGATTTTCGCCCATTCTGAGGGATGCCTTTTTCCATTCCCGTGGTTTTTAACAAAAAAGGAAAGAAAGGAAAAGAAGCAGAACACTAATGTGCGTAAAATATGCCTTTTGAAACGGTCCTTTTGAAATATGGACGTCCTTTGAATTTTTTGGTCGATATGTGACCCCAGGATTTGTTTTCAGGGCAGGTGTCATTTACAGGCCTGCAATGATTTTGAATATCAACTGACCATTAGCGCTGGGATTAAAGCTGCTGTTGTGTGAAACGGCCACAAGGTGGCAGCAGTTCACCCTTACCAAATCTGGTTAGTAGGGCAAGAGAGCCTCAGTGGAAGTGGTGTTCTAGATTGGAGTTTAGAATGGAATGTGCCAGGAGAAAGCCCCTCACGTTTGTCTCACTACTTCTTGTTCGTGTTTTTAATTTAATTTTTTAGTTTTTATTACAGCAAGTTTGATTACAATGTTTGGCTTCTTGTAGGTGTGGAAGATGTGGTTCTTTTACACATATACAGATGACTGTTCTTCCTGGGATCCTTTTCCCATGTACGTTATGACAGAATGTTGAGTAGTCCTCTCTTGGTATTCTGTAGGTCTTTGGTGATTATATATGTCACCTGTGTTTGTATATGTCTGTTAACCCCGATATCGTAATGAAACCAATACTCACACCTTTCCATTGGTGAACCATAAGTTTGTTTAATGAATCTGTGATTGCCCTTCTCCGTGGAAATATCTGCCCTGGTATCCATTTTTAGGTAACATATATAAGTGATATGATATGATATGTGTCTTTCACTTTCTGACTTACTACAAGTCACGTGATTACTTCTAGACTCATCTACGGTGCTGCAAATGGCATTGTGTCCTTTTTTCCCTTGGCTTCTCTTCTGCCTTAGCGGGGTCCATTTTCAACAATGTGATTCCCTGAGGGTTGTGGATTAGCTGACCTGGGCAGCCTTACCCTGCCGGCCCGCCCTCCCCAGGTGTGCCTCGTTGAGGTCAATATAAACAGAGCTCCAGGCAGCAATAGCCCCTGAAGCTGTGCCTGACTCCATATTCTCTGCCCCGTCAGCAGTCTCGGGGCTGTGCTGGTGGGAGGGAGTGAGGGGCCACAGCTTTGTGTGTGGCCTGGTGTGAGTGGGGTTCTGCTGGCCTTTCTGCAGGAGTTGCAAGGCTGCCGCCTGTAAAGAAGAGGATGTGTCACCCATACCTTCCGCTGGAATTTCTCTCCGGACAGAGGTGAGGAAGGAAAAAAGCAGTGGGGGCCGGGACAGGAGGGGTATCTCAGGCAGGGCAATGGAAAGCTTCTGGTAGAGAGCCAGGGTCCAGGACCACCTTGGGTGGCCGACAGGCACCAAGTTGGCCTGCGTGCTGTCGCTGGTGTGGCTCCAGGATCCTTCCTCTAGGCTTTCAAGCCCTTGTACATATTCAGGTGTTTTACCTGGAAAGGGTAGGGACAGTTCAGCAGCAGCTGGCCTGGGGCTCAGCTCACGTTTACTCACAGATGCTTCGGCACGGTCCCCCAGCTTTGCAATGAGGACGCTCCTTGCGTGGGGGGTGGGTTGCTGGCTGTATGGGAGATGGTTCCCCACCTCTGACCAATTTCAGAATTGTTTACCGCTGGAGCAAGTGCCCTGATAGGGTTTTCCTCTGTATAACTCGTGGGTTCACTTTTTTTTTCTTTTGTGGTTCAAGTTAGATTTTATTCCTCTTTTATGTATTTATAGATATAAGCATGGAAATAATTCATTCCTATAAATACATCTGTGTGACGGGAAGAACTTTTTTCTGTTTTATTTTTAAATTTTATTTTTTAATATTTTGAAATATAATTTTATTTATTTTTTTTATACAGCACGTTATTATTAGTTATGTATTTTATGCTTATACATGTATTCAGGTCAATCCCAATATCCCAACTCATCCCACCACCACCACCCCATGGCTTCCCACACTTGGTGTCCATACGTATGTTCTCTACCTCTGTGTCTCTATTTCTTCCCTGCAAACGAGTTCATCTGTACCATTTTTAGGCTCCACATATATGCATTAATATACAATATTTGTTTTCCTCTTTCTGACTTACTTCATTCTGTATGACAGTCTCTCGATCCATCGATGTCTCTACAAATGACCCAGGTTCATTCCTTTTTATGGCCGAGTAATATTCCATTTTATATATGTACCACATCTTTATTCATTTATCTGTCTGTGGGCATTTAGGTTGCTTCCATTACCTGGCTATTGTAAATAGTGCTGCAACGAATATTGTGGTGAATGTGCCTTCTTGAAATACGGTTTTCTCTGGGTATATGCCCAGAAGTGGGATTGCTGGATCAGATGGTAATTCTATTTCTAGTTATTTTAAGGAAACTCCATACTGTTCTCCATAGTGACTGTATCAATTTACATTCCCACCAATAGTGGAAGAGGGCTCCTTTTGTCCACACCCTCCCCAGAATTGGTTGTTTGTAGATTTCCTGATATTGCCGATTCTAACAGGTGTGAGGTGATACCTCATTGTAGTTTTGATTTGCATTTCTCTAATAATTAGTGCTGTTGAGCAGCTTTTCATGTGCGTCTTGGCCATCTCTGTGTCTCCTTTGAATAAACATCTCTTTAGATCTCTTGCGCATTTTTGTATTGGGTTGTTTGTTTTTTTAATATTAAGCTGCATGAGCTGTTTATATATATTGGAGATTAAACCTCTGTCCATTGATTCGTCTGCAACGATTTTCGCCCATTCTGAGGGATGCCTTTTTCCATTCCCGTTTTTTTCAACAAAAAAGGAAAGAAAGGAAAAGAAGCAGAACACTAATGTGCGTAAAATATGCCTTTTGAAACGGTCTTTTTGAAATATGGACGTGATTTGAATTTTTTGGTCGATATGTGACCCCAGGATTTGTTTTCAGGGCAGGTGTCATTTACAGGCCTGCAATGATTTTGAATATCAACTGACCATTAGCACTGGGATTAAAGCTGCTGTTGTGTGAAACGGCCACAAGGTGGCAGCAGTTCTCCCTTGCCAAATCTGGTTACTAGGGCAAGAGAGCCTCAGTGGAAGTGGTGCTCTAGATTGGAATTTAGAATGGAATGTGCCAGGAGAAAGCCCCTCAAGTTTGTCTCACTAATTCTTGTTCGTGTTTTTAATTTAATTTTTTTTATTTTTTATTACAGCAAGTTTGATTACAATGTTTGGCTTGTTGTAGGTGTGGAAGATGTGGTTCTTTTACACATATACAGATGTCTGTTCTTCCTGGGATCCTTTTCCCATGTACGTTATGACAGAGTTGAGTAGTCCTCTCTTGGTATTCTGTAGGTCTTTGGTGATTATATATGTCACCTATGTTTGTATATGTGTGTTAACCCCGATATCGAAATGAAACCAATCCTCACACCTTTCCATTGGTGAACCATAAGTATGTTTAATGAATCTGTGATTGCCCTTCTCCGTGGAAATATCTGCCCTGGTATCCATTTTTAGGTAACACCTATAAGTGATATGATATGATATGTGTCTTTCACTTTCTGACTTACTACAAGTCACGTGAATACTTCTAGACTCATCTACGGTGCTGCAAATGGCATTGTGTCCTTTTTTTCCTTGGCTTCTCTTCTGCCTTAGTGGGGTCCATTTTCAACAATGTGATTCCCTGAGGGCTGTGGATTAGCTGACCTGGGCAGCCTTACCCTGCCGGCCCGCCCTCCCCAGGTGTGCCTCGTTGAGGTCAATATAAACAGAGCTCCAGGCAGCAATAGCCCCTGAAGCTGTGCCTGACTCCATATTCTCTGCCCCGTCCGCATTCTAGGGGCTGTGCTGGTGGGAGGGAGTGAGGGGCCACAGCTTTGTGGGTGGCCCGGTGTGAGTGGGGTTCTGCTGGCCTTTCTGCAGGAGTTGCCAGGCTGCCGCCTGTAAAGAAGAGGATGTGTCACCCATACTTTCCGCTGGAATTTCTCTCCGGACAGAGGTGAGGAAGGAAAAAAGCAGTGGGGGCCGGGACAGGAGGGGTATCTCAGGCAGGGCAATGGAAAGCTTCTGGAAGAGCGCCAGGATCCAGGACCACCCTGGCTGGCCTGCAGGCACCAAGTTGGCCTGCGTGCTGTCGCTGGTGTGGCTCCACGGTCCTTCCTCTAGGCTTTCAAGCCCTTGTACATATTCAGGTGTTTTACCTGGGAAGGGTGGGGACAGTTCAGCAGCAGCTGGCCTGGGGCTCAGCTCACGTTTACTCACAGATGCCTCGGCACGGTCCCCCAGCTTTGCAATGAGGACGCTGCTTGCGTGGGGTGTGGGTTGCTGGCTGTATGGGAGATGGTTCCCCACCTCTGACCAATTTCAGAATTGTTTACCGCTGGAGCACGTGCCGTGATAGGGTTTTCCTCTGTATAACTCGTGGGTTCACTTTTTTTTTCTTTTATCGTTCAAGTTAGATTTTATTCCTCTTTTATGTATTTATAGATATAAGCATGGAAATAATTCATTCCTATAAATACATCTGTGTCACGGGAAGAACTTTTTTCTGTTTTAGTTTTAAATTTTATTTTTTAAAATTTTGAAATTTAATTTTATTTATTTTTTTTATACAGCACGTTATTATTAGTTATGTATTTTATGCATATACATGTATACAGGTCAATCCCAAACTCCCAACTCATCCCACCACCACCACACCATGGCTTCCCACACTTGGTGTCCATACGTTTGTTCTCTACCTCTGTGTCTCTATTTCTTCCCTGAAAACCAGTTCATCTGTACCATTTTTAGGCTCCACATATATGCATTAATATACAATATTTGTTTTCCTCTTTCTGACTTACTTCATTCTGTATGACAGTCTCTCGATCCATCGATGTCTCTACAAATGACCCAGTTTCATTCCTTTTTATGGCCGAGTCATATTCCATTTTATATATGTACCACATCTTTATCCATTCATCTGTCTGTGGGCATTTAGGTTGCTTCCATTACCTGGCTATTGTAAATAGTGCTGCAACGAACATTGTGGTGAATGTGCCTTTTTGAAATACGGTTTTCTCTGGGTATATGCCCAGAAGTGGGATTGCTGGATCAGATGGTAATTCTATTTCTAGTTTTTTTAAGGAAACTCCATACTGTTCTCCATAGTGACTGTATCAATTTACATTCCCACCAATAGTGGAAGAGGGCTCCTTTTGTCCACACCCTCCCCAGAATTGGTTGTTTGTAGATTTCCTGATGATGCCGATTCTAACAGGTGTGAGGTGATACCTCATTGTAGTTTTGATTTGCATTTCTCTAATAATTAGTGCTGTTGAGCAGCTTTTCACGTGCGTCTTGGCCATCTCTGTGTCTCCTTTGAAGAAACGTCTCTTTAGATCTTCTGCCCATTTTTTTTGGGTTGTTTGTTTTTTTAATATTAAGCTGCATGAGCTGTTTATATATATTGGAGATTAAACCTCTGTCCATTGATTCGTCTGCAACGATTTTCGCCCATTCTGAGGGATGCCTTTTTCCATTCCCGTGATTTTTAACAAAAAAGGAAAGAAAGGAAAAGAAGCAGAACACTAATGTGCGTAAAATATGCCTTTTGAAACGGTCCTTTTGAAATATGGACGTCCTTTGAATTTTTTGGTCGATATGTGACCCCAGGATTTGTTTTCAGGGCAGGTGTCATTTACAGGCCTGCAATGATTTTGAATATCAACTGACCATTAGCGCTGGGATTAAAGCTGCTGTTGTGTGAAACGGCCACAAGGTGGCAGCAGTTCACCCTTACCAAATCTGGTTACTAGGGCAAGAGAGCCTCAGTGGAAGTGGTGTTCTAGATTGGAGTTTAGAATGGAATGTGCCAGGAGAAAGCCCCTCACGGTTTGTCTCACTACTTCTTGTTCGTGTTTTTAATTTAATTTTTTAGTTTTTATTACAGCAAGTTTGATTACAATGTTTGGCTTCTTGTAGGTGTGGAAGATGTGGTTCTTTTACACATATACAGATGACTGTTCTTCCTGGGATCCTTTTCCCATGTACGTTATGACAGAATGTTGAGTAGTCCTCTCTTGGTATTCTGTAGGTCTTTGGTGATTATATATGTCACCTGTGTTTGTATATGTCTGTTAACCCCGATATCGTAATGAAACCAATCCTCACACCTTTCCATTGGTGAACCATAAGTTTGTTTAATGAATCTGTGATTGCCCTTCTCCGTGGAAATATCTGCCCTGGTATCCATTTTTAGGTAACATATATAAGTGATATGATATGATATGTGTCTTTCACTTTCTGACTTACTACAAGTCACGTGATTACTTCTAGACTCATCTACGGTGCTGCAAATGGCATTGTGTCCTTTTTTCCCTTGGCTTCTCTTCTGCCTTAGCGGGGTCCATTTTCAACAATGTGATTCCCTGAGGGTTGTGGATTAGCTGACCTGGGCAGCCTTACCCTGCCGGCCCGCCCTCCCCAGGTGTGCCTCGTTGAGGTCAATATAAACAGAGCTCCAGGCAGCAATAGCCACTGAAGCTGTGCCTGACTCCATATTTTCTGCCCCGTCAGCAGTCTCGGGGCTGTGCTGGTGGGAGGGAGTGAGGGGCCACAGCTTTGTGTGTGGCCCGGTGTGAGTGGGGTTCTGCTGGCCTTTCTGAGGGAGTTGCAAGGCTGCCGCCTGTAAAGAAGAGGATGTGTCACCCATACCTTCCGCTGGAATTTCTCTCCGGACAGAGGTGAGGAAGGAAAAAAGCAGTGGGGGCCGGGACAGGAGGGGTATCTCAGGCAGGGCAATGGAAAGCTTCTGGTAGAGAGCCAGGGTCCAGGACCACCTTGGGTGGCCGACAGGCACCAAGTTGGCCTGCGTGCTGTCGCTGGTGTGGCTCCAGGGTCCTTCCTCTAGGCTTTCAAGCCCTTGTACATATTCAGGTGTTTTACCTGGAAAGGGTAGGGACAGTTCAGCAGCAGCTGGCCTGGGGCTCAGCTCACGTTTACTCACAGATGCTTCGGCACGGTCCCCCAGCTTTGCAATGAGGATGCTCCTTGCGTGGGGGGTGGGTTGCTGGCTGTATGGGAGATGGTTCCCCCCCTCTGACCAATTTCAGAATTGTTTACCGCTGGAGCAAGTGCCCTGATAGGTTTTTCCTCTGTATAACTCGTGGGTTCACTTTTTTTTTCTTTTGTGGTTCAAGTTAGATTTTATTCCTCTTTTATGTATTTATAAATATAAGCATGGAAATAATTCATTCCTATAAATACATCTGTGTGACGGGAAGAACTTTTTTCTGTTTTATTTTTAAATTTTATTTTTTAATATTTTGAAATATAATTTTATTTATTTTTTTTATACAGCACGTTATTATTAGTTATGTATTTTATGCTTATACATGTATTCAGGTCAATCCCAATATCCCAACTCATCCCACCACCACCACCCCATGGCTTCCCACACTTGGTGTCCATACGTTTGTTCTCTACCTCTGTGTCTCTATTTCTTCCCTGCAAACGAGTTCATCTGTACCATTTTTAGGCTCCACATATATGCATTAATATACAATATTTGTTTTCCTCTTTCTGACTTACTTCATTCTGTATGACAGTCTCTCGATCCATCGATGTCTCTACAAATGACCCAGTTTCATTCCTTTTTATGGCCGAGTCATATTCCATTTTATATATGTACCACATCTTTATCCATTCATCTGTCTGTGGGCATTTAGGTTGCTTCCATTACCTGGCTATTGTAAATAGTGCTGCAACGAACATTGTGGTGAATGTGCCTTTTTGAAATACGGTTTTCTCTGGGTATATGCCCAGAAGTGGGATTGCTGGATCAGATGGTAATTCTATTTCTAGTTATTTTAAGGAAACTCCATACTGTTCTCCATAGTGACTGTATCAATTTACATTCCCACCAATAGTGGAAGAGGGCTCCTTTTGTCCACACCCTCCCCAGAATTGGTTGTTTGTAGATTTCCTGATATTGCCGATTCTAACAGGTGTGAGGTGATACCTCATTGTAGTTTTGATTTGCATTTCTCTAATAATTAGTGCTGTTGAGCAGCTTTTCATGTGCGTCTTGGCCATCTCTGTGTCTCCTTTGAATAAACATCTCTTTAGATCTCTTGCGCATTTTTGTATTGGGTTGTTTGTTTTTTTAATATTAAGCTGCATGAGCTGTTTATATATATTGGAGATTAAACCTCTGTCCATTGATTCGTCTGCAACGATTTTCGCCCATTCTGAGGGATGCCTTTTTCCATTCCCGTTTTTTTCAACAAAAAAGGAAAGAAAGGAAAAGAAGCAGAACACTAATGTGCGTAAAATATGCCTTTTGAAACGGTCTTTTTGAAATATGGACGTGATTTGAATTTTTTGGTCGATATGTGACCCCAGGATTTGTTTTCAGGGCAGGTGTCATTTACAGGCCTGCAATGATTTTGAATATCAACTGACCATTAGCACTGGGATTAAAGCTGCTGTTGTGTGAAACGGCCACAAGGTGGCAGCAGTTCTCCCTTGCCAAATCTGGTTACTAGGGCAAGAGAGCCTCAGTGGAAGTGGTGCTCTAGATTGGAATTTAGAATGGAATGTGCCAGGAGAAAGCCCCTCAAGTTTGTCTCACTAATTCTTGTTCGTGTTTTTAATTTAATTTTTTTTATTTTTTATTACAGCAAGTTTGATTACAATGTTTGGCTTGTTGTAGGTGTGGAAGATGTGGTTCTTTTACACATATACAGATGTCTGTTCTTCCTGGGATCCTTTTCCCATGTACGTTATGACAGAGTTGAGTAGTACTCTCTTGGTATTCTGTAGGTCTTTGGTGATTATATATGTCACCTATGTTTGTATATGTGTGTTAACCCCGATATCGAAATGAAACCAATCCTCACACCTTTCCATTGGTGAACCATAAGTTTGTTTAATGAATCTGTGATTGCCCTTCTCCGTGGAAATATCTGCCCTGGTATCCATTTTTAGGTAACACCTATAAGTGATATGATATGATATGTGTCTTTCACTTTCTGACTTACTACAAGTCACGTGAATACTTCTAGACTCATCTACGGTGCTGCAAATGGCATTGTGTCCTTTTTTCCCTTGGCTTCTCTTCTGCCTTAGCGGGGTCCATTTTCAACAATGTGATTCCCTGAGGGTTGTGGATTAGCTGACCTGGGCAGCCTTACCCTGCCGGCCCGCCCTCCCCAGGTGTGCCTCGTTGAGGTCAATATAAACAGAGCTCCAGGCAGCAATAGCCACTGAAGCTGTGCCTGACTCCATATTCTCTGCCCCGTCAGCAGTCTCGGGGCTGTGCTGGTGGGAGGGAGTGAGGGGCCACAGCTTTGTGTGTGACCTGGTGTGAGTGGGGTTCTGCTGGCCTTTCTGCAGGAGTTACAAGGCTGCCGCCTGTAAAGAAGAGGATGTGTCACCCATACCTTCCGCTGGAATTTCTCTCCGGACAGAGGTGAGGAAGGAAAAAAGCAGTGGGGGCCGGGACAGGAGGGGTATCTCAGGCAGGGCAATGGAAAGCTTCTGGTAGAGAGCCAGGGTCCAGGACCACGCTGGCTGGCCTGCAGGCACCAAGTTGGCCTGCGTGCTGTCGCTGGTGTGGCTCCACGGTCCTTCCTCTAGGCTTTCAAGCCCTTGTACATATTCAGGTGTTTTACCTGGAAAGGGTAGGGACAGTTCAGCAGCAGCTGGCCTGGGGCTCAGCTCACGTTTACTCACAGATGCTTCGGCACGGTCCCCCAGCTTTGCAATGAGGACGCTCCTTGCGTGGGGGGTGGGTTGCTGGCTGTATGGGAGATGGTTCCCCACCTCTGACCAATTTCAGAATTGTTTACCGCTGGAGCAAGTGCCCTGATAGGTTTTTCCTCTGTATAACTCGTGGGTTCACTTTTTTTTTCTTTTGTGGTTCAAGTTAGATTTTATTCCTCTTTTATGTATTTATAGATATAAGCATGGAAATAATTCATTCCTATAAATACATCTGTGTGACGGGAAGAACTTTTTTCTGTTTTATTTTTAAATTTTATTTTTTAATATTTTGAAATATAATTTTATTTATTTTTTTTATACAGCACGTTATTATTAGTTATGTATTTTATGCTTATACATGTATTCAGGTCAATCCCAATATCCCAACTCATCCCACCACCACCACCCCATGGCTTCCCACACTTGGTGTCCATACGTTTGTTCTCTACCTCTGTGTCTCTATTTCTTCCCTGCAAACGAGTTCATCTGTACCATTTTTAGGCTCCACATATATGCATTAATATACAATATTTGTTTTCCTCTTTCTGACTTACTTCATTCTGTATGACAGTCTCTCGATCCATCGATGTCTCTACAAATGACCCAGGTTCATTCCTTTTTATGGCCGAGTCATATTCCATTTTATATATGTACCACATCTTTATTCATTTATCTGTCTGTGGGCATTTAGGTTGCTTCCATTACCTGGCTATTGTAAATAGTGCTGCAACGAATATTGTGGTGAATGTGCCTTTTTGAAATACGGTTTTCTCTGGGTATATGCCCAGAAGTGGGATTGCTGGATCAGATGGTAATTCTATTTCTAGTTATTTTAAGGAAACTCCATACTGTTCTCCATAGTGACTGTATCAATTTACATTCCCACCAATAGTGGAAGAGGGCTCCTTTTGTCCACACCCTCCCCAGAATTGGTTGTTTGTAGATTTCCTGATATTGCCGATTCTAACAGGTGTGAGGTGATACCTCATTGTAGTTTTGATTTGCATTTCTCTAATAATTAGTGCTGTTGAGCAGCTTTTCATGTGCGTCTTGGCCATCTCTGTGTCTCCTTTGAATAAACATCTCTTTAGATCTCTTGCGCATTTTTGTATTGGGTTGTTTGTTTTTTTAATATTAAGCTGCATGAGCTGTTTATATATATTGGAGATTAAACCTCTGTCCATTGATTCGTCTGCAACGATTTTCGCCCATTCTGAGGGATGCCTTTTTCCATTCCCGTTTTTTTCAACAAAAAAGGAAAGAAAGGAAAAGAAGCAGAACACTAATGTGCGTAAAATATGCCTTTTGAAACGGTCTTTTTGAAATATGGACGTGATTTGAATTTTTTGGTCGATATGTGACCCCAGGATTTGTTTTCAGGGCAGGTGTCATTTACAGGCCTGCAATGATTTTGAATATCAACTGACCATTAGCACTGGGATTAAAGCTGCTGTTGTGTGAAACGGCCACAAGGTGGCAGCAGTTCTCCCTTGCCAAATCTGGTTACTAGGGCAAGAGAGCCTCAGTGGAAGTGGTGCTCTAGATTGGAATTTAGAATGGAATGTGCCAGGAGAAAGCCCCTCAAGTTTGTCTCACTAATTCTTGTTCGTGTTTTTAATTTAATTTTTTTTATTTTTTATTACAGCAAGTTTGATTACAATGTTTGGCTTGTTGTAGGTGTGGAAGATGTGGTTCTTTTACACATATACAGATGTCTGTTCTTCCTGGGATCCTTTTCCCATGTACGTTATGACAGAGTTGAGTAGTCCTCTCTTGGTATTCTGTAGGTCTTTGGTGATTATATATGTCACCTATGTTTGTATATGTGTGTTAACCCCGATATCGAAATGAAACCAATCCTCACACCTTTCCATTGGTGAACCATAAGTTTGTTTAATGAATCTGTGATTGCCCTTCTCCGTGGAAATATCTGCCCTGGTATCCATTTTTAGGTAACACCTATAAGTGATATGATATGATATGTGTCTTTCACTTTCTGACTTACTACAAGTCACGTGAATACTTCTAGACTCATCTACGGTGCTGCAAATGGCATTGTGTCCTTTTTTTCCTTGGCTTCTCTTCTGCCTTAGTGGGGTCCATTTTCAACAATGTGATTCCCTGAGGGCTGTGGATTAGCTGACCTGGGCAGCCTTACCCTGCCGGCCCGCCCTCCCCAGGTGTGCCTCGTTGAGGTCAATATAAACAGAGCTCCAGGCAGCAATAGCCCCTGAAGCTGTGCCTGACTCCATATTCTCTGCCCCGTCCGCATTCTAGGGGCTGTGCTGGTGGGAGGGAGTGAGGGGCCACAGCTTTGTGGGTGGCCCGGTGTGAGTGGGGTTCTGCTGGCCTTTCTGCAGGAGTTGCCAGGCTGCCGCCTGTAAAGAAGAGGATGTGTCACCCATACTTTCCGCTGGAATTTCTCTCCGGACAGAGGTGAGGAAGGAAAAAAGCAGTGGGGGCCGGGACAGGAGGGGTATCTCAGGCAGGGCAATGGAAAGCTTCTGGAAGAGCGCCAGGATCCAGGACCACCCTGGCTGGCCTGCAGGCACCAAGTTGGCCTGCGTGCTGTCGCTGGTGTGGCTCCACGGTCCTTCCTCTAGGCTTTCAAGCCCTTGTACATATTCAGGTGTTTTACCTGGGAAGGGTGGGGACAGTTCAGCAGCAGCTGGCCTGGGGCTCAGCTCACGTTTACTCACAGATGCCTCGGCACGGTCCCCCAGCTTTGCAATGAGGACGCTGCTTGCGTGGGGTGTGGGTTGCTGGCTGTATGGGAGATGGTTCCCCACCTCTGACCAATTTCAGAATTGTTTACCGCTGGAGCACGTGCCGTGATAGGGTTTTCCTCTGTATAACTCGTGGGTTCACTTTTTTTTTCTTTTATCGTTCAAGTTAGATTTTATTCCTCTTTTATGTATTTATAGATATAAGCATGGAAATAATTCATTCCTATAAATACATCTGTGTCACGGGAAGAACTTTTTTCTCTTTTATTTTTAAATTTTATTTTTTAAAATTTTGAAATTTAATTTTATTTATTTTTTTTATACAGCACGTTATTATTAGTTATGTATTTTATGCATATACATGTATACAGGTCAATCCCAAACTCCCAACTTATCCCACCACCACCACACCATGGCTTCCCACACTTGGTGTCCATACGTTTGTTCTCTACCTCTGTGTCTCTATTTCTTCCCTGAAAACCAGTTCATCTGTACCATTTTTAGGCTCCACATATATGCATTAATATACAATATTTGTTTTCCTCTTTCTGACTTACTTCATTCTGTATGACAGTCTCTCGATCCATCGATGTCTCTACAAATGACCCAGTTTCATTCCTTTTTATGGCCGAGTAATATTCCATTTTATATATGTACCACTTCTTTATCCATTCATCTGTCTGTGGGCATTTAGGTTGCTTCCATTACCTGGCTATTGTAAATAGTGCTGCAACGAACATTGTGGTGAATGTGCCTTTTTGAAATACGGTTTTCTCTGGGTATATGCCCAGAAGTGGGATTGCTGGATCAGATGGTAATTCTATTTCTAGTTATTTTAAGGAAACTCCATACTGTTCTCCATAGTGACTGTATCAATTTACATTCCCACCAATAGTGGAAGAGGGCTCCTTTTGTCCACACCCTCCCCAGAATTGGTTGTTTGTAGATTTCCTGATGATGCCGATTCTAACAGGTGTGAGGTGATACCTCATTGTAGTTTTGATTTGCATTTCTCTAATAATTAGTGCTGTTGAGCAGCTTTTCACGTGCGTCTTGGCCATCTCTGTGTCTCCTTTGAAGAAACGTCTCTTTAGATCTTCTGCCCATTTTTTTTGGGTTGTTTGTTTTTTTAATATTAAGCTGCATGAGCTGTTTATATATATTGGAGATTAAACCTCTGTCCATTGATTCGTCTGCAACGATTTTCGCCCATTCTGAGGGATGCCTTTTTCCTTTCCCGTGATTTTTAACAAAAAAGGAAAGAAAGGAAAAGAAGCAGAACACTAATGTGCGTAAAATATGCCTTTTGAAACGGTCCTTTTGTAATATGGACGTCCTTTGAATTTTTTGGTCGATATGTGACCCCAGGATTTGTTTTCAGGGCAGGTGTCATTTACAGGCCTGCAATGATTTTGAATATCAACTGACCATTAGCGCTGGGATTAAAGCTGCTGTTGTGTGAAACGGCCACAAGGTGGCAGCAGTTCACCCTTACCAAATCTGGTTACTAGGGCAAGAGAGCCTCAGTGGAAGTGGTGTTCTAGATTGGAGTTTAGAATGGAATGTGCCAGGAGAAAGCCCCTCACGGTTTGTCTCACTACTTCTTGTTCGTGTTTTTAATTTAATTTTTTAGTTTTTATTACAGCAAGTTTGATTACAATGTTTGGCTTCTTGTAGGTGTGGAAGATGTGGTTCTTTTACACATATACAGATGACTGTTCTTCCTGGGATCCTTTTCCCATGTACGTTATGACAGAATGTTGAGTAGTCCTCTCTTGGTATTCTGTAGGTCTTTGGTGATTATATATGTCACCTGTGTTTGTATATGTCTGTTAACCCCGATATCGTAATGAAACCAATCCTCACACCTTTCCATTGGTGAACCATAAGTTTGTTTAATGAATCTGTGATTGCCCTTCTCCGTGGAAATATCTGCCCTGGTATCCATTTTTAGGTAACATATATAAGTGATATGATATGATATGTGTCTTTCACTTTCTGACTTACTACAAGTCACGTGATTACTTCTAGACTCATCTACGGTGCTGCAAATGGCATTGTGTCCTTTTTTCCCTTGGCTTCTCTTCTGCCTTAGCGGGGTCCATTTTCAACAATGTGATTCCCTGAGGGTTGTGGATTAGCTGACCTGGGCAGCCTTACCCTGCCGGCCCGCCCTCCCCAGGTGTGCCTCGTTGAGGTCAATATAAACAGAGCTCCAGGCAGCAATAGCCACTGAAGCTGTGCCTGACTCCATATTCTCTGCCCCGTCAGCAGTCTCGGGGCTGTGCTGGTGGGAGGGAGTGAGGGGCCACAGCTTTGTGTGTGACCTGGTGTGAGTGGGGTTCTGCTGGCCTTTCTGCAGGAGTTACAAGGCTGCCGCCTGTAAAGAAGAGGATGTGTCACCCATACCTTCCGCTGGAATTTCTCTCCGGACAGAGGTGAGGAAGGAAAAAAGCAGTGGGGGCCGGGACAGGAGGGGTATCTCAGGCAGGGCAATGGAAAGCTTCTGGTAGAGAGCCAGGTTCCAGGACCACGCTGGCTGGCCTGCAGGCACCAAGTTGGCCTGCGTGCTGTCGCTGGTGTGGCTCCAGGGTCCTTCCTCTAGGCTTTCAAGCCCTTGTACATATTCAGGTGTTTTACCTGGAAAGGGTAGGGACAGTTCAGCAGCAGCTGGCCTGGGGCTCAGCTCACGTTTACTCACAGATGCTTCGGCACGGTCCCCCAGCTTTGCAATGAGGACGCTCCTTGCGTGGGGGGTGGGTTGCTGGCTGTATGGGAGATGGTTCCCCACCTCTGACCAATTTCAGAATTGTTTACCGCTGGAGCAAGTGCCCTGATAGGTTTTTCCTCTGTATAACTCGTGGGTTCACTTTTTTTTTCTTTTGTGGTTCAAGTTAGATTTTATTCCTCTTTTATGTATTTATAGATATAAGCATGGAAATAATTCATTCCTATAAATACATCTGTGTGACGGGAAGAACTTTTTTCTGTTTTATTTTTAAATTTTATTTTTTAATATTTTGAAATATAATTTTATTTATTTTTTTTATACAGCACGTTATTATTAGTTATGTATTTTATGCTTATACATGTATTCAGGTCAATCCCAATATCCCAACTCATCCCACCACCACCACCCCATGGCTTCCCACACTTGGTGTCCATACGTTTGTTCTCTACCTCTGTGTCTCTATTTCTTCCCTGCAAACGAGTTCATCTGTACCATTTTTAGGCTCCACATATATGCATTAATATACAATATTTGTTTTCCTCTTTCTGACTTACTTCATTCTGTATGACAGTCTCTCGATCCATCGATGTCTCTACAAATGACCCAGGTTCATTCCTTTTTATGGCCGAGTAATATTCCATTTTATATATGTACCACATCTTTATTCATTTATCTGTCTGTGGGCATTTAGGTTGCTTCCATTACCTGGCTATTGTAAATAGTGCTGCAACGAATATTGTGGTGAATGTGCCTTTTTGAAATACGGTTTTCTCTGGGTATATGCCCAGAAGTGGGATTGCTGGATCAGATGGTAATTCTATTTCTAGTTATTTTAAGGAAACTCCATACTGTTCTCCATAGTGACTGTATCAATTTACATTCCCACCAATAGTGGAAGAGGGCTCCTTTTGTCCACACCCTCCCCAGAATTGGTTGTTTGTAGATTTCCTGATATTGCCGATTCTAACAGGTGTGAGGTGATACCTCATTGTAGTTTTGATTTGCATTTCTCTAATAATTAGTGCTGTTGAGCAGCTTTTCATGTGCGTCTTGGCCATCTCTGTGTCTCCTTTGAATAAACATCTCTTTAGATCTCTTGCGCATTTTTGTATTGGGTTGTTTGTTTTTTTAATATTAAGCTGCATGAGCTGTTTATATATATTGGAGATTAAACCTCTGTCCATTGATTCGTCTGCAACGATTTTCGCCCATTCTGAGGGATGCCTTTTTCCATTCCCGTTTTTTTCAACAAAAAAGGAAAGAAAGGAAAAGAAGCAGAACACTAATGTGCGTAAAATATGCCTTTTGAAACGGTCTTTTTGAAATATGGACGTGATTTGAATTTTTTGGTCGATATGTGACCCCAGGATTTGTTTTCAGGGCAGGTGTCATTTACAGGCCTGCAATGATTTTGAATATCAACTGACCATTAGCACTGGGATTAAAGCTGCTGTTGTGTGAAACGGCCACAAGGTGGCAGCAGTTCTCCCTTGCCAAATCTGGTTACTAGGGCAAGAGAGCCTCAGTGGAAGTGGTGCTCTAGATTGGAATTTAGAATGGAATGTGCCAGGAGAAAGCCCCTCAAGTTTGTCTCACTAATTCTTGTTCGTGTTTTTAATTTAATTTTTTTTATTTTTTATTACAGCAAGTTTGATTACAATGTTTGGCTTGTTGTAGGTGTGGAAGATGTGGTTCTTTTACACATATACAGATGTCTGTTCTTCCTGGGATCCTTTTCCCATGTACGTTATGACAGAGTTGAGTAGTCCTCTCTTGGTATTCTGTAGGTCTTTGGTGATTATATATGTCACCTATGTTTGTATATGTGTGTTAACCCCGATATCGAAATGAAACCAATCCTCACACCTTTCCATTGGTGAACCATAAGTTTGTTTAATGAATCTGTGATTGCCCTTCTCCGTGGAAATATCTGCCCTGGTATCCATTTTTAGGTAACACCTATAAGTGATATGATATGATATGTGTCTTTCACTTTCTGACTTACTACAAGTCACGTGAATACTTCTAGACTCATCTACGGTGCTGCAAATGGCATTGTGTCCTTTTTTTCCTTGGCTTCTCTTCTGCCTTAGTGGGGTCCATTTTCAACAATGTGATTCCCTGAGGGCTGTGGATTAGCTGACCTGGGCAGCCTTACCCTGCCGGCCCGCCCTCCCCAGGTGTGCCTCGTTGAGGTCAATATAAACAGAGCTCCAGGCAGCAATAGCCCCTGAAGCTGTGCCTGACTCCATATTCTCTGCCCCGTCCGCATTCTAGGGGCTGTGCTGGTGGGAGGGAGTGAGGGGCCACAGCTTTGTGGGTGGCCCGGTGTGAGTGGGGTTCTGCTGGCCTTTCTGCAGGAGTTGCCAGGCTGCCGCCTGTAAAGAAGAGGATGTGTCACCCATACTTTCCGCTGGAATTTCTCTCCGGACAGAGGTGAGGAAGGAAAAAAGCAGTGGGGGCCGGGACAGGAGGGGTATCTCAGGCAGGGCAATGGAAAGCTTCTGGAAGAGCGCCAGGATCCAGGACCACCCTGGCTGGCCTGCAGGCACCAAGTTGGCCTGCGTGCTGTCGCTGGTGTGGCTCCACGGTCCTTCCTCTAGGCTTTCAAGCCCTTGTACATATTCAGGTGTTTTACCTGGGAAGGGTGGGGACAGTTCAGCAGCAGCTGGCCTGGGGCTCAGCTCACGTTTACTCACAGATGCCTCGGCACGGTCCCCCAGCTTTGCAATGAGGACGCTGCTTGCGTGGGGTGTGGGTTGCTGGCTGTATGGGAGATGGTTCCCCACCTCTGACCAATTTCAGAATTGTTTACCGCTGGAGCACGTGCCGTGATAGGGTTTTCCTCTGTATAACTCGTGGGTTCACTTTTTTTTTCTTTTATCGTTCAAGTTAGATTTTATTCCTCTTTTATGTATTTATAGATATAAGCATGGAAATAATTCATTCCTATAAATACATCTGTGTCACGGGAAGAACTTTTTTCTCTTTTATTTTTAAATTTTATTTTTTAAAATTTTGAAATTTAATTTTATTTATTTTTTTTATACAGCACGTTATTATTAGTTATGTATTTTATGCATATACATGTATACAGGTCAATCCCAAACTCCCAACTTATCCCACCACCACCACACCATGGCTTCCCACACTTGGTGTCCATACGTTTGTTCTCTACCTCTGTGTCTCTATTTCTTCCCTGAAAACCAGTTCATCTGTACCATTTTTAGGCTCCACATATATGCATTAATATACAATATTTGTTTTCCTCTTTCTGACTTACTTCATTCTGTATGACAGTCTCTCGATCCATCGATGTCTCTACAAATGACCCAGTTTCATTCCTTTTTATGGCCGAGTAATATTCCATTTTATATATGTACCACTTCTTTATCCATTCATCTGTCTGTGGGCATTTAGGTTGCTTCCATTACCTGGCTATTGTAAATAGTGCTGCAACGAACATTGTGGTGAATGTGCCTTTTTGAAATACGGTTTTCTCTGGGTATATGCCCAGAAGTGGGATTGCTGGATCAGATGGTAATTCTATTTCTAGTTATTTTAAGGAAACTCCATACTGTTCTCCATAGTGACTGTATCAATTTACATTCCCACCAATAGTGGAAGAGGGCTCCTTTTGTCCACACCCTCCCCAGAATTGGTTGTTTGTAGATTTCCTGATGATGCCGATTCTAACAGGTGTGAGGTGATACCTCATTGTAGTTTTGATTTGCATTTCTCTAATAATTAGTGCTGTTGAGCAGCTTTTCACGTGCGTCTTGGCCATCTCTGTGTCTCCTTTGAAGAAACGTCTCTTTAGATCTTCTGCCCATTTTTTTTGGGTTGTTTGTTTTTTTAATATTAAGCTGCATGAGCTGTTTATATATATTGGAGATTAAACCTCTGTCCATTGATTCGTCTGCAACGATTTTCGCCCATTCTGAGGGATGCCTTTTTCCTTTCCCGTGATTTTTAACAAAAAAGGAAAGAAAGGAAAAGAAGCAGAACACTAATGTGCGTAAAATATGCCTTTTGAAACGGTCCTTTTGTAATATGGACGTCCTTTGAATTTTTTGGTCGATATGTGACCCCAGGATTTGTTTTCAGGGCAGGTGTCATTTACAGGCCTGCAATGATTTTGAATATCAACTGACCATTAGCGCTGGGATTAAAGCTGCTGTTGTGTGAAACGGCCACAAGGTGGCAGCAGTTCACCCTTACCAAATCTGGTTACTAGGGCAAGAGAGCCTCAGTGGAAGTGGTGTTCTAGATTGGAGTTTAGAATGGAATGTGCCAGGAGAAAGCCCCTCACGGTTTGTCTCACTACTTCTTGTTCGTGTTTTTAATTTAATTTTTTAGTTTTTATTACAGCAAGTTTGATTACAATGTTTGGCTTGTTGTAGGTGTGGAAGATGTGGTTCTTTTACACATATACAGATGACTGTTCTTCCTGGGATCCTTTTCCCATGTACGTTATGACAGAATGTTGAGTAGTCCTCTCTTGGTATTCTGTAGGTCTTTGGTGATTATATATGTCACCTGTGTTTGTATATGTCTGTTAACCCCGATATCGTAATGAAACCAATCCTCACACCTTTCCATTGGTGAACCATAAGTTTGTTTAATGAATCTGTGATTGCCCTTCTCCGTGGAAATATCTGCCCTGGTATCCATTTTTAGGTAACATATATAAGTGATATGATATGATATGTGTCTTTCACTTTCTGACTTACTACAAGTCACGTGATTACTTCTAGACTCATCTACGGTGCTGCAAATGGCATTGTGTCCTTTTTTCCCTTGGCTTCTCTTCTGCCTTAGCGGGGTCCATTTTCAACAATGTGATTCCCTGAGGGTTGTGGATTAGCTGACCTGGGCAGCCTTACCCTGCCGGCCCGCCCTCCCCAGGTGTGCCTCGTTGAGGTCAATATAAACAGAGCTCCAGGCAGCAATAGCCACTGAAGCTGTGCCTGACTCCATATTCTCTGCCCCGTCAGCAGTCTCGGGGCTGTGCTGGTGGGAGGGAGTGAGGGGCCACAGCTTTGTGTGTGACCTGGTGTGAGTGGGGTTCTGCTGGCCTTTCTGCAGGAGTTACAAGGCTGCCGCCTGTAAAGAAGAGGATGTGTCACCCATACCTTCCGCTGGAATTTCTCTCCGGACAGAGGTGAGGAAGGAAAAAAGCAGTGGGGGCCGGGACAGGAGGGGTATCTCAGGCAGGGCAATGGAAAGCTTCTGGTAGAGAGCCAGGTTCCAGGACCACGCTGGCTGGCCTGCAGGCACCAAGTTGGCCTGCGTGCTGTCGCTGGTGTGGCTCCAGGGTCCTTCCTCTAGGCTTTCAAGCCCTTGTACATATTCAGGTGTTTTACCTGGAAAGGGTAGGGACAGTTCAGCAGCAGCTGGCCTGGGGCTCAGCTCACGTTTACTCACAGATGCTTCGGCACGGTCCCCCAGCTTTGCAATGAGGACGCTCCTTGCGTGGGGGGTGGGTTGCTGGCTGTATGGGAGATGGTTCCCCACCTCTGACCAATTTCAGAATTGTTTACCGCTGGAGCAAGTGCCCTGATAGGTTTTTCCTCTGTATAACTCGTGGGTTCACTTTTTTTTTCTTTTGTGGTTCAAGTTAGATTTTATTCCTCTTTTATGTATTTATAGATATAAGCATGGAAATAATTCATTCCTATAAATACATCTGTGTGACGGGAAGAACTTTTTTCTGTTTTATTTTTAAATTTTATTTTTTAATATTTTGAAATATAATTTTATTTATTTTTTTTATACAGCACGTTATTATTAGTTATGTATTTTATGCTTATACATGTATTCAGGTCAATCCCAATATCCCAACTCATCCCACCACCACCACCCCATGGCTTCCCACACTTGGTGTCCATACGTTTGTTCTCTACCTCTGTGTCTCTATTTCTTCCCTGCAAACGAGTTCATCTGTACCATTTTTAGGCTCCACATATATGCATTAATATACAATATTTGTTTTCCTCTTTCTGACTTACTTCATTCTGTATGACAGTCTCTCGATCCATCGATGTCTCTACAAATGACCCAGGTTCATTCCTTTTTATGGCCGAGTAATATTCCATTTTATATATGTACCACATCTTTATTCATTTATCTGTCTGTGGGCATTTAGGTTGCTTCCATTACCTGGCTATTGTAAATAGTGCTGCAACGAATATTGTGGTGAATGTGCCTTTTTGAAATACGGTTTTCTCTGGGTATATGCCCAGAAGTGGGATTGCTGGATCAGATGGTAATTCTATTTCTAGTTATTTTAAGGAAACTCCATACTGTTCTCCATAGTGACTGTATCAATTTACATTCCCACCAATAGTGGAAGAGGGCTCCTTTTGTCCACACCCTCCCCAGAATTGGTTGTTTGTAGATTTCCTGATATTGCCGATTCTAACAGGTGTGAGGTGATACCTCATTGTAGTTTTGATTTGCATTTCTCTAATAATTAGTGCTGTTGAGCAGCTTTTCATGTGCGTCTTGGCCATCTCTGTGTCTCCTTTGAATAAACATCTCTTTAGATCTCTTGCGCATTTTTGTATTGGGTTGTTTGTTTTTTTAATATTAAGCTGCATGAGCTGTTTATATATATTGGAGATTAAACCTCTGTCCATTGATTCGTCTGCAACGATTTTCGCCCATTCTGAGGGATGCCTTTTTCCATTCCCGTGTTTTTTAACAAAAAAGGAAAGAAAGGAAAAGAAGCAGAACACTAATGTGCGTAAAATATGCCTTTTGAAACGGTCGTTTTGAAATATGGACGTCCTTTGAATTTTTTGGTCGATATGTGACCCCAGGATTTGTTTTCAGGGCAGGTGTCATTTACAGGCCTGCAATGATTTTGAATATCAACTGACCATTAGCGCTGGGATTAAAGCTGCTGTTGTGTGAAACGGCCACAAGGTGGCAGCAGTTCACCCTTACCAAATCTGTTTACTAGGGCAAGAGAGCCTCAGTGGAAGTGGTGTTCTAGATTGGAGTTTAGAATGGAATGTACCAGGAGAAAGCACCTCACGTTTGTCTCACTACTTCTTGTTCGTGTTTTTAATTTAATTTTTTATTTTTTATTACAGCAAGTTTGATTACAATGTTTGGCTTGTTGTAGGTGTGGAAGATGTGGTTCTTTTACACATATACAGATGACTGTTCTTCCTGGGATCCTTTTCCCATGTACGTTATGACAGAATGTTGAGTAGTCCTCTCTTGGTATTCTGTAGGTCTTTGGTGATTATATATGTCACCTGTGTTTGTATATGTCTGTTAACCCCGATATCGTAATGAAACCAATCCTCACACCTTTCCATTGGTGAACCATAAGTTTGTTTAATGAATCTGTGATTGCCCTTCTCCGTGGAAATATCTGCCCTGGTATCCATTTTTAGGTAACACCTATAAGTGATATGATATGATATGTGTCTTTCACTTTCTGACTTACTACAAGTCACGTGATTACTTCTAGACTCATCTACGGTGCTGCAAATGGCATTGTGTCCCTTTTTCCCTTGGCTTCTCTTCTGCCTTAGCGGGGTCCATTTTCAACAATGTGATTCCCTGAGGGTTGTGGATTAGCTGACCTGGGCAGCCTTACCCTTCCGGCCCGCCCTCCCCAGGTGTGTCTCGTTGAGGTCAATATAAACAGAGCTCCAGGCAGCAATAGCCACTGAAGCTGTGCCTGACTCCATATTCTCTGCCCCGTCAGCAGTCTCGGGGCTGTGCTGGTGGGAGGGAGTGAGGGGCCACAGCTTTGTGTGTGGCCTGGTGTGAGTGGGGTTCTGCTGCCTTTCTGCAGGAGTTGCAAGGCTGCCGCCTGTAAAGAAGAGGATGTGTCACCCATACCTTCCGCTGGAATTTCTCTCCGGACAGAGGTGAGGAAGGAAAAAAGCAGTGGGGGCCGGGACAGGAGGGGTATCTCAGGCAGGGCAATGGAAAGCTTCTGTTAGAGAGCCAGTGTCCAGGACCACCCTGGGTGGCCGACAGGCACGAAGTTGGCCTGCGTGCTGTCGCTGGTGTGGCTCCAGGGTCCTTCCTCTAGGCTTTCAAGCCCTTGTACATATTCAGGTGTTTTACCTGGAAAGGGTAGGGACAGTTCAGCAGCAGCTGGCCTGGGGCTCAGCTCACGTTTACTCACAGATGCCTCGGCACGGTCCCCCAGCTTTGCAATGAGGACGCTCCTTGCGTGGGGGGTGGGTTGCTGGCTGTATGGGAGATGGTTCCCCACCTCTGACCAATTTCAGAATTGTTTACCGCTGGAGCAAGTGCCCTGATAGGTTTTTCCTCTGTATAACTCGTGGGTTCACTTTTTTTTTCTTTTGTGGTTCAAGTTAGATTTTATTCCTCTTTTATGTATTTATAGATATAAGCATGGAAATAATTCATTCCTATAAATACATCTGTGTGACGGGAAGAACTTTTTTCTGTTTTATTTTTAAATTTTATTTTTTAATATTTAGAAATATAATTTTATTTATTTTTTTTATACAGCACGTTATTATTAGTTATGTATTTTATGCTTATACATGTATTCAGGTCAATCCCAATATCCCAACTCATCCCACCACCACCACCCCATGGCTTCCCACACTTGGTGTCCATACGTTTGTTCTCTACCTCTGTGTCTCTATTTCTTCCCTGCAAACGAGTTCATCTGTACCATTTTTAGGCTCCACATATATGCATTAATATACAATATTTGTTTTCCTCTTTCTGACTTACTTCATTCTGTATGACAGTCTCTCGATCCATCGATGTCTCTACAAATGACCCAGTTTCATTCCTTTTTATGGCCGAGTAATATTCCATTTTATATATGTACCACATCTTTATCCATTTATCTGTCTGTGGGCATTTAGGTTGCTTCCATTACCTGGCTATTGTAAATAGTGCTGCAACGAACATTGTGGTGAATGTGCCTTTTTGAAATACGGTTTTATCTGTGTATATGCCCAGAAGTGGGATTGCTGGATCAGATGGTAATTCTATTTCTAGTTATTTTAAGGAAACTCCATACTGTTCTCCATAGTGACTGTATCAATTTACATTCCCACCAATAGTGGAAGAGGGCTCCTTTTGTCCACACCCTCCCCAGAATTGGTTGTTTTTAGATTTCCTGATATTGCCGATTCTAACAGGTGTGACGTGATACCTCATTGTAGTTTTGATTTGCATTTCTCTAATAATTAGTGCTGTTGAGCAGCTTTTCATGTGTGTCTTGGCCATCTCTGTGTCTCCTTTGAATAAACATCTCTTTAGATCTCTTGCGCATTTTTGTATTGGGTTGTTTGTTTTTTTAATATTAAGCTGCATGAGCTGTTTATATATATTGGAGATTAAACCTCTGTCCATTGATTCGTCTGCAACGATTTTCGCCCATTCTGAGGGATGCCTTTTTCCATTCCCGTTTTTTTCAACAAAAAAGGAAAGAAAGGAAAAGAAGCAGAACACTAATGTGCGTAAAATATGCCTTTTGAAACGTTCTTTTTGAAATATGGACGTGATTTGAATTTTTTGGTCGATATGTGACCCCAGGATTTGTTTTCAGGGCAGGTGTCATTTACAGGCCTGCAATGATTTTGAATATCACCTGACCATTAGCACTGGGATTAAAGCTGCTGTTGTGTGAAACGGCCACAAGGTGGCAGCAGTTCTCCCTTGCCAAATCTGGTTACTAGGGCAAGAGAGCCTCAGTGGAAGTGGTGCTCTAGATTGGAATTTAGAATGGAATGTGCCAGGAGAAAGCCCCTCAAGTTTGTCTCACTAATTCTTGTTCGTGTTTTTAATTTAATTTTTTTTATTTTTTATTACAGCAAGTTTGATTACAATGTTTGGCTTGTTGTAGGTGTGGAAGATGTGGTTCTTTTACACATATACAGATGTCTGTTCTTCCTGGGATCCTTTTCCCATGTACGTTATGACAGAATGTTGAGTAGTCCTCTCTTGGTATTCTGTAGGTCTTTGGTGATTATATATGTCACCTATGTTTGTATATGTGTGTTAACCCCGATATCGAAATGAAACCAATCCTCACACCTTTCCATTTGTGAACCATAAGTTTGTTTAATGAATCTGTGATTGCCCTTCTCCGTGGAAATATCTGCCCTGGTATCCATTTTTAGGTAACACCTATAAGTGATATGATATGATATGTGTCTTTCAATTTCTCACTTATTACAAGTCACGTGATTACTTCTAGACTCATGTACGGTGCTGCAAATGGCATTGTGTCCTTTTTTCCCTTGGCTTCTCTTCTGCCTTAGCGAGGTCCATTTTCAACAATGTGATTCCCTGAGGGTTGTGGATTAGCTGACCTGGGCAGCCTTACCCTGCCGGCCCGCCCTCGTCAGGTGTGCCTCGTTGAGGTCAATATAAACAGAGCTCCAGGCAGCAATAGCCCCTGAAGCTGTGCCTGACTCCATATTCTATGCCCCGTCAGCAGTCTCGGGGCTGTGCTGGTGGGAGGGAGTGAGGGGCCACAGCTTTGTGGGTGGCCCGGTGTGAGTGGGGTTCTGCTGGCCTTTCTGCAGGAGTTGCCAGGCTGCCGCCTGTAAAGAAGAGGATGTGTCACCCATACCTTCCACTGGAATTTCTCTCCGGACAGAGTTGAGGAAGGAAAAATGCAGTGGGGGCCGTGAGAGGAGGGGTATCTCAGGCACGGCAATGGAAAGCTTCTGGAAGAGATCCCGGGGCCAGGACCACCCTGGCTGGCCTGCAGGCAGCAAGTTGGCCTGCGTGCTGTCGCTGGTGTGGCTCCACGGCCCTTCCTATAGGCTTTCAAGCCCTTGTACATATTCAGGTGTTTTACCTGGGAATGTTGGGAACAGTTCAGCAGCAGCTGGCCTGGGGCTCAGCTCATGTTTACTCACAGATGCCTCGGCACGATCCCCCAGCTTTGCAATGAGGACACTCCTTGCGTGGGGGGGTGGGTTGCTGGCTGTATGGGAGATGGTTCCCCACGTCTGACCAATTTCAGAATTGTTTACCATGGAGCAAGTGCCGAGATAGGGTTTTACTCTGTAAAACTCGTGAGTTCAGGTTGTTTTTCTTTTATGGTTCAAGTTATATTTTATTCCTCTTTTATGTATTTATAGATATAAGCATTGAAATAAATCATTCCTATAAATACATCTGTGAGACAGAAGAACTTTTTTCTGTTTTATTGTTAAATTCTATTTTTTTTTTAAATTTGAAAAATAATTTTATTTATGTTTTTATACAGCAGGTTTTTATTAGTTATGCATTTTATGCATATACATGTATACAGGTCAATCCCAATCTCCCAACTCATCCCACCACCACCACCCCATGATTTCCCACACTTGGTGTCCATACGTTTGTTCTCTACCTCTGTGTCTCTATTTCTTCCCTGCAAACCAGTTCATCTGTACCATTTTTTTAGGTTCCATATATATGCATTAATATACAATATTTGTTTTCCGCTTTCTTTCTTACTTCATTCTGTATGACAGTCTCTCGATCCATCGATGTCTCTACAAATGACCCAGTTTCATTCCTTTTTATGGCCGAGTAATATTCCATTTTATATATGTACCACATCTTTATCCATTCATCAGTCTGTGGGCATTTAGGTTGCTTCCATTACCTGGCTATTGTAAATAGTGCTGCAACGAACATTGTGGTGAATGTGCCTTTTTGAAATACGGGTTTTTCTGGGTATATGCCCAGAAGTGGGATTGCTGGATCAGATGGTAATTCTATTTCTAATTTTTTTAAGGAAACTCCATACAGTTCTCCATAGTGACTGTATCAATTTACATTCCCACCAATAGTGGAAGAGGGCTCCTTTTGTCCACACCCTCCCCAGAATTGGTTGTTTGTAGATTTCCTGATGATGCCGATTCTAACAGGTGTGAGGTGATACCTCATTGTAGTTTTGATTTGCATTTCTCTAATAATTAGTGCTGTTGAGCAGCTTTTCATGTGCGTCTTGGCCATCTCTGTGTCTCCTTTGAAGAAACGTCTCTTTAGATCTTCTGCCCATTTTTTTGGGTTGTTTGTTTTTTTAATATTAAGCTGCATGAGCTGTTTATATATATTGGAGATTAAACCTCTGTCCATTGATTCGTCTGCAACGATTTTCGCCCATTCTGAGGGTTGCCTTTTTCCATTCCCGTGTTTTTTAACAAAAAAGGAAAGAAAGGAAAAGAAGCAGAACACTAATGTGCGTAAAATATGCCTTTTGAAATCGTCCTTTTGAAATATGTACGTCCTTTGAATTTTTTGGTCAATATGTGACCCCAGGATTTGTTTTCAGGGCAGGTGTCATTTACAGGCCTCCAATGATTTTGAATATCAACTGACCATTAGCTCTGGGATTAAAGCTGCTGTTGTGTGAAACGGCCACAATTCACCCTTACCAAATCTGGTTACTAGGGCAAGAGAGCCTCAGTGGAAGTGGTGTTCTAGATTGGAGTTTAGAATGGAATGTGCCAGGAGAAAGCCCCTCACGTTTGTCTCACTACTTCTTGTTCGTGTTTTTAATTTAATTTTTAGTTTTTATTACAGCAAGTTTGATTACAATGTTTGGCTTGTTGTAGGTGTGGAAGATGTGGTTCTTTTACACATATACAGATGACTGTTCTTCCTGGGATCCTTTTCCCATGTACGTTATGACAGAATGTTGAGTAGTCCTCTCTTGGTATTCTGTAGGTCTTTGGTGATTATATATGTCACCTGTGTTTGTATATGTCTGTTAACCCCGATATCGTAATGAAACCAATCCTCACACCTTTCCATTGGTGAACCATAAGTTTGTTTAATGAATCTGTGATTGCCCTTCTCCGTGGAAATATCTGCCCTGGTATCCATTTTTAGGTAACACATATAAGTGATATGATATGATATGTGTCTTTCACTTTCTGACTTACTACAAGTCACGTGATTACTTCTAGACTCATCTACGGTGCTGCAAATGGCATTGTGTCCTTTTTTCCCTTGGCTTCTCTTCTGCCTTAGCGGGGTCCATTTTCAACAATGTGATTCCCTGAGGGTTGTGGATTAGCTGACCTGGGCAGCCTTACCCTGCCGGCCTGCCCTCCCCAGGTGTGCCTCGTTGAGGTCAATATAAACAGAGCTCCAGGCAGCAATAGCCCCTGAAGCTGTGCCTGACTCCATATTCTCTGCCCCGTCAGCAGTCTCGGGGCTGTGCTGGTGGGAGGGAGTGAGGGGCCACAGCTTTGTGTGTGGCCCGGTGTGAGTGGGGTTCTGCTGGCCTTTCTGCAGGAGTTGCAAGGCTGCCGCCTGTAAAGAAGAGGATGTGTCACCCATACCTTCCGCTGGAATTTCTCTCCGGACAGAGGTGAGGAAGGAAAAAAGCAGTGGGGGCCGGGACAGGAGGGGAATCTCAGGCAGGGCAATGGAAAGCTACTGGTAGAGAGCCAGGTTCCAGGACCACACTGGGTGGCCGACAGGCACCAAGTTGGCCTGCGTGCTGTCGCTGGTGTGGCTCCAGGGTCCTTCCTCTAGGCTTTCAAGCCCTTGTACATATTCAGGTGTTTTACCTGGAAAGGGTAGGGACAGTTCAGCAGCAGCTGGCCTGGGGCTCAGCTCACGTTTACTCACAGATGCCTCGGCACGGTCCCCCAGCCTTGCAATGAGGACGCTCCTTGCGTGGGGTGTGGGTTGCTGGCTGTATGGGAGATGGTTCCCCACCTCTGACCAATTTCAGAATTGTTTACCGCTGGAGCAAGTGCCCTGATAGGTTTTTCCTCTGTATAACTCGTGGGTTCACTTTTTTTTTCTTTTGTGGTTCAAGTTAGATTTTATTCCTCTTTTATGTATTTATAGATATAAGCATGGAAATAATTCATTCCTATAAATACATCTGTGTGACGGGAAGAACTTTTTTCTGTTTTATTTTTAAATTTTATTTTTTAATATTTTGAAATATAATTTTATTTATTTTTTTTATACAGCACGTTATTATTAGTTATGTATTTTATGCTTATACATGTATTCAGGTCAATCCCAATATCCCAACTCATCCCACCACCGCCACCCCATGGCTTCCCACACTTGGTGTCCATACGTTTGTTCTCTACCTCTGTGTCTCTATTTCTTCCCTGCAAACCAGTTCATCTGTACCATTTTTAGGCTCCACATATATGCATTAATATACAATATTTGTTTTCCTCTTTCTGACTTACTTCATTCTGTATGACAGTCTCTCGATCCATCGATGTCTCTACAAATGACCCAGTTTCATTCCTTTTTATGGCCGAGTCATATTCCATTTTATATATGTACCACATCTTTATCCATTTATCTGTCTGTGGGCATTTAGGTTGCTTCCATTACCTGGCTATTGTAAATAGTGCTGCAACGAACATTGTGGTGAATGTGCCTTTTTGAAATACGGTTTTCTCTGGGTATATGCCCAGAAGTGGGATTGCTGGATCAGATGGTAATTCTATTTCTAGTTATTTTAAGGAAACTCCATACTGTTCTCCATAGTGACTGTATCAATTTACATTCCCACCAATAGTGGAAGAGGGCTCCTTTTGTCCACACCCTCCCCAGAATTGGTTGTTTGTAGATTTCCTGATATTGCCGATTCTAACAGGTGTGAGGTGATACCTCATTGTAGTTTTGATTTGCATTTCTCTAATAATTAGTGCTGTTGAGCAGCTTTTCACGTGTGTCTTGGCCATCTCTGTGTCTCCTTTGAAGAAACGTCTCTTTAGATCTTCTGCCCATTTTTTTGGGGGTTGTTTGTTTTTTTAATATTAAGCTGCATGAGCTGTTTATATATGTTGGAGATTAAACCTCTGTCCATTGATTCGTCTGCAACGATTTTCGCCCATTCTGAGGGATGCCTTTTTTCCATTCCCGTGTTTTTTAACAAAAAAGGAAAGAAAGGAAAAGAAGCAGAACACTAATGTGCGTAAAATATGCCTTTTGAAACGGTCCTTTTGAAATATGGACGTCCTTTGAATTTTTTGGTCGATATGTGACCCCAGGATTTGTTTTCAGGGCAGGTGTCATTTACAGGCCTGCAATGATTTTGAATATCAACTGACCATTAGCGCTGGGATTAAAGCTGCTGTTGTGTGAAACGGCCACAAGGTGGCAGCAGTTCACCCTTACCAAATCTGGTTACTAGGGCAAGAGAGCCTCAGTGGAAGTGGTGTTCTAGATTGGAGTTTAGAATGGAATGTGCCAGGAGAAAGCCCCTCACGGTTTGTCTCACTACTTCTTGTTCGTGTTTTTAATTTAATTTTTTAGTTTTTATTACAGCAAGTTTGATTACAATGTTTGGCTTCTTGTAGGTGTGGAAGATGTGGTTCTTTTACACATATACAGATGACTGTTCTTCCTGGGATCCTTTTCCCATGTACGTTATGACAGAATGTTGAGTAGTCCTCTCTTGGTATTCTGTAGGTCTTTGGTGATTATATATGTCACCTGTGTTTGTATATGTCTGTTAACCCCGATATCGTAATGAAACCAATCCTCACACCTTTCCATTGGTGAACCATAAGTTTGTTTAATGAATCTGTGATTGCCCTTCTCCGTGGAAATATCTGCCCTGGTATCCATTTTTAGGTAACACATATAAGTGATATGATATGATATGTGTCTTTCACTTTCTGACTTACTACAAGTCACGTGATTACTTCTAGACTCATCTACGGTGCTGCAAATGGCATTGTGTCCTTTTTTCCCTTGGCTTCTCTTCTGCCTTAGCGAGGTCCATTTTCAACAATGTGATTCCCTGAGGGTTGTGGATTAGCTGACCTGGGCAGCCTTACCCTGCCGGCCCGCCCTCGCCAGGTGTGCCTCGTTGAGGTCAATATAAACAGAGCTCCAGGCAGCAATAGCCCCTGAATCTGGGCCTGACTCCATATTCTCTGCCCCGTCAGCAGTCTCAGGGCTGTGCTTGTGGGAGTGAGTGAGGGGCCACAGCTTTGTGGGTGGCCCGGTGTGAGTGGGGCTCTGCTGGCCTTTCTGCAGGCGTTGCCAGGCTGCCGCCTGTAAAGAAGAGGATGTGTCACCCATACCTTCCGCTGGAATTTCTCTCCGGACAGAGGTGAGGAAGGAAAAAAGCAGTGGGGCCGGGAGAGGAGGGGTATCTCAGGCAGGGCAATGGAAAGCTTCTGGAAGAGATCCTGGGTCCAGGACCACCCTCGCTGGCCTGCAGGCAGCAAGTTGGCCTGCGTGCTGTCGCTGGTGTGGCTCCACGGTCCTTCCTCTAGGCTTTCAAGCCCTTGTACATATTCAGGTGTTTTACCTGGGAAGGGTGGGGACAGTTCAGCAGCAGCTGGCCTGGTGCACAGCTCACGTTTACTCACAGATGCCTCGGCACGGTCCCCCAGCTTTGCAATGAGGACGCTCCTTGCGTGGGGTGTGGGTTGCTGGCTGTATGGGAGATGGTTCCCCACCTCTGACCAATTTCAGAATTGTTTACCGCTGGAGCAAGTGCCGTGATAGGGTTTTCCTCTGTATAACTCGTGGGTTCACTTTTTTTTTCTTTTATCGTTCAAGTTAGATTTTATTCCTCTTTTATGTATTTATAGATATAAGCATGGAAATAATTCATTCCTATAAATACATCTGTGTCACGGGAAGAACTTTTTTCTGTTTTATTTTTAAATTTTATTTTTTAAAATTTTGAAATTTAATTTTATTTATTTTTTTTATACAGCACGTTATTATTAGTTATGTATTTTATGCATATACATGTATACAGGTCAATCCCAAACTCCCAACTCATCCCACCACCACCACCACATGGCTTCCCACACTTGGTGTCCATACGTTTGTTCTCTACCTCTGTGTCTCTATTTCTTCCCTGAAAACCAGTTCATCTGTACCATTTTTAGGCTCCACATATATGCATTAATATACAATATTTGTTTTCCTCTTTCTGACTTACTTCATTCTGTATGACAGTCTCTCGATCTATCGATGTCTCTACAAATGACCCAGTTTCATTCCTTTTTATGGCCGAGTCATATTCAATTTTATATATGTACCACATCTTTATCCATTCATCTGTCTGTGGGCATTTAGGTTGCTTCCATTACCTGGCTATTGTAAATAGTGCTGCAACGAACATTGTGGTGAATGTGCCTTTTTGAAATACGGTTTTTTCTGGGTATATGCCCAGAAGTGGGATTGCTGGATCAGATGGTAATTCTATTTCTAGTTTTTTTAAGGAAACTCCATACTGTTCTCCATAGTGACTGTATCAATTTACATTCCCACCAATAGTGGAAGAGGGCTCCTTTTGTCCACACCCTCCCCAGAATTGGTTGTTTGTAGATTTCCTGATGATGCCGATTCTAACAGGTGTGAGGTGATACCTCATTGTAGTTTTGATTTGCATTTCTCTAATAATTAGTGCTGTTGAGCAGCTTTTCACGTGCGTCTTGGCCATCTCTGTGTCTCCTTTGAAGAAACGTCTCTTTAGATCTTCTGCCCATTTTTTTTGGGTTGTTTGTTTTTTTAATATTAAGCTGCATGAGCTGTTTATATATATTGGAGATTAAACCTCTGTCCATTGATTCGTCTGCAACGATTTTCGCCCATTCTGAGGGATGCCTTTTTCCATTCCCGTGTTTTTTAACAAAAAAGGAAAGAAAGGAAAAGAAGCAGAACACTAATGTGCGTAAAATATGCCTTTTGAAACGGTCCTTTTGAAATATGGACGTCCTTTGAATTTTTTGGTCGATATGTGACCCCAGGATTTGTTTTCAGGGCAGGTGTCATTTACAGGCCTGCAATGATTTTGAATATCAACTGACCATTAGCGCTGAGATTAAAGCTGCTGTTGTGTGAAACGGCCACAAGGTGGCAGCAGTTCACCCTTACCAAATCTGGTTACTAGGGCAAGAGAGCCTCAGTGGAAGTGGTGTTCTAGATTGGAGTTTAGAATGGAATGTGCCAGGAGAAAGCCCCTCACGTTTGTCTCACTACTTCTTGTTCGTGTTTTTAATTTAATTTTTTAGTGTTTATTACAGCAAGTTTGATTACAATGTTTGGCTTCTTGTAGGTGTGGAAGATGTGGTTCTTTTACACATATACAGATGACTGTTCTTCCTGGGATCCTTTTCCCATGTATGTTATGACAGAATGTTGAGTAGTCCTCTCTTGGTATTCTGTAGGTCTTTGGTGATTATATATGTCACCTGTGTTTGTATATGTCTGTTAATCCCGATATCGTAATGAAACCAATCCTCACACCTTTCCATTGGTGAACCATAAGTTTGTTTAATGAATCTGTGATTGCCCTTCTCCGTGGAAATATCTGCCCTGGTATCCATTTTTATGTAACACATATAAGTGATATGATATGATATGTGTCTTTCACTTTCTGACTTACTACAAGTCACGTGATTACTTCTAGACTCATCTATGGTGCTGCAAATGGCATTGTGTCCTTTTTTCCCTTGGCTTCTCTTCTGCCTTAGCAGGGTCCATTTTCAACCATGTGATTCCCTGAGGGTTGTGGATTAGCTGACCTGGGCAGCCTTACCCTGCCGGCCCGCCCTCCCCAGGTGTGCCTCATTGAGGTCAATATAAACAGAGCTCCAGGCAGCAATAGCCCCTGAAGCTGTGCCTGACTCCATATTCTCTGCCCCGTCAGCAGTCTCGGGGCTGTGCTGGTGGGAGGGAGTGAGGGGCCACAGCTTTGTGGGTTGCCCGGTGTTAGTGGGGTTCTGCTGGCCTTTCTGCAGGAGTTGCCAGGCTGCCGCCTGTAAAGAAGAGGATGTGTCACCCATACCTTCCGCTGGAATTTCTCTCCGGACAGAGGTGAGGAAGGAAAAAAGCAGTGGGGGCCGGGACAGGAGGGGTATCTCAGGCAGGGCAATGGAAAGCTTCTGGTAGAGAGCCAGGGTCCAGGACCACACTGGCTGGCCGACAGGCACCGAGTTGGCCTGCGTGCTGTCGCTGCTGTGCCTCCAGGGTCCTTCCTCTAGGCTTTAAAGCCCTTGTACATATTCAGGTGTTTTACCTGGAAAGGGTGGGGACAGTTCAGCAGCAGCTGGCCTGGGGCTCAGCTCACGTTTACTCACAGATGCCTCAGCACGGTCCCCGAGCTTTGCAATGAGGACGCTCCTTGTGTGGGGGGTGGGTTGCTGGCTGTATGGGAGAGGGTTCCCCACCTCTGACCAATTTCAGAATTGTTTACCGCTGGAGCAATTGCCCTGGTAGGGTTTTCCTCTGTATAACTCGTGGGTTCACTTTTTTTTTTTTTCGTTCAAGTTAGATTTTATTCCTCTTTTATGTATTTATAGATATAAGCATGGAAATAATTCATTCCTATAAATACATCTGTGTCACGGGAAGAATTTTTTCTGTTTTATTTTTAAATTTTATTTTTTAAAATTTTGAAATTTAATATTATTTATTTTTTTATACAGAACTTTATTATTAGTTATGTATTTTATGCATATACATGTATACAGGTCAATCCCAAACTCCCAACTCATCCCACCACCACCACCCCATGGCTTCCCACACTTGGTGTCCATACGTTTGTTCTCTACCTCTGTGTCTCTATTTCTTCCCTGCAAACCAGTTCATCTGTACCATTTTTAGGCTCCACATATATGCATTAATATACAATATTTGTTTTCCTCTTTCTGACTTACTTCATTCTGTATGACAGTCTCTCGATCCATCGATGTCTCTACAAATGACCCAGTTTCATTCCTTTTTATGGCCGAGTCATATTCCATTTTATATATGTACCACATCTTTATCCATTCATCTGTCTGTGGGCATTTAGGTTGCTTCCATTACCTGGCTATTGTAAATAGTGCTGCAACGAACATTGTGGTGAATGTGCCTTTTTGATTTACGGTTTTCTCTGGGTATATGCCCAGAAGTGCGATGGCTGGATCAGATGGTAATTCTATTTCTAGTTTTTTAAAGGAAACTCCATACTGTTCTCCATAGTGACTGTATCAATTTACATTCCCACCAATAGTGGAAGAGGGCTCCTTTTGTCCACACCCTCCCCAGAATTGGTTGTTTGTAGATTTTCTGATGATGCCGATTCTAACAGGTGTGAGGTGATACCTCATTGTAGTTTTGATTTGCATTTCTCTAATAATTAGTGCTGTTGAGCAGCTTTTCATGTGCGTCTTGGCCATCTCTGTGTCTCCTTTGAAGAAACGTCTCTTTAGATCTTCTGCCCATTTTTGTATTGGGTTGTTTGTTTTTTTAATATTAAGCTGCATGTGCTGTTTATATATATTGGAGATTAAACCTCTGTCCATTGATTAGTTTGCAACGATTTTCGCCCATTCTGAGGGATGCCTTTTTCCATTCCCGTTTTTTTTAACAAAAAAGGAAAGAAAGGAAAAGAAGCAGAACACTAATGTGCGTAAAATATGCCTTTTGAAACGGTCGTTTTGAAATATGGACGTCCTTTGAATTTTTTGGTCGATATGTGACCCCAGGATTTGTTTTCAAGGCAGGTGTCATTTACAGGCCTGCAATGATTCTGAATATCAACTGACCATTAGTGCTGGGATTAAAGCTGCTGTTGTGTGAAACGGCCACAAGGTGGCAGCAGTTCTCCCTTACCAAATCTGGTTACTAGGGCAAGAGAGCCTCAGTGGAAGTGGTGTTCCAGATTGGAATTTAGAATGGAATGTGCCAGGAGAAAGCCCCTCATGTTTGTCTCACTACTTCTTGTTTGTGTTTTTAATTTAATTTTTTATTTTTTATTACAGCAAGTTTGATTACAATGTTTGGCTTGTTGTAGGTGTGGAAGATGTGGTTCTTTTACACATATACAGATGTCTGCTCTTCCTGGGATCCTTTTCCCATGTACGTTATGACAGAATGTTGAGTAGTCCTCTCTTGGTATTCTGTAGGTCTTTGGTGATTATATATGTCACCTGTGTTTGTATATGTGTGTTAACCCCGATATCGTAATGAAACCAATCCTCACACCTTTCCATTGGTGAACCATAAGTTTGTTTAATGAATCTGTGATTGCCCTTCTCCGTGGAAATATCTGCCCTGGTATCCATTTTTAGGTAACACCTATAAGTGATATGATATGATATGTGTCTTTCACTTTCTGACTTACTACAAGTCACGTGATTATTTCTAGACTCATCTACGGTGCTGCAAATGGCATTGTGTCCTTTTTTCCCTTGGCTTCTCTTCTGCCTTAGCGAGGTCCATTTTCACCAATGTGATTCCCTGAGGGTTGTGGATTAGCTGACTTGGGTAGCCTTACCGTGCCGGCCCGCCCTCACCTGGTGTGCCTCGTCAGGCTATATGCTGACACACTGGTCAGTGCCAGCGTATGGGCCACGAGTAGGCTATGGCTTGTGGGTAAGCTGTAGGGCTGGAGGTGGGTTTCCGTTCCGGACTAGGGTTAGGGTTAGGGAACGGCAAGGCTTAGGGCACACGTGAGGGTACGGAAATGTGTGAGGGTCCGGCTACGTGCTGACGTACGGGTCAGTGCCAGCGTACGGGCTAGGATTAGGCTACGGCGTAGGGTAATGTGTAGGGCTGGTGGTGGTTTTCCGTGATGGGCTAGGGTTAGGGTTTAGGAACGGCAAGGCTTAGGGCACAGGTGATGGTACGGAAACGTGGGAGGGTCAGGCTAAGTGCTGACGCACGGCTCAGTGCCAGCGTACGGGCCAGGAATAGGCTACAGCGTAGGGTAGAGTGTAGGGCTGGTGGTGGGTTTCCCTTCTGGGCTAGGGTTAGGGTTAGGGAAGCGCAAGGCTTAGGGCACACTTGAGGGTACGGAAACGTGGGAGTTTCATTGCTACATGCTGACGCATGCATCAGTGCCAGGGTACGGGCCAGGAGTAGGCAATGGCTTGGGGGTAAGGTGTAGGGCTGGTGGTGTGTTTCCATTCCGGGCTATGGTTAGAGTTAGGGAACGTCAAGTCTTAGGGCACAGGTGAGGCTCCGGAAACGTGGGAGGGTCAGGCTACGTGCTGCGGCATGGGTCAGTGCCAGCGTACAGGCCAGGAGTAGGCTATGGCTTGGGAGTTAGGTGTAGGGCTTGTGGTGTGTTTCCTTTTTGGGCTAGGGTTAGGGTTAGGGAATGGCAAGGCTTAGGGAACAGGTGAGGGTACGGAAACGTGGGAGGGTCAGCCTACATGCTGACGCATGGGTCAGTGCCAGCGTTCGGGCCAGGAGTAGGCTACGGCGTAGGGTAAGGTGTAGGGCTGGTGGTGGGTTTCCGTTCCGGGCTAGGGTTAGGGTTACGGAACGGCAAGGCTTAGGGCACAGGTGAGGGCACGGAAACGTGGGAGTGTCAGGCTACCTGCTGACGCATGGGTAAGTGCCAGCGTACAGGCCAAGAATAGGCTACGGCGTAGGGTAAGGTCTAGGGCTCGCGGTGGGTTTCCGTTCCGGGCTAGGGTTAGGGTTATGGAACGGCAAGGCTTAGGGCACAGGTGAGGATACGGAAACGTGGGAGGGTCAGGCTATGTGCTGACGCACGGGTCAGTGCCAGTGTACGGGCCAGGAGTAGGCTACGGCATAGGGTAAGGTGTAGGGCTGGTGGTGGGTTTCCGTTCCGGGCTACAGTTAGGGTTAGGGAACGGCAAAGCTTAGGGCACAGGTGAGTTTACGGAAACTTGGGGGGCTCAGGCTACGTGATGACGCACGAGTCAGTGCCAGCGTACCGGCCAGGAGTAGGCTACGGCTTGGTGGTTACGTGTAGGGCTGGTGGTGGGTTTCCGTTCCGGGCTAGGGTTAGTGTTAGGGAACGTCAAGTGTTAGGGCACAGGTGAGGGTACAGAAAAGTTGGAGGTTCAGGCTACGTGCTGATGCATGGGTCAGTGCCAGCGTACGGGCCAGGAGTAGGCTACGTAGTAGGGAAATGTGTAGGGCTGTTGGTGGGTTTCCATTCCGGGCTAGGGTTAGGGTTAGGGAACGTCAAGGCTTAGGGCACAGGTGAGAGTACGGAAACGTGGGAGGGTCTGGCTACGTGCTGACGCACGGGTCAGTGCCAGCATACGCGCCAGGAGTAGGCTACGGCGTAGGGTAAGGTGTAGGGCTGGTGGTGGGTTTCCGTTCCGGGCTAGGGTTAGGGTTAGGGTACGGCAAGGCTTAGGGCACAGGTGAGGGTACAGAAACGTGGGAGGGTCAGGCTACGTGATGACGCACGGGTCAGTGCCAGCGTACCGGCCAGGAGTAGGTTACGGCTTGGTGGTTAGGTGTAGGGCTGCTGGTGGGTTTCCGTTCCTGGCTAGGGTTAGGGTGAGGGAACGGCAAGGCTTAGGGCACAGGTGAGGGTACGGAAATGTGGGAGGGTCAGGCTACGTGCTGACTCACGGGTCAGTGCCTGCGTACGGGCCAGGAGTAGGCTATGGCGTATGGTAAGGTATAGGGCTTCTGGTGGGTTTCCGTTCCTGGCTAGGGTTAGGGTGAGGGAACGGCAAGGCTTAGGGCACAGGTGAGGGTACGGAAACGTGGGAGGGTCAGGCTACGTGCTGACGCACGGGTCAGTGCCAGCGTACGGGCCAGGAGTAGGCTATGGCTTGGGCGTTAGGTGTAGGGCTGGTGGTGGGTTTCCGTTCCGTACTATGGTAAGGGTTAGGGAATGGCAAGGCTTAGGGCACAGGTGAGGGTATGGAAATGTGGGAAGGTCAGGCTACGTGCTGACGCATGGGTCAGTGCCCACGTACGGGCCAGGTGTAGGCTACGGCATAGGGTAAAGTGTAGGGCTGGAGGTGGGTTTCCGTTCTGTGCTAGGGTTAGGGTTAGGGAACGGCAAGGCATACGGCACAGGTGAGGGTACGGAAACGTGGGAGGGTGAGGCTACGTGCTGACGCACGGGTCAGTGCCAGCATACGGGCCAGGAGTAGGCTACAGTTTGGGGGTAAGTTGTAGCGCTGGTGGTGGGTTTCCGTTCCGGGCTAGGGTTAGGGTAAGGGAACGGCAAGGCTTAGGGCACAGGTTAGGGTACGGAAACGTGGGCAGGTCAGGCTACGTGCTGACGCACTTGTCAGTGCCAACGTACGGGTCAGGAGTAGGCTACAGCGTAGGGAAAGGTCTAGGGCTGGTGGTGGGTTTACGTTCCGGGCTAGGGTTAGGGTTAGGGAACGGCAAGGCTTAGGGCACAGGTGAGGGTACGGAAAGGTGGGAGGGTCGGGCTACGTGCTGACGCATGGGTCATTGCCAGTGTATGGACCAGGAGTAGGCTACGGCTTGGGGGTAAGTTGTAGGGCTGGTGGTGGGTTTCCATTCATGGCTAGGGTTAGGGTTAGGGAACGGCAAGGCTTAGGGCACAGGTGAGGATACGGAAACGGGGGAGGGTCAGGCTATGTGTCGATGCATGGGTCAGTGCCAGCGTACCAGCCAGGAGTAGGCTACGGCTTGCGGGTTAGGTGTAGGGCTGGTGGTGGGTTTCCGTTCCCGGCTAGGTTTAGGGTTAGGGAACGGCAAGGCTTAGGGCACAGGTGAGGGTACGGAAACGTGGTAGTTTCAGGCTACATGTTGACACACGGGTCAGTGTCAGCATACGGGCCAGGAATAGGCTATGGCTTGGTGGTAAGCTGTAGGGCTGGTGGTGGGTTTCCGTTCCGGACTAGGGTTCGGGTTACGGAACGGCAATGCTTAGGGCACAGGTGAGGGTACGAAAACGTGTGAGGGTCAGGCTACGTGCTGATGCACGGGTCAGTGCCAGCATACGAGCCTGGAGTAGGCTACGGCGTAGGGTAAAGTGTAGGGCTGCTAGTGGGTTTCCGTTTCTGGCTAGGGTTAGGGTGAGGGAACGACAAGGCTTAGCGCACAGGTGAGGTTACGGAAACGTGGGAGGGTCAGGCTACGTGCTGACTCACGGGTCAGTGCCAGCGTACCGGCTAGTAGTAGGCTACGGCTTGGGGGTTAGGTGTAGGGCTGGTGGTGGGTTTCCGTTCCGGGTTAGGGTTAGGGAACGGCAAGGCTTAGGGCACAGGTGAGGGTACGGAAAGGTGGGAGAGTCAGGCTACGTGCTGACGCACGGGTCATTGCCAGTGTATGGACCAGGTGTAGGCTACGGCTTGGGGGTAAGTTGTAGGGCTGGTGGTGGGTTTCCATTCATGGCTAGGGTTAGGGTTAGGGAATGGCAAGGCTTAGGGCAAGGTGAGGGTTCGGAAACGGGGGAGGGTCAGGCTGTGTGTCGATGCACGGGTCAGTGCCAGCGTACCAGCCAGGAGTAGGCTACGGCTTGGTGGTAAGTGTATGGTTGGTGGTGTGTTTCCATTCCAGTCTAGGGTTAGTGTTAGGGAACAGCAAGGCTTAGGGCACAGGTGAGTGTACGGAAATGTGGGAGGGTCAGGCTACGTGCTGACGCACGGGTCAGTGCCAGCGTACGGGCCAGGAGTAGGCTATGGCTTGGGGGTTAGGTGTAGGGCTGGTGGTGTGTTTCCGTTCCGTACTAGGTTTAGGGTTAGGGAACGACAAGGCTTAGGGCACAGGTGAGGTTACGGTAATGTGGGAAGTTCAGGCTACGTGCTGACACACAGGTCAGTGCCAGCGTATGGACCAGGAGTAGGCTACGGCTTGGGGGTAAGGTGTAGGGCTGGTGGTGGGTTTCCGTTCAGGGCTAGGGTTAGGGTTAGGGAATGGCAAGGCTTAGTGCACAGGTGAGGGTACGGAAACGTGGGAAGGTCAGGCTAAGTGCTGATGAAAGGGTCAGTGCCTGCGTAGGGGCCAGGAATAGGCTACGTTGTAGGGAAAGTTGTAGGGCTGGTGGTGGGTTTCCGTTCCAGGCTAGGGTTAGGGTTAGGGAATGGCAAGGCTTAGGGCACAGGTGAGGGTCCGCAAACGTGGGAGGGTCAGGCTACGTGCTGACGCACTGGTCAGTGCCAGCGTAAGGTCCAGGAGTAGCCTACGGCTTGTGGGTAAGTTGTAGGGCTGGTGGTGGCTTTCCGTTCCTGGCTAGGATTAGGGTTAGGGAACGGCAAGGCTTAGGGCACAGGTGAGGGTACAGAAACGTGGGAGGGTCAGGCTATGTGCTGATGCACGGGTCAGTGCCAGCGTACCGGCTAGTAGTAGGCTACGGCTTGGGGGTTAGGTGTAGGGCTGGTGGTAGGTTTCCGTTCCGGGCTAGGGTTAGGGTTAGGGAACGGCAAGGCTTAGGACACAGGTGAGGGTACAGAAACGTGGGAGCGTCAGGCTACATGCTGACGCCCGGGTCAGTGCCAGCGTACAGGCCAGGAATAGTCTATGGCTTGGGGGTAAGCTGTAGGGCTGGTGGTGGGTTTCTCTTCCGGACTAGGGTTAGGTTTAGGGAATGGTAAGGCTTAGGGCACAGGTGAGGGTACTGAAATGTGTGAGGGTCAGGCTATGTGCTGACGCACGTGTCAGAGCCAGCGTACGGGCCAGGAGTAGGCTAAGGCGTAGGGTAAGGTGTAGGGCTGCTGGTGGATTTCCGTTCCTGGGTAGGGTTATGGTGAGGGAACGGCAAGGCTTAGGGCACAGGTGAGGGTACGGAAACGTGGGAGGGTCAGGCTACGGGCTGACTCACGGGTCAGTGCCAGCGTACGGGCCAGGAGTGGGCTACGGCGTATGGTAAGGTGTAGGGCTTCTGGTGGGCTTCCGTTCCTGGCTAGGGTTAGGGTTAGGGAACGGCAAGGCTTAGGGCACAGGTGAGGGTACGGAAACGTGGGAGGGTCACGCTACGTGCTGACGCACATGTCAGTGCCAGCGTACGGGCCAGGAATAGGCTACGGCATACGTTAAGGTGTAGGGCTGGTGGTGGGATTCCGTTCCTGGCTTGGGTTAGAGTTAGTGAATGCCAAGGCTTAGGGCTTAGCTGAGTGTACGGAAAAGTGGGAGGGTCAGGCTACCTGCTGACGCACGGGTCAGTGCCTGTGTACGGGCCCGGAGTAGGCTATGGCATGGGGGTAAGTTTTAGGGCTGGTGGTGGGTTTCCATTCCGGACTAGGGTTAGGGTTAGGGAATGGCAAGGCTTAGGGCACAGGTGAGGGTACAAAAAAGTGGTAGGGTCAGGCTACGTGCTGACGCACGGGTCAGTGCCAGCGTATGGGCCAGGAGTAGGCTACGGCGTAGGGTAAGGTGTAGGGCTGGTGGTGGGTTTCCCTGCAGGGCTAGGGTTAGGGTTAGGGAACGACAAGGTTTAGGGCCCAGGTGAGGGTATCGAAACGTGGGTGGGTCAGTCTACATGCTGACGCACGGGACAGTGCCAGCGTACGGGCCAGGAGTAGGCTACGGCGTAGGGAAATGTTTAGGGCTGGTGGTGGGTTTCCGTTCCGGGCTAGGGTTAGGGTTAGGGAACGGCAAAGCTTAGGGCACAGGTGAGGGTACGGAAACGTGGGAGGGTCAGGCTACGTGCTGACGCACGTGTCAGTGTCAGCGTACAGGCCAGGAGTAGGCTACGCCATAGGGTAAGGTCTAGGGCTGGTGGTGTGTTTACGTTCTGGGCTAGGGTTAGGGTTAGGGAACGTCAAGGCTTAGGGCACAGGTGAGGGTACGGAAACGTGGCAGGGTCAGGCTACGTGCTTACGCATGGGTCAGTGCCACCGTACGGGCCAGCAGTAGGCTACAGCGTAGGGTAAGGTATAGGGCTGGAGGTGGGTTTCCGTTCTGTGCTAGGGTTAGGGTTAGGAAATGGCAAGGCATAGGGCACAGGTGAGGGTACGGAAAAGTGGGAGGGTCAGGCTACGTGCTGACGCATGGGTCAGTGCCAGCGTACGGGTCAGGAGTAGGCTACAGCGTAGGGAAAGGTCTAGCGCTGGTGGTGGGTTTCCGTTCTGGGCTAGGGTTAGGGTTAGGGAACGGCAAGGCTTACGGCACAGGTGAGGGTACGGAAAGGTGGGAGAGTCAGGCTATGTGCTGACGCACGGGTCATTGCCAGTGTATGGACCAGGTGTAGGCTACGGCTTGGGGGTAAGTTGTAGGGCTGGTGGTGGGTTTCCATTCATGGCTAGGGTTAGGGTTAGGGAACGGCAAGGCTTAGGGCACAGGTGAGGGTTCGGAAACGGGGGAGGGTCAGGCTATGTGTCGATGCACGGGTCAGTGCCAGCGTACCAGCCACGAGTAGGCTACGGCTTGGTGGTTAGGTGTAGGGCTGGTGGTGGGTTTCCGTTCCGGGCTAGGGTTAGGGTGAGGGAACGGCAAGGCTTAGGGCACAGGTGAGGTTACGGTAATGTGGGAAGTTCAGGCTACGTGCTGACGCACAGGTCAGTGCCAGCGTATGGACCAGGAGTAGGCTACGGCTTGGGGGTAAGGTGTAGGGCTGGTGGTGGGTTTCCGTTCTGGGCTAGGGTTAGGGTTAGGGAATGGCAAGGCTTAGTGCACAGGTGAGGGTACGGAAACGTGGGAGGGTCAGGCTACGTGCTGATGAAAGGGTCAGTGCCTGCGTAGGGGCCAGGAATAGGCTACGTCGTAGGGAAAGTTGTAGGGCTGGTGGTGGGTTTCCGTTCCAGGCTAGGGTTAGGGTTAGGGAATGGCAAGGCTTAGGGCACAGGTGAGGGTTCGCAAACGTGGGAGGGTCAGGCTACGTGCTGACGCACGGGTCAGTGCCAGTGTACGGGCCAGGAGTAGGCTATGGCTTGGGCGTTAGGTGTAGGGCTGGTGATGGGTTTCCGTTCCGTACTATGGTGAGGGTTAGGGAACGGCAAGGCTTAGGGCACAGGTGAGGGTACGGAAATGTGGGAAGGTCAGGCTACGTGCTGACGCATGGGTCAGTGCCCACGTACGGGCCAGGTGTAGGCTACGGCATAGGGTAAAGTGTAGGGCTGGAGGTGGGTTTCCCTGCAGGGCTAGGGTTAGGGTTAGTGAACGGCAAGGTTTAGGGCACAGGTGAGGGTACGGAAACGTGGGAGGGTGAGGCTACGTGCTGACGCACGAGACAGTGCCAGCATACGGGCCAGGAGTAGGCTACAGTTTGGGGGTAAGTTGTAGGGCTGGTGGTGGGTTTCCCTGCAGGGCTAGGGTTAGGGTTAGTGAACGGCAAGGTTTAGGGCCCAGGTGAGGGTATCGAAACGTGGGTGGGTCAGTTTACATGCTGACGCACGGGACAGTGCCAGCGTACGGGCCAGGAGTAGGCTACGGCGTAGGGAAATGTTTAGGGCTGGTGGTGGGTTTCCGTTCCGGGCTAGGGTTAGGGTTAGGGAACGGCAAGGCTTAGGGCACAGGTGAGGGTACGGAAATGTGGGAGGGTCAGGCTACGTGCTGACGCACGTGTCAGTGACAGCGTACAGGCCAGGAGTAGGCTACGCCATAGGGTGAGGTCTAGGGCTGGTGGTGGGTTTCCGTTTTGGGCTAGGGTTAGGGTTAGGGATCGTCAAGGCTTAGGGCACAGGTGAGGGTACGGAAACGTGGGAGGGTCAGGCTACGTGCTTACGCATGGGTCAGTGCCAGCATACGGGCCAGCAGTAGGCTACAGCGTAGGGTAAGGTATAGGGCTGGAGTTGGGTTTCCGTTCTGTGCTAGGGTTAGGGTTAGGGAATGGCAAGGCATAGGGCACAGGTGAGGGTACGGAAACTTGGGAGGGTCAGGCTACGTGCTGAGGCATGTGTCAGTGTCAGCGTACAGGCCAGAATTAGGCTACGGCATAGGGTAAGGTGTAGGGCTGGTAGTGGGTTTCCGTTCCGGGCTAGGGTTAGGGTTATGGAATGGCAAGGCTTAGGGCACAGGTGATGGTACGGAAACGTGGGAGGGTCAGGCTACGTGATAACGCACGGGTCAGTGCCAGCGTACCGGCCAGGAGTAGGCTACGGCTTGGTGGTTAGGTGTAGGGCTGGTGGTGGGTTTCCGTTCAAGGCTAGGGTTAGTGTTAGGGAACAGCAAGGCTTAGGGCACAGGTGAGGGTACGGAAATGTGGGAGGTTCAGGCTACGTGCTGACTCACGGGTCAGTGCGAGCGTACCGGCCAGGAGTAGGCTACGGCTTGGTGGTTAGGTGTAGGGCTGCTGGTGGGATTCCGTTCCTGGCTAGGGTTAGGGTGAGGGAACAGCAAGGCTTAGGGCACAGGTGAGTGTACGGAAACGTGGGAGGGTCAGGCTACGTGCTAATGCACGGGTCAGTGCCAGCGTACGGGCCAGGAGTAGGCTATGGCTTGGGCGTTAGGTGTAGGGCTGGTGATGTGTTTCCGTTCCGTACTATGGTAAGGGTTAGGGAACGGCAAGGCTTAGGGCACAGGTGAGGGTACGGAAATGTGGGAAGGTCAGGCTACGTGCTGACGCATGGGTCAGTGCCCACGTACGGGACAGGTGTAGGCTACGGCATAGGGTTAAGTGTAGGGCGGGAGGTGGGTTTCCGTTCTGTGCTAGGGTTAGGGTTAGGGAACGGCAAGGCATAGGGCACAGGTGAGGGTACGGAAACGTGGGAGGGTGTGGCTACGTGCTGACGCACGGGTCAGTGCCAGCATACGGGCCAGGAGTAGGCTAGAGTTTGGGGGTAAGTTGTAGGGCTGGTGGTGGGTTTCCGTTCCGGGCTAGGGTTAGGGTAAGGGAACGGCAAGGCTTAGGGCACAGGTGAGGGTACGGAAACGTGGGCAGGTCAGGCTACGTGCTGACGCACGTGTCAGTGCCAACGTACGGGCCAGGTGTAGGCTACGGCATAGGGTAAGGTGTAGGGCTGGAGGTGGGTTTCCGTTCTGTGCTAGGGTTAGGGTTAGGGAACGGAAAGGCATAGGGCACAGGTGAGGGTACGGAAACGTGGGAGGTTCAGGCTACGTGCTGACGCATGGGTCAGTGCCAGCGTACGGGTCAGGAGTAGGCTACAGCGTAGGGAAAGGTCTAGGGCTGGTGGTGGGTTTCCGTTCCGGGCTAGGGTTAGGGTTAGGGAACGGCAAGGCTTAGGGCACAGGTGAGGGTACGGAAAGGTGGGAGGGTCAGGCTGCGTGCTGACGCACGGGTCATTGCCAGTGTATGGACCAGGAGTAGGCTACGGATTGGGGGTAAGTTGTAGGGCTGGTGGTGGGTTTCCATTCATGGCTAGGGTTAGGGTTAGGGAACGGCAAGGCTTAGGGCACAGGTGAGGGTACGGAAACGGGGGAGTGTCAGGCTATGTGTCGATGCATGGGTCAGTGCCAGCGTACCAGCCAGGAGTAGGCTACGGCTTGGGGGTTAGGTGTAGGGCTGGTGGTGGGTTTCCGTTCCGGGCTAGGGTTAGGGTTAGGGAACGGCAAGGCTTAGGGCACAGGTGAGGGTACAGAAACGTGGGAGGTTCAGGCTACATGCTGACACACGGGTCAGTGCCAGCGTACGGGCCACGAATAGGCTAAGGCTTGGTGGTAAGCTGTAAGGCTGGTGGTGGGTTTCCGTTCCGGACTAGGGTTAGGGTTAGGGAACGGCAACGCTTAGGGCACAGGTGAGGGTACGGAAACGTGTGAGGGTCAGGCTACGTGCTGACTCACGGGTCAGTGCCAGCATACGAGCCAGGAGTAGGCTACGGCATACGGTAAGGTGTAGGGCTGGTGGTGGGATTCCGTTCCGGCTTGGGTTAGGGTTAGGGAACGGCAAGGCTTAGGGCACAGGTGAGGGTACGGAAACGTGGGAGGGTCAGGCTATATGCTGAGGCACATATCAGTGCCAGCGTACCGGCCAGGAGTATGCTACGGCTTGGTGGTTAGGTGTAGGGTTGGTGGTGTGTTTCCGTTCCAGGCTAGGGTTAGTGTTAGGGAACAGCAAGGCTTAGGGCACAGGTGAGGGTACGGAAATGTGGGAGGGTCAGGCTACGTGCTGACGCACGGGTCAGTGCCAGCGTACGGGCCAGGACTAGGCTATGGCTTGGGGGTTAGGTGTAGGGCTGGTGGTGTGTTTCCATTCCGTACTAGGTTTAGGGTTAGGGAACGACAAGGCTTAGGGCACAGGTGAGGTTAAGGTAATGTGGGAAGTTCAGGCTACATGCTGACGCACAGGTCATTGCCAGCGTATGGACCAGGAGTAGGCTACGGCTTGGGGGTAAGGTGTAGGGCTGGTTTTGGGTTTCCGTTCTGGGCTAGGGTTAGGGTTAGGGAATGGCAAGGCTTAGGGCACAGGTGAGAGTACGGAAACGTGGGAGGGTCAGGCTACGTGCTGATGAAAGTGTCAGTGCCTGCGTAGGGGCCAGGAATAGGCTAGGTCGTAGGGAAAGTTTTAGGGCTGGTGGTGCGTTTCCGTTTCAGGCTAGGGTTAGGGTTAGGGAATGGCAAGGCTTAGGGAACAGGTGAGGGTCCGCAAACGTGGGAGGGTCAGGCTACGTGCTGACGCACTGGTCAGTGCCCGCGTAAGGTCCAGGAGTAGCCTACGGCTTGGGGGTAAGTTGTAGGGCTGGTGGTGGGTTTCCGTTCCGGGCTAGGGTTAGGGTTAGGGAACGGCAAGGCTTAGGGCTCAGGTGAGGGTACAAAAAACTGGTAGGGTCAGGCTACGTGCTGACGCACAGGTCAGTTCCAGCGTACGGGCCAGGAGTAGGCTACGGCTTGGGGGTAAGTTGTAGGGCTGGTGGTGGGTTTCCGTTCCGGGCTAGGGTTAGGTTTAGGGAACGGCAAGGCTTAGGGCACAGGTGAGGGTACGGAAAGTTGGGAGTTTCAGGCTACGTGCTGATGCACAGATCAGTGCCAGCGTACGGGCCAGGAGTAGGCTACGGCTTGGGGGTAAGTTGTAGGGCTGGTGGTGGGTCTCCGTTCAGGGCTAGGGTTAGGGTTAGGGAACGGCAAGGCTTAGGGCACAGTTGAGGTTACGGAAACGTGGGAGGGTCAGGCTACGTGCTGACGCACGGGTCAGTGTCAGCGTACGGGCCAGGAGTAGGCTACGGCGTAGGGTAAAGTGTAGGGCTGGTGGTGGGTTTCCGTTCCGGGCTAGGGTTAGGGTTAGGGAACAGCAAGGCTTAGGGCACAGGTGAGGGTATTGAAACGTGGGAGGGTCAGGCTACGTGGTGACGCACGGGTCAGTGCCAGCGTACCGGCCAGGAGTAGGCTACGGCTTGGGGGTTAGGTGTAGGGCTGGTGGTGGGTTTCCGTTCCGGGCTAGAGTTAGGGTTAGGGAACGGCAAGGCTTAGGGCACAGGTGAGGGTACGGAAACGTGGGAGGGTCAGGCTATGTGCTGACGCACGGGTCAGTGCCAGCGTTCGGGCCAGGAGTAGGCTACGGCATAGGGTAAAGTGTAGGGCTGGTGGTATGTATCCGTGCCGGGCTAGGGTTTGGGTTAGGGAACGGCAAGGCTTAGGGCACAGGTGATGGTACGGAAACGTGGGAGGGTAAGGCTACATGCTGTCGCACGGTCAGTGCCAGCGTACGGGCCAGGAGTAAGCTACGCCTTGTGGGTTAGGATTAGGTCTGGTGGTGGTTTTCCGTTCCGGGCTAGGTTTAGATTTAGGGAACGGCAAGGCTTAGGTCACAGGTGAGGGTACGGTAACAAGGGAGGCTCAGTCTACATGCTGAAGCACAGGTCAGTGCCCGCGTACGGTCCAGGTGTTGGCTACGGCATAGGGTAAGGTGTAGGGCTGGTGGTGGGTTCCCGTTCCAGGCTAGGGTTAGGATTAGGGAACGGCAAGTCTTAGGGCACAGTGAGGTTACGGAATCGTGGGAGGGTCAGGCTACGTGCTGACGCACGGGTCAGTGCCAGCATATGGGCCAGGAGCAGGCTACGGCGTGGTGGTAAGTTATAGGGCTGGTGGTGGGTCTCTGTTCCGGGCTAGGGTTAGGGTTAGGGTATGTCAAGGCTTAGGGCACAGGTGAGGATAAGGAAACGTGGGAGGGTTAGGCTACGTGGTGACACATGGGTCAGTGCCAGCGTACGGGCCAGGAATAGGCTACGGCGTAGGGTAGAGTTTAGGGATGGTGGTGGGTTTCTGTTCTGGGCTAGGGATAGGGTTAGGGAACGGCAAGGCTTAGGGCACAGGTGAGGGTACGGAAAAGTGTGACGGTCAGGCTACGTGCTGACTCACGTGTCAGTGCCAGCATACCGGCCAGGTGTAGGCTAAGGCTTTGGGGTTAGGTGTAGTGCTGATGGTGGGTTTCCATTCCGGGCTAGGGTTAGGGTTAGGGAACGGTAAGGTTTAGGGCACAGGTGAGGGTACGGAAACGTGGGAGGGTCAGGCTACGTGCTGCCGCATGGGTCAGTGCCAGCGTACGGGCCAGGAGTAGGCTATGGCTTGGGAGTTAGGTGTAGGGTTTGTGGTGGGTTTCCTTTTCGGGCTAGGGTTAGGGTTAGGGAATGGCAAGTCTTAGGGAACAGGTGAGGGTACGGAAACGTGGGAGGGTCAGGCTACATGCTGACGCATGGGTCAGTGCCAGCGTTCGGGCCAGGAGTAGGCTACGGCGTAGGGTAAGGTGTAGGGCTGGTGGTGGGTTTCCGTTCCGGGCTAGGGTTAGGGTTACGGAACGGCAAAGCTTAGGGCACAGGTGAGGGCACGGAAACGTGGGAGGGTCAGGCTACGTGCTGACGCACGGGTCAGTGCCAGCGTACGGGCCAGGAGTAGGCTACGGCGTAGGGTAAGGTGTAGGGCTGGTGGTGGGTTTCCGTTCCGGGCTACAGTTAGTGTTAAGGAACGGCAAAGCTTAGGGCACAGGTGAGTTTACGGAAACTTGGGAGGGTCACGGTACGTGATGACGCACGGTTCAGTGCCAGCGTACCGGCCAGGAGTAGGCTACGGCTTGGTGGTTTGGTGTAGGGCTGGTGGTGTGTTTCCGTTCAAGTCTAGGGTTAGTGTTAGGGAACAGCAATGCTTAGGGCACAGGTGAGGGTACGGAAACGTGGTAGGTTCAGGCTACGTGCTGACGCACGGATCAGTGTCAGCGTACGGGCCGGGATTAGGCTATGGCTTGGGTGTTAGGTTTAGGGCTTGTGGTGTGTTTCCGTTCCATACTAGGGTTAGGGTTAGGGAACGGCAAGGCTTAGGGCACAGGGGAGGGTACGGTAATGTGGGAAGTTCAGGCTACGTGCTGACGCACAGGTCAGTGCCAGCGTATGGACCAGGAGTAGGCTACGGCTTGGGGGTAAGGTGTAGGGCTGTTGGTGGGTTTCCGTTCCGGGATAGGGTTAGGGTTAGGGAACGGCAAGGCTTAGGGCACAGGTGAGGGTACGGAAACGTGGGAGTGTCAGGCTACGTGCTGATGAAAGTGTCAGAGCCTGCCTATGGGCCAGGAATAGGCTACGGCGTAGGGAAAGGTGTAGGGCTGGTGGTGGGTTTCCGTTCCGGACTAGGGTTAGAGTTAGGGAATGGCAAGGCTTAGGGCACAGGTGAGGGTCCGCAAACGAGGGAGGGTCAGGCTACGTGCTGACACACGGGTCAGTGCCAGCGTAAGGTCCAGGAGTAGCCTAAGGCTTGGGGGTAAGTTGTAGGGCTGGTGGTGGGTTTCCGTTCATGGCTAGGGTTAGGTTTAGGGAACGGCAAGGCTTAGGGCACAGGTTAGGGTACGGAAACGGGGGAGGGTCAGGCTATGTGTCGATGCACGGGTCAGTGCCAGCGTACCAGCCAGGAGTAGGCTACGGCTTGGGGGTTAGGTGTAGGGCTGATGGTGGGTTTCCGTTCCGGGCTAGGGTTAGGGTTAGGGAACGGCAAGGCTTAGGGCACAGGTGAGGGTACGGAAACGTGGGAGGTTCAGGCTACATGCTGACACACGGATCAGTGCCAGCGTAAGGGCCAGGAGTAGGCTACGGCGTAGGGAAATGTTTAGGGCTGGTGTTGGGTTTCCGTTCCGGGCTAGAGTTAGTGTTAGGGAACGGCAAGGCTTAGGGCACAGGTGAGTGTACGTAAACGTGGGAGGGTCAGGCTACGTGCTGACGCACGGGTGAGTGCCAGCATACGACCCAGGAGTAGGCTACAGCTTGGGGGTAAGATGTAGGGCTGGTGGTGGGTTTCCGTTCCAGGCTACGGTTAGGGTAAGGGAACGGCAAGGCTTAGGGCACAGGTGAGGGTACGGAAACGTGGGCAGGTCAGGCTACGTGCTGACGCACGGGTCAGTGCCAACGTACGGGATAGGTGTAGGCTACAGCGTAGGGTAAGGTGTAGGGCTTGTGGTGGGTTTCCGTTCCGGGCTAGGGTTAGTGTTAGGGAACGTCAAGGCTTAGGGCACAGGTGAGGGTACAGAAAAGTTGGAGGTTCAGGCTACGTGCTGATGCATGGGTCAGTGCCAGCGTACGGGCCAGGAGTAGGCTACGTCGTAGGGAAATGTGTAGGGCTGGTGGTGGGTTTCCATTCCGGGCTAGGGTTAGGGTTAGGGAACGTCAAGGCTTAGGGCACAGGTGAGAGTACGGAAACGTGGGAGGGTCTGGCTACGTGCTGACGCACATGTCAGTGCCAGCGTACGGGCCAGGAATAGGCTACGGCATACGTTAAGGTGTAGGGCTGGTGGTGGGATTCCGTTCCTGGCTTGGGTTAGAGTTAGTGAATGCCAAGGCTTAGGGCTTAGCTGAGTGTACGGAAAAGTGGGAGGGTCAGGCTACGTGCTGACGCACGGGTCAGTGCCTGTGTACGGGCCCGGAGTAGGCTATGGCATGGGGGTAAGTTTTAGGGCTGGTGGTGGGTTTCCATTCCGGACTAGGGTTAGGGTTAGGCAACGGCAAGGCTTAGGGCACAGGTGAGGGTACAAAAAAGTGGTAGGGTCAGGCTACGTGCTGACGCACGGGTCAGTGCCAGCGTATGGGCCAGGAGTAGGCTACGGCGTAGGGTAAGGTGTAGGGCTTGTGGTGGGTTTCCCTGCAGGGCTAGGGTTAGGGTTAGGGAACGGCAAGGTTTAGGGCCCAGGTGAGGGTATCGAAACGTGGGAGGTTCAGGCTACATGCTGACACACGGATCAGTGCCAGCGTAAGGGCCAGGAGTAGGCTACGGCGTAGGGAAATGTTTAGGGCTGGTGTTGGGTTTCCGTTCCGGGCTAGAGTTAGGGTTAGGGAACGGCAAGGCTTAGGGCACAGGTGAGTGTACGTAAACATGGGAGGGTCAGGCTACGTGCTGACGCACGGGTCAGTGCCAGCATACGACCCAGGAGTAGGCTACAGCTTGGGGGTAAGATGTAGGGCTGGTGGTGGGTTTCCGTTCCGGGCTACGGTTAGGGTAAGGGAACGGCAATGCTTAGGGCACAGGTGAGGGTACGGAAACGTGGGCAGGTCAGGCTACGTGCTGACGCACGGGTCAGTGCCAACGTACGGGATAGGTGTAGGCTACAGCGTAGGGTAAGGTGTAGGGCTGGTGGTGGGTTTCCGTTCCGGGCTAGGGTTAGTGTTAGGGAACGTCAAGGCTTAGGGCACAGGTGAGGGTACAGAAAAGTTGGAGGTTCAGGCTACGTGCTGATGCATGGGTCAGTGCCAGCGTACGGGCCAGGAGTAGGCTATGTCGTAGGGAAATGTGTAGGGCTGGTGGTGGGTTTCCATTCCGGGCTAGGGTTAGGGTTAGGGAACGTCAAGGCTTAGGGCACAGGTGAGAGTACGGAAACGTGGGAGGGTCTGGCTACGTGCTGACGCACGGGACAGTGCCAGCATACGCGCCAGGAGTAGGCTACGGCGTAGGGTAAGGTGTAGGGCTGGTGGTTGGTTTCCATTCCGGGCTAGGGTTAGGGTTAGGGTACGGCAAGGCTTAGGGCACAGGTGAGGGTACCGAAACGTGGGAGGGTCAGACTACGTGCTGACGCATAGGTCAATGTCAGCGTACAGGCCAGAATTAGGCTACGGCATAGGGTAAGTTGTAGGGCTGGTAGTGGGTTTCCGTTCCGGGCTAGGGTTAGGGTTATGGAACGGCAAGGCTTAGGGCACATGTGATGGTACGGAAACGTGGGAGGGTCAGGCTACGTGATGACGCACGGGTCAGTGCCAGCGTACCGGCCAGGAGTAGGCTACGGCTTGGTGGTTAGGTGTAGGGCTGGTGGTGGGTTTCCGTTCAAGGCAAGGGTTAGTGTTAGGGAACAGCAAGGCTTAGGGCACAGGTGAGGGTACGGAAATGTGGGAGGTTCAGGCTACGTGCTGACTCACGGGTCAGTGCCAGCGTACCGGCCAGGAGTAGGCTACGGCTTGGTGGTTAGGTGTAGGTCTGCTGGTGGGTTTCCGTTCATGGCTAGGGTTAGGGTGAGGGAACGGCAAGGCTTAGGGCACAGGTGAGGGTACGGAAACGTGGGAGGGTGAGGCTACGTGCTGACTCAAGGGTCAGTGCCTGCGTACGGGCCAGGAGTAGGCTATGGCGTATGGTAAGGTATAGGGCTTCTGGTGGGTTTCCGTTCCTGGCTAGGGTTAGGGTTAGGGAACGGCAAGGCTTAGGGCACAGGTGAGGGTACGGAAACGTGGGAGGGTCACGCTACGTGCTGACGCACGGGTCAGTGCCAGCGTACGGGCCAGGAGTAGGCTATGGCTTGGGCGTTAGGTTTAGGGCTGGTGGTGGGTTTCCGTTCCGTACTATGGTAAGGGTTAGGGAACGGCAAGGCTTAGGGCACAGGTGAGGGTACGGAAACGTGGGCAGGACAGGCTACGTGCTGACGCACGTGTCAGGGCCTTCGTACTGGCCAGGTGTAGGCTACGGCATAGGGTAAGGTGTAGGGCTGGAGGTGCGTTTCCGTTGTGTGCTAGGGTTAGGGTTAGGGAACGGCAAGGCATAGGGCACAGGTGAGGGTACGGAAACGTGGGAGGGTCAGGCTACGTGCTGACGCATGGGTCAGTGCCAGCGTATGGGTCAGGAGTAGGCTACGGCGTAGGGAAAGGTCTAGGGCTGGTGGTGGGTTTCCGTTCCGGGCTAGGGTTAGGGTTAGGGAACGGCAAGGCTTAGGGCACAGGTGACGATACGGAAAGGTGGGAGAGTCAGGCTACGTGATGACGCACGGGTCAGTGCCAGTGTACGGACCAGGAGTAGGCTACGGCTTGGGGGTAAGTTGTAGGGCTGGTGGTGGGTTTCCATTCATGGCTAGGGTTAGGGTTAGGGAACGGCAAGGCTTAGGGCACAGGTGAGGGTACGGAAACGGGGGAGGGTCAGGCTATGTGTCGATGCACGGGTCAGTGCCAGCGTACCAGCCAGGAGTAGGCTACGGCTTGCGGGTTAGGTGTAGGGCTGGTGGTGGTTTTCCGTTCCGGGCTAGGGTTAGGGTTAGGGAACGGCAAGGCTTAGGGCACAGGTGAGGGTACGGAAACGTGGGAGGTTCAGGCTACATGCTGTCACACGGGTCAGTGCCAGCGTACGGGCCAGGAATAGGCTATGGCTTGGGGGTAAGCTGTAGGGCGGGTGGTGGGTTTCCGTTCCGGACTAGGGTTAGGGTTAGGGAACGGCAACGCTTAGGGCACAGGTGAGGGTACGGAAACGTGTGAGGGTCAGGCTACGTGCTGACGCACGGGTCAGTGCCAGCGTACGAGCCAGGAGTAGGCTACGGCGTAGGGTAAGGTTTAGGGCTGCTGGTGGGATTCCGTTCCTGGCTAGGGTTAGGGTGAGGGAACGGCAAGGCTTAGGGCACAGGTGAGGTTACGGAAACGTGGGAGGGTCAGGCTACGTGCTGACTCACGGGTCAGTGCCAGCGTACGGGCCAGGAGTAGGCTATGGCGTATGGTAAGGTGTAGGGCTTGTGGTGGGTTTCCGTTCCGGGCTAGTGTTAGGGTTAGGGAACGGCAAGGCTAAGGGCACAGGTGAGGGTACGGAAACGTGTGAGGGTCAGGCTACATGCTGACGCACGTGTCAGTGCCAGCGTACAGGCCAGGTATAGGGTACGGCATACGGTAAGGTGTACGGTTGGTGGTGGGATTCCGTTCCGGCTTGGGTTAGGGTTAGGGAACGGCAAGGCTTAGGGCACAGGTTAGGGTACGGAAACGTGGGAGGGTCAGGCTACATGCTGATACACGTGTCAGTGCCAGCGTACCGGCCAGGAGTAGGCTACGGCATAGGGTAAAGTGTAGGGCTGTTTCCCTTTCAGGCTACAGTTAGGGTTAGGGAATGGCAAAGCGTAGGGCACAGGTGAGGGTACGGAAACGTGGGAGGGACAGGCTACATGCTGACACACGGGTCAGTGCCAGCGTAAAGGCCAGGAGTAGGCTACGGCGTAGGGTAAGGTGTAGGGCTTGTGGTGGGTTTCCGTTCCGGGCTAGGGTTAGTGTTAGGGAACGTCAAGGCTTAGGGCACAGGTGAGGGTACAGAAAAGTTGGAGGTTCATGCTACGTGCGGATGCATGGGTCAGTGCCAGCGTACGGGCCAGGAGTAGGCTACGTCGTAGGGAAATGTGTAGGACTGGTGGTGGGTTTCCATTCCGGGCTAGGGTTAGTGTTAGGGAACGTCAAGGATTAGGGCACAGGTGAGAGTACGGAAACGTGGGAGGGTCTGGCTACGTGCTGACGCACGGGTCAGTGCCAGCATACGCGCCAGGAGTAGGCTACGGCGTAGCGTAAGGTGTAGGGCTGGTGGTGGGTTTCCCTTCCGGGCTAGGTTTAGGGTTAGGGTACGGCAAGGCTTAGGGCACAGGTGAGGGTACAGAAACGTGGGAGGGTCAGGCTACGTGCTGACGCATGGGTCAGTGTCAGCGTACAGTCCAGAATTAGGCTACGGCATAGGGTAAGGTGTAGGGCTGGTAGTGTGTTTCCGTTCCGGGCTAGGGTTAGGGTTATGGAACGGCAAGGCTTAGGGCACAGGTGATGGTACGGAAACGTGGGAGGTTCAGGCTACGTGATGACGCAAGGGTCAGTGCCAGCGTACCGGCCAGGAGTAGGCTACGGCTTGTTGGTTAGGTGTAGGGCTGGTGGTGGGTTTCCGTTCAAGGCTAGGGTTAGTGTTAGGGAACAGCAAGGCTTAGGGCACAGGTGAGGGTACGGAAATGTGGGAGGTTCAGGCTACGTGCTGACTCACGGGTCAGTGCCAGCGTACCGGGCAGGAGTAGGCTACGGCTTGGTGGTTAGGTGTAGGGCTGCTGGTGGGTTTCCGTTCCTGGCTAGGGTTAGGGTGAGGGAACGGCAAGGCTTAGGGCACAGGTGAGGGTACGGAAACGTGGGAGGGTCAGGGTACGTGCTGACTCACGGGTCAGTGCCTGCGTACGGGCCAGGAGTAGGCTACGGCGATGGGTAAGGTGTAGGGCAGGTGGTGGGTTTCCGTTGTGGGCTAGGTTTAGGGTTAGGGAACGGCATCGCTTAGGGCCCAGGTGAGGGTACGGCAACGTGGCAGTGTCAGGATACGTTCTGACGCACGGGTCAGTGCCAGCGTATGGACCAGGAGTAGGCTACGGCTCTGGGGTAAGGTTTAGGGCTGGGGGTGGGTTTCCATTCTGGGCTAAGCTTAGGGTTAGTGAACGGCAAGGCTTAGGGCACAGGTGAGGTTACGGAAACGTGGGAAGGTCAGGCTACGGGCTGATGAAAGGGTCAATGCCTGCGTACGAGCCAGGAATAGGCTGCGGATTAGGGAAAGGTGTAGGGCTGGTGGTGGGTTTCCGTTCAGGGCTAGGGTTAGGGTTAGGGAACGGCAAGGATTAGGGCACAGGTGAGGTTCCGCAAACGTTGGAGGGTCAGGCTACGTGCTGAGGCACAGGTCAGTTCCAGCGTACGGGCCAGGAGTAGGCTACGGCTTGGGGGTAAGGTGTAGGGCTGGTGGTGGGTTTCCATTCCGGGCTAGGGTTAGGGTTAGGGAACGGCAAGGCTTAGGGCACAGGTGAGGGTACGGAAAGGTGGGAGTTTCAGGCTACGTGCTGATGCAAATATCAGTGCCAGCGTACGGGCCCGGAGTAGGCTACGGCTTGGGGGTAAGTTGTAGGGCTGGTGGTGGGTTTCCTTTCCGGGCTAGGGTTAGGGTTAGGGAAGGGCAAGGCTTACGGCACAGGTGAGGGTACGGAAACGTGGGAGGGTCAGGCTACGTGCTGACGCACGAGTCAGTGCCCGCGTACGGGCCAGGTGTAGGCTACGACATATGGTGAGGTGTAGGGCTGGTGGTGGTTTTCCATTCCGGCTAGGTTTAGGGTTAGGGAACGGCAAGGCTTACGGCACAGGTGAGGGTACGGAAACGTGGGAGGGTCAGGCTACGTGCTGACGCACGAGTCAGTGTCAGCATACGGGCCAGGAGTAGGCTACGGCTTTTGGGAAATGTGTAGAGCTGGTGGTGGGTTTCCGTTCTGGGCTAGGGTTAGTGTTAGGAACGGCCTGGCTTAGGGCACAGTTGAGGGTCCTGAAACATGGGAGGGTCAGGCTACATGCTGACGCACGTGTCAGTGCTAGAGTACGGGCCAGGAGTAGGCTACGGCTTGGGGTTAAGGTGTAGGGCTGGTGGTGTGTTTCCATTCCGGGCTAGGGTTAGGGTTAGGGAACGGCAAGGCTTAGAGCTCAGGTGAGTGTACGGAAACGTGGGAGGGTCAGGCTACGTGCTGACGCACGGGTCAGTGCCAGCATACAGGCCAGGAGTAGGCTACGCCGGAGGGTAATGTCTAGGGCTGGTGGTGGGTTTCTGTTCCGGGCTAGGGTTAGGGTTAGGGAACGTCAAGGCTTAGGGCACAGGTGAGGGTACGGAAACGTGGGAGGGTCATGCTACGTGCTGACGCACGGGTTAGTGCCAGCATATGGTCCAGGAGTAGGCTACGGCTTGGGGGTAAGGTGTAGGGCTGGTGGTGGGTTTCCGTTCCGGGCTAGGTTTAGGGTTATGGAACGGCAAGGCTTAGGGCACGGGTGAGGGTATGGAAACTTGGGAGGGTCAGGCTACATGCTGATGCTCGGGTTAGTGCCACCGAACGGGCCAGGAGTAGGCTACGGCTTGGGGGTAAGTTGCAGGGCTGGTGGTGGTTTTCCGTTCCGGGCTAGGGTTAGGGTTACGGAACGGCAAGGCTTAGGGCACAGGTGAGGGTACGGAAACATGGGAGTGTCAGGCTACATGCTGACGCAAGGGTCAGTGCCACAGTACAGGCCAAGAGTAGGCTACGGCGTATGGTAACGTGTAGGGTTGGTGGTGGGTTTCTGTTCCGGGCTAGGGTTAGGGATAGGGAACGGCAAGGCTTAGGGCACAAGTTAGGGTACAGAAACGTGGGAGAGCCAGGCTACGTGCTGACGCATGTGTCAGTGCCAGCGTACCGGCCAGGAGTAGGCTACGGCTTCGGGGTTAGGTGTAGGGCTGGTGGTGGGTTTCCGTTCCGGGCTAGGGTTATGGTTAGGGAACGGCAAGGCTTAGTGCACACGTGAGGGTACGGAAACGTGGGAGGGTCAGGATACGTGCTGACGCACGGGTCAGTGCCAGCGTACGGGCCATGAGTAGGCTATGGCATGGAGGTTAGGTGTAGGGCTGGTGGTGTGTTTCCGTTCGGTACTAGGGTTAGGGTTAGGGAACGGCAAGGATTAGGGCACAGGTGAGTGTACGGAAATGTGTGAAGTTCAGGCTACGTGCTGACGCATGGGTCATTGCCAGCGTACGGGCCAGGAGTAGGCTACAGCGTAGGGTAAGGTGTAGGGCTGGTGCAGGGTTTCCGTTCCGGGCTAGGGTTAGGTTTAGGGAACGGCAAGTCTTAGGGCACAGGTGAGGGTACGGAAACGTGGTAGGGTCAGGCTACGTGATGATGCAAGGTTCAGTTCCAACGTTTGGGCCAGGAGTAGGCTACGGCATAGGGTAAGGTGTAGGGCTGGTGGTGGGTTTCCGTTCCGGGCTAGGGTTAGGGTTAGGAAACGGCAAGGCATAAGGCACAGGTGAGGGTACGGAAACGTGGGAGGGTCAGGCTACATGCTGACGCACGGGTCAGTGCCAGCGTACGGGCCAGGAGTATGCTACGGTTTGTGGCTAAGTTTTAGGGCTGGTGGTGGCTTTCCGTTCTGGGCTAGGGTTAGGGTTAGGGAACGGCAAGGCTTAGGGCACAGGTGAGGGTACGGAAACGTTGGAGGGTCAGGCTACGTGCTGACGCACGGGTCAGTGCCCGCGTACGGGCCATGTGTAGGCTACAGCATAGGGTAAGGTGTAGGGCTAGTGGTGGGTTTCCGTTCCAGGCTAGGGTTAGGTTTAGGGAACGGCAAGGCTTAGGGCACAGGTGAGGGTACGGAAACGTGGGAGGGTCACGCTACGTGCTGACGCACGGGTCAGTGCCAGCATATGGGCCAGGATTACGCTACGGCTTGGGGGTAAGGTGTAGGGCTGGTGGTGGGTTTCCGTTCCGGGCTAGGGTTAGGGTTACGGAACGGCAAGGCTTAGGGCACGGGTGAGGCTACAGAAACGTGGGAGGGTCAGGCTACTTGCTGATGCTAGGGTTACTGCCACCGAACGTGCCAGGAGTAGGCTACGGCTTGGGGGTAAGGTTTAGGGCTGGTGGTGGGTTTCCGTTCCGGGCTAGGGTTAGGGTTAGGGAACGGCAAGGCTTAGGGCACAGGTGAGGGTACGGAAACGTGGGAGGGTCAGGCTACGTGCTGACGCACGGGTCAGCGCCAGCGTACGGGCCAGGAGTAGGCTACGGCGTAGGGTAAGGTTTAGTGCTGGTGGTGGGTTTCCGTTCCGGGCTAGGGTTAGGGTTAGGGAACGGCAAGGCTTAGGGCACAGGTGAGGGTACGGAAACGTGGGAGGGTCAGGCTACGTGCTGTCGCACGGGTCAGTGCCAGCCTACGGGCCAGGAGTAGGCTACGGCTTGTGGGTAAGTTTTAGGGATGGTGGTGGGTTTCCGTTCCGGGCTAGGGTTAGGGTAAGGGAACGGCAAGGCTTAGAGCAAAGGTGAGGGTACGGTAACATGGTAGTGTCAGGCTACGTGCTGAAGCACAGGCTATTACCCGCGTACGGGCCAGGAATAGGCTACGGCATACATTAAGGAGTAGGGCTGGTGGTGTGATTCCGTTCCGGGCTTGGGTTAGAGTTAGGGAAGGCCAAGCCTTAGGGCTTAGCAGAGGGTACGGAAAAGTAGGAGGGTCAGTCTACGTGCTGACGCACGGGACAGTGTCTGTTTAAGGGCCAGGAGTAGGCTATGGCATGGGGGTAAGTTTTAGGGCTGGTGGTGGGTTTCCTTTCCGGGCTAGGGTTAGTGTTAGGGAACGGCAAGGTTTAGGGCCCAGGTGAGGTTATGGAAACGTGGGGTGTCAGTCTACATGCTGACGCACGGGTCAGTGCCAGCATATGGGCCAGGAGTAGGCTACGGCGTAGGGAAAGGTTTAGGGCTGGTGGTGGGTTTCCGTTCCGGGCTAGGGTTAGGGTTAGGGAACGGCAAAGCTTAGGGCACAGGTGAGGGTACGGAAACGTGGGAGGGTCAGGCTACGTGCTGACGCATGTGTCAGTGCCAGCGTACGGGCCAGGTCTACGCTATGGCTTGGGCGTTAGTTGTAGGGCTGGTGTTGGGTTTCCGTTCCATACTAGGGTTAGGGTTAGGGAACGGCAAGGCTTAGGGCAAAGGTGAGGGTACGGAAATGTGGGAAGGTCAGGCTACGTGCTGACTCACGGGTCAGTGCCACCGTATGGGCTGGGAGTAGGCTACGGCGTAGGGTAAGGTGTAGGGCTGGTGGTGGGTTTCCGTTCCGGGCTAGGGTTAGGGTTAGGGAACGGCAAGGCTTAGGGCACAGGTGAGGGTACGGAAACGTGGGAGGGTCAGGCTACGTGCTTACACACGTGTCAATGCCTGGGTTCGGGCCAGGAGTAGGCTACGGCGTAGGGTAATGTGTAGGGCTGGTGGTGGGTTTACGTTCAGGGCTAGGGTTAGGGTTAGGGAACGGCAAGTTCTAGGGCCCAGGTGAGGGTATGGAAACGTGGGGTGTCAGTGTACATGCTGACGCACGGGTCAGTGCCAGCGTACGGGCCAGGAATAGTCTATGGCTTGGTGGTAAGCTGTAGGGCTGTTGGTGGGTTTCTGTTCTTGACTAGGGTTAGGGTTAGGGAACGGCAAGGCTTAGGGCACAGGTGAGGGTACGGAAATGTGTGAGGGTCAGGCTACGTGCTGACACACGGGTCAGTGCCAGCGTACTGGCCAGGAGTAGGCTACGGAGTAGGGTAAGGTGTAGGGCTGCTGGTGGATTTCCGTTCCTGGCTAGGGTTATGGTGAGGGAACGGCAAGGCTTAGGGCACAGGTGAGGGTAAGGAAACGTGGGAGGGTCAGGCTACGTGCTGACTCACGGGTCAGTGCCAGCGTACGGGCCAGGATTGGGCTACGGCGTATGGTAAGGTTTAGGGCTTCTGGTGGGTTTCCGTTCCTCGCTAGGGTTAGGGTTAGGGAACGGCAAGGGTTAGGGCACAGGTGATGGTACGGAAACGTGGGAGGGTCAGGCTACGTGCTGACGCACGTGTCAGTGTCAGCGTACGGGCTAGGAATAGGCTACGGCATACATTAAGGTGTAGGGCTGGTGGTGGGATTCCGTTCCGGGATTGGGTTAGAGTTAGGGAAGGCCAAGGCTTAGGGCTTAGCAGAGGGTATGGAAAAGTGGGAGGGTCAGGCTACGTGCTGATGCACAGCTCAGTGGCAGCGTACCGGCCAGGAGTAGGCTACGGCATATGGTAAGGTGTAGGGCTGGTGGTGGGATTCCATTCCGGTCTAGGTTTAGGTTTAGGGAACGGCAAGTCTTAGGGCTCAGGTAAGGGTACAGGAAAGTGGGAGGGTCAGGCTACGTGCTGACGCACGTGTCAGTGCCAGTGTACGGTCCAGGTGTAGGCTACGGCATAGGGTAAGGTGTAGGGCTGGGTGTGGGTTTCCGTTCCGGGCTAGGATTAGGATTAGGGAATGGCAAGGCTTAGGGCACAGGTAAGGTTATGGAATCGTGGGAGGGTCAGGCTATGTGCTGACACACGGCTCAGTGCCAGCATATGGGCCAGGAGCAGGCTACGGCGTGGTGGTAAGTTGTAGGGCTGGTGGTGGGTCTCTGTTCCGGGCTAGGGTTAGGGTTAGGGAACGTCAAGGCTTAGGGCACAGGTGAGGGTACGGAAACGTGGGAGGGTCGGGCTACGTGCTGACGCATGGGTCAGTGCCAGCGTACGGGCCAGGAATAGGCTACGGCGTAGGGTAGAGTTTAGGGCTGGGGGTGGGTTTCTGTTCTGGGCTAGGGTTAGTGTTAGGGAACGGCAAGGCTTAGGGCACAGGTGAGGGTAAGGAAAAGTGTGAGGGTCAGGCTACGTGCTGACGCACGTGTCAGTGCCAGCATACAAGCCAGGAGTAGGCTAAGGCTTCGGGGTTAAGTGTAGGGCTGATGGTGGGTTTCCATTCCGGGCTAGGGTTAGGGTTAGGGAACGGTAAGGCTTAGGGCACAGGTGAGGGTACGGAAACGTGGGAGGGTCAGGCTACGTGCTGACGCACGGGTCAGTGCCAGCGTAGGGGCCAGGAGTAGGCTATGGCTTGGGCGTTAGTTGTAGGGCTGGTGGAGGGTTTCCGTTCCGTACTAGGGATAGGGTTAGGGAACAGCAAGGCTTAGGGAACAGGTGAGGGTACGGAAATGTGGGAAGGTCAGGCTACGTGCTGACGCACGGGTCAGCGCCAGCGTACGGGACAGGAGTAGGCTACGGCGTAGGGTAATGTATAGGGCTGGTGGTGGGTTTCCGTTTCGGGCTAGGGTTAGGGTTAGGGAACGGCAAGGCTTAGGGAACAGGTGAGGGTACGGAAACGTGGGAGGGTCAGGCTACGTGTTGACGCATGGGTCATGGCCAGCGTTCGGGCCAGGAGTAGGCTACGGCGTAGGGTAAGGTGTAGGGCTTTTGGTGGGTTTCCGTTACAGGCTAGGGTTAGGGTTACGGAACGGAAAGGCTTAGGGCACAGGTGAGGGTACAGAAACGTGGGAGTGTCAGGCTACCTGCTGACGCATGGGTCAGTGCCAGCGTACAGGCCAGCAATAGGCTACGGCGTAGGGTAAAGTCTAGGGCTCGCGGTGGTTTTCTGTTCCGGGCTAGTGTTAGGGTTAGGGTACGGCAAGGCTTAGGGCACAGGTGAGGGTACGGAAACGTGGGAGGGTCAGGCTTCATGCTGATGCACGTGTCAGTGCCAGAGTACTGGCCAGGAGTAGGCTACGGCGTAGGGTAATGTTTAGGGCTGTTTCCCTTTCGGGCTACAGTTAGGGTTAGGGAATGGCAAAGCGTAGGGCCCAGGTGAGGGTACGGAAACGTGGGAGGGTCAGGCTACGTGCTGACCCACGGGTCAGTGCCAGCGTACGGGCAAGAAGTAGGCTACGGCGTAGGGTAAGGTGTAGGGCTGGTGGTGGTTTCCGTTCCGGGCTAGGGTTCGGGTAAGGGAACGGCAAGACTTAGGGCAGAGGTGAGGGTACGGAAACGTGGGAGGGTCAGGCTACGTGCTGACGCACGGTTCATTGTCAGCGTACAGGCCAGGAGTAGTCTACGCCGTAGGGTAAGGTCTAGGTCTGGTGGTGGGTTTCCGTTCCGGGCTGGGGTTAGGGTTAGGGAACGGCAAGGCTTAGGGCACAGGTGAGGGTACGGAAACCTGGGAGGGTCAGGCTACGTGCTGACACATGGGTCAGTGCCAGCGTACGGGCCAGGAGTAGGCTACGGTGTAGGGTAAGGGGTAGGGCTGTTGGTGGGATTCCGTTCCGGGATTGGGTTAGAGTTAGGGAAGGCCAAGGCTTAGGGCTTAGCAGAGGGTACGGAAAAGTGGGAGGGTCAGGCTACGTGCTGACGCACGGGTCAGTGCCTGTGTACGGGCCAGGAGTAGGCTATGGCATGGGGGTAAGTTTTAGGGCTGGTGGTGGGTTTCCATTCCGGGCTAGGTTTAGTGTTAGGGAACGGCAAGGTTTAGGGCCCAGGTGAGGTTATGGAAACGTGGGAGGGTCAGGCTTCATGCTGATGCACGTGTCAGTGCCAGCGTACCGGCCAGGATTAGGCTACGGCGTAGGGTAATGTGTAGGGCTGTTTCCCTTTCGGGCTACAGTTAGGGTTAGGGAATGGCAAAGCGTAGGGCACAGGTGAGGTTACGGAAACGTGGGAGGTTCAGGCTACATGCTGATGCACGTGTCAGTGCCAGCGTACCGGCCAGGAGTAGGCTACGGTTTGGTGGTTAGGTTTAGGGCTGGTGGTGGGTTTCCGTTCCGGGCTAGCGTTAGGGTTAGGGAACATCAAGTCCTAGGGCACAGGTGAGTGTACGGAAACGTGGGAGGGTCAGGCTACATGCTTACGCACGGGTCACAGCCAGCGTACGGGCCAGGAATAGTCTATGGCTTGGGGGTAAGCTGTAGGGCTGGTGGTGGGATTCCGTTCCGGGATTGGGTTAGAGTTAGGGAAGGCCAAGGCTTAGGGCTTAGCTGAGGGTACGGAAAAGTGGGAGGGTCAGGCTACGTGCTGACGCACGGATCAGTGCCTGTGTACGGGCCAGGAGTAGGCTACGGCGTAGGGAATGGTCTAGGGCTGGTGGTGGGTTTCCGTTACGGGCTAGGGTTACGGTTAGGGAAAGGCAAGGTTTAGGGCACAGGTGAGGGTATGGAAAGGTGGGAGAGTCAGGCTACGTGCTGACGCACGGGTCAGTGCCAGTGTATGGACCAGGAGTAGGCTAAGGCTTGGGGGTAAGTTGTAGGGCTGGTGGTGGTTTTCCGTTTCGGGCTAGGGTTAGGGTTAGGCAACGGCAAGTCTTAGGGCACAGGTGAGGGTACGGAAACGTGGGAGGGTCAGGCTACGTACTGCCGCATGGGTCAGTGCCAGCGTACGGGCCAGGACTAGGCTATGGCTTGTGCGTTAGCTGTAAGTCTGGTGGTGGGTTTCCGTTCCGGGCTAGGGTTAGGGTTAGGGAACGGCAAGGTTTAGGGCCCAGGTGAGGGTATGGAAACTTGGGGGTGTCTGCATACATGCTGACGCATGGATCAGTGCCAGCGTACGGGCCAGGAGTAGGCTACGGCGTAGGGAAAGGTTTAGGGCTGGTGGTGGGTTTCCGTTCCGGGCTAGCGTTAGGGTTAGGGAACATCAAGTCCTAGGGCACAGGTGAGGGTACGGAAACGTGGGAGGTTCAGGCTACGTGCTGACACACGGGTCAGTGCCCGTGGACGGACCAAGAGTAGGCTACGGCTTGGGGGTAAGGTGTAGGGCTGTTGGTGAGATTCCGTTTCGGGCTAGGGTTAGGGTTAGGCAACGGCAAGGCTTATGGCACAGGTGAGGGTACGGAAAGGTGAGAGGGTCAGGCTACGTGCTGATGCAAGGGTCAGTGCCAGTGTACGGACCAGGAGTAGGCTACGGCTTGGGGGTAAGGTGTAGGGCTGGTGGTGAGTTTCCGTTTCGGGCTAGGGTTAGGGTTAGGCAAAGGCAAGGCTTACGGCACAGGTAAGGGTACGGAAATGTGGGAGTGTCAGGCTACGTGCTGCCGCACGTGTTAGTGCCAGCGTACAGGCCAGGACTACGCTATGGCTTGGGCGTTAGTTGTAGGGCTGGTGTTGTGTTTCCGTTCCATACTAGGGTTAGGGTTAGGGAACGGCAAGGCTTAGGGCAAAGGTGAGGGTACGGAAATGTGGGAAGGTCAGGCTACGTGCTGACTCACGGGTCAGTGCCACCGTATGGGCCGGGAGTAGGCTACGGCGTAGGGTAAGGTGTAGGGCTGGTGGTGGGTTTCCGTTCCGGGCTAGGGTTAGGGTTAGGGAACGGCAAGGCTTAGGGCACAGGTGAGGGTACGGAAACGTGGGAGGGTCAGGCTACGTGATTACACACGTGTCAATGCCAGCGTTCGGGCCAGGAGTAGGCTACGGCGTAGGGTAAGGTGTAAGGCTGGTGGTGGGTTTCCGTTCCGGGCTAGGGTTAGTCTTACGGAACGGCAAGGCTTAGGGCCCAGGTGAGGGTATGGAAACGTGGGGGGGTCAGTGTACATGCTGACGCACGGGTCAGTGCCAGCGTACGGGCCAGGAGTAGGCTACGGCGTAGGGTAAGGTGTAGGGCTGGTGATGGGTTTTCGTTCCAGGGTACGGTTAGTCTTAGGGAACGGCAAGGCTTAGGGCACAGGTGAGGGTACGGAAACGTGGGAGGGTCAGGCTACGTGCTGACCCACGGGTCAGTGCCAGCGTACGGGCAAGAAGTAGGCTACGGCGTAGGGTAAGGTGTAAGGCTGGTGGTGGGTTTCCGTTCCGGGCAAGGGTTCGGGTAAGGGAACGGCAAGGCTTAGGGCAGAGGTGAGGGTACGGAAACGTGGGAGGGTCAGGCTACGTGCTGACGCATGGTTCATTGTCAGCTTACAGGCCAGGAGTAGTCTACGCCGTAGGGTAAGGTCTAGGTCTCGTGGTGGGTTTCCTTTCCGGGCTAGGGTTAGGGTTAGGGAACGGCAAGGCTTAGGGCACAGGTGAGGGTACGGAAACCTGGGAGGGTCAGGCTACGTGCTGACACATGGGTCAGTGCCAGCGTTCGGGCCAGGAGTAGGCTACGGTGTAGGGTAAGGTGTAGGGCTTGTGGTGGGATTCCGTTCCGGGATTGGGTTAGAGTTAGGGAAGGCCAAGGCTTAGGGCTTAGCAGAGGGTACGGAAAAGTGGGAGGGTCAGGCTACGTGCTGACGCACGGGTCAGTGCCTGTGTACGGGCCAGGATTAGGCTATGGCATGGGGGTAAGTTTTAGGGCTGGTGGTGGGTTTCCATTCCGGGCTAGGGTTAGTGTTAGGGAACGGCAAGGTCTAGGGCCCAGGTGAGGTTATGGAAACGTGGGGTGTCAGTCTACATGCTGACGCACGGGTCAGTGCCAGCATACGGGCCAGGAGTAGGCTACGGCGTAGGGAAAGGTTTAGGACTGGTGGTGGCTTTCCGTTCCGGGCTAGGGTTAGTGTTAGGGAAGAGCAAGGCTTAGGGCATAGGTGAGGGTACGGAAACGTGGGAGGGTCAGGCTACATGCTGACGCATGGGTCAGTGCCAGCGTACGGGCTAGGAGTAGGTTACGCCGTAGGGTAAGGTCTAGGGCTGGTGGTGGTTTTCCGTTCCGGGCTAGGGTTAGTGTTAGGGAAGAGCAAGGCTTAGGGCATAGGTGAGGGTACGGAAACGTGGGAGGGTCAGGCTACATGCTGACGCATGGGTCAGTGCCAGCGTACGGGCCAGGAGTAGGCTATGGCTTGTGGGTTAGGTGTAGGGCTTGTGGTGTGTTTCTGTCCTGTACTAGAGTTAGGGTTAGGGAACGGCAAGGCTTAGGGCACAGGTGATGTTACGGTAACGTGGGAAGGTCAGGCTACATGCTGACGCACAGGTCAGTGCCAGCGTATGGACCACGAGTAGGCTATGGCTTGGGGGTAAGGTGTAGGGCTTGTGGTGGGTTTCCGTTCCAGGCTAGGGTTAGGGTTAGGGAATGGCAAGGTTTAGGGCACAGGTGAGGGTACAGCAACGTGGCAGGTTCAGGATACGTTCTGACGCACGGGTCAGTGCCAGCGTATGGACCAGGAGTAGGCTACAGTTGGGGGTAAGGTGTAGGGCTGTTGGTGGTTTTCCGTTTCAGGCTACAGTTAGGGTTAGGGAACGGCAAAGCTTAGGGCACACGTGAGGGTACGGAAACGAGGGAGGTTCAGGCTATGTGATGACGCACGTGTCAGTGCCAGCATACCGGCCAGGAATAGGCTACGGTTTGGTGGTTAGGTGTAGGGCTGGTGGTGGGTTTCCATTCCAGGCTAGGGTTAGTGTTAGGGAACAGCAAGGCTTAGGGCACAGGTGAGGGTACGGAAACGTGGGAGGGTCAGGCTACGTGCTGACGCACGGGTCAGTGCCAGCGTACGGGCCAGGAGTAGGCTACGGCTTGGGGGTAAGGTGTAGGGCTGGTGGTGGGTTTCCGTTCGGGGCTAGGGTTAGGGTTAGGGAACGGCAAGGCTTAGAGCACAGCTGAGGGTACAGAAACGTGGGAGGTTCAGGCTACGTGCTGATGCACGGCTCAGTGGCAGCGTACCGGCCAGGAGTAGTCTACGGCATATGGTAAGGTGTAGGGCTGGTGGTGGGATTCCGTTCCGGTCTAGGGTTAGGGTTAGGGAACGGCAAGTCTTAGGGCTCAGGTAAGGGTACAGGAAAGTGGGAGGGTCAGGCTACGTGCTGACGCACGGGTCAGTGCCAGTGTACGGGCCAGGTGTAGGCTACGGCTTGTGGGTAAGGTTTAGGGCTGGTGGTGGGTTTCCGTTCCGGGCTAGGGTTATGGTTAGGGAACAGCAAGGCTTAGGGCACAGGTGAGGGTACGGAAACGTGGGAGGGTCAGGCTACGTGCTGACACACGGGTCAGTGCCAGCGTTCGGGCCAGGAGTAGGCTACGGCGTAGGGTAAGGTGTAGGGCTGGTGATGGGTTTTCGTTCCAGGGTACGGTTAGTCTTAGGGTACGGCAAGGCTTAGGGCACAGGTGAGGGTACGGAAACGTGGGAGGGTCAGGCTACGTGCTGACCCACGGGTCAGTGCCAGCGTACGGGCAAGAAGTAGGCTACGGCGTAGGGTAAGGTTTAAGGCTGGTGGTGGGTTTCCGTTCCGGGCAAGGGTTCGGGTAAGGGAACGGCAAGGCTTAGGGCAGAGGTGAGGGTACGGAAACGTGGGAGGGTCAGGCTACGTGCTGACGCATGGTTCATTGTCAGCTTACAGGCCAGGAGTAGTCTACGCCGTAGGGTAAGGTCTAGGTCTGGTGGTGGGTTTCCTTTCCGGGCTAGGGTTAGGGTTAGGGAACGGCAAGGCTTAGGGCACAGGTGAGGGTACGGAAACCTGGGAGGGTCAGGCTACGTGCTGACACATGGGTCAGTGCCAGCGTTCGGGCCAGGAGTAGGCTACGGTGTAGGGTAAGGTGTAGGGCTTGTGGTGGGATTCCATTCCGGGATTGGGTTAGAGTTAGGGAAGGCCAAGGCTTAGGGCTTAGCAGAGGGTACGGAAAAGTGGGAGGGTCAGGCTACGTGCTGACGCACGGGTCAGTGCCTGTGTACGGGCCAGGATTAGGCTATGGCATGGGGGTAAGTTTTAGGGCTGGTGGTGGGTTTCCATTCCGGGCTAGGGTTAGTGTTAGGGAATGGCAAGGTCTAGGGCCCAGGTGAGGTTATGGAAACGTGGGGTGTCAGTCTACATGCTGACGCACGGGTCAGTGCCAGCATACGGGCCAGGAGTAGGCTACGGCGTAGAGAAAGGTTTAGGACTGGTGGTGGCTTTCCGTTCCGGGCTAGGGTTAGGGTTAGGGAACGGCAAAGCTTAGGGTACAGGTGAGGGTACGGAAACGTGGGAGGGTCAGGCTACGTGCTGACGCACGTGTCAGTGTCAGCGTACAGGCCAGGAGTAGGTTACGCCGTAGGGTAAGGTCTAGGGCTGGTGGTGGTTTTCCGTTCCGGGCTAGGGTTAGTGTTAGGGAAGAGCAAGGCTTAGGGCATAGGTGAGGGTACGGAAACGTGGGAGGGTCAGGCTACATGCTGACGCATGGGTCAGTGCCAGCGTACGGGCCAGGAGTAGGCTATGGCTTGTGGGTTAGGTGTAGGGCTTGTGGTGTGTTTCTGTCCTGTACTAGAGTTAGGGTTAGGGAACGGCAAGGCTTAGGGCACAGGTGATGTTACGGTAACGTGGGAAGGTCAGGCTACATGCTGACGCACAGGTCAGTGCCAGCGTATGGACCACGAGTAGGCTATGGCTTGGGGGTAAGGTGTAGGGCTTGTGGTGGGTTTCCGTTCCAGGCTAGGGTTAGGGTTAGGGAATGGCAAGGTTTAGGGCACAGGTGAGGGTACAGCAACGTGGCAGGTTCAGGATACGTTCTGACGCACGGGTCAGTGCCAGCGTATGGACCAGGAGTAGGCTACAGTTGGGGGTAAGGTGTAGGGCTGTTGGTGGGTTTCCGTTCCAGGCTACAGTTAGGGTTAGGGAACGGCAAAGCTTAGGGCACACGTGAGGGTACGGAAACGAGGGAGGTTCAGGCTACGTGATGACGCACGTGTCAGTGCCAGCATACCGGCCAGGAGTAGGCTACGGTTTGGTGGTTAGGTGTAGGGCTGGTGGTGGGTTTCCATTCCAGGCTAGGGTTAGTGTTAGGGAACAGCAAGGCTTAGGGCACAGGTGAGGGTACGGAAACGTGGGAGGGTCAGGCTACGTGCTGACGCACGGGTCAGTGCCAGCGTACGGGCCAGGAGTAGGCTACGGCTTGGGGGTAAGGTGTAGGGCTGGTGGTGGGTTTCCGTTCCGGGCTAGGGTTAGGGTTAGGGAACGGCAAGGCTTAGGGCACAGCTGAGGGTACAGAAACGTGGGAGGGTCAGGCTACGTGCTGATGCACGGCTCAGTGGCAGCGTACCGGCCAGGAGTAGTCTACGGCATATGGTAAGGTGTAGGGCTGGTGGTGGGATTCCGTTCCGGTCTAGGGTTAGGGTTAGGGAACGGCAAGTCTTAGGGCTCAGGTAAGGGTACAGGAAAGTGGGAGGGTCAGGCTACGTGCTGACGCACGGGTCAGTGCCAGTGTACGGGCCAGGTGTAGGCTACGGCTTGTGGGTAAGGTTTAGGGCTGGTGGTGGGTTTCCGTTCCGGGCTAGGGTTATGGTTAGGGAACAGCAAGGCTTAGGGCACAGGTGAGGGTACGGAAACGTGGGAGGGTCAGGCTACGTGCTGACACACGGGTCAGTGCCAGCGTTCGGGCCAGGAGTAGGCTACGGCGTAGGGTAAAGTGCAGGGCTGGTGGTGGGTTTCTGTGCAGGGCTAGGGTTAGGGTTAGGGAACGGCAAGGCTTAGGGCACAGGTGATGGTACGGAAACGTGGGAGGGTCAGGCTACGTGCTGACTCACGGTCAGTGCCAGCGTACGGGCCAGGAGTAAGCCACGGCTTGTGGGTTAGGTTTAGGGCTGGTGGTGGGTTTCCGTTCCGGGCTAGGGTTAGAGTTAGGGAACGGCAAGGCTTAGGGCAGAGGTGAGGGTACGGTAACATGGGAGGGTCAGGCTACATGCTGAAGCACACATCAGTGCCCGCGTACGGTCCAGGTGTAGGCTACGGCATAGGGTAAGGTGTAGGGCTGGGGGTGGGTTTCCGTTGCGGGCTAGGATTAGGATTAGGGAATGGCAAGGCTTAGGGCACAGGTGAGGTTATGGAATCGTGGGATCGTCAGGCTACGTGCTGACACACGGCTCAGTGCCAGCATATGGGCCAGGAGCAGGCTACGGCGTGGTGGTAAGATGTAGGGCTGGTGGTGGGTCTCTGTTCCGGGCTAGGGTTAGGGTTAGGGAACGTCAAGGCTTAGGGCACAGGTGAGGGTACGGGAACGTGGGAGGGTCAGGCTACGTGCTGACGCATGGGTCAGTGCCACCGTACGGGCCAGGAATAGGCTACGGCGCAGGGTAGAGTTTAGGGCTGGTGGTGGGTTTCTGTTCTGGGCTAGGGTTAGTGTTAGGGAACGGCAAGGCTTAGGGAACAGCTGAGGGTACGGAAACGTGGGAGGGTCAGGCTACGTGCTGACGCATGGGTCAGTGCCAGCGTTCGGGCCAGGAGTACGCTACGGCGTAGGGTAAGGTGTAGGGCTTTTGGTGGGTTTCCGTTCTGGGCTAGGGTTAGGGTTACGGAACGGCAAGGCTTAGAGCACAGGTGAGGGTACGGAAACGTGGGAGTGTCAGGCTACCTGCTGACGCATGGGTCAGTGCCAGCGTACAGGCCAGCAGTAGGCTACGGCGTAGGGTAAAGTCAAGGGCTCGCGGTGGTTTTCCGTTCCGGGCTAGTGATAGGGTTAGGGTACGGCAAGGCTTAGGGCACAGGTGAGGGTACGGAAACGTGGGAGGGTCAGGCTTCATGCTGATGCACGTGTCAGTGCCAGCGTACCGGCCAGGAGTAGGCTATGGCGTAGGGTAATGTGTAGGGCTGTTTCCCTTTCGGGCTACAGTTAGGGTTAGGGAATGGCAAAGCGTAGGGCACAGGTGAGGTTACGGAAACGTGGGAGATTCAGGCTACATGCAGATGCACGTGTCAGTGCCACCGTACCGGCCAGGAGTAGGCTACGGCTTGGGGGTTAGTTGTAGGGCTAGTGGTGTGTTTCCATTCCGTACTAGGGTTAGAGTTAGGGAACGGCAAGGCTTAGGGCACAGGTGAGGTTACGGTAATGTGGGAGTTCAGGTTACATGCTGACGCACAGGTCAGTGCCAGCGTATGGACCAGGAGTAGGCTACGGCTTGGGGGTAAGGTGTAGGGCTGGTGGTGGGTTTCCGTTCCGGGCTAGGGTTAGGGTTCGGGAACGGCAAGGCTTAGGGCACAAGTGAGGGTACGGAAACGTGGGAGGGTCAGGCTACGTGCTGATGAAAGGGTCAGTGCCTGCGTACGGGCCAGGAATAGGCTACGGCATAGGGAAAGGTGTAGGGCTGGTGGTGGGTTTCCGTTCCGGGCTAGGGTTAGGGTTAGGGAATGGCAAGGCTTAGGGCACATGTGAGTGTCCACAAACGTGGCAGGGTCAGGCTACGTGCTGACGCACAGGTCAGTGCCAGCGTAAGGTCCAGGAGTAGCCTAAGGCTTGGGGGTAAGTTGTAGGGCTGGTGGTGGGTTTCAGTTCCTGGCTAGGATTAGGGTAAGGGAACGGCAAGGCTTAGGGCACAGGTGAGGGTACAGAAACGTGGGAGGGTCAGGCTATGTGCTGATGCATGGGTCAGTGCCAGCGTACCGGCTAGGCGTAGGCTACGGCTTTGGGGTTAGGTGTAGGGCTGGTGGTGGGTTTCCGTTCCGCGTTAGGGTTAGGGTTAGGGAACTGCAAGGCTTAGGGCACAGGTGAGGGTACGGAAACATGGGAGGGTCAGGCTACATGCTTACGCACGGTTCAGTGCCAGCGTACGGGCCAGGAATAGTCTATGGCTTGGGGGTAAGCTGTAGGGCTGGTGGTGGGTTTCTGTTCCGGACTAGGGTTAGGGTTAGGGAACGGCAAGGCTTAGGGCACAGGTGAGGGTACGGAAACGTGGGAGGGTCAGGCTACGTGCTGACGCACGTGTCAGTGCCAGCGTACGGGCTAGGAATAGGCTACGGCATACATTAAGGTGTAGGGCTGGTGGTGGGATTCCGTTCCAGGATTGGGTTAGAGTTAGGGAAGGCCAAGGCTTAGGGCTTAGCTGAGGGTACGGAAAAGTGGGAGGGTCAGGCTACGTGCTAACCCACGAGTCAATGCCTGTGTATGGGCCAGGAGTAGGCTATGGCATGGGGGTAAGTTTTAGGGCTGGTGGTGGGTTTCCATTCCGGGCTAGGGTTAGTGTTAGGGAACGGCAAGGTTTAGGGCCCAGGTGAGGGTATGGAAACGTGGGGTGTCAGTCTACATGCTGACGCACGGGTCAGTGCCAGCGTACGTGCCAGGAGTAGGCTACGGCGTAGGGAAAGGTTTAGGGCTGGTGGTGGGTTTCCGTTCCGGGCTAGGGTTAGGGTTAGGGAACGGCAAAGCTTAGGGCACAGGTGAGGGTACGGAAACGTGGGAGGGTCAGGCTACGTGCTGACGCACGTGTCAGTGTCAACGTACAGGCCAGGAGTAGGCTACGCCGTAGGGTAAGGTCTAGGGCTGGTGGTGGTTTTCCTTTCTGGGCTAGGGTTATGGTTAGGGAACGTCAAGGCTTAGGGTACAGTTGAGGATACGGAAACGTGGGAGGGTCAGGCTACGTGCTTACGCATGGGTCAGTGCCAGCATACGGGCTAGCATTAGGCTACAGCGTAGGGTAAGGTATAGGGCTGGAGGTGGGTTTCCGTTCTGTGCTAGGGTTAGGGTTAGGGAACGGCAAGGCATAGGGCACAGGTGAGGGTACGGAAACGTGGGAGGGTCAGGCTACGTGCTGACGCACGGGTCAGTGCCAGCATACGGGCCAGGAGTAGGCTACAGCTTGGGGGTAAGGTGTAGGGCTGGTGGTGGGTTTCCGTTCCGGGCTAGGGTTAGGGTAAGGGAACGTCAATGCTTAGGGCACAGGTGAGGGTATGGAAACTTGGGCGGGTCAGGCTACGTGCTGACACACGGGTCAGTGCCAACGTACGGGCCAGGTGTAGGCTACGGCATAGGGTAAGGTGTAGGGCTGGAGGTGGGTTTCCGTTCTGTGCTCGGGTTAGAGTTAGGGAAAGGCAAGGCATAGGGCACAGGTGAGGGTACGGAAACGTTGGAGGGTCAGGCTACGTGCTGACGCATGGGTCAGTGCCAGCGTACGGGCCAGGAGTAGGCTACGGCGTAGGGCATGGTCTAGGGCTGGTCGTGGGTTTCCGTTCCGGGCTAGGGTTACGGTTAGGGAAAGGCAAGGTTTAGGGCACAGGTGAGGGTACGGAAAGGTGGGAGAGTCAGGCTACGTGCTGACGCATGGGTCAGTGCCAGTGTACTGACCAGGAGTAGGCAACGGCTTGGAGGTAAGTTGTAGGGCTGGTGGTGGGTTTCCGTTTCGGGCTAGGGTTAGGGTTAGGCAACGGCAAGGCTTAGGGCACAGGTGAGGGTACGGAAACGTGGGAGGGTCAGGCTACGTGCTGCCGCATGGGTCAGTGCCAGCGTACGGGCCAGGACTAGGCTATGGCTTGTGCGTTAGTTGTAGGTCTGGTGGTGGGTTTCCGTTCCGGGCTAGGGTTAGGGTTAGGGAACGGCAAGGTTTAGGGCCCAGGTGAGGGTATGGAAACTTGGGGGTGTCTGTCTACATGCTGACGCATGGATCAGTGCCAGCGTACGGGCCAGGAGTAGGCTACGGCGTAGGGAAAGGTTTAGGGCTGGTGGTGGGTTTCCGTTCCGGGCTAGCATTAGGGTTAGGGAACGTCAAGTCTTAGGGCACAGGTGAGGGTACGGAAACGTGGGAGGGTCAGGCTTCATGCTGATGCACGTGTCAGTGCCAGCGTACCGGCCAGGAGTAGGCTACAGCGTAGGGTAATGTGTAGGGCTGTTTCCCTTTCGGGCTACAGTTAGGGTTAGGGAATGGCAAAGCGTAGGGCACAGGTGAGGTTACGGAAACGTGGGAGGTTCAGGCTACATGCTGATGCACGTGTCAGTGCCACCGTACCGGCCAGGAGTAGGCTACGGCTTGGGGGTTAGTTGTAGGGCTAGTGGTGTGTTTCCATTCCGTACTAGGGTTAGAGTTAGGGAACGGCAAGGCTTAGGGCACAGGTGAGGTTACGGTAATGTGGGAGTTCAGGTTACATGCTGACGCACAGGTCAGTGCCAGCGTATGGACCAGGAGTAGGCTACGGCTTGGGGGTAAGGTGTAGGGCTGGTGGTGGGTTTCCGTTCCGGGCTAGGGTTAGGGTTCGGGAACGGCAAGGCTTAGGGCACAGGTGAGGGTACGGAAACGTGGGAGGGTCAGGCTACGTGCTGATGAAAGGGTCAGTGCCTGCGTACGGGCCAGGAATAGGCTACGGCATAGGGAAAGGTGTAGGGCTGGTGGTGGGTTTCCGTTCCGGGCTAGGGTTAGGGTTAGGGAATGGCAAGGCTTAGGGCACATGTGAGTGTCCACAAACGTGGCAGGGTCAGGCTACGTGCTGACGCACAGGTCAGTGCCAGCGTAAGGTCCAGGAGTAGCCTACGGCTTGGGGGTAAGTTGTAGGGCTGGTGGTGGGTTTCCGTTCCTGGCTAGGATTAGGGTAAGGGAACGGCAAGGCTTAGGGCACAGGTGAGGGTACAGAAACGTGGGAGGGTCAGGCTATGTGCTGATGCATGGGTCAGTGCCAGCGTACCGGCTAGGCGTAGGCTACTGCTTTGGGTTTAGGTGTAGGGCTGGTGGTGGGTTTCCGTTCCGCGCTAGGGTTAGGGTTAGGGAACGGCAAGGCTTAGGGCACAGGTGAGGGTACAGAAACATGGGAGGGTCAGGCTACATGCTTACGCACGGTTCAGTGCCAGCGTACGGGCCAGGAATAGTCTATGGCTTGGGGGTAAGCTGTAGGGCTGGTGGTGGGTTTCTGTTCCGGACTAGGGTTAGGGTTAGGGAACGGCAAGGCTTAGGGCACAGGTGAGGGTACGGAAACGTGGGAGGGTCAGGCTACGTGCTGACGCACGTGTCAGTGCCAGCGTACGGGCTAGGAATAGGCTACGGCATACATTAAGGTGTAGGGCTGGTGGTGGGATTCCGTTCCAGGATTGGGTTAGAGTTAGGGAAGGCCAAGGCTTAGGGCTTAGCTGAGGGTACGGAAAAGTGGGAGGGTCAGGCTACGTGCTGACCCACGGGTCAGTGCCAGCGTACGGGCAAGAAGTAGGCTACGGCGTAGGGTAAGGTGTAAGGCTGGTGGTGGGTTTCCGTTCCGGGCTAGGGTTCGGGTAAGGGAACGGCAAGGCTTAGGGCAGAGGTGAGCGTACGGAAACGTGGGAGGGTCAGGCTACGTGCTGACGCATGGTTCATTGTCAGCGTACAGGCCAGGAGTAGTCTACGCCGTAGGGTAATGTCTAGGTCTGGTGGTGGTTTTCCGTTCCGGGCTAGGGTTAGGGTTAGGGAACGGCAAGGCTTAGGGCACAGATGAGGGCACGGAAACCTGGGAGGGTCAGGCTACGTGCTGACACATGGGTCAGTGCCAGCGTACGGGCCATGAGTAGGCTACGGTGTAGGGTAAGGGGTAGGGCTGGTGGTGGGATTCCGTTCCGGGATTGGGTTAGAGTTAGGGAAGGCCAAGGCTTAGGGCTTAGCAGAGGGTACGGAAAAGTGGGAGGGTCAGGCTACGTGCTGATGCACGGGTCAGTGCCAGCGTACGGGCCAGGATTAGGCTATGGCTTGGGCGTGAGGTGCAGGGCTGGTGGAGGGTTTCCGTTCCGTACTAGGGATAGAGTTAGGGAACAGCAAGGCTTAGGGAACAGGTGAGGGTACGGAAATGTGGGAAGTTCAGGCTACGTGCTGACGCACGGGTCAGTGCCAGCGTACGGGACAGGAGGTGGCTACGGCGTAGGGTAAGGTATAGGGCTGGTGGTGGGTTTCCGTTTCGGGCTAGGGTTAGGGAACGGCAAGGCTTAGGGAACAGGTGAGGGTACGGAAACGTGGGAGGGTCAGGCTACGTGCTGACGCATGGGTCAGTGCCAGCGTTCGGGCCAGGAGTACGCTACGGCGTAGGGTAAGGTGTAGGGCTTTTGGTGGGTTTCCGTTCCGGGCTAGGGTTAGGGTTACGGAACGGCAAGGCTTAGGGCACAGGTGAGGGTACAGAAACGTGGGAGTGTCAGGCTACCTGCTGACGCATGGGTCAGTGCCAGCGTACAGGCCAGCAATAGGCTACGGCGTAGGGTAAAGTCTAGGGCTCACGGTGGTTTTCCGTTCAGGGCTAGTGTTAGGGTTAGGGTACGGCAAGGCTTAGGGCACAGGTGAGGGTACGGAAACGTGGGAGGGTCAGGCTTCATGCTGATGCACGTGTCAGTGCCAGCGTACCAGCCAGGAGTAGGCTACGGCGTAGGGTAATGTGTAGGGCTGTTTCCCTTTCGGGCTACAGTTAGGGTTAGGGAATGGCAAAGCGTAGGGCACAGGTGAGGTTACGGAAACGTGGGAGGTTCAGGCTACATGCTGATGCACGTGTCAGTGCCACTGTACCGGCCAGGAGTAGGCTACGGCTTGGGGGTTAGTTTTAGGGCTAGTGGTGTGTTTCCATTCCGTACTAGGGTTAGAGTTAGGGAACGGCAAGGCTTAGGGCACAGGTGAGGTTACGGTAATGTGGGAGTTCAGGCTACATGCTGACGCACAGGTCAGTGCCAGCGTATGGACCAGGAGTAGGCTACGGCTTGGGGGTAAGGTGTAGGGATGGTGGTGGGTTTCCGTTCCGGGCTAGGGTTAGGGTTTGGGAACGGCAAGGCTTAGGGCACAGGTGAGGGTACGGAAACGTGGGAGGGTCAGGCTACGTGCTGATGAAAGGGTCAGTGCCTGCGTACGGGCCAGGAATAGGCTACGGCATAGGGAAAGGTTTAGGGCTGGTGGTGGGTTTCCGTTCCGGGCTAGGGTTAGGGTTAGGGAATGGCAAGGCTTAGGGCACATGTGAGTGTCCACAAACGTGGCAGGGTCAGGCTACGTGCTGACGCACATGTCAGTGCCAGCGTAAGGTCCAGGAGTAGCCTACGGCTTGGGGGTAAGTTGTAGGGCTGGTGGTGGGTTTCCGTTCCTGGCTAGGATTAGGGTAAGGGAACGGCAAGGCTTAGGGCACAGGTGAGGGTACAGAAACGTGGGAGGGTCAGGCTATGTGCTGATGCATGGGTCAGTGCCAGCGTACCGGCTAGGCGTAGGCTACGGCTTTGGGTTTAGGTGTAGGGCTGGTGGTGGGTTTCCGTTCCGCGCTAGGGTTAGGGTTAGGGAACTGCAAGGCTTAGGGCACAGGTGAGGGTACGGAAACATGGGAGGGTCAGGCTACATGCTTACGCACGGTTCAGTGCCAGCGTACGGGCCAGGAATAGTCTATGGCTTGGGGGTAAGCTGTAGGGCTGGTGGTGTGTTTCTGTTCCGGACTAGGGTTAGGGTTAGGGAACGGCAAGGCTTAGGGCACAGGTGAGGGTACGGAAACGTGGGAGGGTCAGGCTACGTGCTGACGCACGTGTCAGTGCCAGCGTACGGGCTAGGAATAGGCTACGGCATACATTAAGGTGTAAGGCTGGTGGTGGGATTCCGTTCCAGGATTGGGTTAGAGTTAGGGAAGGCCAAGGCTTAGGGCTTAGCTGAGGGTACGGAAAAGTGGGAGGGTCAGGCTACGTGCTAACGCACGGGTCAATGCCTGTGTACGGGCCAGGAGTAGGCTATGGCATGGGGGTAAGTTTTAGGGCTGGTGGTGGGTTTCCATTCCGGGCTAGGGTTAGTGTTAGGGAACGGCAAGGTTTAGGGCCCAGGTGAGGGTATGGAAATGTGGGGTGTCAGTCTACATGCTGACGCACGGGTCAGTGCCAGCGTACGGGCCAGGAGTAGGCTACGGCGTAGGGAAAGGTTTAGGGCTGGTGGTGGGTTCCCGTTCCGGGCTAGGGTTAGGGTTAGGGAACGGCAAAGCTTAGGGCACAGGTGAGGGTACGGAAACGTGGGAGGGTCAGGCTACGTGCTGACGCACGTGTCAGTGTCAACGTACAGGCCAGGAGTAGGCTACGCCGTAGGGTAAGGTCTAGGGCTGGTGGTGGTTTTCCTTTCTGGGCTAGGGTTATGGTTAGGGAACGTCAAGGCTTAGAGCACAGTTGAGGGTACGGAAACGTGGGAGGGTCAGGCTACGTGCTTACGCATGTGTCAGTGTCAGCATACGGGCTAGCAGTAGGCTACAGCGTAGGGTAAGGTATAGGGCTGGAGGTGGGTTTCCGTTCTGTGCTAGGGTTAGGGTAAGGGAACGGCAAGGCATAGGGCACAGGTGAGGGTACGGAAACGTGGGAGGGTCAGGGTACGTGCTGACGCACGGGTCAGTGCCAGCATACGGGCCAGGAGTAGGCTACAGCTTGGGGGTAAGGTGTAGGGCTGGTGGTGGGTTTCCGTTCCGGGCTAGGGTTAGGGTAAGGGAACGTTAAGGCTTAGGGCACAGGTGAGGGTACGGAAACGTGGGCGGGTCAGTCTACGTGCTGACACACGGGTCAGTGCCAACGTACGGGCCAGGTGTAGGCTACGGCATAGGGTAATGTGTAGGGCTGGAGGTGGGTTTCCGTTCTGTGCTAGGGTTAGAGTTAGGGAAAGGCAAGGCATAGGGCACAGGTGAGGGTACGGAAACGTGGGAGGGTCAGGCTACGTGCTGACGCATGGGTCAGTGCCAGCGTACGGGCCAGGAGTAGGCTACGGCGTTGGGCATGGTCTGGGGCTGGTCGTGGGTTTCCGTTCCGGGCTAGGGTTACGGTTAGGGAAAGGCAAGGTTTAGGGCACAGGTGAGGGTACGGAAAGGTGGGAGAGTCAGGCTACGTGCTGACGCATGGGTCAGTGCCAGTGTACGGACCAGGAGTAGGCAACGGCTTGGAGGTAAGTTGTAGGGCTGGTGGTGGGTTTCCGTTTCGGGCTAGGGTTAGGGTTAGGCAACGGCAAGGCTTAGGGCACAGGTGAGGGTACGGAAACGTGGGAGGGTCAGGCTACGTGCTGCCGCATGGGTCAGTGCCAGCGTACGGGCCAGGACTAGGCTATGGCTTGTGCGTTAGTTGTAGGTCTGGTGGTGGGTTTCCGTTCCGGGCTAGGGTTAGGGTTAGGGAACGGCAAGGTTTAGGGCCCAGGTGAGGGTATGGAAACTTGGGGGTGTCTGTCTACATGCTGACGCATGGATCAGTGCCAGCGTACGGGCCAGGAGTAGGCTACGGCGTAGGGAAAGGTTTAGGTCTGGTGGTGGGTTTCCGTTCCGGGCTAGCATTAGGGTTAGGGAACTTCAAGTCTTAGGGCACAGGTGAGGGTACGGAAACGTGGGAGGTTCAGGCTACGTGCTGACACACGGGTCAGTGCCAGTGGACGGACCAGGAGTAGGCTACGGCTTGGGGGTAAGTTGTAGGGCTGTTGGTGAGATTCCATTTCGGGCTAGGGTTAGGGTTAGGCAACAGCAATGCTTATGGCACAGGTGAGGGTACGGAAAGGTGAGAGGGTCAGGCTACGTGCTGATGCACGGGTCAGTGCCAGTGTACGGACCAGGAGTAGGCTACGGCTTGGGGGTAAGGTGTAGGGCTGGTGGTGAGTTTCCGTTTCGGGCTAGGGTTAGGGTTAGGCAACGGCAAGGCTTAGGGCACAGGTGAGGGTACGGAAATGTGGGAGGGTCAGGCTACGTGCTGCCGCACGGGTTAGTGCCAGCGTACGGGCCAGGACTACGCTACGGCTTGTGCGTTAGTTGTAGGGCTGGTGTTGGGTTTCCGTTCCATACTAGGGTTAGGGTTAGGGAACGGCAAGGCTTAGGGCAAAGGTGAGGGTACGGAAATGTGGGAAGGTCAGGCTACGTGCTGACTCACGGGTCGGTGCCACCGTATGGGCCGGGAGTAGGCTACGGCGTAGGGTAAGGTGTAGGGCTGGTGGTGGGTTTCCGTTCCGGGCTAGGGTTAGGGTTAGGGAACGGCAAGGCTTAGGGCACAGGTGAGGGTACGGAAACGTGGGAGGGTCAGGCTACGTGCTTACACACGTGTCAATGCCAGCGTTCGGGCCAGGATTAGGCTACGGCGTAGGGTAATGTGTAGGGCTGGTGGTGGGTTTACGTTCAGGGCTAGGTTTAGGGTTAGGGAACGGCAAGTTCTAGGGCCCAGGTGAGGGTATGGAAACGTGGGGGGGTCAGTGTACATGCTGACGCACGGGTCACTGCCAGCGTACGGGCCTGGAGTAGGCTACGGCGTAGGGTAAGGTGTAGGGCTGGTGATGGGTTTTCGTTCCAGGGTACGGTTAGTGTTAGGGAACGGCAAGGCTTAGGGCACAGGTGAGGGTACGGAAACGTGGGAGGGTCAGGCTACGTGCTGACCCACGGGTCAGTGCCAGCGTACGGGCAAGAAGTAGGGTACGGCGTAGGGTAAGGTGTAAGGCTGGTGGTGGGTTTCCGTTCAGGGCTAGGGTTCGGGTAAGGGAACGGCAAGGCTTAGGGCAGAGGTGAGCGTACGGAAACGTGGGAGGGTCAGGCTACGTGCTGACGCATGGTTCATTGTCAGCGTACAGGCCAGGAGTAGTCTACGCCGTAGGGTAAGGTCTAGGTCTGGTGGTGGGTTTCCGTTCCGGGCTAGGTTTAGGGTTAGGGAACGGCAAGGCTTAGGGCACAGATGAGTGTACGGAAACCTGGGAGGGTCAGGCTACGTGCTGACACATGGGTCAGTGCCAGCGTACGGGCCAGGAGTAGGCTACGGTGTAGGGTAAGGGGTAGGGCTGGTGGTGGGATTCCGTTCCGGGATTGGGTTAGAGTTAGGGAAAGCCAAGGCTTAGGGATTAGCAGAGGGTACGGAAAAGTGGGAGGGTCAGGCTACGTGCTGACGCACGGGTCAGTGCCTGTGTACGGGCCAGGAGTAGGCTATGGCATGGGGGTAAGTTTTAGGGCTGGTGGTGGGTTTCCATTCCGGGCTAGGGTTAGTGTTAGGGAACGGCAAAGTTTAGGGCCCAGGTGAGATTATGGAAACGTGGGGTGTCAGTCTACATGCTGTCGCACGGGTCAGTGCCAGCATACGGGCCAGGAGTAGGCTACGGCGTAGGGAATGGTTTAGGACTGGTGGTGGATTTCCGTTACGGGCTAGGGTTAGGGTTAGGGAACGGCAAAGCTTAGGGTACAGGTGAGGGTACGGAAACGTGGGAGGGTCAGGCTACGTGCTGACGCACGTGTCAGTGTCAGCGTACAGGCCAGGAGTAGGCTACGCCGTAGGGTAAGGTCTAGGGCTGGTGGTGGTTTTCCGTTCCGGGCTAGGGTTAGTGTTAGGGAAGAGCAAGGCTTAGGGCATAGGTGAGGGTACAGAAACGTGGGAGGGTCAGGCTACATGCTGACGCATGGGTCAGTGCCAGCGTACGGGCCAGGAGTAGGCTATGGCTTGTGGGTTAGGTGTAGGGCTTGTGGTGTGTTTCTGTCCCGTACTAGAGTTAGGGTTAGGGAACGGCAAGGCTTAGGGCACAGGTGATGTTACGGTGACGTGGGAAGGTCTGGCTACATGCTGACGCACAGGTCAGTGCCAGCGTATGGACCACGAGTAGGCTATGGCTTGGGGGTAAGGTGTAGGGCTTGTGGTGGGTTTCCGTTCCAGGCTAGGGTTAGGGTTAGGGAATGGCAAGGTTTAGGGCACAGGTGAGGGTACAGCAACGTGGCAGGTTCAGGATACGTTCTGACGCACGGGTCAGTGCCAGCGTATGGACCAGGAGTAGGCTACAGTTGGGGGTAAGGTTTAGGGCTGTTGGTGGGTTTCCGTTCCGGGCTACAGTTAGGGTTAGGGAATGGCAAAGCTTAGGGCACACGTGAGGGTACGGAAACCAGGGAGGTTCAGGCTACGTGATGACACACGTGTCAGTACCAGCATACCGGCCAGGAGTAGGCTACGGTTTGGTGGTTAGGTGTAGGGCTGGTGGTGGGTTTCCATTCCAGGCTAGGGTTAGTGTTAGGGAACAGCAAGGCTTAGGGCACAGGTGAGGGTACGGAAACGTGGGAAGGTCAGGCTACGTGCTGACGCACGGGTCAGTGCCAGCGTACGGACCAGGAGTAGGCTACGGCTTGGGGGTAAGGTGTAGGGCTGGTGGTGAGTTTCCGTTTCGGGCTAGGGTTAGGGTTAGGCAACGGCAAGGCTTAGGGCACAGGTGAGGGTACGGAAATGTGGGAGGGTCAGGCTACGTGCTGCCGCACGGGTCAGTGCCACCGTATGGGCCGGGAGTAGGCTACGGCGTAGGGTAAGGTGTAGGGCTGGTGTTGGGTTTCCGTTCCGGGCTAGGGTTAGGGTTAGGGAACGGCAAGGCTTAGGGCACAGCTGAGGGTACGGAAACGTGGGAGTGTCAGGCTACGTGCTGATGAATGTGTCAGTGCCTGCGTACGAGCCAGGAATAGACTACGGTGTAGGGAAATGTGTAGGGCTGGTGGTGGGTTTCCGTTCCGGGCTAGGGTTAGGGTTAGGGAACGGCAAGGCTTAGGGCTCAGGTGAGGTTCCACAAACGTGGGAGGGTCAGGCTACGTGCTGACGCACGGGTCAGTTCCAGCGTACGGGCCAGGAGTAGGCTACAGCTTGGGGGTAAGGTGTAGGGCTGGTGGTGGTTTTCCATTCCGGGCTAGGGATAGGGTTAGGGAACGGCAAGGCTTAGGGCACAGGTGAGGGTACGGAAACGTGGGAGGTTCAGGCTACGTGCTGACATACGGTTCACTGCCAGCGTATGGGCCAGGAGTAGGCTACGGTGTAGGGTAAGGTGTAAGGCTGGTGGTGGGTTTTCATTCCGGGCTACGGTTAGGGTTAGGGAACGGCAAGGCTTAGGGCACAGGTGAGGGTACGGAAACGTGGGAGGGTCAGGCTACGTGCTGACGCACGTGTCAGTGCCAGCGTACGGGCCAGGAGTAGGCTACTGCTTGTGGGTAAGGTTTAGGGCTGGTGGTGGGTTTCCGTTCCGGGCTAGGGTTAGGGTTAGGGAACGGCAAGGTTTAGGGCACAGGTGAGGGTATGGTAACATTGGGAGGGTTAGGCTACGTGCTGAAGCACAGGTCATTACCCGCGTATGGGCCAGGTGTAGGCTACGGCATAGGGTAAGGTGTAGGGCTCATGGTGGGTTTTCGCTTCGGGCTACGGTTAGGGTTAGGGAACGGCAAGGCTTAGGGCACAGTTGAGGTTACGGAAACGTGGGAGGGTCAGGCTACGTGCTGACGCATGGGTCAGTGCCAGCATATGGGCCAGGATTAGGCTACGGCGTGGTGGTAAGGTGTAGGGCTGGTGGTGGGTTTCTGTTCCGGGCTAGGGTTAGGGTTAGCGAACGTCAATGCTTAGGGCACAGGTGAGGGTACGGAAACGTGGGAGGGTCAGGCTACGTGCTGACGCACGGGACACTGCCAGCGTACGGGCCAGGAGTAGGCTACGGCGTAAGTAAGGTGTAGGGCTGGTGTTGGGTTTCCGTTCTGGGCTATGGTTAGGGTTAGGGAACGGCAAGGCTTAGGGCACAGGTGATGGTACGGAAACGTGGGAGGGTCAGGCTACGTGCTGAAGCACAGGTCATTACCCGCGTACGGGCCAGGAGTAGGCTACGGCTAGTGGGTAAGATTTAGGGCTGGTGGCGGGTTTCCATTCCAGGCTAGGGTTAGTGTTAGGGAACGGCAAGGCTTAGGGCACAGGTGAGGGTACGGTAATGTTGGAAGGTCAAGCTACGTGCTGACGCACAGGTCAGTGCCAGCGTATGGACCAGGAGTAGCCTACGGCTTGTGGGTAAGGTGTAGGGCTTGTGGTGGTTTTCTGTTCTGGGCTAGGGTTAGTGTTAGGGAACGGCAAGGCTTAGCGCACAGGTGAGGGTACGGCAACTTGGCAGGGTCAAGTTAGGTTCTGACGCACGGGTCACTGCCAGCGTATTGACAAGGAGTAGGCTACGGCTTGTGGGTAAGGTGTAGAGCTGGTGATGGTTTTCTGTTCAGGGCTAGGGTTAGGGTTAGGGAACGGCAAGGCTTAGGGCACAGGTGAGGTTACGGAAACGTGGGAGTGTCAGGCTACGTGCTGACGCATGGGTCAGTGCCAGCGTACGTGCCAGGAGTAGCCTACGGCGTAGGGAATGGTCTAGGGCTGGTGGTGGGTTTCCGTTCCGGGCTAGGGTTACGGTTAGGCAAAGGCAAGGTTTAGGGCACAGGTGAGGGTACGGAAAGGTGGGAGGGTCAGGCTACGTGCTGACGCACGGGTCATTGCCAGTGTACGGACCAGGAGTAGGCTACGGCTTGGGGGTAAGTTGTAGGGCTGGTGGTGGGTTTCCGTTTCGGGCTAGGGTTTGGGTTAGGCAACGGCAAGGCTTAGGGCACAGGTGAGGGTACGGAAACATGGGAGGGTCAGGCTACGTGCTGCCGCATGGGTCAGTGCCAGCGTACGGGCCAGGACTAGGCTATGGCTTGTGAGTTAGTTGTAGGTCTGGTGGTGGGTTTCCGTTCCTGGCTAGGGTTAGGGTTAGGGAACGGCAAGGTTTAGGGCCCAGGTGAGGGTATGGAAACTTGGGGGTGTCTGTCTACATGCTGACGCACGGGTCAGTGCCAGCGTACGGGCCAGGAGTAGGCTACGGCGTAGGGAAAGGTTTAGGGCTGGTGGTGGGTTTCCGTTCCGGGCTAGCGTTAGGGTTAGGGAACGTCAAGTCTTAGGGCACAGGTGAGGGTACGGAAACGTGGGAGGTTCAGGCTACGTGCTGACGCACGGGTCAGTGCCAGTGGACGGACCAGGAGTAGGCTACGGCTTGGGGGTAAGGTGTAGGGCTGTTGGTGAGATTCCGTTTCGGGCTAGGGTTAGGGTTAGGCAACGGAAAGGCTTATGGCACAGGTGAGGGTACGGAAAGTTGAGAGGGTCAGGCTACGTACTGATGCACGGGTCAGTGCCAGTGTACGGACCAGGAGTAGGCTACGGCTTGGGGGTAAGGTTTAGGGCTGGTGGTGAGTTTCCGTTTCGGGCTAGGGTTAGGGTTAGGCAACGGCAAGGCTTAGGGCACAGGTGAGGGTACGGAAATGTGGGAGGGTCAGGCTACGTGCTGCCGCACGTGTCAGTGCCAGCGTACGGGCCAGGACTACGCTATGGCTTGGGCGTTAGTTGTAGGGCTGGTGTTGGGTTTCCGTTCCATACTAGGGTTAGGGGTAGGGAATGGCAAGGCTTAGGGCAAAGGTGAGGGTACGGAAATGTGGGAAGATCAGGCTACGTGCTGACTCACGGGTCAGTGCCACCGTATGGGCCGGGAGTAGGCTACGGCGTAGGGTAAGGTGTAGGGTTGGTGGTGGGTTTCCGTTCCGGGCTAGGGTTAGGGTTAGGGAACGGCAAGGCTTAGGGCACAGGTGAGGGTACAGAAACGTGAGAGGGTCAGGCTATGTGCTTACACACGTGTCAATGCCAGCGTTCGGGCCAGGAGTAGGCTACGGCGTAGGGTAATGTGTAGGGCTGGTGGTGGGTTTACGTTCAGGGCTAGGGTTAGGGTTAGGGAACGGCAAGTTCTAGGGCCCAGGTGAGGGTATGGAAACGTGGGGGTGGTCAGTGTACATGCTGACGCACGGGTCAGTGCCAGCGTAAGGGCCAAGAGTAGGCTACGGTGTAGGGAAAGGTATAGGGCTGGTGGTGGTTTTCCATTCAGGGCTAGGGTTATTGTTAGGGAACGGCAAAGCTTTGGGCACAGGTGAGGGTACGGAAACGTGGGAGTGTCAGGCTACGTGCTGACGCACGGGTCAGTGTCAGCGTACGGGCCAGGAGTAGGCTACGGCGTAGGCTAAGGTGTAGGCCTGGTGGTGGATGTCCGTTCCTGGCTAGGGTTAGGGTTACGGAACGGCAAGGCTTAGGGCACAGGTGAGGGTACGGGAACGTGTGAGTATCAGGCTACGTGCTGACGCCTGGGTCAGTGCCAGCGTACGGGCCAGGAATAGGCCACGGCGTAGGGTAAGGTGTAGGGCAGGTGGTGGGTTTCCGTTCCGGGCTAGGGTTCGGGTAATGGAACGGCAAGGCTTAGGGCAGAGGTGAGGGTATGGAAACGTGGGAGGGTCAGGCTACGTGCTGACGCACGGTTCATTGTCAGCGTACAGGCCAGGAGTAGACTACGCCGTAGGGTAAGGTCTAGGTCTGGTGGTGGGTTTCCGTTCCGGGCTAGGGTTAGGGTTAGGGAACGGCAAGGCTTAGGGCACAGGTGAGGGTACGGAAAGCTGGGAGGGTCAGGCTACGTGCTGACACATGGGTCAGTGCCAGCGTACAGGCCAGGAGTAGGCTACGGTGTAGGGTAAGGTATAGGGCTGGTGGTGGGTTGCCGTTTCGGGCTAGGGTTAGGGTTAGGGAACGGCAAGGCTTAGGGCACAGGTGAGGATACGTAAACGTGGAAGGGTCAGGCTACGTGTTGACGCACGGGTCAGTGCCAGCATACGGGCCAGGTGTATGCTATGGCTTGTGGGTAATGTTTAGGGCTGGTGGTGGCTTTCCGTTCCGGGCTAGGGTTAGGGTTAGGGAACGGCAAGGCTTATGGCAGATGTGAGGGTATGGAAACGTGGGAGAGTTAGGCTACATGCTGACACACGGGTCACTGCCCACGTACGGGCCTGGTGTAGGCTACGGCGTAGGGTAAGGTGTAGGGCTGGCGGTGGGTTTCCGTTCCGGGCTAGGGTTAGTGTTAGGGAACGGCAAGGCTTAGGGCACAGGTGAGGGTACAGAAAAGTTGGAGGTTCATGCTACGTGCTGATGCACGGGTCAGTGCCAGCGTACGGGCCAGGAGTAGGCTACGTCATAGGGAAATGTGTAGGGCTGGTGGTGGGTTTCCGTTCTGGGCTAGGGCTAGGGCTAGGGAACGTCAAGGCTTAGGGCACAGGTGAGGGTACGGAAACGTGGGAGGGTCTGGCTACGTGCTGACGCACGGGTCAGTGCCAGCATACGGGCCAGGAGTAGGCTACGGCGTAGGGTAAGGTGTAGGGCTGGTGGTGGTTTTCCGTTCCGGGCTAGGTTTAGGGTTAGGGAACGGCAAGGTTTAGGGCACAGGTGAGGTTACGGAAACGTGGGATGGTCAGGCTACGTGCTGACGCACGTGTCACTGCCAGCATATGGGCAAGTTGTAGGCTACGGCGTGGTGGTAAGTTGTAGGGCTGGTGGTGGGTTTCTGTTCCGGGATAGGGTTAGGGTTAGCGAACGTCAAGGCTTAGGGCACAGGTGAGGGTATGGAAACGTGGGAGGGTCAGGCTACGTGCTGACGCACTGGTCAGTGCCAGCGTACGGGCCAGGAATAGGCTACGGCGTACGGTAGAGTGTAGGGCTGGTGCTGGGATTCTGTTCCGGGCTAGGGTTAGGGTTAGGGAACGGCAAAGCTTAGGGCACAGGTGAGGGTACGGAAACGTGGGAGGGTCAGGCTACGTGCTGACGCACGTGTCAGTGCCAGCGTACTGGCCAGGAATAGGCTACGGCTTGGGGGTTAGATGTAGGGTTGGTGGTGGGTTTCCATTCCAGGCTAGGGTTAGGGTTAGGGAACAGCAAGGCTTAGGGCACAGGTGATGGTACGGAAACGTGGGAGGGTCAGGCTACGTGCTGACGCACGGGTCAGTGCCAGTGTATGGGGAAGGAGTAGGCTACGGGGTAGGGTAAGGTGTATGGCTGGTGGTGGGATTCCGGTCCGGGCTAGGGTTAGTGTTAGGGAACGGCAAGGCTTAGGTCACAGTTGAGGGTACGGAAACGTGGGAGGGTCAGGCTACGTGCTGACGCATGGGTCAGTGTCAGCGTATGGGCCTGGAGTAGGCTATGGTTTGGGCGTTAGTTGTAGGGCTGGTGGTGTGTTTCTCTTCCGTACTAGGGTTAGGGTTAGGGAACGGCAAGCCTTAGGGCACAGGTGTGGGTACGGAAATGTGGGAAGGTCAGGCTATGTGCTGACGCACGTGTCAGTACCAGTGTACGGGCCAGGAGTAGGCGACGGCGGAGGGTAAGGTGTAGGGCTGGTGGTGGGTTTCCGTTCTGGGCTAGGGTTAGTGTTAAGGAACGGCAAGGCTTAGGGCATAGGTGAGGGTACGGAAACGTGGGAGGTTCAGGCTACGTGCTGACGCACGGTTCAGTGTCAGCGTTCGGGCCAGGAGTAGGCTACGGTGTACGGTAAGGTGTAGGGCTGGTGGTGTGTTTCCGTTCCGGGCTAGGGTTAGTGTTAGGTAACGGCAAGGCTAAGGGCCCATGTGAGTGTGCGGAAACGTGGGAGGGTCAAACTACATGCTGACGCACGGGTCAGTGCGAGCTTACGGGCGAGGAGTAGGCTAACCAGTGGGGAAAGGTTTAGGGCTGGTGGTGGGTTTCTGTTCCGGGCTAGGGTTAGGGTTAGGGAACGTCAAGGCTTAGGGCACAGGTGAGGGTACGGAAACCTGGGAGGGTTAGGCTACGTGCTGACGCATGGGTGAGTGCCAGCATATGGGCCAGGAGTAGGCTACGGCGTAGGATAAGGTGTAGGGCTGGTGGTGGGTTTCCGTTCCAGGCTAGGGTTAGTGTTAGGGAACAGCAAGGCTTAGGGCACAGGTGAGGGTACGGTAATGTCGGAAGGTCAGGCTACGTGATGACACACAGTTCAGTGCCAGCGTATGGACCAGGAGTAGGCTACGGCTTGGGGTTAAGCTGTAGGGCTTGTGGTGCTTTTCCCTTCCGGACTAGGGTTAGGGTTAGGGAACGGCAAGGCTTAGGGCACAGGTGAGGGTACGGCAACGTGGCAGGGACAGGATACATTCTGACGCACGGGTCAGTGCCAACGTATGGATCAGGAGTAGGCTACGGCTTGGGGGTAAGATGTAGGGCTTGTGGTGTTTTTCTGTTCTGGGCTAGGGTTAGGGTTAGTGAACGGCAAGGCTTCGGGCACAGGTGAGTGTACGGAAACGTGGGAGTGTCAGGCTACGTGCTGATGAAAGTGTCAGTGCCTGCGTACGAGCCAGGAATAGACTACGGTGTAGGGAAAGGTGTAGGGCTGGTGGTGTGTTTCCGTTCAGGGCTAGGGTTAGGGTTAGGGAACGGCAAGGCTTAGGGCTCAGGTGAGGTTCCGCAAACGTGGGAGGGTCAGGCTACGTGCTGACGCACGGGTCATTTCCAGCGTACGGGCCAGGAGTAGGCTACGGCTTGGGGGTAAGGTGTAGGGCTGGTGGTGGTTTTCCATTCCGGGCTAGGGATAGGGTTAGGGAACGGCAAGGCTTAGGGCACAGGTGAGTGTACGGAAACGTGGGAGCTTCAGGCTACGTGCTGACATACGGTTCACTGCCAGCGTAAGGGCCAGGAGTAGGCTACAGCGTAGGGTAAGGTGTAAGGCTCGGGGTGGGTTTTCGTTCCGGGCTAGGGTTAGGGTTAGGGAACGGCAAGGCTTAGGGCACAGGGGAGGGTACAGAAACGTTGGAGGGTCAGGCTACGTGCTGACGCACGTGTCAGTGCCAGCGTACGGGCCAGGAGTAGGCTACTGCTTGTGGGTAAGGTTTAGGGCTGGTGGTGGGTTTCCGTTCAGGGCTAGGGTTAGGGTTAGGGAACGGCAAGCCTTAGGGCACAGGTGAGGGTACGGTAACATGGGAGGGTTAGGCTACGTGCTGAAGCACAGGTCATTACCCGCCTATGGGCCAGGTGTAGGCTACGGCATAGAGTAAGGTGTAGGGCTGGTGGTGGGTTTTCGCTTCGGGCTAGGGTTAGGGTTAGGGAACGGCAAGGCTTAGGGCACAGTTGAGGTTACGGAATCGTGGGAGGGTCAGGCTACGTGCTGACGCATGGGTCAGTGCCAGCATATGGGCCAGGAGTAGGCTACGGCGTGGTGGTATGGTGTAGGGCTGGTGGTGGGTTTCTGTTCCGGGCTAGGGTTAGGGTTAGCGAACGTCAATGCTTAGGGCACAGGTGAGGGTACGGAAACGTGGGAGGGTCAGGCTACGTGCTGACGCACGGGTCAGTGCCAGCGTACAGGCCAGGAATAGGCTACTGCGTAGGATAGAGTGTAGGACTGGTGGTGGGTCTCCGTTCCGGGCTAGGGTTAGGGTTAGGGAACGGCAAAGCTTATGGCACAGGTGAGGGTACGGAAATGTGGGAGGGTCAGGCTACATGCTGACGCACGGGTCAGTGCCAGCGTACGGGCCAGGAGTAGGCTACGGCGTAGGGTAATGTGTAGGGCTGGTGGTGGGTTTCCGTTCTGGGCTAGGGTTAGGGTTAGGGAACGGCAAGGCTTAGGGCACAGGTGATGGTACGGAAACGTGGGAGGTTCAGGCTACGTGCTGACGCACGGGTCAGTGCCAGCGTACGGGCCAGGAGTAGGCTACGGCTAGTCGGTAAGTTTTAGGGCTGTTGGTGGGTTTCCGTTCCGGGCTAGGGTTAGGGTAAGGGAATGGCAAGGCTTAGGGCACAGGTGAGGTTATGGAAACGTGGGAGGGTCAGGCTACGTGCTGACGCACGTGTCAGTGCCAGCATATGGGCCAGGAGTAGGCTACGGCGTGGTGGTAAGTTATAGGGCTGGTGGTGTGTTTCTGTTCCGGGCTAGGGTTAGGGTTAGCGAACGTCAAGGCTTAGGGCACAGGTGAGGGTACGAAACGTGGGAGGGTCAGGCTACGTGCTGACGCAAGGGTCATGGCCAGCGTATGGGCCAGGAATAGGCTACGGCGTAGGGTAGAGTGTAGAGCTGGTGGTGGGATTCTGTTCCGGGCTAGGGTTAGGGTTAGGGAACGGCAAAGCTTAGGGCACAGGTGAGGGTACGGAAACGTGGGAGGGTCAGGCTACGTGCTGACGCACGTGTCAGTGCCAGCGTACCGGCCTGGAGTAGGCTACAGCTTGGGGGTTAGATGTAGGGCTGCTGGTGGGTTTCCATTCCAAGCTAGGGTTAGGATTAGGGAAGGGCAAGGCTTAGGGCACAGGTGAGGGTACGGAAACGTGGGAGGGTCAGACTACATGCTGACGCACGGGTCAGTGCCAGCGTACGGGCCAGGAATAGGCTACGGTTTGCGCGTTAGGTTTAGGGCTGGTGGTGTGTTTCCGTTCCATATTAGGGTTAGGGTTAGTGAACGGCAAGCCTTAGGGCACAGGTGAGGGTACGGGAATATGGGAAGGTCAGGCTACGTGCTGACGCACGGGTCAGTGCCAGCCAGAGTTCGGGCCATGAGTAGGCTAAGGCGTAGGGTAAGGTGTAGGGCTGGTGGTGGGTTTCCGTTCTGGGCTAGGCTTAGTGTTAGGGAACGGCAATGCTTAGGGCCCAGGTGAGGGTACGGAAACGTGAGAGTGTTAAACTACATGCTGACGCAAGGGTCAGTGCGAGCATACGGGCGAGGACTAGGCTACCCAGTAGGGAAAGGTTTAGGGCTGGTGGTGTGTTTCCATTCCGGGTTAGGGTTAGGGTTAGGGAACGGCAAGTCTTAGGGCACAGGTGAGGGTACGGAAACGTGGGAGGGTCAGGCTACGTGCTGACGCACGGGTCAGTGCGAGCGTACGGACGAGGAGTAGGCTACCCAGTAGGGAAAGGTTTAGGGCTGGTGGTGGGTTTCTGTTCCGGGCTAGGTTTAGGGTTAGGGAACGTCAAGGCTTAGGGCACAGGTGAGGGTACGGAAACGTGGGAGGGTTAGGCTATGTGCTGATGCACGGGTCAGTGCCAGCATATGGGCCAGGAGTAGGCTACGGCGTAGGTTAAGGTGTAGGGCTGGTGGTGGGTTTCTGTTCCGGGCTACGGTTAGTGTTAGGGAAAGGCAAAGCTTAGGGCACTGGTGAGGGTACGGAATCGTGGGAGGGTCAGGCTACGTGATGACGCACGGGTCACTGCCAGCGTACCGACCATGAGTAGGCTACGGCTTGTTGCTTAGGTGTAGGGCTGGTGGTGGGTTTCCGTTTCAGGCTAGGGTTAGTGTTAGGGAACGGCAAGGCTTAGGGCACAGGTGAGGGTACGGTAATGTTGGAAGGTCAAGCTACGTGCTGACGCACAGGTCAGTGCCAGTGTATGGACCAGGAGTAGGCTACGGCTTGGGGGTAAGGTGTAGGGATTGTGGTGCTTTTCCGTTCTGGGCTAGGGTTAGGGTTAGGGAACGGCAAGGCTTAGGGCACAGCTGAGGGTACGGCAACGTGGCAGGGTCAGGATATGTTCTGACGCACGTGTCACTGCCAGCGTATGGACCAGGAGTAGGCTACGGCTTGTGGGTAAGGTGTAGGGCTGGTGGTGGTTTTCTGTTCTGGGCTAGGGTTAGGGTTAGTGAACGGCAAGGCTTAGGGCACAGGTGAGGTTACAGAAACGTGGGAGTGTCAGGCTACGTGCTGATGAAAGGGTCAGTGCCTGCGTACGAGCCAGGAATAGGCTACAGTGTAGGGAAAGGTGTAGGGCTGGTGGTGGGTTTCCGTTCAGGGCTAGGGTTAGGGTTAGGGAACGGCAAGGCTTAGGGCTCAGGTGAGGTTCCGCAAACGTGGGAGGGTCAGGCTACGTGCTGACGCACGGGTCATTTCCAGCGTACGGGCCAGGAGTAGGCTACGGCTTGGGGGTAAGGTGTAGGGCTGGTTGTGGGTTTCCGTTCCGGGCTAGGTTTAGGGTTAGGGAACGGCAAGTCTTAGGGCACAGGTGAGGGTACGGAAACGTGGGAGGGTCAGGCTACGTGCTGACGCACGGGTCAGTGCCAGTGTACGGGCCAGGAGTAGGCTATGACGTAGGGTTAGGTGTAGGGCTGCTGGTGGGTTTCCGTTCCTGGCTAGGGTTAGGGTGAGGGAACGGCAAGGCTTAGGGCACCAGTGAGGGTACGGTAACGTGGGAGCGTTAGGCTACGTGCTGAAGCACAGGTCATTACCCACGTATGGGCCAGGTGTAGGCTACGGCATAGGGTAAGGTGTAGGGCTGGTGGTGGGTTTTCGTTCCGGGCTAGGGTTAGGGTTAGGGAACGGCAAGGCTTAGGGCACAGGTGAGGTTACGGAAACGTGGGAGGGTCAGGCTACGTGCTGATGTATGGGTCAGTGCCAGCATATGGGCCAGGAGTAGGCTACGGTGTGGTGGTAAGGTGAAGGGCTGGTGGTGTGTTTCTGTTCCGGGCTAGGGTTAGGGTTAGCAAACGTCAATGCTTAGGGCACAGGTGAGGGTACGGAAACGTGGGAGGGTCAGGCTACGTGCTGACGCACGTGTCAGTGCCAGCGTACGGGCCAGGAGTAGGCTACTGCTTGTGGGTAAGGTTTAGGGCTGGTGGTGAGTTTCCGTTCCGGGCTAGGGTTAGGGTTAGGGAACGGCAAGGCTTAGTGCACAGGTGAGGGTACGGTAACATGGGAGGGTTAGGCTACGTGCTGAAGCACAGGTCATTACCCGCCTATGGGCCAGGTGTAGGCTACGGCATAGGGTAAGGTGTAGGGCTGGTGGTGGGTTTTCGCTTCGGGCTAGGGTTAGGGTTAGGGAACGGCAAGGCTTAGGGCACAGTTGAGGTTACGGAAACGTGGGAGGGTCAGGCTACGTGCTGACGCATGGGTCAGTGCCAGCATATGGGCCAGGAGTAGGCTACGGCGTGGTGGTAAGGTGTAGGGCTGGTGGTGGGTTTCTGTTCCGGGCTAGGGTTAGGGTTAGCGAACGTCAATGCTTAGGGCACAGGTGAGGGTACGGAAACGTGGGAGGGTCAGGCTACGTGCTGACGCACGGGTCAGTGCCAGCGTACAGGCCAGGAATAGGCTACGGCGTAGGATAGAGTGTAGGACTGGTGGTGGGTCTCCGTTCCGGGCTAGGGTTAGGGTTAGGGAACGGCAAAGCTTATGGCACAGGTGAGGGTACGGAAATGTGGGAGGGTCAGGCTACATGCTGACGCACGGGTCAGTGCCAGCGTACGGGCCAGGAGTAGGCTACGGCGTAGGGTAATGTGTAGGGCTGGTGGTGGGTTTCCGTTCTGGGCTAGGGTTAGGGTTAGGGAACGGCAAGGCTTAGGGCACAGGTGATGGTACGGAAACGTGGGAGGGTCAGGCTACGTGCTGACGCACGGGTCAGTGCCAGCGTACGGGCCAGGAGTAGGCTACGGCTAGTGGGTAAGTTTTAGGGCTGTTGGTAGGTTTCCGTTCAGGGCTAGGGTTAGGGTAAGGGAATGGCAAGGCTTAGGGCACAGGTGAGGTTATGGAAACGTGGGAGTATCAGGCTACGTGCTGACGCACGGGTCAGTGCCAGCATATGGGCCAGGAGTAGGCTACGGCGTGGTGGTAAGTCATAGGGCTGGTGGTGTGTTTCTGTTCCGGGCTAGGGTTAGGGTTAGCGAACGTCAAGGCTTAGGGCACAGGTGAGGGTACGAAACGTGGGAGGGTCAGGCTACGTGCTGACGCAAGGGTCATGGCCAGCGTATGGGCCAGGAATAGGCTACGGCGTAGGGTAGAGTGTAGAGCTGGTGGTGGGATTCTGTTCCGGGCTAGGGTTAGGGTTAGGGAACGGCAAAGCTTAGATCACAGGTGAGGGTACGGAAACGTGGGATGGTCAGGCTACGTGCTGACGCACGTGTCAGTGCCAGCGTACCGGCCTGGAGTAGGCTACAGCTTGGGGGTTAGATGTAGGGCTGCTGGTGGGTTTCCATTACAAGCTAGGGTTAGGATTACGGAACGGCAAGGCTTAGGGCACAGGTGAGTGTACGGAAACGTGGGAGGGTCAGGCTACATGCTGACGCACGGGTCAGTGCCAGCGTACGGGCCAGGAGTAGGCTACGGTTTGGGTGTTAGGTTTAGGGCTGGTGGTGTGTTTCCGTTCCGTATTAGGGTTAGGGTTAGTGAACGGCAAGCCTTAGGGCACAGGTGAGGGTACGGGAATATGGGAAGGTTAGGCTACGTGCTGACGCACGGGTCAGTGCCAGCCAGAGTTCGGGCCATGAGTAGGCTAAGGCGTAGGGTAAGGTGTAGGGCTGGTGGTGGGTTTCCGTTCTGGGCTAGGCTTAGTGTTAGGGAACGGCAATGCTTAGGGCCCAGGTGAGGGTACGGAAACGTGAGAGTGTTAAACTACATGCTGACGTAAGGGTCAGTGCGAGCGTACGGACGAGGTGTAGGCTACCCAGTAGGGAAAGGTTTAGGGCTGGTGGTGGGTTTCTGTTCCGGGCTAGGTTTAGGGTTAGGGAACGTCAAGGCTTAGGGCACAGGTGAGGGTACGGAAACGTGGGAGGGTTAGGCTATGTGCTGATGCACGGGTCAGTGCCAGCATATGGGCCAGGAGTAGGCTACGGCGTAGGTTAAGGTGTAGGGCTGGTGGTGGGTTTCTGTTCCGGGCTACGGTTAGGGTTAGGGAAAGGCAAAGCTTAGGGCACTGGTGAGGGTACGGAATCGTGGGAGGGTCAGGCTACGTGATGACGCACGGGTCACTGCCAGCGTACCGACCTTGAGTAGGCTACGGCTTCTTGCTTAGGTGTAGGGCTGGTGGTGGGTTTCCGTTTCAGGCTAGGGTTAGTGTTAGGGAACGGCAAGGCTTAGGGCACAGGTGAGGGTACGGTAATGTTGGAAGGTCAAGCTACGTGCTGACGCACAGGTCAGTGCCAGCGTATGGACCAGGAGTAGGCTACGGCTTGGGGGTAAGGTGTAGGGATTGTGGTGCTTTTCCGTTCTGGGCTAGGGTTAGGGTTAGGGAACGGCAAGGCTTAGGGCACAGGTGAGGGTACGGCAACGTGGCAGGGTCAGGATATGTTCTGACGCACGTGTCACTGCCAGCGTATGGACCAGGTGTAGGCTACGGCTTGTGGGTAAGGTGTAGGGCTGGTGGTGGTTTTCTGTTCTGGGCTAGGGTTAGGGTTAGTGAACGGCAAGGCTTAGGGCACAGGTGAGGTTACAGAAACGTGGGAGTGTCAGGCTACGTGCTGATGAAAGGGTCAGTGCCTGCGTACGAGCCAGGAATAGGCTACAGTGTAGGGAAAGGTGTAGGGCTGGTGGTGGGTTTCCGTTTAGGGCTAGGGTTAGGGTTAGGGAACGGCAAGGCTTAGGGCTCAGGTGAGGTTCCGCAAACGTGGGAGGGTCAGGCTACGTGCTGACGCATGGGTCATTTCCAGCGTACGGGCCAGGAGTAGGCTACGGCTTGGGGGTAAGGTGTAGGGCTGGTTGTGGGTTTCCGTTCCGGGCTAGGTTTAGGGTTAGGGAACGGCAAGTCTTAGGGCACAGGTGAGGGTACGGAAACGTGGGAGGGTCAGGCTACGTGCTGACGCACGGGTCAGTGCCAGTGTACGGGCCAGGAGTAGGCTACGACGTAGGGTTAGGTGTAGGGCTGCTGGTGGGTTTCCGTTCCTGGCTAGGGTTAGGGTGAGGGAACGGCAAGGCTTAGGGCACCGGTGAGGGTACGGTAACATGGGAGCGTTATGCTATGTGCTGAAGCACAGGTCATTACCCACGTATGGGCCAGGTGTAGGCTACGGCATAGGGTAAGGTGTAGGGCTGGTGGTGGGTTTTCGTTCCGGGCTAGGGTTAGGGTTAGGGAACGGCAAGGCTTAGGGCACAGGTGAGGTTACGGAAACGTGGGAGGGTCAGGCTACGTGCTGATGTATGGGTCAGTGCCAGCATATGGGCCAGGAGTAGGCTACGGTGTGGTGGTAAGGTGTAGGGCTGGTGGTGTGTTTCTGTTCCGGGCTAGGGTTAGGGTTAGCAAACGTCAATGCTTAGGGCACAGATGAGGGTACGGAAACGTGGGAGGGTCAGGCTACGTGCTGACGCACGTGTCAGTGCCAGCGTACGGGCCAGGAGTAGGCTACTGCTTGTGGGTAAGGTTTAGGGCTGGTGGTGAGTTTCCGTTCCGGGCTAGGGTTAGGGTGAGGGAACGGCAAGGCTTAGTGCACAGGTGAGGGTACGGTAACATGGGAGGGTTAGGCTACGTGCTGAAGCACAGGTCATTACCCGCCTATGGGCCAGGTGTAGGCTACGGCATAGGGTAAGGTGTAGGGCTGGTGGTGGGTTTTCGCTTCGGGCTAGAGTTAGGGTTAGGGAACGGCAAGGCTTAGGGCACAGTTGAGGTTACGGAAACGTGGGAGGGTCAGGCTACGTGCTGACGCATGGGTCAGTGCCAGCATATGGGCCAGGAGTAGGCTACGGCGTGGTGGTAAGTTGTAGGGCTGGTGGTGGGTTTCTGTTCTGGGCTAGGGTTAGGGTTAGCGAACGTCAATGCTTAGGGCACAGTTGAGGGTACGGAAACGTGGGAGGGTCAGGCTACGTGCTGACGCACGGGTCAGTGCCAGCGTACAGGCCAGGAATAGGCTACGGCGTAGGATAGAGTGTAGGACTGGTAGTGGGTCTCCGTTCCGGGCTAGGGTTAGGGTTAGGGAACGGCAAAGCTTAGGGCACAGGTGAGGGTACGGAAATGTGGGAGGGTCAGGCTACATGCTGACGCATGGGTCAGTGCCAGCGTACGGGCCAGGAGTAGGCTACGGCGTAGGGTAATGTGTAGGGCTGGTGGTGGGTTTCCGTTCTGGGCTAGGGTTAGGGTTAGGGAACGGCAAGGCTTAGGGCACAGGTGATGGTACGGAAACGTGGGAGGGTCAGGCTACGTGCTGACGCACGGGTCAGTGCCAGCGTACGGGCCAGGAGTAGGCTACGGCTAGTGGGTAAGTTTTAGGGCTGTTGGTAGGTTTCCGTTCAGGGCTAGGGTTAGGGTAAGGGAATGGCAAGGCTTAGGGCACAGGTGGGTTATGGAAACGTGGGAGTATCAGGCTACGTGCTGACGCACGGGTCAGTGCCAGCATATGGGCCAGGAGTAGGCTACGGCGTGGTGGTAAGTCATAGGGCTGGTGGTGTGTTTCTGTTCCGGGCTAGGTTTAGGGTTAGCGAATGTCAAGGCTTAGGGCACAGGTGAGGGTACGAAACGTGGGAGGGTCAGGCTACGTGCTGAAACAAGGGTCATGGCCAGCGTATGGGCCAGGAATAGGCTACGGCGTAGGGTAGAGTGTAGAGCTGGTGGTGGGATTCTGTTCCGGGCTAGGGTTAGGGTTAGGGAACGGCAAAGCTTAGATCACAGGTGATGGTACGGAAACGTGGGATGGTCAGGCTACGTGCTGACGCACGTGTCAGTGCCAGCGTACCGGCCTGGAGTAGGCTACAGCTTGGGGGTTAGATGTAGGGCTGCTGGTGGGTTTCCATTACAAGCTAGGGTTAGGATTACGGAACGGCAAGGCTTAGGGCACAGGTGAGGGTACGGAAACGTGGGAGGGTCAGGCTACATGCTGACGCACGGGTCAGTGCCAGCGTACGGGCCAGGAGTAGGCTATGATTTGGGTGTTATGTTTAGGGCTGGAGGTGGGTTTCCGTTCCGTACTAGGGTTAGGGTTACGGAACGGCAAGCCTTAGGGCACAGGTGATGGTACGGAAATGTGGGAAGGTCAGGCTATATGCTGACGCACGTGTCAGTGCCAGTGTACGGGCCAGGAGTAGGCAACGGCGGAGGGTAAGGTGTAGGGCTGGTGGTGGGTTTCCGTTTCGGGCTAGGGTTATGGTTAGGCAAAGGCAAGGCTTAGGGCACAGGTGAGGGTAAGGGAACGTGGGAGGGTGAGGCTACGTGTTGACGCACGGGTCAGTGCCAGAGTTCGTGCCAGGAGTAGGCTACGGCGTAGGGTAAGGTGTAGGGCTGGTGGTGGGTTTCCGTTCCGGGATAGGGTTAGTGTTAGGGAACGGCAATGCTTAGGGCCCAGGTGAGGGTACGGAAACGTGGGAGTGTTAAACTACATGCTGACGCACGGGTCAGTGCGAGCGTACGGGCGAGGCATAGGCTACCCAGTAGGGAAAGGTTTAGAGCTGGTGGTGGGTTTCCGTTCCGGGCTAGGGTTAGGGTTAGGGAACGGCAAGGCTTAGGGCACAGGTGAGGGTACGGAAACGTGGGAGGGTCAGGCTACGTGCTGACGCACGGGTCAGTGCTAGCGTATGGGTCAGGAGTAGGCTACGGCGTAGGTTAAGGTGTAGGGCTGGTGGTGGGTTTCCGTTCCAGGCTACGGTTAGGGTTAGGGAACGGCAAAGCTTAGGGCACAGGTGAGGGTACGGAAACGTGGGAGGGTCAGGCTACGTGCTGATGCACGGGTCAGTGCCAGCGTACCGGCCAGGAGTAGGCTATGGCTTGGGGGTAAGCTGTAGGGCTGGTGGTGTGTTTCCGTTCCGGGCTAGGGTTAGCGTTAGGGTACGGCAAGACTTAGGGCACAGGTGAGGTTACGGAAACGTGGGAGGGTCAGGCTATGTGCTGACGCACGGGTCAGTGCCAGCGTACCGGCCAGGAGTAGGCTACGGCTTGGGGGTTAGTTCTAGGGATTGTGGTGGGTTTCCGTTCCGGGCTAGGGTTAGGGTTATGGAACGGCAAGGCTTAGGGCACAGGTGAGGGTACGGAAACGTGGGAGGGTCAGGCTATGTGCTGACGCATGTGTCAGAGCCAGCATACGGGCCAGGAGTAGGCTACTGCTTGGGGGTAAGTTGTAGGGCTGGTGGTGGGATTCCGTTCCGGTCTAGGGCTAGGGTTAGGGAACGTCAAGTCTTAGGGCTCAGGTAAGGGTACAGGAAAGTGGGAGGGTCAGGCTACGTGCTGACGCACGTGTCAGTGCCAGTGTACGGGCCAGGTGTAGGCTACGGCTTGTGGGTAAGGTTTAGGGCAGGTGGTGGGTTTCCGTTCCGGGCTAGGGTTATGGTTAGGGAACAGCAAGGATTAGGGCACAGGTGAGGGTACGGAAACGTGGGAGGGTCAGGCTACGTGCTGACGCACGGGTCATTGCCAGCGTTCGGGCCAGGAGTAGGCTACGGCGTAGGGTAAAGTGTAGGGCTGGTGGTGGGTTTCTGTGCCGGGCTAGGGTTAGGGTTAGGGAACGTAAAGGCTTAGGGCACAGGTGATGGTACGGAAACGTGGGAGGGTCAGGCTACGTGCTGACGCACGGTCAGTGCCAACGTACGGGCCAGGAGTAAGCCACGGCTTGTGAGTTAGGATTAGGGCTGGTGGTGGGTTTCCGTTTCAGGCTAGGGATAGAGTTAGGGAACGGCAAGCCTTAGGGCACAGGTGAGGGTACGGTAACATGGGAGGGTCAGGCTACATGCTGAAGCACAGGTCAGTGCCCGCATACGGTCCAGGTGTAGGCTACGGCATAGGGTAAGGTGTAGGGCTGGGGGTGGGTTTCCGTTCCGGGCTAGGATTAGGATTATGGAACGGCAAGGCTTAGGGCAGAGGTGAGGTTACGGAATCGTGGGAGGGTCAGGCTACGTGCTGACACACGGCTCAGTGCCAGCATATGGTCCAGGAGCTGGCTACGGCGTTGTGGTAAGGTGTAGGGCTGGTGGTGGGACTCTGTTCCGGGCTAGGGTTAGGGTTAGGGAACGTCAAGGCTTAGGGCACAGGTGAGGGTACGGAAACGTGGGAGGGTCAGGCTACGTGCTGACGCATGGGTCAGTGCCAGCGTACGGGCCAGGAATAGGCTACGGCGTAGGGTAGAGTTTAGGGCTGGTGGTGGATTTCCGTTCTGGGCTATGGTTAGTGTTAGAGAACGGCAAGGCTTAGGGCACAGGTGAGGGTACGGAAACGTGGGAGGGTCAGGCTAAGTGTCGATGCATGGTTCAGTGCCAGCGTACCAGCCAGGAGTAGGCTACGACTTGGGGTTAGGTGTAGGGCTGGTGTTGGGTTTCCGTTCGGGGCTAGGGTTAGGGTTAGGAAACGGCAAGGCTTAGGGCACAAGTGAGGGTACGGAAACGTGGGAGGTTCAGGCTACATGCTGACACATGAGTCAGTGCCAGCGTACGGGCCAGGAATAGGCTATGGCTTGGTGGTAAGCTGTAGGTCTGGTGGTGTGTTTCCGTTCCAGACTAGGGTTAGGGTTAGGGAACGGCAACGCTTAGGGCACAGGTGAGGGTACGGAAACGTGTGAGGGTCAGGCTACGTGCTGACGCACGGGTCAGTGCCATCGTACGGGCCAGGAGTAGGCTACGGCGTAGGGTAAAGTTTAGGGCTGCTGGTGGGTTTCCGTTCCTGGCTAGGGTTAGGGTGAAGGAACGGCAAGGCTTAGGGCACAGGTGAGGGTACGGAAACGTGGGAGGGTCAGGCTACGTGCTGACTCACGGGTCAGTGTCAGCGTACGGGCCAGGAGTAGGCTATGGCATATGGTAAGGTGTAGGGCTTGTGGTGGGTTTTCGTTCCAGGCTAGTGTTAGTGTTAGGGAACAGCAAGGCTTAGGGCACAGGTGAGGGTACGGAAACGTGGGAGGGTCAGGCTACATGCTGACGCACGTGTCAGTGCCAGCGTACGGGCCAGGAATAGGCTACGACATACGGTAATGTGTAGGGCTGGTGGTGGGATTCCGTTCCGGCTTGGGTTATGGTTAGTGAACGGCAAGGCTTAGGGCACAGGTGAGGGTACGGAAACGTGGGAGGGTCAGGCTTCATGCTGATGCACGTGTCAGTGCCAGCGTACCGGCCAGGAGTAGGCTACGGCGTAGGGTAATGTGTAGGGCTGTTTCCCTTTCGGGCTACAGTTAGGGTTAGGGAATGGCAAAACGTAGGGCACAGGTGAGGTTACGGAAACGTGGGAGGGTCAGGCTACATGCTGATGCATGTGTTAGTGCCAGCGTACCGGCCAGGAGTAGGCTACGGCTTGGTGGTTAGGTGTAGGGTTGGTGGTGTGTTTCCGTTCCAGTCTAGGGTTAGTGTTATGGAACAGCAAGGCTTAGGCCACAGGTGAGGGTACGGAAATGTGGGAGGGTCAGGCTACGTGCTGACGCACGGGTCAGTGCCAGCGTACGGGCCAGGAGTAGGCTATGGCTTGGTGGTTAGTTGTAGGGCTGGTGGTGTGTTTCCGTTCCATACTAGGGTTAGAGTTAGGGAACGGCAAGGCTGAGGGCACAGGTGAGGGTACGGGAACGTGGGAGGGTCAGGCTACGTGCTGATGAAAGGGTCAGTGCCTGCGTACGGGCCAGGAATAGGCTACGGCGTAGGGAAAGTTGTAGGGCTGGTGGTGGGTTTCCGTTCCGGGCTAGGGTTAGGGTTAGGGAATGGCAAGGCTTAGGGCACATGTGAGGGTCCACAAACGTGGGAGGGTCAGGCTACGTGCTGACGCACTGGTCAGTGCCAGCGTAAGGTCCAGGAGTAGCCTACGGATTGGGGGTAAGTTGTAGGGCTGGTGGTGGGTTTCCGTTCCTGGCTAGGATTAGGGTAAGGGAACGGCAAGTCCTCGGGCACAGGTGAGGGTACAGAAACTTGGGAGGGTCAGGCTATGTGCTGGTGCATGGGTCAGTGCCAGCGTACCGGCTAGGAGTAGGCTACGGCTTGGGGGTTAGGTGTAGGGCTGGTGGTGGGTTTCCGTTCCGCGCTAGGGTTAGGGTTAGGGAACTGCAAGGCTTAGGGCACAGGTGAGGGTACGGAAACGTGGGAGGGTCAGGCTACATGCTTACGCACGGGTCAGTGCCAGCGTACGGGCCAGGAATAGTCTATGGCTTGGGGGTAAGCTGTAGGGCTGGTGGTGGGTTTCTGTTCCGGACTAGGGTTAGGGTTAGGGAACGGCAAGGCTTAGGGCACAGGTGCGGGTACGGAAATGTGTGAAGGGCAGGCTACGTGCTGACGCATGTGTCAGTGCCAGTGTACGGGCCAGGAGTAGGCGACGGCGGAGGGTAAGGTGTAGGGCTTGTGGTGCGTTTCCGTTCCGGGCTAGGGTTAGTGTTAGGGAACGGCAAGGCTTAGGGCATAGGTGAGGGTACGGAAACGTGGGAGGTTCAGGCTACGTGGTGATGCACGGGTCAGTGCTAGCGTTCGGGCCATTAGTAGGTTATGGCGTACAGTAAGGTGTAGGGCTGGTGGTGGGTTTCCGTTCCGGGCTAGGGTTAGTGTTAGGGAACGGCAAGGCTTAGGGCCCAGGTGAGGGTACGGAAACGTGGGAGGCTCAAACTACATGCTGACGCACGGGTCAGTGCGAGCGTACGGGCGAGGAGTAGGCTACCCAGTAGGGAAAGGTTTAGGGCTGGTGCTGGGTTTCTGTTCCGGGCTAGGGTTAGGGTTAGGGAACGTCAAGGCTTAGGGCACAGGTGAGGGTACGGAAACGTGGGAGGGTTAGGCTACGTGCTGACGCACGGGTCAGTGCCAGCATATGGGCCAGGAGTAGGCTACGGCGTAGGATAATGTGTAGGGCTGGTGGTGGGTTTCCGTTCCAGGCTAGGGTTAGTTTTAGGGAACGGCAAGGCTTAGGGCCCAGGTGAGGGTACGGAAACGTGGGAGGGTCAGGCTACGTGCTGACGCACGGGTCAGTGCCAGCGTACGGGCCAGGAGTAGGCTACGGCTTGGGGGTAAGGTGTAGGGCTTGTGGTGCTTTTCCGTTCCGGGCTAGGGTTAGGGTTAGGGAACGGCAAGGCTTAGGGCACAGGTGAGGGTACGGCAACGTATCAGGGTCAATATATGTTCTGACGCACGGGTCAGTGCCAGCGTATGGACCAGGAGTAGGCTACGGCTTGGGGGTAAGTTGTAGGGCTGGTGGTGGGTTTCTGTTCTGGGCTAGGGTTAGGGTGAGTGAACGGCAAGGCTTAGGGCACAGGTGATGGTACGGAAACGTGGGAGTGTCAGGCTACGTGCTGATGAATGTGTCAGTACCTGCGTACGAGCCAGGAATAGACTACGGTGTAGGGAAAGGTTTAGGGATGGTGGTGGGTTTCCGTTCAGGGCTAGGGTTAGGGTTAGGGAACGGCAAGGCTTAGGGCCCAGGTGATGTTCCGCACACGTGGGAGGGTCAGACTACGTGCTGACGCACGGGTCAGTTTCAGCGTACGGGCCAGGAGTAGGCTACGGCTTTGGGGTAAGGTGTAGGGCTGGTGGTGGTTTTCCGTTCCGGGCTAGGGTTAGGGTTAGGGAACGGCAAGGCTTAGGGCACAGGTGAGGGTACGGTAACATGGGAGGGATAGGCTACGTGCTGAAGCACAGGTCATTACCCACGTATGGGCCAGGTGTAGGCTACGGCATAGGGTAAGGTGTAGGGCTGGTGGTGGGTTTTCGCTCCGGGCTAGGGTTAGGGTTAGGGAACGGCAAGGCTTAGGGCACAGGTGAGGGTACGGAAACGTGGGAGGGTCAGGCTACGTGCTGACGCATGGGTCAGTGCCAGCATATGGGCCAGGAGTAGGCTACGGCTTGGTGGTAAGGTGTAGGGCTGGTGGTGGGTTTCTGTTCCGGGCTAGGGTTAGGGTTAGTGAACGGCAAGCCTTAGGGCACAGGTGAGGGTACGGAAACGTGGGAAGGTCAGGCTACGTGCTGACGCACGGGTCAGTGCCAGAGTTCGGGCCATGAGTAGGCTACGGCGTAGGGTAACGTGTAGGGCTTGTGGTGGGTTTCCGTTCCGGGCTAGGGTTAGTGTTAGGGAAAGGCAATGCTTAGGGCCCAGGTGAGGGTACGGAAACGTGGGATTGTTAAACTACATGCTGACACACGGGTCAGTGCGAGCTTACGGGCGAGGAGTAGGCTACCCAGTAGGGAAAGGTTTAGGGCTGGTGGTGGGTTTCCGTTCCGGGCTAGGGTTAGGGTTAGGGAACGGCAAGGCTTAGGGCACAGGTGAGGGTACGGAAACGTGGGAGGGTCAGGCTACGTGCTGACACACGGGTCAGTGCGAGCGTACGGGCGAGGAGTAGGCTACCCAGTAGGGAAAGGTTTAGGGCTGGTGGTGGGTTTCTGTTCCGGGCTAGGTTTAGGGATAGGGAACGTCAAGGCTTAGGGCACAGGTGAGGGTACGGAAAGGTGGGAGGGTTAGGCTACGTGCTGACGCATGGGTCAGTGCCAGCATATGGGCCAGGAGTAGACTACGGCGTAGGTGAAGGTGTAGGGCTGGTGGTGGGTTTCATTTCCGGGCTAAGGTTAGGGTTAGGGAAAGGCAAAGCTTAGGGCACTGGTGAGGGTACGGAATCGTGGGAGGGTCAGGCTACGTGATGACGCACGTGTCAGTGCCAGCGTACCGACCAGGAGTAGGCTACGGCTTGTTTGTTAGGTGTAGGGCTGGTGGTGGGTTTCCGTTCCAGGCTAGGGTTAGTGTTAGGGAACGGCAAGGCTTAGGGCACAGGTGAGGGTACGGTAATGTTGGAAGGTCAAGCTACGTGCTGACGCACAGGTCAGTGCCAGCGTATGGACCAGGAGTAGGCAACGGCGTAGGGTAAGGTGTAGGGCTGGTGGTGGCTTTCTGTTCTGGTCTAGGGTTAGGGTTAGTGAACGGCAAGGCTTAGGGCACAGGTGAGGTTACGGAAACGTGGAGTGACAGGCTACGTGCTGACGCACGGGTCAGTTCCAGCGTACGCCCAGTATTAGGCTACGGCTTGGGGGTAAGGTGTAGGGCTGGTTGTGGGTTTCCGTTCCGGGCTAGATTTAGGGTTAGGGAACGGCAAGTCTTAGGGTACAGGTGAGGGTACAGAAACTTGGGAGCGTCAGGCTACGTGCTGACGCACGGATCAGTGCCAGTGTACGGGCCAGGAGTAGGCTACGACGTAGGGTTAGGTGTAGGGCTGCTCGTGGGTTTCCGTTCCTGGCTAGGGTTAGTGTGAGGGAACGGCAAGGCTTAGGGCACAGGTGAGGGTACGGTAACATGGGAGGGTTAGGCTACGTGCTGAAGCACAGGTCATTACCCACGTATGGGCCAGGTGTAGGCTACGGCATAGGGTAAGGTGTAGGGCTGGTGGTGGCTTTTTGTTCCGGGCTAGGGTTAGGGTTAGGGAACGGCAAGGCTTAGGGCACAGGTGAGGTTACGGAAACGTGGGAGGGTCAGGCTACGTGCTGACGCATGGGTCAGTGCCAGCATATGGGCCAGGAGTAGGCTACGGCGTGGTGGTAAGTTGTAGGGCTTGTGGTGCTTTTCCGTTCCGGGCTAGGGTTAGGGTTAGGGAACGGCAAGGCTTAGGGCACAGGTGAGGGTACGGCAACGTATCAGGGTCAATATACGTTCTGACGCACGGTTCAGTGCCAGCGTATGGACCAGGAGTAGGCTACGGCTTGGGGGTAAGTTGTAGGGCTGGTGGTGGGTTTCTGTTCTGGGCTAGGGTTAGGGTGAGTGAACGGCAAGGCTTAGGGCACAGGTGATGGTACGGAAACGTGGGAGTGTCAGGCTACGTGCTGATGAAAGTGTCAGTGCCTGCGTACGAGCCAGGAATAGACTACGGTGTAGGGAAAGGTTTAGGGATGGTGGGGGGTTTCCTTTCAGGGCTAGGGTTAGGGTTAGGGAACGGCAAGGCTTAGGGCCCATGTGATGTTCCGGACACGTGGGAGGGTCAGACTACGTGCTGACGCACGAGTCAGTTTCAGCGTACGGGCCAGGAGTAGGCTACGGCTTTGGGGTAAGGTGTAGGGCTGGTGGTGGTTTTCCGTTCCGGGCTAGGGTTAGGGTTAGGGAACGGCAAGGCTTAGGGCACAGGTGAGGGTACGGTAACATGGGAGAGATAGGCTACGTGCTGAAGCACAGGTCATTACCCGCGTATGGGCCAGGTGTAGGCTACGGCATAGGGTAAGGTGTAGGGCTGGTGGTGGGTTTTCGCTCCGGGCTAGGGTTAGGGTTAGGGAACGGCAAGGCTTAGGGCACAGGTGAGGGTACGGAAACGTGGGAGGGTCAGGCTACGTGCTGACGCATGGGTCAGTGCCAGCATATGGGCCAGGAGTAGGCTACGGCTTGGTGGTAAGGTGTAGGGCTGGTGGTGGGTTTCTGTTCCGGGCTAGGGTTAGGGTTAGCGAACGTCAATGCTTAGGGCACAGGTGATGGTACGGAAACGTGGGAGGGTCAGGCTACGTGCTGACGCACGGGTCAGTTCCAGCGTACGGGCCAGGATTAGGCTACGGCTTGGTGGTAAGGTGTAGGGCTGGTTGTGGGTTTCCGTTCCGGGCTAGATTTAGGGTTAGGGAACGGCAAGTCTTAGGGCACAGGTGAGGGTACAGAAACTTGCGAGGGTCAGGCTACGTGCTGACGCACGGGTCAGTGCCAGTGTACGGGCCAGGAGTAGGCTACGACGTAGGGTTAGGTGTAGGGCTGCTCGTGGGTTTCCGTTCCTGGCTAGGGTTAGTGTGAGGGAACGGCAAGGCTTAGGGCACAGGTGAGGGTACGGTAACATGGGAGGGTTAGGCTACGTGCTGAAGCACAGGTCATTACCCACGTATGGGCCAGGTGTAGGCTACGGCATAGGGTAAGGTGTAGGGCTGGTGGTGGCTTTTCGTTCCGGGCTAGGGTTAGGGTTAGGGAATGGCAAGGCTTAGGGCACAGGTGAGGTTACGGAAACGTGGGAGGGTCAGGCTACGTGCTGACGCATGGGTCAGTGCCAGCATATGGGCCAGGAGTAGGCTACGGCGTGGTGGTAAGTTGTAGGGCTGGTGGTGTGTTTCTGTTCCGGGCTAGGGTTAGGGTTATCGAACGTCAATGCTTAGGGCACAGGTGATGGTACGGAAACGTGGGAGGGTCAGGCTATGTGCTGACGCACGGGTCAGTGCCAGCGTACGGGCCAGGAATAGGCTACGGCGTAGGATAGAGTTTAGGACTGGTGGTGGGTTTCCGTTCCGGTCTAGGGTTAGGGTTAGGGAACGGCAAGGCTTAGGGCACAGGTGAGGGTTCGGAAATGTGGGAGGGTCAGGCTACGTGCTGACGCACGGGTCAGTGCCAGCGTACGGGCCAGGAGTAGGCTACGGCGTAGGGTAAGGTGTAGTGCTGGTGGTGGGTTTCCGTTCTGGGCTAGGGTTAGGGTTAGGGAACGGCAAGGCTTAGGGCACAGGTGATGGTACGGAAACGTGGGAGGGTCAGGCTACGTGCTGACGCATGGGTCAGTGCCAGCGTACGGGCCAGGAGTAGGCTACGGCTAGTGGTAAGGTTTAGAGCTGGTGGTGGGTTTCCGTTCCGGGCTAGGGTTAGGGTAAGGGAATGGCAAGGCTTAGGACACAGGTGAGGGTACGGTAACATGGGAGGGTCAGGCTACGTGCTGAAGCACAGGTCATTACCCGCGTACGGGCCAGGTGTAGGCTACGGCATAGGGTAATGTGTAGGGCTGCTGGTGGGTTTCCGTTCCGGGCTAGGGTTAGGGTTAGGGAACGGCAAGGCTTAGGGCACAGGTGAGGTTATGAAAACGTGGGAGCGTCAGGCTACGTGCTGACGCACGGGTCAGTGCCTGCATATGGGCCAGGAGTAGGCTACGGCGTGGTGGTAAGTTGTAGGGCTGGTGGTGTGTTTCTGTTAAGGGCTTCGGTTAGGGTTTGCGAACGTCAAGGCTTAGAGAACACGTGAGGGTACGGAAACGTGGGAGGGTCAGGCTACGTGCTGACGCAAGGGTCATGGCCAGCGTATGGGCCAGGAATAGGCTACGGCGTAGGGTAGAGTGTAGAGCTGGTGGTGGGATTCTGTTCCAGGCTAGGGTTAGGGTTTGGGAACGGCAAAGCTTAGGGCACAGGTGAGGGTACGGAAACGTGGGAGGGTCAGGCTACGTGCTGACGCACGTGTCAGTGCCAGCGTACCGGCCTGGAGTAGGCTACGGCTTGGGGGTTAGATGTAGGGCTGGTGGTGGGTTTCCATTCCAGGCTAGTGTTAGGGTTAGGGAACGGCAAGGCTTAGGGCACAGGTGAGGGTACGGAAACGTTGGAGGGTCAGGCTACATGCTGACTCACGGGTCAGTGCCAGTGTACGGGCCAGGAGTAAGCTACGGTTTGGGCGTTAGGTTTAGGGATGGTGGTGTGTTTCCATTCCGTACTAGGGTTAGGGTTAGTGAACGGCAAGCCTTAGGGCACAGGTGAGGGTACGGAAATGTGGGAAGGTCAGGCTACGTGCTGACGCACGGGTCAGTGCCAGAGTTCGGGCCATGAGTAGGCTACGGTGTAGGGTAACGTGTAGGGCTTGTGGTGGGTTTCCGTTCCAGGCTAGGGTTAGTGTTAGGGAAAGGCAATGCTTAGGGCCCAGGTGAGGGTACGGAAACGTGGGATTGTTAAACTACATGCTGACGCACGGGTCAGTGCGAGCTTACGGGCGAGGAGTAGGCTACCCAGTAGGGAAAGGTTTAGGGCTGGTGGTGGGTTTCCGTTCCGGGCTAGGGTTAGGGTTAGGGAACGGCAAGGCTTAGGGCACAGGTGAGGGTACGGAAACGTGGGAGGGTCAGACTACGTGCTGACGCACGGGTCAGTGCGAGCGTACGGGCGAGGAGTAGGCTACCCAGTAGGGAAAGGTTTAGGGCTGGTGGTGGGTTTCTGTTCCGGGCTAGGTTTAGGGTTAGGGAAAGGCAAAGCTTAGGGCACTGGTGAGGGTACGGAATCGTGGGAGGGTCAGGCTACGTGATGACGCACGGGTCAGTGCCAGCGTACGGGCCATGATTAGGCTATGGCCTGGAGTTTAGGTGTAGGGCTGGTGGTGTGTTTCCGTTCGGTACTAGGGTTAGGGTTAGGGAAGGGCAAGGCTTAGGGCACAGGTGAGGGTACGGAAATGTGTGAAGGTCAGGCTACGTGCTGACGCACGTGTCAGTGCCAGCGTACGGGCCAGGAGTAGGCTACGGCGTAGGGTAAGGTGTAGGGCTGGTGCAGGGTTTCCGTTCCGGGCTAGGGTTATGTTTAGGGAACGGCAAGACTTAGGGCACAGGTGAGGGTACGGAAACGTGGTAGGGTCAGGCTACGTGCTGACGCAAGGGTCAGTGCCAGCGTTCGGGCCAGGAGTAGGTTCCGGCGTAGGGTAAGGTGTAGGGCTGGTGGTGGGTTTCCGTTCCGGGGTAGGGTTAGGGTTAGGGAACGGCAAGGCATAGGGCACAGGTGAGGGTACAGAAACGTGGGAGGGTCAGGCTACATGCTGACGCAAGGGTCAGTGCCAGCGTACGGGCCAGGAGTAGGCTATGGCTTGTGGGTAAGCTGTAGGGCTGGTGGTGTGTTTCCTTTTCGGAATAGGGTTAGGGTTAGGGAACGGCAAGGCTTAGGGCACAGGTGAGGGTACGGAAACGTCGGAAGGTCAGGCTACGTACTGATGCATGGGTCAGTGCCAGCGTACGGGCCAGGAGTAGGCTACGGTGTAGGGTAACGTGTAGGGCTGTTGGTGGGTTTTCATTGCGGGGTACGGTTAGGGTTAGGGAACGGCAAGGCTTAGGGCATAGGTGAGGGAACGGAAACGTGGGAGGGTCAGGCTACGTGCTGACGCATGGGTCAGTGCCAGCGTACGGGCAACGAGTAGGCTACGGGGTAGGGTAAGGTCTAGGGCTGGTGGTGGGTTTCCGTTCTGGGCTAGGGTTAGTGTTAGGGAACGGCAAGGCTTAGGGCTCAGGTGAGGGTACAGAGAAGTTGGAGATTCAGGCTACGTGCTAATGCATGTGTCAATGCTAGCGTACGGGCCAGGAGTAGGCTACGTCGTAGAGAAAGGTGTATGGCTGGTGGTGGGTTTCCTTTCTGGGCTAGGGTTAGGGATAGGGAACGGAAAGGCTTAGGGCACAGGTGAGGTTACGGAAACGTGGGAGGGTCAGGCTACGTGCTGACGCATGGGTCAGTGCCAGCGTACAGGCCAGGATTAGGCTACGGCTTGGGGGTAAGTTGTAGGGCTGGTGGTGCGTTTCCGTTGGGGTCTAGGGTTAGGGTTAGGGAACGCCAAGGCTTAGGGCACAGGTGAGGGTACGGAAACGTGTGAGGGTCAGACAACGTGCTGACGCACGGGTCAGTGCCAGCGTACGGGCCAGGAGTAGGCTACGGCGTAGGGTAAAGTGTAGGGCTGGATGTGGGTTTCCGTTCCGGGCTAGGGTTAGGGTTACGGAACGGCAAGGCTTAGTCCCCAGGTGAGGGTACGGAAAAGTGGGAGTGTCTCGCTACGTGCTGATGCATGGGTCAGTGCCAGCGTACAGGCCAGGAGTAGGCTACGGCGTAGGGTAAGGTGTAGGGCTGGTGGTGGGTTTCCGTTACGGGCTAGGGTTAGGGTTAGGGAACGGTATGTCTTAGGGCACAGGTGAGGGTACAGAAACGTGCGAGGGTCAGGTTACGTGCTGACGAACGGGTCAGTTCCAGCATACCGGCCAGGAGTAGGCTACGTCTTTGGGGTTAGGTGTAGGGCTGGTTGTGGGTTTCCGTTCCGGGCTAGGGATAGGGTTAGGGAACAGCAAGTCTTAGGGCACAGGTGATGGTACCGAAACGTGGGAGCGTCAGGCTACGTGCTGACAGATGGGCCAGTGCCAGCGTACAGGCCAGGAGTAGGCTATGTCGTAGGGTAAGGTCTAGGGCTGGTGGTGGTTTTCCGTTCCGGGCTAGGGTTAGGGTTAGGGAACGGCAAGGCTTTGGGCACAGGTGAGGGTACGGAAACGTGGGAGGGTCAGGCTACGTGCTGACGCACGGGTCAGTGCCAGCGTACCGGCCAGCAGTAGGCCACGGGTTCGGGGTTAGGTGTAGGGCTGGTGGTGGGTTTCCGTTCCGGGCTAGGGTTAGTGTTAGGGAAAGGCAAGGCTTAGGAGTTACCAGGCTGCCACCTGTAAAGAAGAGGATGCGTCACCCATAACGTCTGCTGAAATTTCTCTCCAGGCTGAGGTGAGGAAGGAAAAAAAGGAGTGTGGGCCGGGACAGGAGGGGTATCTCAGGCTGGAAAATGGAAAGCTTCCAGAAGAGCGCCTGTGGCCAGGACCATCCTGGCAGGCCTGCAGGCACCAAGTGGGCCTGTGTGCTGTCGCTGGTGTGGCTCCACTGCCCTTCCTCTACGCTTTCAAGCCCTTGTACATATTCAGGTGTTTTACCTGGGAAGGGTGGGAACAGTTCAGCAGCAGCTGGCCTGGGGCTCAGCTCACGTTTACTCACAGACGCCTCGGCACGGTCCCGCAGCTTTGCAATGAGGACCCTCCTTGCGTGGGGTGGGGCTGCTGGCTGTATGGGAGATGATTCTCCACATCTGACCAATTTCAGAATTGTTTACCTCTGGAGTAAGTGCCTTGATAGGGTTTTCCTCTGTATAACTGTTGGGTTCAGGTTTTTTTTTTTCTCCATTGTTTCAAGTTAAATTTTATTCCTCTTTTATGTATTTATAGATATAAGCATGGAAATAAGTCATTCATATAAATACATCTGTGTGAATGGAAGAACATTTTTCTGTTTCATTTTTAAAAATTTTGAAATTTAAATTTATTTTCTTATACAGCAGGTTATTACTAGTTATGTATTTTATGCATTTACATATATACAGGTCAATCCCAATCTCCCAACTCATCCCACCACCACCACCACCCCATGGCTTCCCCCTCTTTGTGTCCATACGTTTGTTCTCTACCTCTGTGTCTCTATTTCTTCCCTGAAAACCAGTTCATCTGTACCATTTTTAGGCTCCACATATATGCATTAATATACAATATTTGTTTTCCTCTTTCTGACTTACTTCATTCTGTATGACAGTCTCTCGATCCATCGATGTCTCTACAAATGACCCAGTTTCATTCCTTTTTATGGCCGAGTCATATTCCATTTTATATATGTACCACATCTTTATCCATTCATCTGTCTGTGGGCATTTAGGTTGCTTCCATTACCTGGCTATTGTAAATAGTGCTGCAACGAACATTGTGGTGAATGTGCCTTTTTGAAATACGGTTTTCTCTGGGTATATGCCCAGAAGTGGGATTGCTGGATCAGATGGTAATTCTATTTCTAGTTTTTTTAAGGAAACTCCATACTGTTCTCCATAGTGACTGTATCAATTTACATTCCCACCAATAGTGGAAGAGGGCTCCTTTTGTCCACACCCTCCCCAGAATTGGTTGTTTGTAGATTTTCTGATGATGCCGATTCTAACAGGTGTGAGGTGATACCTCATTGTAGTTTTGATTTGCATTTCTCTAATAATTAGTGCTGTTGAGCAGCTTTTCATGTGCGTCTTGGCCATCTCTGTGTCTCCTTTGAAGAAACGTCTCTTTAGATCTTCTGCCCATTTTTTTTGGGTTGTTTGTTTTTTTAATATTAAGCTGCATGAGCTGTTTATATATATTGGAGATTAAACCTGTGTCCATTGATTCGTTTGCAACGATTTTCACCCATCCTGAGGGATGCCTTTTTCCATTCCCGTGTTTTTTAACAAAAAAGGAAAGAAAGGAAATGAAGCAGAACACTAATGTGCGTAAAATATGCCTTTTGAAACGGTGGTTTTGAAATATGGACGTCCTTTGAAATTTTTGGTCGATATGTGACCCCAGGATTTGTTTTCAGGGCAGGTGTCATTTACAGGCCTGCAATGATTTTGAATATCAACTGACCATTAGCGTTGGGATTAAAGCTGCTGTTGTGTGAAACGGCCACAAGGTGGCAGCAGTTCACCCTTACCAAATCTGGTTACTAGGGCAAGAGAGCCTCAGTGGAAGTGGTGTTCTAGATTGGAGTTTAGAATGGAATGTACCAGGAGAAAGCCCCTCACGTTTGTCTCACTACTTCTTGTTCGTGTTTTTCATTTAAGTTTTTATTTTTTATTACAGCAAGTTTGATTACAATGTTTGGCTTGTTGTAGGTGTGGAAGATGTGGTTCTTTTACACATATACAGATGACTGTTCTTCTTGGGATCCTTTTCCCATGTACGTTATGACAGAATGTTGAGTAGTCCTCTCATGGTATTCTGTAGGTCTTTGGTGATTATATATGTCACCTGTGTTTGTATATGTCTGTTAACCCCGAGATCGTAATGAAACCAATCCTCACACCTTTCCATTGGTGAACCATAAGTTTGTTTAATGAATCTGTGATTGCCCTTCTCCGTGGAAATATGTGCCCTGGTATCCATTTTTAGGTAACACCTATAAGTGATATGATATGATATGTGTCTTTCACTTTCTGACTTACGACAAGTCACGTGATTACTTCTAGACTCATCTACGGTGCTGCAAATGGCATTGTGTCCTTTTTTCCCTTGGCTTCTCTTCTGCCTTAGCGGGGTCCATTTTCAACAATGTGATTCCCTGAGGGTTGTGGATTAGCTGACCTGGGCAGCCTTACCCTGCCGGCCCGCCCTCCCCAGGTGTGCCTCGTTGAGGTCAATATAAACAGAGCTCCAGGCAGCAATAGCCCCTGAAGCTGTGCCTGACTCCATATTCTCTGCCCCGTCAGCAGTCTCGGGGCTGTGCTGGTGGGAGGGAGTGAGGGGCCACAGCTTTGTGGGTGGCCCGGTGTGAGTGGGGTTCTGCTGGCCTTTCTGCAGGAGTTGCCAGGCTGCCGCCTGTAAAGAAGAGGATGTGTCACCCATACCTTCGGCTGGAATTTCTCTCCGGACAGAGATGAGGAAGGAAAAAAGCAGTGTGGTCCGGGACAGGAGGGGTATCTCAGGCAGGGCAATGGAAAGCTTCTGGAAGAGCGCCAGGGTCCAGGACCACGCTGGCTGGCCTGCAGGCACCAAGTTGGCCTGCGTGCTGTCGCTGGTGTGGCCCCACGATCCTTCCTCTAGGCTTTCAATCCCTTGTACATATTCAGGTGTTTTACCTGGAAAGGGTGGGAACAGTTCAGAAGCAGCTGGCCTGGGGCTCAGCTCACGTTTACTCACAGATGCCTCGGCACGGTCCCCCAGCTTTGCAATGAGGATGCTCCTTGCGTGGGGGTTGGGTTGCTGGCTGTATGGGAGATGGTTCCCCACCTCTGACCAATTTCAGAATTGTTTAACACTGGAGCAAGTGCCGTGATAGGGTTTTCCTCTGTATAACTCGTGGGTTCACTTTTTTTTTCTTTTATGTTTCAAGTTAGATGTTATTCCTCTTTTATGTATTTATAGATATAAGCATGGAAATAATTTATTCCTATAAATACATCTGTGTGACGGGAAGAACTTTTTTCTGTTTTATTTTTAAATTTTATTTTTTAAAATTTTGAAATTTTATTTATTTTTTTATACAGCACGTTATTATTAGTTATGTATTTTATGCATATACATGTATACAGGTCAATCCCAAACTCCCAACTCATCCCACCACCACCACCCCATGGCTTCCCACACTTGGTGTCCATACGTTTGTTCTCTACCTCTGTGTCTCTATTTCTTCCCTGCAAACCAGTTCATCTGTACCATTTTTTAGGCTCCACATATATGCATTAATATACAATATTTGTTTTCCTCTTTCTGACTTACTTCATTCTGTATGACAGTCTATCGATCCATCGATGTCTCTACAAATGACCCAGTTTCATTCCTTTTTATGGCCGAGTCATATTCCATTTTATATATGTACCACATCTTTATCCATTCATCTGTCTGTGGGCATTTAGGTTGCTTCCATTACCTGGCTATTGTAAATAGTGCTGCAATGAACATTGTGGTGAATGTGCCTTTTTGAAATACGGTTTTCTCTGGGTATATGCCCAGAAGTGGGATTGCTGGATCAGATGGTAATTCTATTTCTAGTTTTTTTAAGGAAACTCCATACTGTTCTCCATAGTGACTGTATCAATTTACATTCCCACCAATAGTGGAAGAGGGCTCCTTTTGTCCACACCCTCCCCAGAATTGGTTGTTTGTAGATTTTCTGATGATGCCGATTCTAACAGGTGTGAGGTGATACCTCATTGTAGTTTTGATTTGCATTTCTCTAATAATTAGTGCTGTTGAGCAGCTTTTCATGTGCGTCTTGGCCATCTCTGTGTCTCCTTTGAAGAAACGTCTCTTTAGATCTTCTGCCCATTTTTTGGGGGGTTGTTTGTTTTTTTTATATTAAGCTGCATGAGCTGTTTATATATATTGGAGATTAAACCTGTGTCCATTGATTCGTTTGCAACGATTTTCACCCATCCTGAGGGATGCCTTTTTCCATTCCCGTGTTTTTCAACAAAAGGAAAGAAAGGAAAAGAAGCAGAACACTAATGTGCGTAAAATATGCCTTTTGAAACGGTCGTTTTGAAATATGGACGTCCTTTGAAATTTTTGGTCGATATGTGACCCCAGGATTTGTTTTCAGGGCAGGTGTCATTTACAGGCCTGCAATGATTTTGAATATCAACTGACCATTAGCGTTGGGATTAAAGCTGCTGTTGTGTGAAAAGGCCACAAGGTGGCAGCAGTTCACCCTTACCAAATCTGGTTACTAGGGCAAGAGAGCCTCAGTGGAAGTGGTGTTCTAGATTGGAGTTTAGAATGGAATGTACCAGGAGAAAGCCCCTCACGTTTGTCTCACTACTTCTTGTTCGTGTTTTTCATTTAAGTTTTTATTTTTTATTACAGCAAGTTTGATTACAATGTTTGGCTTGTTGTAGGTGTGGAAGATGTGGTTCTTTTACACATATACAGATGACTGTTCTTCTTGGGATCCTTTTCCCATGTACGTTATGACAGAATGTTGAGTAGTCCTCTCTTGGTATTCTGTAGGTCTTTGGTGATTATATATGTCACCTGTGTTTGTATATGTCTGTTAACCCCGAGATCGTAATGAAACCAATCCTCACACCTTTCCATTGGTGAACCATAAGTTTGTTTAATGAATCTGTGATTGCCCTTCTCCGTGGAAATATCTGCCCTGGTATCCATTTTTAGGTAACACCTATAAGTGATATGATATGATATGTGTCTTTCACTTTCTGACTTACGACAAGTCACGTGATTACTTCTAGACTCATCTACGGTGCTGCAAATGGCATTGTGTCCTTTTTTCCCTTGGCTTCTCTTCTGCCTTAGCGGGGTCCATTTTCAACAATGTGATTCCCTGAGGGTTGTGGATTAGCTGACCTGGGCAGCCTTACCCTGCCGGCCCGCCCTCCCCAGGTGTGCCTCGTTGAGATCAATATAAACAGAGCTCCAGGCAGCAATAGCCCCTGAAGCTGTGCCTGACTCCATATTCTCTGCCCCGTCAGCAGTCTCGGGGCTGTGCTGGTGGGAGGGAGTGAGGGGCCACAACTTTGTGGGTGGCCCGGTGTGAGTGGGGTTCTGCTGGCCTTTCTGCAGGAGTTGCCAGGCTGCCGCCTGTAAAGAAGAGGATGTGTCACCCATACCTTGCGCTGGAATTTCTCTCCGGACAGAGATGAGGAAGGAAAAAAGCAGTGGGGGCCGGGACAGGAGGGGTATCTCAGGCAGGGCAATGGAAAGCTTCTGGAAGAGCGCCAGGGTCCAGGACCACGCTGGCTGGCCTGCAGGCACCAAGTTGGCCTGCGTGCTGTCGCTGGTGTGGCTCCACGGTCCTTCCTCTAGGCTTTCAAGCCCTTGTACATATTCAGGTGTTTTACCTGGAAAGGTTGGAAACAGTTCAGCAGCATCTGGCCTGGGGCTCAGCTCACGTTTACTCACAGATGCCTCGGCACGGTCCCCCAGCTTTGCAATGAGGACGCTCCTTGCATGGGGGTTGGGTTGCTGGCCGTATGGGAGATGGTTCCCCACCTCTGACCAATTTCAGAATTGTTTAACACTGGAGCAAGTGCCGTGATAGGGTTTTCCTCTGTATAACTCGTGGGTTCAATTTTTTTTTCTTTTTTGGTTCAAGTTAGATGTTATTCCTCTTTTATGTATTTATAGATAGAAGCATGGAAATAATTTATTCCTATAAATACATTTGTGTGACGGGAAGAACTTTTTTCTGTTTTATTTTTAAATTTTATTTTTTAAAATTTTGAAATTTTATTTATTTTTTTATACAGCACGTTATTATTAGTTATGTATTTTATGCATATACATGTATACAGGTCAATCCCAAACTCCCAACTCATCCCACCTCCACCACCCCATGGATTCCCACACTTGGTGTCCATACGTTTGTTCTCTACCTCTGTGTCTCTATTTCTTCCCTGCAAACCAGTTCATCTGTACCATTTTTAGGCTCCACATATATGCATTAATATACAATATTTGTTTTCCTCTTTCTGACTTACTTCATTCTGTATGACAGTCTCTCGATCCATCGATGTCTCTACAAATGACCCAGTTTCATTCCTTTTTATGGCCGAGTCATATTCCATTTGATATATGTACCACATCTTTATCCATTCATCTGTCTGTGGGCATTTAGGTGGCTTCCATTACCTGGCTATTGTAAATAGTGCTGCAACGAACATTGTGGTGAATGTGCCTTTTTGAAATACGGTTTTCTCTGGGTATATGCCCAGAAGTGGGATTGCTGGATCAGATGGTAATTCTATTTCTAGTTTTTTTAAGGAAACTCCATACTGTTCTCCATAGTGACTGTATCAATTTACATTCCCACCAATAGTGGAAGAGGGCTCCTTTTGTCCACACCCTCCCCAGAATTGGTTGTTTGTAGATTTTCTGATGATGCCGATTCTAACAGGTGTGAGGTGATACCTCATTGTAGTTTTGATTTGCATTTCTCTAATAATTAGTGCTGTTGAGCAGCTTTTCATGTGCGTCTTGGCCATCTCTGTGTCTCCTTTGAAGAAAAGTCTCTTTAGATCTTCTGCCCATTTTTTTCGGGTTGTTTGTTTTTTTAATATTAAGCTGCATGAGCTGTTTATATATATTGGAGATTAAACCTCTGTCCATTGATTCGTCTGCAACGATTTTCGCCCATTCTGAGGGATGCCTTTTTCCATTCCCGTGTTTTTTAACAAAAAAGGAAAGAAAGGAAAAGAAGCAGAACACTAATGTGCATAAAATATGCCTTTTGAAACGGTCTTTTTGAAATATGGACGTCCTTTGAATTTTTTGGTCGATATGTGACCCCAGGATTTGTTTTCAGGGCAGGTGTCATTTACAGGCCTGCAATGATTTTGAATATCAACTGACTATTAGCGTTGGGATTAAAGCTGCTGTTGTGTGAAACGGCCACAAGGTGGCAGCCGTTCACCCTTACCAAATCTGGTTACTATGGCAAGACAGCCTCAGTGGAAGTGGTGTTCTAGATTGGAGTTTAGAATGGAATGTGCCAGGAGAAAGCCCCTCACGTTTGTCTCACTACTTCTTGTTCGTGTTTTTAATTTAATTTTTTTATTTTTTATTACAGCAAGTTTGATTACAATGTTTGGCTTGTTGTAGGTGTGGAAGATGTGGTTCTTTTACACATATACAGATGACTGTTCTTCTTGGGATCCTTTTCCCATGTACGTTATGACAGAATGTTGAGTAGTCCTCTCTTGGTATTCTGTAGGTCTTTGGTGATTATATATGTCACCTGTGTTTGTATATGTCTGTTAACCCCGATATCGTAATGAAACCAATCCTCACACCTTTCCATTGGTGAACCATAAGTTTGTTTAATGAATCTGTGATTGCCCTTCTCCGTGGAAATATCTGCCCTGGTATCCATTTTTAGGTAACACCTATAAGTGATATGATATGATATGTGTCTTTCACTTTCTGACTTACTACAAGTCACGTGATTACTTCTAGACTCATCTACGGTGCTGCAAATGGCATTGTGTCCTTTTTTCCCTTGGCTTCTCTTCTGCCTTAGCGGGGTCCATTTTCAACAATGTGATTCCCTGAGGGTTGTGGATTAGCTGACCTGGGCAGCCTTACCCTGCTGGCCCGCCCTCCCCAGGTGTGCCTCATTGAGATCAATATAAACAGAGATCCAGGCAGCAATAGCCCCTGAAGCTGTGCCTGACTCCATATTCTCTGCCCCGTCAGCAGTCTCGGGGCTGTGCTGGTGGGAGGGAGTGAGGGGCCACAGCTTGGTGGGTGGCCCTGTGTGAGTGGGGTTCTGCTGGCCTTTCTGCAGGAGTTGCCAGGCTGCCGCCTGTAAAGAAGAGGATGTGTCACCCATACCTTCCGCTGGAATTTCTCTCCGGACAGAGGTGAGGAAGGAAAAAAGCAGTGGGGGCCGGGACAGGAGGGGTATCTCAGGCAGGGCAATGGAAAGCTTCTGGAAGAGCGCCCCGGGCCAGGACCACGCTGGCTGGCCTGCAGGCACCAATTTGGCCTGCGTGCTGTCACTGGTGTGGCTCCACGGTCCTTCCTCTAGGCTTTCAAGCCCTTGTACATATTCAGGTGTTTTACCTGGAAAGTGTGGGAACAGATCAGAAGCAGCTGGCCTGGGGCTCAGCTCACGTTTACTCACAGATGCCACGGCATGGTCCCCCAGCTTTTCAATGAGGACGCTCCTTGCGTGGGGGGTGGGTGGCTGGCTGTATGGGAGATGGTTCCCCACCTCTGACCAATTTCAGAATTGTTTACCGCTGGAGCAAGTGCCGTGATAGGGTTTTCCTCTGTATAACTCGTGGGTTCAATTTTTTTTCTTTTTGGGTTCAAGTTAGATTTTATTCCTCTTTTATGTATTTATAAATATAAGCATGGAAATAATTCATTCCTATAAATACATCTGTGTGACGGGAAGAACTTTTTTCTGTTTTATTTTTAAATTTTATTTTTTAAAATTTTGAAATTTTATTTATTTTTTTATACAGCACGTTATTATTAGTTATGTATTTTATGCATATACATGTATACAGGTCAATCCCAAACTCCCAACTCATCCCACCACCACCACCCCATGGCTTCCCACACTTGGTGTCCATACGTTTGTTCTCTACCTCTGTGTCTCTATTTCTTCCCTGCAAACCAGTTCATCTGTACCATTTTTAGGCTCCACATATATGCATTAATATACAATATTTGTTTTCCTCTTTCTGACTTACTTCATTCTGTATGACAGTCTCTCGATCCATCGATGTCTCTACAAATGACCCAGTTTCATTCCTTTTTATGGCCGAGTAATATTCCATTTTATATATGTACCACATCTTTATCCATTCATCTGTCTGTGGGCATTTAGGTTGCTTCCATTACCTGGCTATTGTAAATAGTGCTGCAATGAACATTGTGGTGAATGTGCCTTTTTGAAATACGGTTTTCTCTGGGTATATGCCCAGAAGTGGGATTGCTGGATCAGATGGTAATTCTATTTCTAATTTTTTTAAGGAAACTCCATACTGTTCTCCATAGTGACTGTATCAATTTACATTCCCACCAATAGTGGAAGAGGGCTCCTTTTGTCCACACCCTCCCCAGAATTGGTTGTTTGTAGATTTTCTGATGATGCCGATTCTAACAGGTGTGAGGTGATACCTCATTGTAGTTTTGATTTGCATTTCTCTAATAATTAGTGCTGTTGAGCAGCTTTTCATGTGCGTCTTGGCCATCTCTGTGTCTCCTTTAAAGAAACGTCTCTTTAGATCTTCTGCCCATTTTTTGGGGGGTTGTTTGTTTTTTTAATATTAAGCTGCATGAACTGTTTTTATATATTGGAGATTAAACCTGTGTCCATTGATTCGTTTGCAACGATTTTCACCCAGCCTGAGGGATGACTTTTTCCATTCCCGTTTTTTTTAACAAAAAAGGAAAGAAAGGAAAAGAAGCAGAACACTAATGTGCGTAAAATATGCCTTTTGAAACGGTCGTTTTGAAATATGGACGTCCTTTGAATTTTTTGGTCGATATGTGACCCCAGGATTTGTTTTCAGGGCAGGTGTCATTTACAGGCCTGCAATGATTTTGAATATCAACTGACCATTAGCGTTGGGATTAAAGCTGCTGTTGTGTGAAACGGCCACAAGGTGGCAGCAGTTCACCCTTACCAAATCTGGTTACTAGGGCAAGAGAGCCTCAGTGGAAGTGGTGTTCTAGATTCGAATTTAGAATGGAATGTGCCAGGAGAAAGCCCCTCACGTTTGTCTCACTACACGTTGTTCGTTTTTTAATTTAATTTTTTTTTTATTTTTTATTACAGCAAGTTTGATTATAATGTTTGGCTTGTTGTAGGTGTGGAAGATGTGGTTCTTTTACACATATACAGATGACTGTTCTTCTTGGGATCCTTTTCCCATGTACGTTATGACAGAATGTTGAGTAGTCCTCTCTTGGTATTCTGTAGGTCTTTGGTGATTATATATGTCACCTGTGTTTGTATATGTCTGTTAACCCCGAGATCGTAATGAAACCAATCCTCACACCTTTCCATTGGTGAACCATAAGTTTGTTTAATGAATCTGTGATTGCCCTTCTCCGTGGAAATATCTGCCCTGGTATCCATTTTTAGGTAACACCTATAAGTGATATGATATGATATGTGTCTTTCACTTTCTGACTTACTACAAGTCACGTGATTACTTCTAGACTCATCTACGGTGCTGCAAATGGCATTGTGTCCTTTTTTCCCTTGGCTTCTCTTCTGCCTTAGCGGGGTCCATTTTCAACAATGTGATTCCCTGAGGGTTGTGGATTAGCTGACCTGGGCAGCCTTACCCTGCTGGCCCGCCCTCTCCAGGTGTGCCTCGTTGAGGTCAATATAAACAGAGCTCCAGGCAGCAATAGCCCCTGAAGCTGTGCCTGACTCCATATTCTCTGCCCCGTCAGCAGTCTCGGGGCTGTGCTGGTGGGAGGGAGTGAGGGGCCACAGCTTTGTGGGTGGCCCGGTGTGAGTGGGGTTCTGCTGGCCTTTCTGCAGGAGTTGCCAGGCTGCCGCCTGTAAAGAAGAGGATGTGTCACCCATACCTTCCGCTGGAATTTCTCTCCGGACAGAGATGAGGAAGGAAAAAAGCAGTGTGGTCCGGGACAGGAGGGGTATCTCAGGCAGGGCAATGGAAAGCTTCTGGAAGAGCGCCCCGGGCCAGGACCACGCTGGCTGGCCTGCAGGCACCAAGTTGGCCTGCGTGCTGTCGCTGGTGTGGCTCCACGGTCCTTCCTGTAGGCTTTCAAGCCCTTGTACATATTCAGGTGTTTTACCTGGAAAGGGTGGGAACAGTTCAGCAGCAGCTGGCCTGGGGCTCAGCTCACGTTTACTCACAGATGCCTCGGCACGGTCCCCCAGCTTTGCAATGAGGATGCTCCTTGCGTGGGGGTTGGGTTGCTGGCTGTATGGGAGATGGTTCCCCACCTCTGACCAATTTCAGAAGTGTTTAACACTGGAGCAAGTGCCGTGATCGGGTTTTCCTCTGTATAACTCGTGGGTTCACATTTTTTTTCTTTTATGTTTCAAGTTAGATGTTATTCCTCTTTTATGTATTTATAGATATAAGCATGGAAATAATTTATTCCTATAAATACATCTGTGTGACGGGAAGAACTTTTTTCTGTTTTATTTTTAAATTTTATTTTTTAAAATTTTGAAATTTTATTTATTTTTTTATACAGCACGTTATTATTAGTTATGTATTTTATGCATATACATGTATACAGGTCAATCCCAAACTCCCAACTCATCCCACTACCACCACCCCATGGCTTCCCACACTTGGTGTCCTTACGTTTGTTCTCTACCTCTGTGTCTCTATTTCTTCCCTGCAAACCAGTTCATCTGTACCATTTTTAGGCTCCACATATATGCATTAATATACAATATTTGTTTTCCTCTTTCTGACTTACTTCATTCTGTATGACAGTCTCTCGATCCATCGATGTCTCTACAAATGACCCAGTTTCATTCCTTTTTATGGCCGAGTAATATTCCATTTTATATGTGTACCACATCTTTATCCACTCATCTGTCTGTGGGCATTTATGTGGATTCCATTACGTGGCTATTGTAAATAATGCTGCAATGAATATTGTGGTGAATGTGCCTTTTTGATTTACGGTTTTCTCTGGGTATATGCCCAGAAGTGGGATAGCTGGATCAGATGGTAATTCTATTTCTAGTTTTTTTAATGAAACTCCATACTCTTCTCCATAGTGACTGTATCAATTTACATTCCCACCAATAGTGGAAGAGGGCTCCTTTTGTCCACACCCTCCCCAGAATTGGCTGTTTGTAGATTTTCTGATGATGCCGATTCTAACAGGTGTGAGGTGATACCTCATTGTAGTTTTGATTTGCATTTCTCTAATAATTAGTGCTGTTGAGCAGCTTTTCATGTGCGTCTTGGCCATCTCTGTGTCTCCTTTAAAGAAACGTCTCTTTAGATCTTCTGCCCATTTTTTGGGGGGTTGTTTGTTTTTTTAATATTAAGCTGCATGAACTGTTTTTATATATTGGAGATTAAACCTGTGTCCATTGATTCGTTTGCAACGATTTTCGCCCAGCCTGAGGGATGCCTCTTTCCATTCCCGTTTTTTTTAACAAAAAAGGAAAGAAAGGAAAAGAAGCAGAACACTAATGTGCGTAAAATATGCCTTTTGAAACGGTCGTTTTGAAATATGGACGTCCTTTGAATTTTTTGGTCGATATGTGACCCCAGGATTTGTTTTCAGGGCAGGGGTCATTTACAGGCCTGCAATGATTTTGAATATCAACTGACCATTAGCGTTGGGATTAAAGCTGCTGTTGTGTGAAACGGCCACAAGGTGGCAGCAGTTCACCCTTACCAAATCTGGTTACTAGGGCAAGAGAGCCTCAGTGGAAGTGGTGTTCTAGATTCGAATTTAGAATCGAATGTGCCAGGAGAAAGCCCCTCACGTTTGTCTCACTACATGTTGTTCGTTTTCTAATTTAATTTTTTTTTTATTTTTTATTACAGCAAGTTTGATTACAATGTTTGGCTTGTTGTAGGTGTGGAAGATGTGGTTCTTTTACACATATACAGATGACTGTTCTTCTTGGGATCCTTTTCCCATGTACGTTATGACAGAATGTTGAGTAGTCCTCTCTTGGTATTCTGTAGGTCTTTGGTGATTATATATGTCACCTGTGTTTGTATATGTCTGTTAACCCCGAGATCGTAATGAAACCAATCCTCACACCTTTCCATTGGTGAACCATAAGTTTGTTTAATGAATCTGTGATTGCCCTTCTCCGTGGAAATATCTGCCCTGGTATCCATTTTTAGGTAACACCTATAAGTGATATGATATGATATGTGTCTTTCACTTTCTGACTTACTACAAGTCACGTGATTACTTCTAGACTCATCTACGGTGCTGCAAATGGCATTGTGTCCTTTTTTCCCTTGGCTTCTCTTCTGCCTTAGCGGGGTCCATTTTCAACAATGTGATTCCCTGAGGGTTGTGGATTAGCTGACCTGGGCAGCCTTACCCTGCTGGCCCGCCCTCTCCAGGTGTGCCTCGTTGAGGTCAATATAAACAGAGCTCCAGGCAGCAATAGCCCCTGAAGCTGTGCCTGACTCCATATTCTCTGCCCCGTCAGCAGTCTCGGGGCTGTGCTGGTGGGAGGGAGTGAGGGGCCACAGCTTTGTGGGTGGCCCGGTGTGAGTGGGGTTCTTCTGGCCTTTCTGCAGGAGTTGCCAGGCTGCCGCCTGTAAAGAAGAGGATGTGTCACCCATACCTTCTGCTGGAATTTCTCTCCGGACAGAGATGAGGAAGGAAAAAAGCAGTGTGGTCCGGGACAGGAGGGGTATCTCAGGCAGGGCAATGGAAAGCTTCTGGAAGAGCACCAGGGTCCAGGACCACGCTGGCTGGCCTGCAGGCACCAAGTTGGCCTGCGTGCTGTCGCTGGTGTGGCTCCACGGTCCTTCCTCTAGGCTTTCAAGCCCTTGTACATATTCAGGTGTTTTACCTGGAAAGGGTGGGAACAGTTCAGCAGCAGCTGGCCTGGGGCTCAGCTCACGTTTACTCACAGATGCCTCGGCACGGTCCCCCAGCTTTGCAATGAGGATGCTCCTTGCGTTGGGGTTGGGTTGCTGGCTGTATGGGAGATGGTTCCCCACCTCTGACCAATTTCAGAATTGTTTAACACTGGAGCAAGTGCCGTGATAGGGTTTTCCTCTGTATAACTCGTGGGTTCACATTTTTTTCTTTTATGTTTCAAGTTAGATGTTATTCCTCTTTTATGTATTTATAGATATAAGCATGGAAATAATTTATTCCTATAAATACATCTGTGTGACGGGAAGAACTTTTTTCTGTTTTATTTTTAAATTTTATTTTTTAAAATTTTGAAATTTTATTTATTTTTTTATACAGCACGTTATTATTAGTTATGTATTTTATGCATATACATGTATACAGGTCAATCCCAAACTCCCAACTCATCCCACCACCACCACCCCATGGCTTCCCACACTTGGTGTCCATACGTTTGTTCTCTACCTCTGTGTCTCTATTTCTTCCCTGCAAACCAGTTCATCTGTACCATTTTTAGGCTCCACATATATGCATTAATATACAATATTTGTTTTCCTCTTTCTGACTTACTTCATTCTGTATGACAGTCTCTCGATCCATCGATGTCTCTACAAATGACCCAGTTTCATTCCTTTTTATGGCCGAGTAATATTCCATTTTATATATGTACCACATCTTTATCCATTCATCTGTCTGTGGGCATTTAGGTTGCTTCCATTACCTGGCTATTGTAAATAGTTCTGCAATGAACATTGTGGTGAATGTGCCTTTTTGAAATACGGTTTTCTCTGGGTATATGCCCAGAAGTGGGATTGCTGGATCAGATGGTAATTCTATTTCTAGTTTTTTTAAGGAAACTCCATACTGTTCTCCATAGTGACTGTATCAATTTACATTCCCACCAATAGTGGAAGAGGGCTCCTTTTGTCCACACCCTCCCCAGAATTGGTTGTTTGTAGATTTTCTGATGATGCCGATTCTAACAGGTGTGAGGTGATACCTCATTGTAGTTTTGATTTGCATTTCTCTAATAATTAGTGCTGTTGAGCAGCTTTTCATGTGCGTCTTGGCCATCTCTGTGTCTCCTTTGAAGAAACGTCTCTTTAGATCTTCTGCCCATTTTTGTATTGGGTTGTTTGTTTTTTTAAATATTAAGCTGCATGAGCTGTTTATATATATTGGAGATTAAACCTCTGTCCATTGATTCGTCTGCAACGATTTTCGCCCATTCTGAGGGATGCCTTTTTCCATTCCCGTGTTTTTTAAACAAAAAAGGAAAGAAAGGAAAAGAAGCAGAACACTAATGTGCGTAAAATATGCCTTTTGAAACGGTCGTTTTGAAATATGGACGTCCTTTGAATTTTTTGGTCGATATGTGACCCCAGGATTTGTTTTCAGGGCAGGTGTCATTTACAGGCCTGCAATGATTTTGAATATCAACTGACCATTAGCGCTGGGATTAAAGCTGCTGTTGTGTGAAACGGCCACAAGGTGGCAGCAGTTCACCCTTACCAAATCTGGTTACTAGGGCAAGAGAGCCTCAGTGGAAGTGGTGTTCTAGATTCGAATTTAGAATGGAATGTGCCAGGAGAAAGCCCCTCACGTTTGTCTCACTACACGTTGTTCGTTTTTTAATTTAATTTTTTTTTTTATTTTTTATTACAGCAAGTTTGATTATAATGTTTGGCTTGTTGTAGGTGTGGAAGATGTGGTTCTTTTACACATATACAGATGACTGTTCTTCTTGGGATCCTTTTCCCATGTACGTTATGACAGAATGTTGAGTAGTCCTCTCTTGGTATTCTGTAGGTCTTTGGTGATTATATATGTCACCTGTGTTTGTATATGTCTGTTAACCCCGAGATCGTAATGAAACCAATCCTCACACCTTTCCATTGGTGAACCATAAGTTTGTTTAATGAATCTGTGATTGCCCTTCTCCGTGGAAATATCTGCCCTGGTATCCATTTTTAGGTAACACCTATAAGTGATATGATATGATATGTGTCTTTCACTTTCTGACTTACTACAAGTCACGTGATTACTTCTAGACTCATCTACGGTGCTGCAAATGGCATTGTGTTCTTTTTTCCCTTGGCTTCTCTTCTGCCTTAGCGGGGTCCATTTTCAACAATGTGATTCCCTGAGGGTTGTGGATTAGCTGACCTGGGCAGCCTTACCCTGCTGGCCCGCCCTCTCCAGGTGTGCCTCGTTGAGGTCAATATAAACAGAGCTCCAGGCAGCAATAGCCCCTGAAGCTGTGCCTGACTCCATATTCTCTGCCCCGTCAGCAGTCTCGGGGCTGTGCTGGTGGGAGGGAGTGAGGGGCCACAGCTTTGTGGGTGGCCCGGTGTGAGTGGGGTTCTGCTGGCCTTTCTGCAGGAGTTGCCAGGCTGCCGCCTGTAAAGAAGAGGATGTGTCACCCATACCTTCCGCTGGAATTTCTCTCCGGACAGAGATGAGGAAGGAAAAAAGCAGTGTGGTCCGGGACAGGAGGGGTATCTCAGGCAGGGCAATGGAAAGCTTCTGGAAGAGCGCCCCGGGCCAGGACCACGCTGGCTGGCCTGCAGGCACCAAGTTGGCCTGCGTGCTGTCGCTGGTGTGGCTCCACGGTCCTTCCTGTAGGCTTTCAAGCCCTTGTACATATACAGGTGTTTTACCTGGAAAGGGTGGGAACAGTTCAGCAGCAGCTGGCCTGGGGCTCAGCTCACGTTTACTCACAGATGCCTCGGCACGGTCCCCCAGCTTTGCAATGAGGATGCTCCTTGCGTGGGGGTTGGGTTGCTGGCTGTATGGGAGATGGTTCCCCACCTCTGACCAATTTCAGAATTGTTTAACACTGGAGCAAGTGCCGTGATCGGGATTTCCTCTGTATAACTCGTGGGTTCACATTTTTTTTCTTTTATGTTTCAAGTTAGATGTTATTCCTCTTTTATGTATTTATAGATATAAGCATGGAAATAATTTATTCCTATAAATACATCTGTGTGACGGGAAGAACTTTTTTCTGTTTTATTTTTAAATTTTATTTTTTAAAATTTTGAAATTTTATTTATTTTTTTATACAGCACGTTATTATTAGTTATGTATTTTATGCATATACATGTATACAGGTCAATCCCAAACTCCCAACTCATCCCACTACCACCACCCCATGGCTTCCCACACTTGGTGTCCTTACGTTTGTTCTCTACCTCTGTGTCTCTATTTCTTCCCTGCAAACCAGTTCATCTGTACCATTTTTAGGCTCCACATATATGCATTAATATACAATATTTGTTTTCCTCTTTCTGACTTACTTCATTCTGTATGACAGTCTCTCGATCCATCGATGTCTCTACAAATGACCCAGTTTCATTCCTTTTTATGGCCGAGTAATATTCCATTTTATATGTGTACCACATCTTTATCCACTCATCTGTCTGTGGGCATTTATGTGGATTCCATTACGTGGCTATTGTAAATAATGCTGCAATGAATATTGTGGTGAATGTGCCTTTTTGATTTACGGTTTTCTCTGGGTATATGCCCAGAAGTGGGATAGCTGGATCAGATGGTAATTCTATTTCTAGTTTTTTTAATGAAACTCCATACTCTTCTCCATAGTGACTGTATCAATTTACATTCCCACCAATAGTGGAAGAGGGCTCCTTTTGTCCACACCCTCCCCAGAATTGGTTGTTTGTAGATTTTCTGATGATGCCGATTCTAACAGGTGTGAGGTGATACCTCATTGTAGTTTTGATTTGCATTTCTCTAATAATTAGTGCTGTTGAGCAGCTTTTCATGTGCGTCTTGGCCATCTCTGTGTCTCCTTTAAAGAAACGTCTCTTTAGATCTTCTGCCCATTTTTTGGGGGGTTGTTTGTTTTTTTAATATTAAGCTGCATGAACTGTTTTTATATATTGGAGATTAAACCTGTGTCCATTGATTCGTTTGCAACGATTTTCGCCCAGCCTGAGGGATGCCTCTTTCCATTCCCGTTTTTTTTAACAAAAAAGGAAAGAAAGGAAAAGAAGCAGAACACTAATGTGCGTAAAATATGCCTTTTGAAACGGTCGTTTTGAAATATGGACGTCCTTTGAATTTTTTGGTCGATATGTGACCCCAGGATTTGTTTTCAGGGCAGGGGTCATTTACAGGCCTGCAATGATTTTGAATATCAACTGACCATTAGCGTTGGGATTAAAGCTGCTGTTGTGTGAAACGGCCACAAGGTGGCAGCAGTTCACCCTTACCAAATCTGGTTACTAGGGCAAGAGAGCCTCAGTGGAAGTGGTGTTCTAGATTCGAATTTAGAATCGAATGTGCCAGGAGAAAGCCCCTCACGTTTGTCTCACTACATGTTGTTCGTTTTCTAATTTAATTTTTTTTTTATTTTTTATTACAGCAAGTTTGATTACAATGTTTGGCTTGTTGTAGGTGTGGAAGATGTGGTTCTTTTACACATATACAGATGACTGTTCTTCTTGGGATCCTTTTCCCATGTACGTTATGACAGAATGTTGAGTAGTCCTCTCTTGGTATTCTGTAGGTCTTTGGTGATTATATATGTCACCTGTGTTTGTATATGTCTGTTAACCCCGAGATCGTAATGAAACCAATCCTCACACCTTTCCATTGGTGAACCATAAGTTTGTTTAATGAATCTGTGATTGCCCTTCTCCGTGGAAATATCTGCCCTGGTATCCATTTTTAGGTAACACCTATAAGTGATATGATATGATATGTGTCTTTCACTTTCTGACTTACTACAAGTCACGTGATTACTTCTAGACTCATCTACGGTGCTGCAAATGGCATTGTGTCCTTTTTTCCCTTGGCTTCTCTTCTGCCTTAGCGGGGTCCATTTTCAACAATGTGATTCCCTGAGGGTTGTGGATTAGCTGACCTGGGCAGCCTTACCCTGCTGGCCCGCCCTCTCCAGGTGTGCCTCTTTGAGGTCAATATAAACAGAGCTCCAGGCAGCAATAGCCCCTGAAGCTGTGCCTGACTCCATATTCTCTGCCCCGTCAGCAGTCTCGGGGCTGTGCTGGTGGGAGGGAGTGAGGGGCCACAGCTTTGTGGGTGGCCCGGTGTGAGTGGGGTTCTTCTGGCCTTTCTGCAGGAGTTGCCAGGCTGCCGCCTGTAAAGAAGAGGATGTGTCACCCATACCTTCTGCTGGAATTTCTCTCCGGACAGAGATGAGGAAGGAAAAAAGCAGTGTGGTCCGGGACAGGAGGGGTATCTCAGGCAGGGCAATGGAAAGCTTCTGGAAGAGCACCAGGGTCCAGGACCACGCTGGCTGGCCTGCAGGCACCAAGTTGGCCTGCGTGCTGTCGCTGGTGTGGCTCCACGGTCCTTCCTCTAGGCTTTCAAGCCCTTGTACATATTCAGGTGTTTTACCTGGAAAGGGTGGGAACAGTTCAGCAGCAGCTGGCCTGGGGCTCAGCTCACGTTTACTCACAGATGCCTCGGCACGGTCCCCCAGCTTTGCAATGAGGATGCTCCTTGCGTTGGGGTTGGGTTGCTGGCTGTATGGGAGATGGTTCCCCACCTCTGACCAATTTCAGAATTGTTTAACACTGGAGCAAGTGCCGTGATAGGGTTTTCCTCTGTATAACTCGTGGGTTCACATTTTTTTCTTTTATGTTTCAAGTTAGATGTTATTCCTCTTTTATGTATTTATAGATATAAGCATGGAAATAATTTATTCCTATAAATACATCTGTGTGACGGGAAGAACTTTTTTCTGTTTTATTTTTAAATTTTATTTTTTAAAATTTTGAAATTTTATTTATTTTTTTATACAGCACGTTATTATTAGTTATGTATTTTATGCATATACATGTATACAGGTCAATCCCAAACTCCCAACTCATCCCACCACCACCACCCCATGGCTTCCCACACTTGGTGTCCATACGTTTGTTCTCTACCTCTGTGTCTCTATTTCTTCCCTGCAAACCAGTTCATCTGTACCATTTTTAGGCTCCACATATATGCATTAATATACAATATTTGTTTTCCTCTTTCTGACTTACTTCATTCTGTATGACAGTCTCTCGATCCATCGATGTCTCTACAAATGACCCAGTTTCATTCCTTTTTATGGCCGAGTAATATTCCATTTTATATATGTACCACATCTTTATCCATTCATCTGTCTGTGGGCATTTAGGTTGCTTCCATTACCTGGCTATTGTAAATAGTGCTGCAATGAACATTGTGGTGAATGTGCCTTTTTGAAATACGGTTTTCTCTGGGTATATGCCCAGAAGTGGGATTGCTGGATCAGATGGTAATTCTATTTCTAGTTTTTTTAAGGAAACTCCATACTGTTCTCCATAGTGACTGTATCAATTTACATTCCCACCAATAGTGGAAGAGGGCTCCTTTTGTCCACACCCTCCCCAGAATTGGTTGTTTGTAGATTTTCTGATGATGCCGATTCTAACAGGTGTGAGGTGATACCTCATTGTAGTTTTGATTTGCATTTCTCTAATAATTAGTGCTGTTGAGCAGCTTTTCATGTGCGTCTTGGCCATCTCTGTGTCTCCTTTGAAGAAACGTCTCTTTAGATCTTCTGCCCATTTTTGTATTGGGTTGTTTGTTTTTTTAAATATTAAGCTGCATGAGCTGTTTATATATATTGGAGATTAAACCTCTGTCCATTGATTCGTCTGCAACGATTTTCGCCCATTCTGAGGGATGCCTTTTTCCATTCCCGTGTTTTTTAAACAAAAAAGGAAAGAAAGGAAAAGAAGCAGAACACTAATGTGCGTAAAATATGCCTTTTGAAACGGTCGTTTTGAAATATGGACGTCCTTTGAATTTTTTGGTCGATATGTGACCCCAGGATTTGTTTTCAGGGCAGGTGTCATTTACAGGCCTGCAATGATTTTGAATATCAACTGACCATTAGCGCTGGGATTAAAGCTGCTGTTGTGTGAAACGGCCACAAGGTGGCAGCAGTTCACCCTTACCAAATCTGGTTACTAGGGCAAGAGAGCCTCAGTGGAAGTGGTGTTCTAGATTGGAGTTTAGAATGGAATGTACCAGGAGAAAGCCGCTCACTTTTGTCTCACTACTTCTTGTTCGTGTTTTTAATTTAAGTTTTTATTTTTTATTACAGCAAGTTTGATTACAATGTTTGGCTTGTTGTAGGTGTGGAAGATGTGGTTCTTTTACACATATACAGATGACTGTTCTTCTTGGGATCCTTTTCCCATGTACGTTATGACAGAATGTTGAGTAGTCCTCTCTTGGTATTCTGTAGGTCTTTGGTGATTATATATGTCACCTGTGTTTGTATATGTCTGTTAACCCCGAGATCGTAATGAAACCAATCCTCACACCTTTCCATTGGTGAACCATAAGTTTGTTTAATGAATCTGTGATTGCCCTTCTCCGTGGAAATATCTGCCCTGGTATCCATTTTTAGGTAACACCTATAAGTGATATGATATGATATGTGTCTTTCACTTTCTGACTTACTACAAGTCACGTGATTACTTCTAGACTCATCTACGGTGCTGCAAATGGCATTGTGTCCTTTTTTCCCTTGGCTTCTCTTCTGCCTTAGCGGGGTCCATTTTCAACAATGTGATTCCCTGAGGGTTGTGGATTAGCTGACCTGGGCAGCCTTACCCTGCCGGCCCGCCCTCCCCAGGTGTGCCTTGTTGAGATCAATATAAACAGAGCTCCAGGCAGCAATAGCCCCTGAAGCTGTGCCTGACTCCATATTCTCTGCCCTGTCAGCAGTCGCGGGGCTGTGCTGGTGGGAGGGAGTGAGGGGCCACAGCTTTGTGGGTGGCCCTGTGTGAGTGGGGTTCTGCTGGCCTTTCTGCAGGAGTTGCCAGGCTGCCGCCTGTAAAGAAGAGGATGTGTCACCCATCCCTTCCGCTGGAATTTCTCTCCGGACAGAGGTGAGGAAGGAAAAAAGCAGTGGGTTCCGGGACAGGAGGGTTATCTCAGGCAGGGCAATGGAAAGCTTCTGGAAGAGCGCCCGGGGCCAGGACCACGCTGGCTGGCCTGCAGGCACCAAGTTGGCCTGCGTGCTGTCGCTGGTGTGGCTCCACGGTCCTTCCTCTAGGCTTTCAAGCCCTTGTACATATTCAGGTGTTTTACCTGGAAAGGGTGGGAACAGATCAGAAGCAGCTGGCCTGGGGCTCAGCTCACGTTTACTCACAGATGCCTCGGCCCGCTCCCCCAGCTTTTCAATGAGGACGCTCCTTGTGTGGGGGGTGGGTGGCTGGCTGTATGGGAGATGGTTCCCCACCTCTGACCAATTTCAGAATTGTTTACCGCTGGAGCAAGTGCCGTGATAGGGTTTTCCTCTGTATAACTCGTGGGTTCAATTTTTTTTTCTTTTTTGGTTCAAGTTAGATTTTATTCCTCTTTTATGTATTTATAAATATAAGCATGGAAATAATTCATTCCTATAAATACATCTGTGTGACGGGAAGAATTTTTTCTGTTTTATTTTTAAATTTTATTTTTTAAAATTTTGAAATTTAATTTTATTTATGTTTTTATACAGCACGTTATTATTAGTTATGTATTTTATGCATATACATGTATACAGGTCAATCCCAATCTCCCAACTCATCCCACCACCACCACCCCATGGCTTCCCACACTTGGTGTCCATACGTTTGTTCTCTACCTCTGTGTCTCTATTTCTTCCCTGCAAACCAGTTCATCTGTACCATTTTTAGGCTCCACATATATGCATTAATATACAATATTTGTTTTCCTCTTTCTGACTTACTTCATTCTGTATGACAGTCTCTCGATCCATCGATGTCTCTACAAATGACCCAGTTTCATTCCTTTTTATGGCCGAGTTATATTCCATTTTATATATGTACCACATCTTTATCCATTCATCTGTCTGTGGGCATTTAGGTTGCTTCCATTACCTGGCTATTGTAAATAGTGCTGCAACGAACATTGTGGTGAATGTGCCTTTTTGAAATACGGTTTTCTCTGGGTATATGCCCAGAAGTGGGATTGCTGGATCAGATGGTAATTCTATTTCTAGTTTTTTTAAGGAAACTCCATACTGTTCTCCATAGTGACTGTATCAATTTACATTCCCACCAATAGTGGAAGAGGGCTCCTTTTGTCCACACCCTCCCCAGAATTGGTTGTTTGTAGATTTTCTGATGATGCCGATTCTAACAGGTGTGAGGTGATACCTCATTGTAGTTTTGATTTGCATTTCTCTAATAATTAGTGCTGTTGAGCAGCTTTTCATGTGCGTCTTGGCCATCTCTGTGTCTCCTTTGAAGAAACGTCTCTTTAGATCTTCTGCCCATTTTTGTATTGGGTTGTTTGTTTTTTTAAATATTAAGCTGCATGAGCTGTTTATATATATTGGAGATTAAACCTCTGTCCATTGATTCGTCTGCAACGATTTTCGCCCATCCTGAGGGATGCCTTTTTCCATTCCCGTTTTTTTTAACAAAAAAGGAAAGAAAGGAAAAGAAGCAGAACACTAATGTGCGTAAAATATGCCTTTTGAAACGGTCGTTTTGAAATATGGACGTCCTTTGAATTTTTTGGTCGATATGTGACCCCAGGATTTGTTTTCAGGGCAGGTGTCATTTACAGGCCTGCAATGATTTTGAATATCAACTGACCATTAGCGCTGGGATTAAAGCTGCTGTTGTGTGAAACGGCCACAAGGTGGCAGCAGTTCACCCTTACCAAATCTGGTTACTAGGGCAAGAGAACCTCAGTGGAAGTGGTGCTCTAGATTGGAGTTTAGAATGGAATGTACCAGGAGAAAGCCCCTCACGTTTGTCTCACTACTTCTTGTTCGTGTTTTTAATTTAAGTTTTTATTTTTTATTACAGCAAGTTTGATTACAATGTTTGGCTTGTTGTAGGTGTGGAAGATGTGGTTCTTTTACACATATACAGATGACTGTTTTTCTTGGGATCCTTTTCCCATGTACGTTATGACAGAATGTTGAGTAGTCCTCTCTTGGTATTCTGTAGGTCTTTGGTGATTATATATGTCACCTGTGTTTGTATATGTCTGTTAACCCCGAGATCGTAATGAAACCAATCCTCACACCTTTCCATTGGTGAACCATAAGTTTGTTTAATGAATCTGTGATTGCCCTTCTCCGTGGAAATATCTGCCCTGGTATCCATTTTTAGGTAACACCTATAAGTGATATGATATGATATGTGTCTTTCACTTTCTGACTTACTACAAGTCACGTGATTACTTCTAGACTCATCTACGGTGCTGCAAATGGCATTGTGTCCTTTTTTCCCTTGGCTTCTCTTCTGCCTTAGCGGGGTCCATTTTCAACAATGTGATTCCCTGAGGGTTGTGGATTAGCTGACCTGGGCAGCCTTACCCTGCCGGCCCGCCCTCCCCATGTGTGCCTCGTTGAGGTCAATATAAACAGAGCTCCAGGCAGCAATAGCCCCTGAAGCTGTGCCTGACTCCATATTCTCTGCCCTGTCAGCAGTCTCGGGGCTGTGCTGGTGGGAGGGAGTGAGGGGCCACAGCTTTGTGGGTGGCCCGGTGTGAGTGGGGTTCTGCTGGCCTTTCTGCAGGAGTTGCCAGGCTGCCGCCTGTAAAGAAGAGGATGTGTCACCCATACCTTCCGCTGGAATTTCTCTCCGGACAGAGATGAGGAAGGAAAAAAGCAGTGAGGTCCGGGACAGGAGGGGTATCTCATGCAGGGCAATGGAAAGCTTCTGGAAGAGCACCAGGGTCCAGGACCACGCTGGCTGGCCTGCAGGCACCAAGTTGGCCTGCGTGCTGTCGCTGGTGTGGCTCCACGGTCCTTCCTCTAGGCTTTCAAGCCCTTGTACATATTCAGGTGTTTTACCTGGAAAGGGTGGGAACAGATCAGAAGCAGCTGGCCTGGGGCTCAGCTCACGTTTACTCACAGATGCCTCGGCACGGTCCCCCAGCTTTGCAATGAAGATGCTCCTTGCGTGGGGGTTGGGTTGCTGGCTGTATGGGAGATGGTTCCCCACCTCTGACCAATTTTAGAATTGTTTAACACTGGAACAAGTGCCGTGATAGGGTTTTCCTCTGTATAACTCGTGGGTTCACTTTTTTTTTGTTTTATGTTTCAAGTTAGATGTTATTCCTCTTTTATGTATTTATAGATATAAGCATGGAAATAATTTATTCCTATAAATACATCTGTGTGACGGGAAGAACTTTTTTCTGTTTTATTTTTAAATTTTATTTTTTAAAATTTTGAAATTTTATTTATTTTTTTATACAGCACGTTATTATTAGTTATGTATTTTATGCATATACATGTATACAGGTCAATCCCAAACTCCCAACTCATCCCACCACCACCACCCCATGGCTTCCCACACTTGGTGTCCATACGTTTGTTCTCTACCTCTGTGTCTCTATTTCTTCCCTGCAAACCAGTTCATCTGTACCATTTTTAGGCTCCACATATATGCATTAATATACAATATTTGTTTTCCTCTTTCTGACTTACTTCATTCTGTATGACAGTCTCTCGATCCATCGATGTCTCTACAAATGACCCAGTTTCATTCCTTTTTATGGCCGAGTAATATTCCATTTTATATATGTACCACATCTTTATCCATTCATCTGTCTGTGGGCATTTAGGTTGCTTCCATTACCTGGCTATTGTAAATAGTGCTGCAACGAACATTGTGGTGAATGTGCCTTTTTGAAATACGGTTTTCTCTGGGTATATGCCCAGAAGTGGGATTGCTGGATCAGATGGTAATTCTATTTCTAGTTTTTTTAAGGAAACTCCATACTGTTCTCCATAGTGACTGTATCAATTTACATTCCCACCAATAGTGGAAGAGGGCTCCTTTTGTCCACACCCTCACCAGAATTGGTTGTTTGTAGATTTTCTGATGATGCCGATTCTAACAGGTGTGAGGTGATACCTCATTGTAGTTTTGATTTGCATTTCTCTAATAATTAGTGCTGTTGAGCAGCTTTTCATGTGCGTCTTGGCCATCTCTGTGTCTCCTTTGAAGAAACGTCTCTTTAGATCTTCTGCACATTTTTTTGGGGTTGTTTGTTTTTTTAATATTAAGCTGCATGAGATGCTTATATATATTGGAGATTAAACCTCTGTCCATTGATTCGTCTGCAACGATTTTCGCCCATTCTGAGGGATGCCTTTTTCCATTCCCGTGATTTTTAACAAAAAAGGAATGAAAGGAAAAGAAGCAGAACACTAATGTGCGTAAAATATGCCTTTTGAAACGGTCGTTTTGAAATATGGACGTCCTTTGAATTTTTTGGTCGATATGTGACCCCAGGATTTGTTTTCAGGGCAGGTGTCATTTACAGGCCTGCAATGATTTTGAATATCAACTGACCATTAGCGTTGGGATTAAAGCTGCTGTTGTGTGAAACGGCCACAAGGTGGCAGCAGTTCACCCTTACCAAATCTGGTTACTAGGGCAAGAGAGCCTCAGTGGAAGTGGTGTTCTAGATTGGAGTTTAGAATGGAATGTACCAGGAGAAAGGCCCTCACGTTTGTCTCACTACTTCTTGTTCGTGTTTTTAATTTAAGTTTTTATTTTTTATTACAGCAAGTTTGATTACAATGTTTGGCTTGTTGTAGGTGTGGAAGATGTGGTTCTTTTACACATATACAGATGACTGTTCTTCTTGGGATCCTTTTCCCATGTACGTTATGACAGAATGTTGAGTAGTCCTCTCTTGGTATTCTGTAGGTCTTTGGTGATTATATATGTCACCTGTGTTTGTATATGTCTGTTAACCCCGATATCGTAATGAAACCAATCCTCACACCTTTCCATTGGTGAACCATAAGTTTGTTTAATGAATCTGTGATTGCCCTTCTCTGTGGAAATATCTGCCCTGGTATCCATTTTTAGGTAACACCTATAAGTGATATGATATGATATGTGTCTTTCACTTTCTGACTTACTACAAGTCACGTGATTACTTCTAGACTCATCTACGGTGCTGCAAATGGCATTGTGTCCTTTTTTCCCTTGGCTTCTCTTCTGCCTTAGCGGGGTCCATTTTCAACAATGTGATTCCCTGAGGGTTGTGGATTAGCTGACCTGGGCAGCCTTACCCTGCCGGCCCGCCCTCCCCAGTTGTGCCTCGTTGTGGTCAATATAAACAGAGCTCCAGGCAGCAATAGCCCCTGAAGCTGTGCCTGACTCCATATTCTCTGCCCCGTCAGCAGTCTCGGGGCTGTGCTGGTGGGAGGGAGTGAGGGGCCACAGCTTTGTGGGTGGCCCGGTGTGAGTGGGGTTCTGCTGGCCTTTCTGCAGGAGTTGCCAGGCTGCCGCCTGTAAAGAAGAGGATGTGTCACCCATACCTTCCGCTGGAATTTCTCTCCGGACAGAGGTGAGGAAGGAAAAAAGCTGTGGGGTCCGGGACAGGAGGGGTATCTCAGGCAGGGCAATGGAAAGCTTCTGGAAGAGCGCCAGGGTCCAAGACAACGCTGGCTGGCCTGCAGGCACCAAGTTGGCCTGCGTGCTGTCGCTGGTGTGGCTCCACGGTCCTTCCTCTAGGCTTTCAAGCCCTTGTACATATTCAGGTGTTTTACCTGGAAAGGGTGGGAACAGATCAGAAGCAGCTGGCCTGGGGCTCAGCTCACGTTTACTCACAGATGCCTCGGCCCGCTCCCCCAGCTTTTCAATGAGGACACTCCTTGTGTGGGGGGTGGGTGGCTGGCGGTATGGGAGATGGTTCCCCACCTCTGACCAATTTCAGAATTGTTTACCGCTGGAGCAAGTGCCGTGATAGGGTTTTCCTCTGTATAACTCGTGGGTTCATTTTTTTTTTTCTTTTTTGGTTCAAGTTAGATTTTATTCCTCTTTTATGTATTTATAAATATAAGCATGGAAATAATTCATTCCTATAAATACATCTGTGTGACGGGAAGAATTTTTTCTGTTTTATTTTTAAATTTTATTTTTTAAAATTTTGAAATTTAATTTTATTTATGTTTTTATACAGCACGTTATTATTAGTTATGTATTTTATGCATATACATGTATACAGGTCAATCCCAATCTCCCAACTCATCCCACCACCACCACCCCATGGCTTCCCACACTTGGTGTCCATACGTTTGTTCTCTACCTCTGTGTCTCTATTTCTTCCCTGCAAACCAGTTCATCTGTACCATTTTTAGGCTCCACATATATGCATTAATATACAATATTTGTTTTCCTCTTTCTGACTTACTTCATTCTGTATGACAGTCTCTCGATCCATCGATGTCTCTACAAATGACCCAGTTTCATTCCTTTTTATGGCCGAGTCATATTCCATTTTATATATGTACCACATCTTTATCCATTCATCTGTCTGTGGGCATTTAGGTTGCTTCCATTACCTGGCTATTGTAAATAGTGCTGCAACGAACATTGTGGTGAATGTGCCTTTTTGAAATACGGTTTTCTCTGGGTATATGCCCAGAAGTGGGATTGCTGGATCAGATGGTAATTCTATTTCTAGTTTTTTTAAGGAAACTCCATACTGTTCTCCATAGTGACTGTATCAATTTACATTCCCACCAATAGTGGAAGAGGGCTCCTTTTGTCCACACCCTCCCCAGAATTGGTTGTTTGTAGATTTTCTGATGATGCTGATTCTAACAGGTGTGAGGTGATACCTCATTGTAGTTTTGATTTGCATTTCTCTAATAATTAGTGCTGTTGAGCAGCTTTTCATGTGCGTCTTGGCCATCTCTGTGTCTCCTTTGAAGAAACGTCTCTTTAGATCTTCTGCCCATTTTTTTGGGGTTTTTTTGTTTTTTTAATATTAAGCTGCATGAGCTGTTTATATATATTGGAGATTAAACCTCTGTCCATTGATTCGTCTGCAACGATTTTCGCCCATTCTGAGGGATGCCTTTTTACATTCCCGTGTTTTTTAACAAAAAAGGAAAGAAAGGAAAAGAAGCAGAACACTAATGTGCATAAAATATGCCTTTTGAAATGGTCGTTTTGAAATATGGACGTCCTTTGAATTTTTTGGTCGATATGTGACCCCAGGATTTGTTTTCAGGGCAGGTGTCATTTACAGGCCTGCAATGATTTTGAATATCAACTGACCATTAGCGTTGGGATTAAAGCTGCTGTTGTGTGAAACGGCCACAAGGTGGCAGCAGTTCACCCTTACCAAATCTGGTTACTAGGGCAAGAGAGCCTCAGTGGAAGTGGTGTTCTAGATTGGAGTTTAGAATGGAATGTGCCAGGAGAAAGCCCCTCACGTTTGTCTCACTACTTCTTGTTCGTGTTTTTAATTTAATTTTTTTATTTTTTATTACAGCAAGTTTGATTACAATGTTTGGCTTGTTGTAGGTGTGGAAGATGTGGTTCTTTTACACATATACAGATGACTGTTCTTCTTGGGATCCTTTTCCCATGTACGTTATGACAGAATGTTGAGTAGTCCTCTCTTGGTATTCTGTAGGTCTTTGGTGATTATATATGTCACCTGTGTTTGTATATGTCTGTTAACCCCGATATCGTAATGAAACCAATCCTCACACCTTTCCATTGGTGAACCATAAGTTTGTTTAATGAATCTGTGATTGCCCTTCTCCGTGGAAATATCTGCCCTGGTATCCATTTTTAGGTAACACCTATAAGTGATATGATATGATATGTGTCTTTCACTTTCTGACTTACTACAAGTCACGTGATTACTTCTAGACTCATCTACGGTGCTGCAAATGGCATTGTGTCCTTTTTTCCCTTGGCTTCTCTTCTGCCTTAGCGGGGTCCATTTTCAACAATGTGATTCCCTGAGGGTTGTGGATTAGCTGACCTGGGCAGCCTTACCCTGCCGGGCCGCCCTCCCCAGGTGTGCCTCGTTGAGGTCAATATAAACAGAGCTCCAGGCAGCAATAGCCCCTGAAGCTGTGCCTGACTCCATATTCTCTGCCCCGTCAGCAGTCTCGGGGCTGTGCTGGTGGGAGGGAGTGAGGGGCCACAGCTTTGTGGGTGGCCCGGTGTGAGTGGGGTTCTGCTGGCCTTTCTGCAGGAGTTGCCAGGCTGCCGCCTGTAAAGAAGAGGATGTGTCACCCATACCTTCCGCTGGAATTTCTCTCCGGACAGAGGTGAGGAAGGAAAAAAGCAGTGGGGGCCGGGACAGGAGGGGTATCTCAGGCAGGGCAATGGAAAGCTTCTGGAAGAGCACCAGGGTCCAGGACCACGCTGGCTGGCCTGCAGGCACCAAGTTGGCCTGCGTGCTGTCGCTGGTGTGGCTCCACGGTCCTTCCTCTAGGCTTTCAAGCCCTTGTACATATTCAGGTGTTTTACCTGGAAAGGGTGGGAACAGTTCAGCAGCAGCTGGCCTGGGGCTCAGCTCACGTTTACTCACAGATGCCTCGGCACGGTCCCCCAGCTTTGAAATGAGGACGCTCCTTGCGTGGGGGGTGAGTGGCTGGCTGTATGGGAGATGGTTCCCCACCTCTGACCAATTTCAGAACTGTTTACCGCTGGAGCAAGTGCCGTGATAGGGTTTTCCTCTGTATAACTCGTGGGTTCAATTTTTTTTCCTTTTGTGGTTCAAGTTAGATTTTATTCCTCTTTTATGTATTTATAAATATAAGCATGGAAATAATTCATTCCTATAAATACATCTGTGTGACGGGAAGAAATTTTTCTGTTTTATTTTTAAATTTTATTTTTTAAAATTTTGAAATTTAATTTTATTTATGTTTTTATACAGCAGGTTATTATTAGTTATGTATTTTATGCATATACATGTATACAGGTCAATCCCAAACTCCCAACTCATCCCACCACCACCACCCCATGGCTTCCCACACTTGGTGTCCATACGTTTGTTCTCTACCTCTGTGTCTCTATTTCTTCCCTGCAAACCAGTTCATCTGTACCATTTTTAGGCTCCACATATATGCGTTAATAGACAATATTTGTTTTCCTCTTTCTGACTTACTTCATTCTGTATGACAGTCTCTCGATCCATCGATGTCTCTACAAATGACCCAGTTTCATTCCTTTTTATTGCCGAGTCATATTCCATTTTATATATGTACCACATCTTTATCCATTCATCTGTCTGTGGGCATTTAGGTTGCTTCCATTACCTGGCTATTGTAAATAGTGCTGCAACGAACATTGTGGTGAATGTGCCTTTTTGAAATACAGTTTTCTCTGGGTATATGCCCAGAAGTGGGATTGCTGGATCAGATGGTAATTCTATTTCTAGTTTTTTTAAGGAAACTCCATACTGTTCTCCATAGTGACTGTATCAATTTACATTCCCACCAATAGTGGAAGAGGGCTCCTTTTGTCCACACCCTCCCCAGAATTGGTTGTTTGTAGATTTTCTGATGATGCCGATTCTAACAGGTGTGAGGTGATACCTCATTGTAGTTTTGATTTGCATTTCTCTAATAATTAGTGCTGTTGAGCAGCTTTTCATGTGCGTCTTGGCCATCTCTGTGTCTCCTTTGAAGAAACGTCTCTTTAGATCTTCTGCCCATTTTTTTGGGGTTGTTTGTTTTTTTAATATTAAGCTGCATGAGCTCTTTATATATATTGGAGATTAAACCTCTGTCCATTGATTCGTCTGCAACGATTTTCGCCCATTCTGAGGGATGCCTTTTTCCATTTCCGTGTTTTTTAACAAAAAAGGAAATAAAGGAAAAGAAGCAGAACACTAATGTGCGTAAAATATGCCTTTTGAAACGGTCGTTTTGAAATATGGACGTCCTTTGAATTTTTTGGTCGATATGTGACCCCAGGATTTGTTTTCAGGGCAGGTGTCATTTACAGGCCTGCAATGATTTTGAATATCAACTGACCATTAGCGTTTGGATTAAATCTGCTGTTGTGTGAAACGGCCACAGGGTGGCAGCAGTTCACCCCTACCAAATCTGGTTACTAGGGCAAGAGAGCCTCAGTGGAAGTGGTGTTCTAGATTGGAGTTTAGAATGGAATGTGCCAGGAGAAAGCCCCTCACGTTTGTCTCACTACTTCTTGTTCGTGTTTTTAATTTAATTTTTTATTTTTTATTACAGCAAGTTTGATTACAATGTTTGGCTTGTTGTAGGTGTGGAAGATGTGGTTCTTTTACACATATACAGATGACTGTTCTTCTTGGGATCCTTTTCCCATGTACGTTATGACAGAATGTTGAGTAGTCCTCTCTTGGTATTCTGTAGGTCTTTGGTGATTATATATGTCACCTGTGTTTGTATATGTCTGTTAACCCCGATATCGTAATGAAACCAATCCTCACACCTTTCCATTGGTGAACCATAAGTTTGTTTAATGAATCTGTGATTGCCCTTCTCCATGGAAATATCTGCCCTGGTATCCATTTTTAGGTAACACCTATAAGTGATATGATATGGTATGTGTCTTTCACTTTCTGACTTACTACAAGTCACGTGATTACTTCTAGACTCATTTACGGTGCTGCAAATGGCATTGTGTCCTTTTTTTCCTTGGCTTCTCTTCTGCCTTAGCGAGGTCCATTTTCAACAATGTGATTCCCTGAGGGTTGTGGATTAGCTGACCTGGGCAGCCTTACCCTGCCGGCCCGCCCTCCCCAGGTGTGCCTCGTTGAGGTCAATATAAACAGAGCTCCAGGCAGCAATAGCCCCTGAAGCTGTGCCTGACTCCATATTCTCTGCCCCGTCAGCAGTCTCGGGGCTGTGCTTGTGGGAGGGAGTAGGGGCCACAGCTTTGTGGGTGTCCCGGTGTGAGTGGGGTTTTGCTGGCCTTTCTGCAGGAGTTGCCAGGCTGCCGCCTGTAAAGAAGAGGATGTGTCACCCATACCTTCCGCTGGAATTTCTCTCCGGACAGAGGTGAGGAAGGAAAAAAGCAGTGGGGGCCGGGACAGGAGGGGTATCTCAGGCAGGGCAATGGAAAGCTTCTGGAAGAGCGCCAGGTTCCAGGATCCCACTGGCTGGCCTGCAGGCACCAAGTTGGCCTGTGTGCTGTCGCTGGTGTGGCTCCAAGGTCCTTCCTCTAGGCTTTCAAGCCCTTGTACATATTCAGGTGTTTTACCTGGAAAGGGTGGGAACAGTTCAGCAGCATCTGGCCTGGGGCTCAGCTCACGTTTACTCACAGATGCCTCGGCACGGTCCCCCAGCTTTGCAATGAGGATGCTCCTTGCGTGGGGCATGAGTGGCTGGCTGTATGGGAGATGGTTCCCCACCTCTGACCAATTTCAGAACTGTTTACCGCTGGAGCAAGTGCCGTGACAGGGTTTTCCTCTGTATAACTCGTGGGTTCAATTTTTTTTCTTTTATGTTTCAAGTTAGATGTTATTCCTCTTTTATGTATTTATAGATATAAGCATGGAAATAATTCATTCCTATAAATAGATCTGTGTGACGGGAAGAACTTTTTTCTGTTTTATTTTTAAATTTTATTTTTTAAAATTTTGAAATTTTATTTATGTTTTTATACAGCAGGTTATTATTAGTTATGTATTTTATGCATATACATGTATACAGGTCAATCCCAAACTCCCAACTCATCCCACCACCACCACCCCATGGCTTCCCACACTTGGTGTCCATACGTTTGTTCTCTACCTCTGTGTCTCTATTTCTTCCCTGCAAACCAGTTCATCTGTACCATTTTTAGGCTCCACATATATGCGTTAATAGACAATATTTGTTTTCCTCTTTCTGACTTACTTCATTCTGTATGACAGTCTCTCGATCCATCGATGTCTCTACAAATGACCCAGTTTCATTCCTTTTTATGGCCGAGTCATATTCCATTTTATATATGTACCACATCTTTATCCATTCATCTGTCTGTGGGCATTTAGGTTGCTTCCATTACCTGGCTATTGTAAATAGTGCTGCAACGAACATTGTGGTGAATGTGCCTTTTTGAAATACGGTTTTCTCTGGGTATATACCCAGAAGTGGGATTGCTGGATCAGATGGTAATTCTATTTCTAGTTTTTTTAAGGAAACTCCATACTGTTCTCCATAGTGACTGTATCAATTTACATTCCCACCAATAGTGGAAGAGGGCTCCTTTTGTCCACACCCTCCCCAGAATTGGTTGTTTGTAGATTTTCTGATGATGCCGATTCTAACAGGTGTGAGGTGATACCTCATTGTAGTTTTGATTTGCATTTCTCTAATAATTAGTGCTGTTGAGCAGCTTTTCATGTGCGTCTTGGCCATCTCTGTGTCTCCTTTGAAGAAACGTCTCTTTAGATCTTCTGCCCATTTTTTTTGGGTTGTTTGTTTTTTTAATATTAAGCTGCATGAGCTCTTTATATATATTGTAGATTAAACCTCTGTCCATTGATTCGTCTGCAACGATTTTCGCCCATTCTGAGGGATGCCTTTTTCCATTCCCGTGTTTTTTAACAAAAAAGGAAAGAAAGGAAAAGAAGCAGAACACTAATGTGCGTAAAATATGCCTTTTGAAACGGTCGTTTTGAAATATGGACGTCCTTTGAATTTTTTGGTCGATATGTGACCCCAGGATTTGTTTTCAGGGCAGGTGTCATTTACAGGCCTGCAATGATTTTGAATATCAACTGACCATTAGCGTTGGGATTAAAGCTGCTGTTGTGTGAAACGGCCACAGGGTGGCAGCAGTTCACCCTTACCAAATCTGGTTACTAGGGCAAGAGAGCCTCAGTGGAAGTGGTGTTCTAGATTGGAGTTTAGAATGGAATGTGCCAGGAGAAAGCCCCTCACGTTTGTCTCACTACTTCTTGTTCGTGTTTTTAATTTAATTTTTTATTTTTTATTACAGCAAGTTTGATTACAATGTTTGGCTTGTTGTAGGTGTGGAAGATGTGGTTCTTTTACACATATACAGATGACTGTTCTTCTTGGGATCCTTTTCCCATGTACGTTATGACAGAATGTTGAGTAGTCCTCTCTTGGTATTCTGTAGGTCTTTGGTGATTATATATGTCACCTGTGTTTGTATATGTCTGTTAACCCCGATATCGTAATGAAACCAATCCTCACACCTTTCCATTGGTGAACCATAAGTATGTTTAATGAATCTGTGATTGCCCTTCTCCGTGGAAATATCTGCCCTGGTATCCATTTTTAGGTAACACCTATAAGTGATATGATATGATATGTGTCTTTCACTTTCTGACTTACTACAAGTCACGTGATTACTTCTAGACTCATCTACGGTGCTGCAAATGGCATTGTGTCCTTTTTTCCCTTGGCTTCTCTTCTGCCTTAGCGGGGTCCATTTTCAACAATGTGATTCCCTGAGGGTTGTGGATTAGCTGACCTGGGCAGCCTTACCCTGCCGGCCCGCCCTCCCCAGGTGTGCCTTGTTGAGATCAATATAAACAGAGCTCCAGACAGCAATAGCCCCTGAAGCTGTGCCTGACTCCATATTCTCTGCCCCGTCAGCAGTCTCGCGGCTGTGCTGGTGGGAGGGAGTGAGGGGCCACAGCTTTGTGGGTGGCCCTGTGTGAGTGGGGTTCTGCTGGCCTTTCTGCAGGAGTTGCCAGGCTGCCGCCTGTAAAGAAGAGGATGTGTCACGCATACCTTCCGCTGGAATTTCTCTCCGGACAGAGGTGAGGAAGGAAAAAAGCTGTGGGGTCCGGGAGAGGAGGGGTATCTCAGGCAGGGCAATGGAAAGCTTCTGGAAGAGCGCCAGGGTCCAAGACCACGCTGGCTGGCCTGCAGGCACCAAGTTGGCCTGCGTGCTGTCGCTGGTGTGGCTCCACGGTCCTTCCTCTAGGCTTTCAAGCCCTTGTACATATTCAGGTGTTTTACCTGGAAAGGGTGGGAACAGATCAGAAGCAGCTGGCCTGGGGCTCAGCTCACGTTTACTCACAGATGCCTCGGCCCGCTCCCCAAGCTTTTCAATGAGGACGCTCCTTGTGTGGGGGGTGGGTGGCTGGCGGTATGGGAGATGGTTCCCCACCTCTGACCAATTTCAGAATTGTTTACCGCTGGAGCAAGTGCCGTGATAGGGTTTTCCTCTGTATAACTCGTGGGTTCAATTTTTTTTTCTTTTGTGGTTCAAGTTAGATTTTATTCCTCTTTTATGTATTTATAAATATAAGCATGGAAATAATTCATTCCTATAAATACATCTGTGTGACAGGAAGAATTTTTTCAGTTTTATTTTTAAATTTTATTTTTTAAAATTTTGAAATTTAATTTTATTTATGTTTTTATACAGCAGGTTATTATTAGTTATGTATTTTATGCATATACATGTATACAGGTCAATCCCAATCTCCCAACTCATCCCACCACCACCACCCCATGGATTCCCACACTTGGTGTCCATACGTTTGTTCTCTACCTCTGTGTCTCTATTTCTTCCCTGCAAACCAGTTCATCTGTACCATTTTTAGGCTCCACATATATGCATTAATATACAATATTTGTTTTCCTCTTTCTGACTTACTTCATTCTGTATGACAGTCTCTCGATCCATCAATGTCTCTACAAATGACCCAGTTTCATTCCTTTTTATGGCCGAGTCATATTCCATTTTATATATGTACCACATCTTTATCCATTCATCTGTCTGTGGGCATTTAGTTTGCTTCCATTACCTGGCTATTGTAAATAGTGCTGCAACGAACATTGTGGTGAATGTGCCTTTTTGAAATACGGTTTTCTCTGGGTATATGCCCAGAAGTGGGATTGCTGGATCAGATGGTAATTCTATTTCTAGTTTTTTTAAGGAAACTCCATACTGTTCTCCATAGTGACTGTATCAATTTACATTCCCACCAATAGTGGAAGAGGGCTCCTTTTGTCCACACCCTCCCCAGAATTGGTTGTTTGTAGATTTTCTGATGATGCCGATTCTAACAGGTGTGAGGTGATACCTCATTGTAGTTTTGATTTGCATTTCTCTAATAATTAGTGCTGTTGAGCAGCTTTTCATGTGCGTCTTGGCCATCTCTGTGTCTCCTTTGAAGAAACGTCTCTTTAGATCTTCTGCCCATTTTTTTGGGGGTTTTTTGTTTTTTTAATATTAAGCTGCATGAGCTGTTTATATATATTGGAGATTAAACCTCTGTCCATTGATTCGTCTGCAACGATTTTCGCCCATTCTGAGGGATGCCTTTTTACATTCCCGTGTTTTTTAACAAAAAAGGAAAGAAAGGAAAAGAAGCAGAACACTAATGTGCATAAAATATGCCTTTTGAAATGGTCGTTTTGAAATATGGACGTCCTTTGAATTTTTTGGTCGATATGTGACCCCAGGATTTGTTTTCAGGGCAGGTGTCATTTACAGGCCTGCAATGATTTTGAATATCAACTGACCATTAGCGTTGGGATTAAAGCTGCTGTTGTGTGAAACGGCCACAAGGTGGCAGCAGTTCACCCTTACCAAATCTGGTTACTAGGGCAAGAGAGCCTCAGTGGAAGTGGTGTTCTAGATTGGAGTTTAGAATGGAATGTGCCAGGAGAAAGCCCCTCACGTTTGTCTCACTACTTCTTGTTCGTGTTTTTAATTTAATTTTTTTATTTTTTATTACAGCAAGTTTGATTACAATGTTTGGCTTGTTGTAGGTGTGGAAGATGTGGTTCTTTTACACATATACAGATGACTGTTCTTCTTGGGATCCTTTTCCCATGTACGTTATGACAGAATGTTGAGTAGTCCTCTCTTGGTATTCTGTAGGTCTTTGGTGATTATATATGTCACCTGTGTTTGTATATGTCTGTTAACCCCGATATCGTAATGAAACCAATCCTCACACCTTTCCATTGGTGAACCATAAGTTTGTTTAATGAATCTGTGATTGCCCTTCTCCGTGGAAATATCTGCCCTGGTATCCATTTTTAGGTAACACCTATAAGTGATATGATATGATATGTGTCTTTCACTTTCTGACTTACTACAAGTCACGTGATTACTTCTAGACTCATCTACGGTGCTGCAAATGGCATTGTGTCCTTTTTTCCCTTGGCTTCTCTTCTGCCTTAGCGGGGTCCATTTTCAACAATGTGATTCCCTGAGGGTTGTGGATTAGCTGACCTGGGCAGCCTTACCCTGCCGGCCCGCCCTCCCCAGGTGTGCCTCGTTGAGGTCAATATAAACAGAGCTCCAGGCAGCAATAGCCCCTGAAGCTGTGCCTGACTCCATATTCTCTGCCCCGTCAGCAGTCTCGGGGCTGTGCTGGTGGGAGGGAGTGAGGGGCCACAGCTTTGTGGGTGGCCCGGTGTGAGTGGGGTTCTGCTGGCCTTTCTGCAGGAGTTGCCAGGCTGCCGCCTGTAAAGAAGAGGATGTGTCACCCATACCTTCCGCTGGAATTTCTCTCCGGACAGAGGTGAGGAAGGAAAAAAGCAGTGGGGGCCGGGACAGGAGGGGTATCTCAGGCAGGGCAATGGAAAGCTTCTGGAAGAGCACCAGGGTCCAGGACCACGCTGGCTGGCCTGCAGGCACCAAGTTGGCCTGCGTGCTGTCGCTGGTGTGGCTCCACGGTCCTTCCTCTAGGCTTTCAAGCCCTTGTACATATTCAGGTGTTTTACCTGGAAAGGGTGGGAACAGTTCAGCAGCAGCTGGCCTGGGGCTCAGCTCACGTTTACTCACAGATGCCTCGGCACGGTCCCCCAGCTTTGCAATGAGGACGCTCCTTGCGTGGGGGGTGAGTGGCTGGCTGTATGGGAGATGGTTCCCCACCTCTGACCAATTTCAGAACTGTTTACCGCTGGAGCAAGTGCCGTGATAGGGTTTTCCTCTGTATAACTCGTGGGTTCAATTTTTTTTCCTTTTGTGGTTCAAGTTAGATTTTATTCCTCTTTTATGTATTTATAAATATAAGCATGGAAATAATTCATTCCTATAAATACATCTGTGTGACGGGAAGAAATTTTTCTGTTTTATTTTTAAATTTTATTTTTTAAAATTTTGAAATTTAATTTTATTTATGTTTTTATACAGCAGGTTATTATTAGTTATGTATTTTATGCATATACATGTATACAGGTCAATCCCAAACTCCCAACTCATCCCACCACCACCACCCCATGGCTTCCCACACTTGGTGTCCATACGTTTGTTCTCTACCTCTGTGTCTCTATTTCTTCCCTGCAAACCAGTTCATCTGTACCATTTTTAGGCTCCACATATATGCGTTAATAGACAATATTTGTTTTCCTCTTTCTGACTTACTTCATTCTGTATGACAGTCTCTCGATCCATCGATGTCTCTACAAATGACCCAGTTTCATTCCTTTTTATGGCCGAGTCATATTCCATTTTATATATGTACCACATCTTTATCTATTCATCTGTCAGTGGGCATTTAGGTTGCTTCCATTACCTGGCTATTGTAAATAGTGCTGCAACGAACATTGTGGTGAATGTGCCTTTATGAAATACGGTTTTCCCTGGGTATATGCCCAGAAGTGGGATTGCTGGATCAGATGGTAGTTCTATTTCTAGTTTTTTTAAGGAAACTCCATACTGTTCTCCATAGTGACTGTATCAATTTACATTCCCACCAATAGTGGAAGAGGGCTCCTTTTGTCCACACCCTCCCCAGAATTGGTTGTTTGTAGATTTTCTGATGATGCCGATTCTAACAGGTGTGAGGTGATACCTCATTGTAGTTTTGATTTGCATTTCTCTAATAATTAGTGCTGTTGAGCAGCTTTTCATGTGCGTCTTGGCCATCTCTGTGTCTCCTTTGAAGAAACGTCTCTTTAGATCTTCTGCCCATTTTTTTTGGGTTGTTTGTTTTTTTAATATTAAGCTGCATGAGCTGTTTATATATATTGGAGATTAAACCTCTGTCCATTGATTCGTCTTCAACGATTTTCGCCCATTCTGAGGGATGCCTTTTTCCATTCCCGTGTTTTTTAACAAAAAAGGAAAGAAAGGAAAAGAAGCAGAACACTAATGTGCGTAAAATATGCCTTTTGAAACGGTCGTTTTGAAATATGGACGTCCTTTGAATTTTTTGGTCGATATGTGACCCCAGGATTTGTTTTCAGGGCAGGTGTCATTTACAGGCCTGCAATGATTTTGAATATCAACTGACCATTAGCGTTGGGATTAAAGCTGCTGTTGTGTGAAACGGCCACAAGGTGGCAGCAGTTCACCCTTACCAAATCTGGTTACTAGGGCAAGAGAGCCTCAGTGGAAGTGGTGTTCTAGATTGGAGTTTAGAATGGAATGTGCCAGGAGAAAGCCCCTCACGTTTGGCTCACTACTTCTTGTTCGTGTTTTTAATTTAATTTTTTATTTTTTATTACAGCAAGTTTGATTACAATGTTTGGCTTGTTGTAGGTGTGGAAGATGTGGTTCTTTTACACATATACAGATGACTGTTCTTCTTGGGATCCTTTTCCCATGTACGTTATGACAGAATGTTGAGTAGTCCTCTCTTGGTATTCTGTAGGTCTTTGGTGATTATATATGTCACCTTTGTTTGTATATGTCTGTTAACCCCGATATCGTAATGAAACCAATCCTCACACCTTTCCATTGGTGAACCATAAGTTTGTTTAATGAATCTGTGATTGCCCTTCTCCGTGGAAATATCTGCCCTGGTATCCATTTTTAGGTAACACCTATAAGTGATATGATATGGTATGTGTCTTTCACTTTCTGACTTACTACAAGTCACGTGATTACTTCTAGACTCATCTACGGTGCTGCAAATGGCATTGTGTCCTTTTTTCCCTTGGCTTCTCTTCTGCCTTAGCGGGGTCCATTTTCAACAATGTGATTCCCTGAGGGTTGTGGATTAGCTGACCTGGGCAGCCTTACCCTGCCGGCCCGCCCTCCCCAGGTGTGCCTCGTTGAGGTCAATATAAACAGAGCTCCAGGCAGCCATAGCCCCTGAAGCTGTGCCTGACTCCATATTCTCTGCCCCGTCAGCAGTCTCGGGGCTGTGCTGGTGGGAGGGAGTGAGGGGCCACAGCTTTGTGGGTGGCCCGGTGTGAGTGGGGTTCTGCTGGCCTTTCTGCAGGAGTTGCCAGGCTGCCGCCTGTAAAGAAGAGGATGTGTCACCCATACCTTCCGCTGGAATTTCTCAACGGACAGAGGTGAGGAAGGAAAAAAGCAGTGGGGGCCGGGACAGGAGGGGTATCTCAGGCAGGGCAATGGAAAGCTTCTGGAAGAGCGCCAGGGTCCAGGATCCCGCTGGCTGGCCTGCAGGCACCAAGTTGGCCTGCGTGCTGTCGCTGGTGTGGCTCCAAGGTCCTTCCTCTAGGCTTTCAAGCCCTTGTACATATTCAGGTGTTTTACCTGGAAAGGGTGGGAACAGTTCAGCAGCATCTGGCCTGGGGCTCAGCTCACGTTTACTCACAGATGCCTCGGCACGGTCCCCCAGCTTTTCAATGAGGACGCTCCTTGCGTGGGGGGTGAGTGGCTGGCTGTATGGGAGATGGTTCCCCACCTCTGACCAATTTCAGAACTGTTTACCGCTGGAGCAAGTGCCGTGATAGGGTTTTCCTCTGTATAACTCGTGGGTTCAATTTTTTTTCCTTTTGTGGTTCAAGTTAGATTTTATTCCTCTTTTATGTATTTATAAATATAAGCATGGAAATAATTCATTCCTATAAATACATCTGTGTGACGGGAAGAAATTTTTCTGTTTTATTTTTAAATTTTATTTTTTAAAATTTTGAAATTTAATTTTATTTATGTTTTTATACAGCAGGTTATTATTAGTTATGTATTTTATGCATATACATGTATACAGGTCAATCCCAAACTCCCAACTCATCCCACCACCACCACCCCATGGCTTCCCACACTTGGTGTCCATACGTTTGTTCTCTACCTCTGTGTCTCTATTTCTTCCCTGCAAACCAGTTCATCTGTACCATTTTTAGGCTCCACATATATGCGTTAATAGACAATATTTCTTTTCCTCTTTCTGACTTACTTCATTCTGTATGACAGTCTCTCGATCCATCAATGTCTCTACAAATGACCCAGTTTCATTACTTTTTATGGCCGAGTCATATTCCATTTTATATATGTACCACATCTTTATCCATTCATCTGTCTGTGGGCATTTAGGTTGCTTCCATTACCTGGCTATTGTAAATAGTGCTGCAACGAACATTGTGGTGAATGTGCCTTTTTGAAATACGGTTTTCTCTGGGTATATGCCCAGAAGTGGGATTGCTGGATCAGATGGTAATTCTATTTCTAGTTTTTTTAAGGAAACTCCATACTGTTCTCCATAGTGACTGTATCAATTTACATTCCCACCAATAGTGGAAGAGGGCTCCTTTTGTCCACACCCTCCCCAGAATTGGTTGTTTGTAGATTTTCTGATGATGCCGATTCTAACAGGTGTGAGGTGATACCTCATTGTAGTTTTGATTTGCATTTCTCTAATAATTAGTGCTGTTGAGCAGCTTTTCATGTGTGTCTTGGCCATCTCTGTGTCTCCTTTGAAGAAACGTCTCTTTAGATCTTCTGTCCATTTTTTTGGGGTTGTTTGTTTTTTTAATATTAAGCTGCATGAGCTGTTTATATATATTGGAGATTAAACCTCTGTCCATTGATTCGTCTGCAACGATTTTCGCCCATTCTGAGGGATGCCTTTTTCCATTCCCGTGTTTTTTAACAAAAAAGGAAAGAAAGGAAAAGAAGCAGAACACTAATGTGGGTAAAATATGCCTTTTGAAACGGTCGTTTTGAAATATGGACGTCCTTTGAAATTTTTGGTCGATATGTGACCCCAGGATTTGTTTTCAGGGCAGGTGTCATTTACAGGCCTGCAATGATTTTGAATATCAACTGACCATTAGCGTTGGGATTAAAGCTGCTGTTGTGTGAAACGGCCACAAGGTGGCAGCAGTTCACCCTTACCAAATCTGGTTACTAGGGCAAGAGAGCCTCAGTGGAAGTGGTGTTCTAGATTGGAGTTTAGAATGGAATGTGCCAGGAGAAAGCCCCTCACGTTTGGCTCACTACTTCTTGTTCGTGTTTTTAATTTAATTTTTTATTTTTTATTACAGCAAGTTTGATTACAATGTTTGGCTTGTTGTAGGTGTGGAAGATGTGGTTCTTTTACACATATACAGATGACTGTTCTTCTTGGGATCCTTTTCCCATGTACGTTATGACAGAATGTTGAGTAGTCCTCTCTTGGTATTCTGTAGGTCTTTGGTGATTATATATGTCACCTGTGTTTGTATATATCTGTTAACCCCGATATCGTAATGAAACCAATCCTCACACCTTTCCATTGGTGAACCATAAGTTTGTTTAATGAATCTGTGATTGCCCTTCTCCGTGGAAATATCTGCCCTGGTATCCATTTTTAGGTAACACCTATAAGTGATATGATATGGTATGTGTCTTTCACTTTCTGACTTACTACAAGTCACGTGATTACTTCTAGACTCATCTACGGTGCTGCAAATGGCATTGTGTCCTTTTTTCCCTTGGCTTCTCTTCTGCCTTAGCGGGGTCCATTTTCAACAATGTGATTCCCTGAGGGTTGTGGATTAGCTGACCTGGGCAGCCTTACCCTGCCGGCCCGCCCTCCCCAGGTGTGCCTCGTTGAGGTCAATATAAACAGAGCTCCAGGCAGCAATAGCCCCTGAAGCTGTGCCTGACTCCATATTCTCTGCCCCGTCAGCAGTCTCGGGGCTGTGCTGGTGGGAGGGAGTGAGGGGCCACAGCTTTGTGGGTGGCCCGGTGTGAGTGGGGTTCTGCTGGCCTTTCTGCAGGAGTTGCCAGGCTGCCGCCTGTAAAGAAGAGGATGTGTCACCCATACCTTCCGCTGGAATTTCTCTCCGGACAGAGGTGAGGAAGGAAAAAAGCAGTGGGGGCCGGGACAGGAGGGGTATCTCAGGCAGGGCAATGGAAAGCTTCTGGAAGAGCGCCAGGGTCCAGGATCCCGCTGGCTGGCCTGCAGGCACCAAGTTGGCCTGCGTGCTGTCGCTGGTGTGGCTCCACGGTCCTTCCTCTAGGCTTTCAAGCCCTTGTACATATTCAGGTGTTTTACCTGGAAAGGGTGGGAACAGTTCAGCAGCAGCTGGCCTGGGGCTCAGCTCACGTTTACTCACAGATGCCTCGGCACGGTCCCCCAGCTTTGCAATGAGGACGCTCCTTGCGTGGGGGGTGAGTGGCTGGCTGTATGGGAGATGGTTCCCCACCTCTGACCAATTTCAGAACTGTTTACCGCTGGAGCAAGTGCCGTGATAGGGTTTTCCTCTGTATAACTCGTGGGTACAATTTTTTTTCCTTTTGTGGTTCAAGTTAGATTTTATTCCTCTTTTATGTATTTATAAATATAAGCATGGAAATAATTCATTCCTATAAATACATCTGTGTGACGGGAAGAAATTTTTCTGTTTTATTTTTAAATTTTATTTTTTAAAATTTTGAAATTTAATTTTATTTATGTTTTTATACAGCAGGTTATTATTAGTTATGTATTTTATGCATATACATGTATACAGGTCAATCCCAAACTCCCAACTAATCCCACCACCACCACCCCATGGATTCCCACACTTGGTGTCCATACGTTTGTTCTCTACCTCTGTGTCTCTATTTCTTCCCTGCAAACCAGTTCATCTGTACCATTTTTAGGCTCCACATATATGCGTTAATAGACAATATTTGTTTTCCTCTTTCTGACTTACTTCATTCTGTATGACAGTCTCTCGATCCATCGATGTCTCTACAAATGACCCAGTTTCATTCCTTTTTATGGCCGAGTCATATTCCATTTTATATATGTACCACATCTTTATCCATTCATCTGTCTGTGGGCATTTAGGTTGCTTCCATTACCTGGCTATTGTAAATAGTGCTGCAACGAACATTGTGGTGAATGTGCCTTTTTGAAATACGGTTTTCTCTGGGTATATGCCCAGAAGTGGGATTGCTGGATCAGATGGTAATTCTATTTCTAGTTTTTTTAAGGAAACTCCATACTGTTCTCCATAGTGACTGTATCAATTTACATTCCCACCAATAGTGGAAGAGGGCTCCTTTTGTCCACACCCTCCCCAGAATTGGTTGTTTGTAGATTTTCTGATGATGCCGATTCTAACAGGTGTGAGGTGATACCTCATTGTAGTTTTGATTTGCATTTCTCTAATAATTAGTGCTGTTGAGCAGCTTTTCATGTGCGTCTTGGCCATCTCTGTGTCTCCTTTGAAGAAACGTCTCTTTAGATCTTCTGTCCATTTTTTTGGGGTTGTTTGTTTTTTTAATATTAAGCTGCATGAGCTGTTTATATATATTGGAGATTAAACCTCTGTCCATTGATTCGTCTGCAACGATTTTCGCCCATTCTGAGGGATGCCTTTTTCCATTCCCGTGTTTTTTAACAAAAAAGGAAAGAAAGGAAAAGAAGCAGAACACTAATGTGCGTAAAATATGCCTTTTGAAACGGTCGTTTTGAAATATGGACGTCCTTTGAAATTTTTGGTCGATATGTGACCCCAGGATTTGTTATCAGGGCAGGTGTCATTTACAGGCCTGCAATGATTTTGAATATCAACTGACCATTAGCGTTGGGATTAAAGCTGCTGTTGTGTGAAACGGCCACAAGGTGGCAGCAGTTCACCCTTACCAAATCTGGTTACTAGGGCAAGAGAGCCTCAGTGGAAGTGGTGTTCTAGATTGGAGTTTAGAATGGAATGTGCCAGGAGAAAGCCCCTCACGTTTGTCTCACTACTTCTTGTTCGTGTTTTTAATTTAAGTTTTTATTTTTTATTACAGCAAGTTTGATTACAATGTTTGGCTTGTTGTAGGTGTGGAAGATGTGGTTCTTTTACACATATACAGATGACTGTTCTTCTTGGGATCCTTTTCCCATGTACGTTATGACAGAATGTTGAGTAGTCCTCTCTTGGTATTCTGTAGGTCTTTGGTGATTATATATGTCACCTGTGTTTGTATATGTCTGTTAACCCCGATATCGTAATGAAACCAATCCTCACACCTTTCCATTGGTGAACCATAAGTTTGTTTAATGAATCTGTGATTGCCCTTCTCCGTGGAAATATCTGCCCTGGTATCCATTTTTAGGTAACACCTATAAGTGATATGATATGGTATGTGTCTTTCACTTTCTGACTTACTACAAGTCACGTGATTACTTCTAGACTCATCTACGGTGCTGCCAATGGCATTGTGTCCTTTTTTCCCTTGGCTTCTCTTCTGCCTTAGCGGGGTCCATTTTCAACAATGTGATTCCCTGAGGGTTGTGGATTAGCTGACCTGGGCAGCCTTACCCTGCCGGCCCGCCCTCCCCAGGTGTGCCTCGTTGAGGTCAATATAAACAGAGCTCCAGGCAGCAATAGCCCCTGAAGCTGTGCCTGACTCCATATTCTCTGCCCCGTCAGCAGTCTCGGGGCTGTGCTGGTGGGAGGGAGTGAGGGGCCACAGCTTTGTGGGTGGCCCGGTGTGAGTGGGGTTCTGCTGGCCTTTCTGCAGGAGTTGCCAGGCTGCCGCCTGTAAAGAAGAGGATGTGTCACCCATACCTTCCGCTGGAATTTCTCTCTGGACAGAGGTGAGGAAGGAAAAAAGCAGTGGGGGCCGGGACAGGAGGGGTATCTCAGGCAGGGCAATGGAAAGCTTCTGGAAGAGCGCCAGGGTCCAGGATCCCGCTGGCTGGCCTGCAGGCACCAAGTTGGCCTGCGTGCTGTCGCTGGTGTGGCTCCACGGTCCTTCCTCTAGGCTTTCAAGCCCTTGTACATATTCAGGTGTTTTACCTGGAAAGGGAGGGAACAGTTCAGCAGCATCTGGCCTGGGGCTCAGCTCACGTTTACTCACAGATTCCTCGGCACGGTCCCCCAGCTTTGCAATGAGGACGCTCCTTGCGTGGGGGGTGAGTGGCTGGCTGTATGGGAGATGATTCCCCACCTCTGACCAATTTCAGAACTGTTTACCGCTGGAGCAAGTGCCGTGATAGGGTATTCCTCTGTATAACTCGTGGGTTCAATTTTTTTTCCTTTTGTGGTTCAAGTTAGATTTTATTCCTCTTTTATGTATTTATAAATATAAGCATGGAAATAATTCATTCCTATAAATACATCTGTGTGACGGGAAGAAATTTTTCTGTTTTATTTTTAAATTTTATTTTTTAAAATTTTGAAATTTAATTTTATTTATGTTTTTATACAGCAGGTTATTATTAGTTATGTATTTTATGCATATACATGTATACAGGTCAATCCCAAACTCCCAACTCATCCCACCACCACCACCCCATGGCTTCCCACACTTGGTGTCCATACGTTTGTTCTCTACCTCTGTGTCTCTATTTCTTCCCTGCAAACCAGTTCATCTGTACCATTTTTAGGCTCCACATATATGCGTTAATAGACAATATTTGTTTTCCTCTTTCTGACTTACTTCATTCTGTATGACAGTCTCTCGATCCATCGATGTCTCTACAAATGACCCAGTTTCATTCCTTTTTATGGCCGAGTCATATTCCATTTTATATATGTACCACATCTTTATCCATTCATCTGTCTGTGGGCATTTAGGTTGCTTCCATTACCTGGCTATTGTAAATAGTGCTGCAACGAACATTGTGGTGAATGTGCCTTTTTGAAATACGGTTTTCTCTGGGTATATGCCCAGAAGTGGGATTGCTGGATCAGATGGTAATTCTATTTCTAGTTTTTTTAAGGAAACTCCATACTGTTCTCCATAGTGACTGTATCAATTTACATTCCCACCAATAGTGGAAGAGGGCTCCTTTTGTCCACACCCTCCCCAGAATTGGTTGTTTGTAGATTTTCTGATGATGCCGATTCTAACAGGTGTGAGGTGATACCTCATTGTAGTTTTGATTTGCATTTCTCTAATAATTAGTGCTGTTGAGCAGCTTTTCATGTGCGTCTTGGCCATCTCTGTGTCTCCTTTGAAGAAACGTCTCTTTAGATCTTCTGCCCATTTTTTGGGGGTTGTTTGTTTTTTTAATATTAAGCTGCATGAGCTGTTTATATATATTGGAGATTAAACCTCTGTCCATTGATTCGTCTGCAACGATTTTCGCCCATTCTGAGGGATGCCTTTTTACATTCCCGTGTTTTTTAACAAAAAAGGAAAGAAAGGAAAAGAAGCAGAACACTAATGTGCGTAAAATATGCCTTTTGAAACGGTCGTTTTGAAATATGGACGTCCTTTGAATTTTTTGGTCGATATGTGACCCCAGGATTTGTTTTCAGGGCAGGTGTCATTTACAGGCCTGCAATGATTTTGAATATCAACTGACCATTAGCGTTGGGATTAAAGCTGCTGTTGTGTGAAACGGCCACAAGGTGGCAGCAGTTCACCCTTACCAAATCTGGTTACTAGGGCAAGAGAGCCTCAGTGGAAGTGGTGTTCTAGATTGGAGTTTAGAATGGAATGTGCCAGGAGAAAGCCCCTCACGTTTGGCTCACTACTTCTTGTTCGTGTTTTTAATTTAATTTTTTATTTTTTATTACAGCAAGTTTGATTACAATGTTTGGCTTGTTGTAGGTGTGGAAGATGTGGTTCTTTTACACATATACAGATGACTGTTCTTCTTGGGATCCTTTTCCCATGTACGTTATGACAGAATGTTGAGTAGTCCTCTCTTGGTATTCTGTAGGTCTTTGGTGATTATATATGTCACCTTTGTTTGTATATGTCTGTTAACCCCGATATCGTAATGAAACCAATCCTCACACCTTTCTTTGGTGAACCATAAGTTTTTTTAATGAATCTGTGATTGCCCTTCTCCGTGGAAATATCTGCCCTGGTATCCATTTTTAGGTAACACCTATAAGTGATATGATATGGTATGTGTCTTTCACTTTCTGACTTACTACAAGTCACGTGATTACTTCTAGACTCATCTACGGTGCTGCAAATGGCATTGTGTCCTTTTTTCCCTTGGCTTCTCTTCTGCCTTAGCGGGGTCCATTTTCAACAATGTGATTCCCTGAGGGTTGTGGATTAGCTGACCTGGGCAGCCTTACCCTGCCGGCCCGCCCTCCCCAGGTGTGCCTCGTTGAGGTCAATATAAACAGAGCTCCAGGCAGCAATAGCCCCTGAAGCTGTGCCTGACTCCATATTCTCTGCCCCGTCAGCAGTCTCGGGGCTGTGCTGGTGGGAGGGAGTGAGGGGCCACAGCTTTGTGGGTGGCCCGGTGTGAGTGGGGTTCTGCTGGCCTTTCTGCAGGAGTTGCCAGGCTGCCGCCTGTAAAGAAGAGGATGTGTCACCCATACCTTCCGCTGGAATTTCTCTCCGGACAGAGGTGAGGAAGGAAAAATGCAATGGGGGCCGGGACAGGAGGGGTATATCAGGCAGGGCAATGGAAAGCTTCTGGAAGAGCGCCAGGGTCCAGGATCCCGCTGGCTGGCCTGCAGGCACCAAGTTGGCCTGCGTGCTGTCGCTGGTGTGGCTCCACGGTCCTTCCTCTAGGCTTTCAAGCCCTTGTACATATTCAGGTGTTTTACCTGGAAAGGGTGGGAACAGTTCAGCAGCATCTGGCCTGGGGCTCAGCTCACCTTTACTCACAGATGCCTCGGCACGGTCCCCCAGCTTTGCAATGAGGACGCTCCTTGCGTGGGGGGTGAGTGGCTGGCTGTATGGGAGATGGTTCCCCACCTCTGACCAATTTCAGAACTGTTTACCGCTGGAGCAAGTGCCGTGATAGGGTTTCCCTCTGTATAACTCGTGGGTTCAATTTTTTTTCCTTTTGTGGTTCAAGTTAGATTTTATTCCTCTTTTATGTATTTATAAATATAAGCATGGAAATAATTCATTCCTATAAATACATCTGTGTGACGGGAAGAAATTTTTCTGTTTTATTTTTAAATTTTATTTTTTAAAATTTTGAAATTTAATTTTATTTATGTTTTTATACAGCAGGTTATTATTAGTTATGTATTTTATGCATATACATGTATACAGGTCAATCCCAAACTCCCAACTCATCCCACCACCACCACCCCATGGCTTCCCACACTTGGTGTCCATACGTTTGTTCTCTACCTCTGTGTCTCTATTTCTTCCCTGCAAACCAGTTCATCTGTACCATTTTTAGGCTCCACATATATGCGTTAATAGACAATATTTGTTTTCCTCTTTCTGACTTTCTTCATTCTGTATGACAGTCTCTCGATCCATCGATGTCTCTACAAATGACCCAGTTTCATTCCTTTTTATGGCCGAGTCATATTCCATTTTATATATGTACCACATCTTTATCCATTCATCTGTCTGTGGGCATTTAGGTTGCTTCCATTACCTGGCTATTGTAAATAGTGCTGCAACGAACATTGTGGTGAATGTGCCTTTTTGAAATACGGTTTTCTCTGGGTATATGCCCAGAAGTGGGATTGCTGGATCAGATGGTAATTCTATTTCTAGTTTTTTTAAGGAAACTCCATACTGTTCTCCATAGTGACTGTATCAATTTACATTCCCACCAATAGTGGAAGAGGGCTCCTTTTGTCCACACCCTCGCCAGAATTGGTTGTTTGTAGATTTTCTGATGATGCCGATTCTAACAGGTGTGAGGTGATACCTCATTGTAGTTTTGATTTGCATTTCTCTAATAATTAGTGCTGTTGAGCAGCTTTTCATGTGCGTCTTGGCCATCTCTGTGTCTCCTTTGAAGAAACGTCTCTTTAGATCTTCTGCCCATTTTTTTGGGTTGTTTGTTTTTTTAATATTAAGCTGCATGAGCTGTTTATATATATTGGAGATTAAACCTGTGTCCATTGATTCGTTTGCAACTATTTTCGCCCATTCTGAGGGATGCCTTTTTCCATTCCCGTGTTTTTTAACAAAAAAGGAAAGAAAGGAAAAGAAGCAGAACACTAATGTGCGTAAAATATGCCTTTTGAAACGGTCGTTTTGAAATATGGACGTCCTTTGAATTTTTTGGTCGATATGTGACCCCAGGATTTGTTTTCAGGGCAGGTGTCATTTACAGGCCTGCAATGATTTTGAATATCAACTGACCATTAGCGCTGGGATTAAAGCTGCTGTTGTGTGAAACGGCCACAAGGTGGCAGCAGTTCACCCTTACCAAATCTGGTTACTAGGGCAAGAGAGCCTCAGTGGAAGTGGTGTTCTAGATTGGAGTTTAGAATGGAATGTGCCAGGAGAAAGCCCCTCACGTTTGGCTCACTACTTCTTGTTCGTGTTTTTAATTTAATTTTTTATTTTTTATTACAGCAAGTTTGATTACAATGTTTGGCTTGTTGTAGGTGTGGAAGATGTGGTTCTTTTACACATATACAGATGACTGTTCTTCTTGGGATCCTTTTCCCATGTACGTTATGACAGAATGTTGAGTAGTCCTCTCTTGGTATTCTGTAGGTCTTTGGTGATTATATATGTCACCTGTGTTTGTATATGTCTGTTAACCCCGATATCGTAATGAAACCAATCCTCACACCTTTCCATTGGTGAACCAAAAGTTTGTTTAATGAATCTGTGATTGCCCTTCTCCGTGGAAATATCTGCCCTGGTATCCATTTTTAGGTAACACCTATAAGTGATATGATATGGTATGTGTCTTTCACTTTCTGACTTACTACAAGTCACGTGATTACTTCTAGACTCATCTACGGTGCTGCCAATGGCATTGTGTCCTTTTTTCCCTTGGCTTCTCTTCTGCCTTAGCGGGGTCCATTTTCAACAATGTGATTCCCTGAGGGTTGTGGATTAGCTGACCTGGGCAGCCTTACCCTGCCGGCCCGCCCTCCCCAGGTGTGCCTCGTTGAGGTCAATATAAACAGAGCTCCAGGCAGCAATAGCCCCTGAAGCTGTGCCTGACTCCATATTCTCTGCCCCGTCAGCAGTCTCGGGGCTGTGCTGGTGGGAGGGAGTGAGGGGCCACAGCTTTGTGGGTGGCCCGGTGTGAGTGGGGTTCTGCTGGCCTTTCTGCAGGAGTTGCCAGGCTGCCGCCTGTAAAGAAGAGGATGTGTCACCCATAACTTCCGCTGGAATTTCTCTCCGGACAGAGGTGAGGAAGGAAAAAAGCAGTGGGGGCCGGGACAGGAGGGGTATCTCAGGCAGGGCAATGGAAAGCTTCTGGAAGAGCGCCAGGGTCCAGGATCCCGCTGGCTGGCCTGCAGGCACCAAGTTGGCCTGCGTGCTGTCGCTGGTGTGGCTCCAAGGTCCTTCCTCTAGGCTTTCAAGCCCTTGTACATATTCAGGTGTTTTACCTGGAAAGGGTGGGAACAGTTCAGCAGCATCTGGCCTGGGGCTCAGCTCACCTTTACTCACAGATGCCTCGGCACGGTCCCCCAGCTTTGCAATGAGGACGCTCCTTGCGTGGGGGGTGAGTGGCTGGCTGTATGGGAGATGGTTCCCCACCTCTGACCAATTTCAGAACTGTTTACCGCTGGAGCAAGTGCCGTGATACGGTTTTCCTCTGTATAACTCGTGGGTTCAATTTTTTTTCCTTTTATGGTTCAAGTTAGATTTTATTCCTCTTTTATGTATTTATAAATATAAGCATGGAAATAATTCATTCCTATAAATACATCTGTGTGACGGGAAGAAATTTTTCTGTTTTATTTTTAAATTTTATTTTTTAAAATTTTGAAATTTAATTTTATTTATGTTTTTATACAGCAGGTTATTATTAGTTATGTATTTTATGCATATACATGTATACAGGTCAATCCCAAACTCCCAACTCATCCCACCACCACCACCCCATGGCTTCCCACTCTTGGTGTCCATACGTTTGTTCTCTACCTCTGTGTCTCTATTTCTTCCCTGCAAACCAGTTCATCTGTACCATTTTTAGGCTCCACATATATGCGTTAATAGACAATATTTGTTTTCCTCTTTCTGACTTACTTCATTCTGTATGACAGTCTCTCGATCCATCGATGTCTCTACAAATGACCCAGTTTCATTCCTTTTTATGGCCGAGTCATATTCCATTTTATATATGTACCACATCTTTATCCATTCATCTGTCTGTGGGCATTTAGGTTGCTTCCATTACCTGGCTATTGTAAATAGTGCTGCAACGAACATTGTGGTGAATGTGCCTTTTTGAAATACGGTTTTCTCTGGGTATATGCCCAGAAGTGGGATTGCTGGATCAGATGGTAATTCTATTTCTAGTTTTTTTAAGGAAACTCCATACTGTTCTCCATAGTGACTGTATCAATTTACATTCCCACCAATAGTGGAAGAGGGCTCCTTTTGTCCACACCCTCGCCAGAATTGGTTGTTTGTAGATTTTCTGATGATGCCGATTCTAACAGGTGTGAGGTGATACCTCATTGTAGTTTTGATTTGCATTTCTCTAATAATTAGTGCTGTTGAGCAGCTTTTCATGTGCGTCTTGGCCATCTCTGTGTCTCCTTTGAAGAAACGTCTCTTTAGATCTTCTGCCCATTTTTTTTGGGTTGTTTGTTTTTTTAATATTAAGCTGAATGAGCTGTTTATATATATTGGAGATTAAACCTGTGTCCATTGATTCGTTTGCAACTATTTTCGCCCATTCTGAGGGATGCCTTTTTCCATTCCCGTGTTTTTTAACAAAAAAGGAAAGAAAGGAAAAGAAGCAGAACACTAATGTGCGTAAAATATGCCTTTTGAAACGGTCGTTTTGAAATATGGACGTCCTTTGAATTTTTTGGTCGATATGTGACCCCAGGATTTGTTTTCAGGGCAGGTGTCATTTACAGGCCTGCAATGATTTTGAATATCAACTGACCATTAGCGTTGGGATTAAAGCTGCTGTTGTGTGAAACGGCCACAAGGTGGCAGCAGTTCACCCTTACCAAATCTGGTTACTAGGGCAAGAGAGCCTCAGTGGAAGTGGTGTTCTAGATTGGAGTTTAGAATGGAATGTGCCAGGAGAAAGCCCCTCACGTTTGTCTCACTACTTCTTGTTCGTGTTTTTAATTTAATTTTTTATTTTTTATTACAGCAAGTTTGATTACAATGTTTGGCTTGTTGTAGGTGTGGAAGATGTGGTTCTTTTACACATATACAGATGACTGTTCTTCTTGGGATCCTTTTCCCATGTACGTTATGACAGAATGTTGAGTAGTCCTCTCTTGGTATTCTGTAGGTCTTTGGTGATTATATATGTCACCTGTGTTTGTATATGTCTGGTAACCCCGATATCGTAATGAAACCAATCCTCACACCTTTCCATTGGTGAACCATAAGTTTGTTTAATGAATCTGTGATTGCCCTTCTCCGTGGAAATATCTGCCCTGGTATCCATTTTTAGGTAACACCTATAAGTGATATGATATGGTATGTGTCTTTCACTTTCTGACTTACTACAAGTCACGTGATTACTTCTAGACTCATCTACGGTGCTGCCAATGGCATTGTGTCCTTTTTTCCCTTGGCTTCTCTTCTGCCTTAGCGGGGTCCATTTTCAACAATGTGATTCCCTGAGGGTTGTGGATTAGCTGACCTGGGCAGCCTTACCCTGCCGGCCCGCCCTCCCCAGGTGTGCCTCTTTGAGGTCAATATAAACAGAGCTCCAGGCAGCAATAGCACCTGAAGCTGTGCCTGACTCCATATTCTCTGCCCCGTCAGCAGTCTCGGGGCTGTGCTGGTGGGAGGGAGTGAGGGGCCACAGCTTTGTGGGTGGCCCGGTGTGAGTGGGGTTCTGCTGGCCTTTCTGCAGGAGTTGCCAGGCTGCCGCCTGTAAAGAAGAGGATGTGTCACCCATACCTTCCGCTGGAATTTCTCTCCGGACACAGGTGAGGAAGGAAAAAAGCAGTGGGGGCCGGGACAGGAGGGGTATCTCAGGCAGGGCAATGGAAAGCTTCTGGAAGAGCGCCAGGTTCCAGGACCACGCTGGCTGGCCTGCAGGCACCAAGTTGGCCTGCGTGCTGTCGCTGGTGTGCTCCACGGTCCTTCCTCTAGGCTTTCAAGCCCTTGTACATATTCAGGTGTTTTCCCTGGAAAGGGTGGGAACAGTTTAGCAGCAGCTGGCCTGGGGCTCAGCTCACGTTTACTCACAGATGCCTCGGCACGGTCCCCCAGCTTTGCAATGAGGACGCTCCTTGCGTGGGGGTTGGGTTGCTGGCTGTATGGGAGATGGTTCCCCACCTCTGAACAATTTCAGAATTGTTTACCGCTGGAGCAAGTGCCCTGATAGGTTTTTCGTCTGTATAACTCGTGGGTTCACTTTTTTTTCTTTTATGGTTCAAGTTAGATTTTATTCCTCTTTTATGTATTTATAGATATAAGCATGGAAATAATTCATTCCTATAAATACATCTGTGTGACGGGAAGAACTTTTTTCTGTTTTATTTTTAAATTTTATTTTTTAAAATTTTGAAATTTTATTTATTTTTTTATACAGCACGTTATTATTAGTTATGTATTTTATGCATATACATTTATACAGATCAATCCCAAACTCACAACTCATCCCACCACCACCACCCCATGGCTTCCCACACTTGGTGTCCATACGTTTGTTCTCTACCTCTGTGTCTCTATTTCTTCCCTGAAAACCAGTTCATCTGTACCATTTTTAGCCTCCACATATATGCGTTAATAGACAATATTTGTTTTCCTCTTTCTGACTTACTTCATTCTGTATGACAGTCTCTCGATCCATCGATGTCTCTACAAATGACCCAGTTTCATTCCTTTTTATGGCCGAGTCATATTCCATTTTATATATGTACCACATCTTTATCCATTCATCTGTCTGTGGGCATTTAGGTTGCTTCCATTATCTGGCTATTGTAAATAGTGCTGCAACGAACATTGTGGTGAATGTGCCTTTTTGAAATACGGTTTTCTCTGGGTATATGCCCAGAAGTGGGATTGCTGCATCAGATGGTAATTCTATTTCTAATTTTTTTAAGGAAACTCCATACTGTTCTCCATAGTGACTGTATCAATTTACATTCCCACCAATAGTGGAAGAGAGCTCCTTTTGTCCACACCCTCCCCAGAATTGGTTGTTTGTAGATTTTCTGATGATGCCGATTCTAACAGGTGTGAGGTGATACCTCATTGTAGTTTTGATTTGCATTTCTCTAATAATTAGTGCTGTTGAGCAGCTTTTCATGTGCGTCTTGGCCATCTCTGTGTCTCCTTTGAAGAAACGTCTCTTTAGATCTTCTGCCCATTTTTTTGGGGTTGTTTGTTTTTTTAATATTAAGCTGCATGAGCTGTTTATATATATTGGAGATTAAACCTCTGTCCATTGATTCGTCTGCAATGATTTTCGCCCATTCTGAGGGATGCCTTTTTCCATTCCCGTGTTTTTTAACAAAAAAGGAAAGAAAGGAAAAGAAGCAGAACACTAATGTGCGTAAAATATGCCTTTTGAAACGGTCGTTTTGAAATATGGACGTCCTTTGAAATTTTTGGTCGATATGTGACCCCAGGATTTGTTTTCAGGGCAGGTGTCATTTACAGGCCTGCAATGATTTTGAATATCAACTGACCATTAGCGTTGGGATTAAAGCTGCTGTTGTGTGAAACGGCCACAAGGTGGCAGCAGTTCACCCTTACCAAATCTGGTTACTAGGGCAAGAGAGCCTCAGTGGAAGTGGTGTTCTAGATTGGAGTTTAGAATGGAATGTGCCAGGAGAAAGCCCCTCACGTTTGTCTCACTACTTCTTGTTCGTGTTTTTAATTTAATTTTTTATTACAGCAAGTTTGATTACAATGTTTGGCTTGTTGTAGGTGTGGAAGATGTGGTTCTTTTACACATATACAGATGACTGTTCTCCTTGGGATCCTTTTCCCATGTACGTTATGTCAGAATGTTGAGTAGTCCTCTCTTGGTATTCTGTAGGTCTTTGGTGATTATATATGTCACCTGTGTTTGTATATGTCTGGTAACCCCGATATCGTAATGAAACCAATCCTCACACCTTTCCATTGGTGAACCATAAGTTTGTTTAATGAATCTGTGATTGCCCTTCTCCGTGGAAATATCTGCCCTGGTATCCATTTTTAGGTAACACCTATAAGTGATATGATATGGTATGTGTCTTTCACTTTCTGACTTACTACAAGTCACGTGATTACTTCTAGACTCATCTACGGTGCTGCAAATTGCATTGTGTCCTTTTTTCCCTTGGCTTCTCTTCTGCCTTAGCGGGGTCCATTTTCAACAATGTGATTCCCTGAGGGTTGTGGATTAGCTGACCTGGGCAGCCTTACCCTGCCGGCCCGCCCTCCACAGGTGTGCCTCGTTGAGGTCAATATAAACAGAGCTCCAGGCAGCAATAGCCCCTGAAGCTGTGCCTGACTCCATATTCTCTGCCCCGTCAGCAGTCTCGGGGCTGTGCTGGTGGGAGGGAGTGAGGGGCCACAGCTTTGTGGGTGGCCCGGTGTGAGTGGGGTTCTGCTGGCCTTTCTGCAGGAGTTGCCAGGCTGCCGCCTGTAAAGAAGAGGATGTGTCACCCATACCTTCCACTGGAATTTCTCTCCGGAGAGAGTTGAGGAAGGAAAAAAGCAGTGGGGGCCGGGACAGGAGGGGTATCTCAGGCAGGGCAATGGAAAGCTTCTGGAAGAGCCCCAGGGTCCAGGACCACGCTGGCTGGCCTGCAGGCACCAAGTTGGCCTGCGTGCTGTCGCTGGTGTGGCTCCACGGTCCTTCCTCTAGGCTTTCAAGCCCTTGTACATATTCAGGTGTTTTACCTGGAAAGGGTGGGAACAGTTCAGCAGCAGCTGGCCTGGGGCTCAGCTCACGTTTACTCACAGATGCCTCGGCACGGTCCCCCAGCTTTGCAATGAGGACGCTCCTTGCGTGGGGGTTGGTTTGCTGGCTGTATGGGAGATGGTTCCCCACCTCTGACCAATTTCAGAATTGTTTACCACTGGAGCAAGTGCCGTGATAGTGTTTTCCTCTGTATAAGTCGTGGGTTCACTTTTTTTTTCTTTTATGTTTCAAGTTAGATGTTATTCCTCTTTTATGTATTTATAGATATAAGCATGGAAATAATTCATTCCTATAAATACATCTGTGTGACGGGAAGAACTTTTTTCTGTTTTATTTTTAAATTTTATTTTTTAAAATTTTGAAATTTTATTTATTTTTTTATACAGCACGTTATTATTAGTTATGTATTTTATGCATATACATGTATACAGATCAATCCCAAACTCCCAACTCATCCCACCACCACCACCCCATGGCTTCCCACACTTGGTGTCCATACGTTTGTTCTCTACCTCTGTGTCTCTATTTCTTCCCTGAAAACCAGTTCATCTGTACCATTTTTAGCCTCCACATATATGCGTTAATAGACAATATTTGTTTTCCTCTTTCTGACTTACTTCATTCTGTATGACAGTCTCTCGATCCATCGATGTCTCTACAAATGACCCAGTTTCATTCCTTTTTATGGCCGAGTCATATTCCATTTTATATATGTACCACATCTTTATCCATTCATCTGTCTGTGGGCATTTAGGTTGCTTCCATTACCTGGCTATTGTAAATAGTGCTGCAACGAACATTGTGGTGAATGTGCCTTTTTGAAATACGGTTTTCTCTGGGTATATGCCCAGAAGTGGGATTGCTGGATCAGATGGTAATTCTATTTCTAGTTTTTTTAAGGAAACTCCATACTGTTCTCCATAGTGACTGTATCAATTTACATTCCCACCAATAGTGGAAGAGGGCTCCTTTTGTCGACACCCTCCCCAGAATTGGTTGTTTGTAGATTTTCTGATGATGCCGATTCTAACAGGTGTGAGGTGATACCTCATTGTAGTTTTGATTTGCATTTCTCTAATAATTAGTGCTGTTGAGCAGCTTTTCATGTGTGTCTTGGCCATCTCTGTGTCTCCTTTGAAGAAACGTCTCTTTAGATCTTCTGCCCATTTTTTTTTGGGATGTTTGTTTTTTTAATATTAAGCTGCATGAGCTGTTTATATATATTGGAGATTGAACCTGTGTCCATTGATTCGTTTGCAACGATTTTCGCCCATTCTGAGGGATGCCTTTTTCCATTCCCGTGTTTTTTAACAAAAAAGGAAAGAAAGGAAAAGAAGCAGAACACTAATGTGCGTAAAATATGCCTTTCGAAATGGTCGTTTTGAAATATGGACGTCCTTTGAAGTTTTTGGTCGATATGTGACCCCAGGATTTGTTTTCAGGTCAGGTGTCATTTACAGGCCTGCAATGATTTTGAATATCAACTGACCATTAGCGTTGGGATTAAAGCTGCTGTTGTGTGAAACGGCCACAAGGTGGCAGCAATTCACCCTTACCAAATCTGGTTACTAGGGCAAGAGAGCCTCAGTGGAAGTGGTGTTCTAGATTGGAGTTTAGAATGGAATGTGCCAGGAGAAAGCCCCTCACGTTTGTCTCACTACTTCTTGTTCGTGTTTTTAATTTAATTTTTTTATTTTTATTACAGCAAGTTTGATTACAATGTTTGCTTGTTGTAGGTGTGGAAGATGTGGTTCTTTTACACATATACAGATGTCTGTTCTTCCTGGGATCCTTTTCCCATGTACGTTATGACAGAATGTTGAGTAGTCCTCTCTTGGTATTCTGTAGGTATTTGGTGATTATATATGTCACCTGTGTTTGTATATGTCTGTTAACCCCGATATCGTAATGAAACCAATCCTCACACCTTTCCATTGGTGAACCATAAGTTTGTTTAATGAATCTGTGATTGCCCTTCTCCGTGGAAATATCTGCCCTGGTATCCATTTTTAGGTAACACCTATAAGTGATATGATATGGTATGTGTCTTTCACTTTCTGACTTACTACAAGTCACGTGATTACTTCTAGACTCATCTACGGTGCTGCCAATGGCATTGTGTCCTTTTTTCCCTTGGCTTCTCTTCTGCCTTAGCGAGGTCCATTTTCAACAATGTGATTCCCTGAGGGTTGTGGATTAGCTGACCTGGGCAGCCTTACCCTGCCGGCCCGCCCTCCCCAGGTGTGCCTCGTTGAAGTCAATATAAACAGAGCTCCAGGCAGCAATAGCCCCTGAAGCTGTGCCTGACTCCATATTCTCTGCCCCGTCAGCAGTCTCGGGGCTGTGCTGGTGGGAGGGAGTGAGGGGCCACAGCTTTGTGGGTGGCCCGGTGTGAGTGGGGTTCTGCTGGCCTTTCTGCAGGAGTTGCCAGGCTGCCGCCTGTAAAGAAGAGGATGTGTCACCCATACCTTCCGCTGGAATTTCTCTCCGGACAGAGGTGAGGAACGAAAAAAGCAGTGGGGTCCGGGAAGGAGGGGTTTTTCAGGCAGGGCAATGGAAAGCTTCTGGAAGAGCGCCCGGGGCCAGGACCACCCTAGCTGGCCTTCAGGCAGCAAGTTGGCCTGCGTGCTGTCGCTGGTGTGGCTCCACGGTCCTTCCTCTAGGCTTTCAAGCCCTTGTACATATTCAGGTGTTTTACCTGGAAAGGGTGGGAACAGTTCAGCAGCATCTGGCCTGGGGCTCAGCTCACGTTTACTCACAGATGCCTCGGCACGGTCCCCCAGCTTTGCAATGAGGACGCTCCTTGCGTGGGGGTTGGGTTGCTGGCTGTATGGGAGATGGTTCCCCACCTCTGACCAATTTCAGAATTGTTTACCACTGGAGCAAGTGCCGTGATAGGGTTTTCCTCTGTATAAGTCGTGGGTTCACTTTTTTTTTCTTTTATGTTTCAAGTTAGATGTTATTCCTCTTTTATGTATTTATAGATATAAGCATGGAAATAATTCATTCCTATAAATACATCTGTGTGACGGGAAGAACTTTTTTCTGTTTTATTTTTAAATTTTATTTTTTAAAATTTTGAAATTTTATTTATTTTTTTATACAGCACGTTATTATTAGTTATGTATTTTATGCATATACATGTATACAGATCAATCCCAAACTCCCAACTCATCCCACCACCACCACCCCATGGCTTCCCACACTTGGTGTCCATACGTTTGTTCTCTACCTCTGTGTCTCTATTTCTTCCCTGAAAACCAGTTCATCTGTACCATTTTTAGGCTCCACATATATGCGTTAATAGACAATATTTGTTTTCCTCTTTCTGACTTACTTCATTCTGTATGACAGTCTCTCGATCCATCGATGTCTCTACAAATGACCCAGTTTCACTCCTTTTTATGGCCAAGTCATATTCCATTTTATATATCTACCACATCTTTATCCATTCATCTGTCTGTGGGCATTTAGGTTGCTTCCATTACCTGGCTATTGTAAATAGTGCTGCAACGAACATTGTGGTGAATGTGCCTTTTTGAAATACGGTTTTCTCTGGGTATATGCCCAGAAGTGGGATTGCTGGATCAGATGGTAATTCTATTTCTAGTTTTTTTAAGGAAACTCCATACTGTTCTCCATAGTGACTGTATCAATTTACATTCCCACCAATAGTGGAAGAGGGCTCCTTTTGTCCACACCCTCCCCAGAATTGGTTGTTTGTAGATTTTCTGATGATGCCGATTCTAACAGGTGTGAGGTGATACCTCATTGTAGTTTTGATTTGCATTTCTCTAATAATTAGTGCTGTTGAGCAGCTTTTCATGTGTGTCTTGGCCATCTCTGTGTCTCCTTTGAAGAAACGTCTCTTTAGATCTTCTGCCCATTTTTTTTTGGGATGTTTGTTTTTTTAATATTAAGCTGCATGAGCTGTTTATATATATTGGAGATTGAACCTGTGTCCATTGATTCGTTTGCAACGATTTTCGCCCATTCTGAGGGATGCCTTTTTCCATTCCCGTGTTTTTTAACAAAAAAGGAAAGAAAGGAAAAGAAGCAGAACACTAATGTGCGTAAAATATGGCTTTTGAAACGGTCGTTTTGAAATATGGACGTCCTTTGAAGTTTTTGGTCGATATGTGACCCCAGGATTTGTTTTCAGGGCAGGTGTCATTGCAGGCCTGCAATGATTTTGAATATCAACTGACCATTAGCGTTGGGATTAAAGCTGCTGTTGTGTGAAACGGCCACAAGGTGGCAGCAGTTCACCCTTACCAAATCTGGTTACTAGGGCAAGAGAGCCTCAGTGGAAGTGGTGTTCTAGATTGGAGTTTAGAATGGAATGTGCCAGGAGAAAGCCCCTCACGTTTGTCTCACTACTTCTTGTTCGTGTTTTTAATTTAAGTTTTTTATTTTTTATTACAGCAAGTTTGATTACAATGTTTGGCTTGTTGTAGGTGTGGAAGATGTGGTTCTTTTACACATATACAGATGTCTGTTCTTCCTGGGATCCTTTTCCCATGTACGTTATGACAGAATGTTGAGTAGTCCTCTCTTGGTATTCTGTAGGTCTTTGGTGATTATATATGTCACCTGTGTTTGTATATGTCTGTTAACCCCGATATCGTAATGAAACCAATCCTCACACCTTTCCATTGGTGAACCATAAGTTTGTTTAATGAATCTGTGATTGCCCTTCTCCGTGGAAATATCTGCCCTGGTATCCATTTTTAGGTAACACCTATAAGTGATATGATATGGTATGTGTCTTTCACTTTCTGACTTACTACAAGTCACGTGATTACTTCTAGACTCATCTACGGTGCTGCCAATGGCATTGTGTCCTTTTTTCCCTTGGCTTCTCTTCTGCCTTAGCGAGGTCCATTTTCAACAATGTGATTCCCTGAGGGTTGTGGATTAGCTGACCTGGGCAGCCTTACCCTGCCGGCCCGCCCTCCCCAGGTGTGCCTCGTTGAAGTCAATATAAACAGAGCTCCAGGCAGCAATAGCCCCTGAAGCTGTGCCTGACTCCATATTCTCTGCCCCGTCAGCAGTCTCGGGGCTGTGCTGGTGGGAGGGAGTGAGGGGCCACAGCTTTGTGGGTGGCCCGGTGTGAGTGGGGTTCTGCTGGCCTTTCTGCAGGAGTTGCCAGGCTGCCGCCTGTAAAGAAGAGGATGTGTCACCCATACCTTCCACTGGAATTTCTCTCCGGACAGAGGTGAGGAACGAAAAAAGCAGTGGGGTCCGGGAAGGAGGGGTTTTTCAGGCAGGGCAATGGAAAGCTTCTGGAAGAGCGCCCGGGGCCAGGACCACCCTAGCTGGCCTGCAGGCACCAAGTTGGCCTGCGTGCTGTCGCTGGTGTGGCTCCACGGTCCTTCCTCTAGGCTTTCAAGCCCTTGTACATATTCAGGTGTTTTACCTGGAAAGGGTGGGAACAGTTCAGCAGCAGCTGGCCTGGGGCTCAGCTCACGTTTACTCACAGATGCCTCGGCACGGTCCCCCAGCTTTGCAATGAGGATGCTCCTTGCGTGGGGGTTGGGTTGCTGGCTGTATGGGAGATGGTTCCCCACCTCTGACCAATTTCAGAATTGTTTACCACTGGAGCAAGTGCCGTGATAGGGTTTTCCTCTGTATAAGTCGTGGGTTCACTTTTTTTTTCTTTTATGTTTCAAGTTAGATGTTATTCCTCTTTTATGTATTTATAGATATAAGCATGGAAATAATTCATTCCTATAAATATATCTGTGTGACGGGAAGAACTTTTTTCTGTTTTATTTTTAAATTTTATTTTTTAAAATTTTGAAATTTTATTTATTTTTTTATACAGCACGTTATTATTAGTTATGTATTTTATGCATATACATGTATACAGATCAATCCCAAACTCCCAACTCATCCCACCACCACCACCCCATGGCTTCCCACACTTGGTGTCCATACGTTTGTTCTCTACCTCTGTGTCTCTATTTCTTCCCTGAAAACCAGTTCATCTGTACCATTTTTAGGCTCCACATATATGCGTTAATAGACAATATTTGTTTTCCTCTTTCTGACTTACTTCATTCTGTATGACAGTCTCTCGATCCATCGATGTCTCTACAAATGACCCAGTTTCATTCCTTTTTTTGGCCGAGTCATATTCCATTTTATATATGTACCACATCTTTATCCATTCATCTGTCTGTGGGCATTTAGGTTGCTTCCATTACCTGGCTATTGTAAATAGTGCTGCAACGAACATTGTGGTGAATGTGCCTTTTTGAAATACGGTTTTCTCTGGGTATATGCCCAGAAGTGGGATTGCTGGATCAGATGGTAATTCTATTTCTAGTTTTTTTAAGGAAACTCCATACTGTTCTCCATAGTGACTGTATCAATTTACATTCCCACCAATAGTGGAAGAGGGCTCCTTTTGTCCACACCCTCCCCAGAATTGGTTGTTTGTAGATTTCCTGATGATGCCGATTCTAACAGGTGTGAGGTGATACCTCATTGTAGTTTTGATTTGCATTTCTCTAATAATTAGTGCTGTTGAGCAGCTTTTCATGTGTGTCTTGGCCATCTCTGTGTCTCCTTTGAAGAAACGTCTCTTTAGATCTTCTGCCCATTTTTTTTTGGGATGTTTGTTTTTTTAATATTAAGCTGCATGAGCTGTTTATATATATTGGAGATTGAACCTGTGTCCATTGATTCGTTTGCAACGATTTTCGCCCATTCTGAGGGATGCCTTTTTCCATTCCCGTGTTTTTTAACAAAAAAGGAAAGAAAGGAAAAGAAGCAGAACACTAATGTGCGTAAAATATGCCTTTTGAAACGGTCGTTTTGAAATATGGACGTCCTTTGAAGTTTTTGGTCGATATGTGACCCCAGGATTTGTTTTCAGGGCAGGTGTCATTTACAGGCCTGCAATGATTTTGAATATCAACTGACCATTAGCGTTGGGATTAAAGCTGCTGTTGTGTGAAACGGCCACAAGGTGGCAGCAGTTCACCCTTACCAAATCTGGTTACTAGGGCAAGAGAGCCTCAGTGGAAGTGGTGTTCTAGATTGGAGTTTAGAATGGAATGTGCCAGGAGAAAGCCCCTCACGTTTGTCTCACTACTTCTTGTTCGTGTTTTTAATTTAATTTTTTTATTTTTTATTACAGCAAGTTTGATTACAATGTTTGGCTTGTTGTAGGTGTGGAAGATGTGGTTCTTTTACACATATACAGATGTCTGTTCTTCCTGGGATCCTTTTCCCATGTACGTTATGACAGAATGTTGAGTAGTCCTCTCTTGGTATTCTGTAGGTCTTTGGTGATTATATATGTCACCTGTGTTTGTATATGTCTGTTAACCCCGATATCGTAATGAAACCAATCCTCACACCTTTCCATTGGTGAACCATAAGTTTGTTTAATGAATCTGTGATTGCCCTTCTCCGTGGAAATATCTGCCCTGGTATCCATTTTTAGGTAACACCTATAAGTGATATGATATGGTATGTGTCTTTCACTTTCTGACTTACTACAAGTCACGTGATTACTTCTAGACTCATCTACGGTGCTGCAAATGGCATTGTGTCCTTTTTTCCCTTGGCTTCTCTTCTGCCTTAGCGAGGTCCATTTCCAACAATGTGATTCCCTGAGGGTTGTGGATTAGCTGACCTGGGCAGCCTTACCCTGACGGCCAGCCCTCCCCAGGTGTGCCTCGTTGAAGTCAATATAAACAGAGCTCCAGGCAGCAATAGCCCCTGAAGCTGTGCCTGACTCCATATTCTCTGCCCCGTCAGCAGTCTCGGGGCTGTGCTGGTGGGAGGGAGTGAGGGGCCACAGCTTTGTGGGTGGCCCGGTGTGAGTGGGGTTCTGCTGGCCTTTCTGCAGGAGTTGCCAGGCTGCCGCCTGTAAAGAAGAGGATGTGTCACCCATACCTTCCGCTGGAATTTCTCTCCGGACAGAGGTGAGGAACGAAAAAAGCAGTGGGGTCCGGGAAGGAGGGGTTTTTCAGGCAGGGCAATGGAAAGCTTCTGGAAGAGCGCCCGGGGCCAGGACCACCCTAGCTGGCCTGCAGGCACCAAGTTGGCCTGCGTGCTGTCGCTGGTGTGGCTCCACGGTCCTTCCTCTAGGCTTTCAAGCCCTTGTACATATTCAGGTGTTTTACCTGGAAAGGGTGGGAACAGTTCAGCAGCAGCTGGCCTGGGGCTCAGCTCACGTTTACTCACAGATGCCTCGGCACGGTCCCCCAGCTTTGCAATGAGGATGCTCCTTGCGTGGGGGTTGGGTTGCTGGCTGTATGGGAGATGGTTCCCCACCTCTGACCAATTTCAGAATTGTTTACCACTGGAGCAAGTGCCGTGATAGGGTTTTCCTCTGTATAAGTCGTGGGTTCACTTTTTTTTTCTTTTATGTTTCAAGTTAGATGTTATTCCTCTTTTATGTATTTATAGATATAAGCATGGAAATAATTCATTCCTATAAATACATCTGTGTGACGGGAAGAACTTTTTTCTGTTTTACTTTTAAATTTTATTTTTTAAAATTTTGAAATTTTATTTATTTTTTTATACAGCACGTTATTATTAGTTATGTATTTTATGCATATATATGTATACAGATCAATCCCAAACTCCCAACTCATCCCACCACCACCACCCCATGGCTTCCCACACTTGGTGTCCATACGTTTGTTCTCTACCTCTGTGTCTCTATTTCTTCCCTGAAAACCAGTTCATCTGTACCATTTTTAGGCTCCACATATATGCGTTAATAGACAATATTTGTTTTCCTCTTTCTGACTTACTTCATTCTGTATGACAGTCTCTCGATCCATCGATGTCTCTACAAATGACCCAGTTTCATTCCTTTTTTTGGCCGAGTCATATTCCATTTTATATATGTACCACATCTTTATCCATTCATCTGTCTGTGGGCATTTAGGTTGCTTCCATTACCTGGCTATTGTAAATAGTGCTGCAACGAACATTGTGGTGAATGTGCCTTTTTGAAATACGGTTTTCTCTGGGTATATGCCCAGAAGTGGGATTGCTGGATCAGATGGTAATTCTATTTCTAGTTTTTTTAAGGAAACTCCATACTGTTCTCCATAGTGGCTGTATCAATTTACATTCCCACCAATAGTGGAAGAGGGCTCCTTTTGTCCACACCCTCCCCAGAATTGGTTGTTTGTAGATTTTCTGATGATGCCGATTCTAACAGGTGTGAGGTGATACCTCATTGTAGTTTTGATTTGCATTTCTCTAATAATTAGTGCTGTTGAGCAGCTTTTCATGTGCGTCTTGGCCATCTCTGTGTCTCCTTTGAAGAAACGTCTCTTTAGATCTTCTGCCCATTTTTTTTTTGGGATGTTTGTTTTTTTAATATTAAGCTGCATGAGCTGTTTATATATATTGGAGATTGAACCTGTGTCCATTGATTCGTTTGCAACGATTTTCGCCCATTCTGAGGTTTGCCTTTTTCCATTCCCGTGTTTTTTAACAAAAAAGGAAAGAAAGGAAAAGAAGCAGAACACTAATGTGCGTAAAATATGCCTTTTGAAACGGTCGTTTTGAAATATGGACGTCCTTTGAATTTTTTGGTCGATATGTGACCCCAGGATTTGTTTTCAGGGCAGGTGTCATTTACAGGCCTGCAATGATTTTGAATATCAACTGACCATTAGCGTTGGGATTAAAGCTGCTGTTGTGTGAAACGGCCACAAGGTGGCAGCAGTTCACCCTTACCAAATCTGGTTACTAGGGCAAGAGAGCCTCAGTGGAAGTGGTGTTCTAGATTGGAGTTTAGAATGGAATGTGCCAGGAGAAAGCCCCTCACGTTTGTCTCACTACTTCTTGTTCGTGTTTTTAATTTAATTTTTTTATTTTTTATTACAGCAAGTTTGATTACAATGTTTGGCTTGTTGTAGGTGTGGAAGATGTGGTTCTTTTACACATATACAGATGTCTGTTCTTCCTGGGATCCGTTTCCCATGTACGTTATGACAGAATGTTGAGTAGTCCTCTCTTGGTATTCTGTAGGTCTTTGGTGATTATATATGTCACCTGTGTTTGTATATGTCTGTTAACCCCGATATCGTAATGAAACCAATCCTCACACCTTTCCATTGGTGAACCATAAGTTTGTTTAATGAATCTGTGATTGCCCTTCTCCGTGGAAATATCTGCCCTGGTATCCATTTTTAGGTAACACCTATAAGTGATATGATATGGTATGTGTCTTTCACTTTCTGACTTACTACAAGTCACGTGATTACTTCTAGACTCATCTACGGTGCTGCCAATGGCATTGTGTCCTTTTTTCCCTTGGCTTCTCTTCTGCCTTAGCGATGTCCATTTTCAACAATGTGATTCCCTGAGGGTTGTGGATTAGCTGACCTGGGCAGCCTTACCCTGCCGGCCCGCCCTCCCCAGGTGTGCCTCGTTGAAGTCAATATAAACAGAGCTCCAGGCAGCAATAGCCCCTGAAGCTGTGCCTGACTCCATATTCTCTGCCCCGTCAGCAGTCTCGGGGCTGTGCTGGTGGGAGGGAGTGAGGGGCCACAGCTTTGTGGGTGGCCCGGTGTGAGTGGGGTTCTGCTGGCCTTTCTGCAGGAGTTGCCAGGCTGCCGCCTGTAAAGAAGAGGATGTGTCACCCATACCTTCCGCTGGAATTTCTCTCCGGACAGAGGTGAGGAACGAAAAAAGCAGTGGGGTCCGGGAAGGAGGGGTTTTTCAGGCAGGGCAATGGAAAGCTTCTGGAAGAGCGCCCGGGGCCAGGACCACCCTAGCTGGCCTGCAGGCACCAAGTTGGCCTGCGTGCTGTCGCTGGTGTGGCTCCACGGTCCTTCCTCTAGGCTTTCAAGCCCTTGTACATATTCAGGTGTTTTACCTGGAAAGGGTGGGAACAGTTCAGCAGCAGCTGGCCTGGGGCTCAGCTCACCTTTACTCACAGATGCCTCGGCACGGTCCCCCAGCTTTGCAATGAGGATGCTCCTTGCGTGGGGTTTGGGTTGCTGGCTGTATGGGAGATGGTTCCCCACCTTTGACCAATTTCAGAATTGTTTACCACTGGAGCAAGTGCCGTGATAGGGTTTTCCTCTGTATAAGTCGTGGGTTCACTTTTTTTTTCTTTTATGTTTCAAGTTAGATGTTATTCCTCTTTTATGTATTTATAGATATAAGCATGGAAATAATTCATTCCTATAAATACATCTGTGTGACGGGAAGAACTTTTTTCTGTTTTATTTTTAAATTTTATTTTTTAAAATTTTGAAATTTTATTTATTTTTTTATACAGCACGTTATTTTTAGTTATGTATTTTATGCATATACATATATACAGATCAATCCCAAACTCCCAACTCATCCCACCACCACCACCCCATGGCTTCCCACACTTGGTGTCCATACGTTTGTTCTCTACCTCTGTGTCTCTATTTCTTCCCTGAAAACCAGTTCATCTGTACCATTTTTAGGCTCCACATATATGCGTTAATAGACAATATTTGTTTTCCTCTTTCTGACTTACTTCATTCTGTATGACAGTCTCTCGATCCATCGATGTCTCTACAAATGACCCAGTTTCATTGCTTTTTTTGGCCGAGTCATATTCCATTTTATATATGTACCACATCTTTATCCATTCATCTGTCTGTGGGCATTTAGGTTGCTTCCATTACCTGGCTATTGTAAATAGTGCTGCAACGAACATTGTGGTGAATGTGCCTTTTTGAAATACGGTTTTCTCTGGGTATATGCCCAGAAGTGGGATTGCTGGATCAGATGGTAATTCTATTTCTAGTTTTTTTAAGGAAACTCCATACTGTTCTCCATAGTGACTGTATCAATTTACATTCCCACCAATAGTGGAAGAGGGCTCCTTTTGTCCACACCCTCCCCAGAATTGGTTGTTTGTAGATTTTCTGATGATGCCGATTCTAACAGGTGTGAGGTGATACCTCATTGTAGTTTTGATTTGCATTTCTCTAATAATTAGTGCTGTTGAGCAGCTTTTCATGTGTGTCTTGGCCATCTCTGTGTCTCCTTTGAAGAAACGTCTCTTTAGATCTTTTGCCCATTTTTTTTTGGGATGTTTGTTTTTTTAATATTAAGCTGCATGAGCTGTTTATATATATTGGAGATTGAACCTGTGTCCATTGATTCGTTTGCAACGATTTTCGCCCATTCTGAGGGATGCCTTTTTCCATTCCCGTGTTTTTTAACAAAAAAGGAAAGAAAGGAAAAGAAGCAGAACACTAATGTGCGTAAAATATGCCTTTTGAAACGGTCGTTTTGAAATATGGACGTCCTTTGAATTTTTTGGTCGATATGTGACCCCAGGATTTGTTTTCAGGGCAGGTGTCATTTACAGGCCTGCAATGATTTTGAATATCAACTGACCATTAGCGTTGGGATTAAAGCTGCTGTTGTGTGAAACGGCCACAAGGTGGCAGCAGTTCACCCTTACCAAATCTGGTTACTAGGGCAAGAGAGCCTCAGTGGAAGTGGTGTTCTAGATTGGAGTTTAGAATGGAATGTGCCAGGAGAAAGCCCCTCACGTTTGTCTCACTACTTCTTGTTCGTGTTTTTAATTTAATTTTTTTATTTTTTATTACAGCAAGTTTGATTACAATGTTTGGCTTGTTGTAGGTGTGGAAGATGTGGTTCTTTTACACATATACAGATGTCTGTTCTTCCTGGGATCCTTTTCCCATGTACGTTATGACAGAATGTTGAGTAGTCCTCTCTTGGTATTCTGTAGGTCTTTGGTGATTATATATGTCACCTGTGTTTGTATATGTCTGTTAACCCCGATATCGTAATGAAACCAATCCTCACACCTTTCCATTGGTGAACCATAAGTTTGTTTAATGAATCTGTGATTGCCCTTCTCCGTGGAAATATCTGCCCTGGTATCCATTTTTAGGTAACACCTATAAGTGATATGATATGGTATGTGTCTTTCACTTTCTGACTTACTACAAGTCACGTGATTACTTCTAGACTCATCTACGGTGCTGCAAATGGCATTGTGTCCTTTTTTCCCTTGGCTTCTCTTCTGCCTTAGCGAGGTCCATTTTCAACAATGTGATTCCCTGAGGGTTGTGGATTAGCTGACCTGGGCAGCCTTACCCTGCCGGCCAGCCCTCCCCAGGTGTGCCTCGTTGAAGTCAATATAAACAGAGCTCCAGGCAGCAATAGCCCCTGAAGCTGTGCCTGACTCCATATTCTCTGCCCCGTCAGCAGTCTCGGGGCTGTGCTGGTGGGAGGGAGTGAGGGGCCACAGCTTTGTGGGTGGCCCGGTGTGAGTGGGGTTCTGCTGGCCTTTCTGCAGGAGTTGCCAGGCTGCCGCCTGTAAAGAAGAGGATGTGTCACCCATACCTTCCGCTGGAATTTCTCTCCGGACAGAGGTGAGGAACGAAAAAAGCAGTGGGGTCCGGGAAGGAGGGGTTTTTCAGGCAGGGCAATGGAAAGCTTCTGGAAGAGCGCCCGGGGCCAGGACCACCCTAGCTGGCCTGCAGGCACCAAGTTGGCCTGCGTGCTGTCGCTGGTGTGGCTCCACGGTCCTTCCTCTAGGCTTTCAAGCCCTTGTACATATTCAGGTGTTTTACCTGGAAAGGGTGGGAACAGTTCAGCAGCAGCTGGCCTGGGGCTCAGCTCACGTTTACTCACAGATGCCTCGGCACGGTCCCCCAGCTTTGCAATGAGGATGCTCCTTGCGTGGGGGTTGGGTTGCTGGCTGTATGGGAGATGGTTCCCCACCTCTGACCAATTTCAGAATTGTTTACCACTGGAGCAAGTGCCGTGATAGGGTTTTCCTCTGTATAAGTCGTGGGTTCACTTTTTTTTTCTTTTATGTTTCAAGTTAGATGTTATTCCTCTTTTATGTATTTATAGATATAAGCATGGAAATAATTCATTCCTATAAATACATCTGTGTGACGGGAAGAACTTTTTTCTGTTTTACTTTTAAATTTTATTTTTTAAAATTTTGAAATTTTATTTATTTTTTTATACAGCACGTTATTATTAGTTATGTATTTTATGCATATATATGTATACAGATCAATCCCAAACTCCCAACTCATCCCACCACCACCACCCCATGGCTTCCCACACTTGGTGTCCATACGTTTGTTCTCTACCTCTGTGTCTCTATTTCTTCCCTGAAAACCAGTTCATCTGTACCATTTTTAGGCTCCACATATATGCGTTAATAGACAATATTTGTTTTCCTCTTTCTGACTTACTTCATTCTGTATGACAGTCTCTCGATCCATCGATGTCTCTACAAATGACCCAGTTTCATTCCTTTTTTTTGGCCGAGTCATATTCCATTTTATATATGTACCACATCTTTATCCATTCATCTGTCTGTGGGCATTTAGGTTGCTTCCATTACCTGGCTATTGTAAATAGTGCTGCAACGAACATTGTGGTGAATGTGCCTTTTTGAAATACGGTTTTCTCTGGGTATATGCCCAGAAGTGGGATTGCTGGATCAGATGGTAATTCTATTTCTAGTTTTTTTAAGGAAACTCCATACTGTTCTCCATAGTGGCTGTATCAATTTACATTCCCACCAATAGTGGAAGAGGGCTCCTTTTGTCCACACCCTCCCCAGAATTGGTTGTTTGTAGATTTTCTGATGATGCCGATTCTAACAGGTGTGAGGTGATACCTCATTGTAGTTTTGATTTGCATTTCTCTAATAATTAGTGCTGTTGAGCAGCTTTTCATGTGCGTCTTGGCCATCTCTGTGTCTCCTTTGAAGAAACGTCTCTTTAGATCTTCTGCCCATTTTTTTTTTGGGATGTTTGTTTTTTTAATATTAAGCTGCATGAGCTGTTTATATATATTGGAGATTGAACCTGTGTCCATTGATTCGTTTGCAACGATTTTCGCCCATTCTGAGGTTTGCCTTTTTCCATTCCCGTGTTTTTTAACAAAAAAGGAAAGAAAGGAAAAGAAGCAGAACACTAATGTGCGTAAAATATGCCTTTTGAAACGGTCGTTTTGAAATATGGACGTCCTTTGAATTTTTTGGTCGATATGTGACCCCAGGATTTGTTTTCAGGTCAGGTGTCATTTACAGGCCTGCAATGATTTTGAATATCAACTGACCATTAGCGTTGGGATTAAAGCTGCTGTTGTGTGAAACGGCCACAAGGTGGCAGCAGTTCACCCTTACCAAATCTGGTTACTAGGGCAAGAGAGCCTCAGTGGAAGTGGTGTTCTAGATTGGAGTTTAGAATGGAATGTGCCAGGAGAAAGCCCCTCACGTTTGTCTCACTACTTCTTGTTCGTGTTTTTAATTTAATTTTTTTATTTTTTATTACAGCAAGTTTGATTACAATGTTTGGCTTGTTGTAGGTGTGGAAGATGTGGTTCTTTTACACATATACAGATGTCTGTTCTTCCTGGGATCCGTTTCCCATGTACGTTATGACAGAATGTTGAGTAGTCCTCTCTTGGTATTCTGTAGGTCTTTGGTGATTATATATGTCACCTGTGTTTGTATATGTCTGTTAACCCCGATATCCTAATGAAACCAATCCTCACACCTTTCCATTGGTGAACCATAAGTTTGTTTAATGAATCTGTGATTGCCCTTCTCCGTGGAAATATCTGCCCTGGTATCCATTTTTAGGTAACACCTATAAGTGATATGATATGGTATGTGTCTTTCACTTTCTGACTTACTACAAGTCACGTGATTACTTCTAGACTCATCTACGGTGCTGCCAATGGCATTGTGTCCTTTTTTCCCTTGGCTTCTCTTCTGCCTTAGCGAGGTCCATTTTCAACAATGTGATTCCCTGAGGGTTGTGGATTAGCTGACCTGGGCAGCCTTACCCTGCCGGCCCGCCCTCCCCAGGTGTGCCTCGTTGAAGTCAATATAAACAGAGCTCCAGGCAGCAATAGCCCCTGAAGCTGTGCCTGACTCCATATTCTCTGCCCCGTCAGCAGTCTCGGGGCTGTGCTGGTGGGAGGGAGTGAGGGGCCACAGCTTTGTGGGTGGCCCGGTGTGAGTGGGGTTCTGCTGGCCTTTCTGCAGGAGTTGCCAGGCTGCCGCCTGTAAAGAAGAGGATGTGTCACCCATACCTTCCGCTGGAATTTCTCTCCGGACAGAGGTGAGGAACGAAAAAAGCAGTGGGGTCCGGGAAGGAGGGGTTTTTCAGGCAGGGCAATGGAAAGCTTCTGGAAGAGCGCCCGGGGCCAGGACCACCCTAGCTGGCCTGCAGGCACCAAGTTGGCCTGCGTGCTGTCGCTGGTGTGGCTCCACGGTCCTTCCTCTAGGCTTTCAAGCCCTTGTACATATTCAGGTGTTTTACCTGGAAAGGGTGGGAACAGTTCAGCAGCAGCTGGCCTGGGGCTCAGCTCACCTTTACTCACAGATGCCTCGGCACGGTCCCCCAGCTTTGCAATGAGGATGCTCCTTGCGTGGGGTTTGGGTTGCTGGCTGTATGGGAGATGGTTCCCTACCTCTGACCAATTTCAGAATTGTTTACCACTGGAGCAAGTGCCGTGATAGGGTTTTCCTCTGTATAAGTCGTGGGTTCACTTTTTTTTTCTTTTATGTTTCAAGTTAGATGTTATTCCTCTTTTATGTATTTATAGATATAAGCATGGAAATAATTCATTCCTATAAATACATCTGTGTGACGGGAAGAACTTTTTTCTGTTTTATTTTTAAATTTTATTTTTTAAAATTTTGAAATTTTATTTATTTTTTTATACAGCACGTTATTTTTAGTTATGTATTTTATGCATATACATATATACAGATCAATCCCAAACTCCCAACTCATCCCACCACCACCACCCCATGGCTTCCCACACTTGGTGTCCATACGTTTGTTCTCTACCTCTGTGTCTCTATTTCTTCCCTGAAAACCAGTTCATCTGTACCATTTTTAGGCTCCACATATATGCGTTAATAGACAATATTTGTTTTCCTCTTTCTGACTTACTTCATTCTGTATGACAGTCTCTCGATCCATCGATGTCTCTACAAATGACCCAGTTTCATTGCTTTTTTTGGCCGAGTCATATTCCATTTTATATATGTACCACATCTTTATCCATTCATCTGTCTGTGGGCATTTAGGTTGCTTCCATTACCTGGCTATTGTAAATAGTGCTGCAACGAACATTGTGGTGAATGTGCCTTTTTGAAATACGGTTTTCTCTGGGTATATGCCCAGAAGTGGGATTGCTGGATCAGATGGTAATTCTATTTCTAGTTTTTTTAAGGAAACTCCATACTGTTCTCCATAGTGACTGTATCAATTTACATTCCCACCAATAGTGGAAGAGGGCTCCTTTTGTCCACACCCTCCCCAGAATTGGTTGTTTGTAGATTTTCTGATGATGCCGATTCTAACAGGTGTGAGGTGATACCTCATTGTAGTTTTGATTTGCATTTCTCTAATAATTAGTGCTGTTGAGCAGCTTTTCATGTGTGTCTTGGCCATCTCTGTGTCTCCTTTGAAGAAACGTCTCTTTAGATCTTTTGCCCATTTTTTTTTGGGATGTTTGTTTTTTTAATATTAAGCTGCATGAGCTGTTTATATATATTGGAGATTGAACCTGTGTCCATTGATTCGTTTGCAACGATTTTCGCCCATTCTGAGGGATGCCTTTTTCCATTCCCGTGTTTTTTAACAAAAAAGGAAAGAAAGGAAAATAAGCAGAACACTAATGTGCGTAAAATATGCCTTTTGAAACGGTCGTTTTGAAATATGGACGTCCTTTGAATTTTTTGGTCGATATGTGACCCCAGGATTTGTTTTCAGGGCAGGTGTCATTTACAGGCCTGCAATGATTTTGAATATCAACTGACCATTAGCGTTGGGATTAAAGCTGCTGTTGTGTGAAACGGCCACAAGGTGGCAGCAGTTCACCCTTACCAAATCTGGTTACTAGGGCAAGAGAGCCTCAGTGGAAGTGGTGTTCTAGATTGGAGTTTAGAATGGAATGTGCCAGGAGAAAGCCCCTCACGTTTGTCTCACTACTTCTTGTTCGTGTTTTTAATTTAATTTTTTTATTTTTTATTACAGCAAGTTTGATTACAATGTTTGGCTTGTTGTAGGTGTGGAAGATGTGGTTCTTTTACACATATACAGATGTCTGTTCTTCCTGGGATCCTTTTCCCATGTACGTTATGACAGAATGTTGAGTAGTCCTCTCTTGGTATTCTGTAGGTCTTTGGTGATTATATATGTCACCTGTGTTTGTATATGTCTGTTAACCCCGATATCGTAATGAAACCAATCCTCACACCTTTCCATTGGTGAACCATAAGTTTGTTTAATGAATCTGTGATTGCCCTTCTCCGTGGAAATATCTGCCCTGGTATCCATTTTTAGGTAACACCTATAAGTGATATGATATGGTATGTGTCTTTCACTTTCTGACTTACTACAAGTCACGTGATTACTTCTAGACTCATCTACGGTGCTGCAAATGGCATTGTGTCCTTTTTTCCCTTGGCTTCTCTTCTGCCTTAGCGAGGTCCATTTTCAACAATGTGATTCCCTGAGGGTTGTGGATTAGCTGACCTGGGCAGCCTTACCCTGCCGGCCAGCCCTCCCCAGGTGTGCCTCGTTGAAGTCAATATAAACAGAGCTCCAGGCAGCAATAGCCCCTGAAGCTGTGCCTGACTCCATATTCTCTGCCCCGTCAGCAGTCTCGGGGCTGTGCTGGTGGGAGGGAGTGAGGGGCCACAGCTTTGTGGGTGGCCCGGTGTGAGTGGGGTTCTGCTGGCCTTTCTGCAGGAGTTGCCAGGCTGCCGCCTGTAAAGAAGAGGATGTGTCACCCATACCTTCCGCTGGAATTTCTCTCCGGACAGAGGTGAGGAACGAAAAAAGCAGTGGGGTCCGGGAAGGAGGGGTTTTTCAGGCAGGGCAATGGAAAGCTTCTGGAAGAGCGCCCGGGGCCAGGACCACCCTAGCTGGCCTGCAGGCACCAAGTTGGCCTGCGTGCTGTCGCTGGTGTGGCTCCACGGTCCTTCCTCTAGGCTTTCAAGCCCTTGTACATATTCAGGTGTTTTACCTGGAAAGGGTGGGAACAGTTCAGCAGCAGCTGGCCTGGGGCTCAGCTCACGTTTACTCACAGATGCCTCGGCACGGTCCCCCAGCTTTGCAATGAGGATGCTCCTTGCGTGGGGGTTGGGTTGCTGGCTGTATGGGAGATGGTTCCCCACCTCTGACCAATTTCAGAATTGTTTACCACTGGAGCAAGTGCCGTGATAGGGTTTTCCTCTGTATAAGTCGTGGGTTCACTTTTTTTTTCTTTTATGTTTCAAGTTAGATGTTATTCCTCTTTTATGTATTTATAGATATAAGCATGGAAATAATTCATTCCTATAAATACATCTGTGTGACGGGAAGAACTTTTTTCTGTTTTATTTTTAAATTTTATTTTTTAAAATTTTGAAATTTTATTTATTTTTTTATACAGCACGTTATTATTAGTTATGTATTTTATGCATATATATGTATACAGATCAATCCCAAACTCCCAACTCATCCCACCACCACCACCCCATGGCTTCCCACACTTGGTGTCCATACGTTTGTTCTCTACCTCTGTGTCTCTATTTCTTCCCTGAAAACCAGTTCATCTGTACCATTTTTAGGCTCCACATATATGCGTTAATAGACAATATTTGTTTTCCTCTTTCTGACTTACTTCATTCTGTATGACAGTCTCTCGATCCATCGATGTCTCTACAAATGACCCAGTTTCATTCCTTTTTTTGGCCGAGTCATATTCCATTTTATATATGTACCACATCTTTATCCATTCATCTGTCTGTGGGCATTTAGGTTGCTTCCATTACCTGGCTATTGTAAATAGTGCTGCAACGAACATTGTGGTGAATGTGCCTTTTTGAAATACGGTTTTCTCTGGGTATATGCCCAGAAGTGGGATTGCTGGATCAGATGGTAATTCTATTTCTAGTTTTTTTAAGGAAACTCCATACTGTTCTCCATAGTGGCTGTATCAATTTACATTCCCACCAATAGTGGAAGAGGGCTCCTTTTGTCCACACCCTCCCCAGAATTGGTTGTTTGTAGATTTTCTGATGATGCCGATTCTAACAGGTGTGAGGTGATACCTCATTGTAGTTTTGATTTGCATTTCTCTAATAATTAGTGCTGTTGAGCAGCTTTTCATGTGCGTCTTGGCCATCTCTGTGTCTCCTTTGAAGAAACGTCTCTTTAGATCTTCTGCCCATTTTTTTTTGGGATGTTTGTTTTTTTAATATTAAGCTGCATGAGCTGTTTATATATATTGGAGATTGAACCTGTGTCCATTGATTCGTTTGCAACGATTTTCGCCCATTCTGAGGTTTGCCTTTTTCCATTCCCGTGTTTTTTAACAAAAAAGGAAAGAAAGGAAAAGAAGCAGAACACTAATGTGCGTAAAATATGCCTTTTGAAACGGTCGTTTTGAAATATGGACGTCCTTTGAATTTTTTGGTCGATATGTGACCCCAGGATTTGTTTTCAGGTCAGGTGTCATTTACAGGCCTGCAATGATTTTGAATATCAACTGACCATTAGCGTTGGGATTAAAGCTGCTGTTGTGTGAAACGGCCACAAGGTGGCAGCAGTTCACCCTTACCAAATCTGGTTACTAGGGCAAGAGAGCCTCAGTGGAAGTGGTGTTCTAGATTGGAGTTTAGAATGGAATGTGCCAGGAGAAAGCCCCTCACGTTTGTCTCACTACTTCTTGTTCGTGTTTTTAATTTAATTTTTTTTATTTTTTATTACAGCAAGTTTGATTACAATGTTTGGCTTGTTGTAGGTGTGGAAGATGTGGTTCTTTTACACATATACAGATGTCTGTTCTTCCTGGGATCCGTTTCCCATGTACGTTATGACAGAATGTTGAGTAGTCCTCTCTTGGTATTCTGTAGGTCTTTGGTGATTATATATGTCACCTGTGTTTGTATATGTCTGTTAACCCCGATATCGTAATGAAACCAATCCTCACACCTTTCCATTGGTGAACCATAAGTTTGTTTAATGAATCTGTGATTGCCCTTCTCCGTGGAAATATCTGCCCTGGTATCCATTTTTAGGTAACACCTATAAGTGATATGATATGGTATGTGTCTTTCACTTTCTGACTTACTACAAGTCACGTGATTACTTCTAGACTCATCTACGGTGCTGCCAATGGCATTGTGTCCTTTTTTCCCTTGGCTTCTCTTCTGCCTTAGCGAGGTCCATTTTCAACAATGTGATTCCCTGAGGGTTGTGGATTAGCTGACCTGGGCAGCCTTACCCTGCCGGCCCGCCCTCCCCAGGTGTGCCTCGTTGAAGTCAATATAAACAGAGCTCCAGGCAGCAATAGCCCCTGAAGCTGTGCCTGACTCCATATTCTCTGCCCCGTCAGCAGTCTCGGGGCTGTGCTGGTGGGAGGGAGTGAGGGGCCACAGCTTTGTGGGTGGCCCGGTGTGAGTGGGGTTCTGCTGGCCTTTCTGCAGGAGTTGCCAGGCTGCCGCCTGTAAAGAAGAGGATGTGTCACCCATACCTTCCGCTGGAATTTCTCTCCGGACAGAGGTGAGGAACGAAAAAAGCAGTGGGGTCCGGGAAGGAGGGGTTTTTCAGGCAGGGCAATGGAAAGCTTCTGGAAGAGCGCCCGGGGCCAGGACCACCCTAGCTGGCCTGCAGGCACCAAGTTGGCCTGCGTGCTGTCGCTGGTGTGGCTCCACGGTCCTTCCTCTAGGCTTTCAAGCCCTTGTACATATTCAGGTGTTTTACCTGGAAAGGGTGGGAACAGTTCAGCAGCAGCTGGCCTGGGGCTCAGCTCACCTTTACTCACAGATGCCTCGGCACGGTCCCCCAGCTTTGCAATGAGGATGCTCCTTGCGTGGGGTTTGGGTTGCTGGCTGTATGGGAGATGGTTCCCCACCTCTGACCAATTTCAGAATTGTTTACCACTGGAGCAAGTGCCGTGATAGGGTTTTCCTCTGTATAAGTCGTGGGTTCACTTTTTTTTTCTTTTATGTTTCAAGTTAGATGTTATTCCTCTTTTATGTATTTATAGATATAAGCATGGAAATAATTCATTCCTATAAATACATCTGTGTGACGGGAAGAACTTTTTTCTGTTTTATTTTTAAATTTTATTTTTTAAAATTTTGAAATTTTATTTATTTTTTTATACAGCACGTTATTTTTAGTTATGTATTTTATGCATATACATATATACAGATCAATCCCAAACTCCCAACTCATCCCACCACCACCACCCCATGGCTTCCCACACTTGGTGTCCATACGTTTGTTCTCTACCTCTGTGTCTCTATTTCTTCCCTGAAAACCAGTTCATCTGTACCATTTTTAGGCTCCACATATATGCGTTAATAGACAATATTTGTTTTCCTCTTTCTGACTTACTTCATTCTGTATGACAGTCTCTCGATCCATCGATGTCTCTACAAATGACCCAGTTTCATTGCTTTTTTTGGCCGAGTCATATTCCATTTTATATATGTACCACATCTTTATCCATTCATCTGTCTGTGGGCATTTAGGTTGCTTCCATTACCTGGCTATTGTAAATAGTGCTGCAACGAACATTGTGGTGAATGTGCCTTTTTGAAATACGGTTTTCTCTGGGTATATGCCCAGAAGTGGGATTGCTGGATCAGATGGTAATTCTATTTCTAGTTTTTTTAAGGAAACTCCATACTGTTCTCCATAGTGACTGTATCAATTTACATTCCCACCAATAGTGGAAGAGGGCTCCTTTTGTCCACACCCTCCCCAGAATTGGTTGTTTGTAGATTTTCTGATGATGCCGATTCTAAGAGGTGTGAGGTGATACCTCATTGTAGTTTTGATTTGCATTTCTCTAATAATTAGTGCTGTTGAGCAGCTTTTCATGTGCGTCTTGGCCATCTCTGTGTCTCCTTTGAAGAAACGTCTCTTTAGATCTTCTGCCCATTTTTTTTTGGGATGTTTGTTTTTTTAATATTAAGCTGCATGAGCTGTTTATATATATTGGAGATTGAACCTGTGTCCATTGATTCGTTTGCAACGATTTTCGCCCATTCTGAGGTTTGCCTTTTTCCATTCCCGTGTTTTTTAACAAAAAAGGAAAGAAAGGAAAAGAAGCAGAACACTAATGTGCGTAAAATATGCCTTTTGAAACGGTCGTTTTGAAATATGGACGTCCTTTGAATTTTTTGGTCGATATGTGACCCCAGGATTTGTTTTCAGGGCAGGTGTCATTTACAGGCCTGCAATGATTTTGAATATCAACTGACCATTAGCGTTGGGATTAAAGCTGCTGTTGTGTGAAACGGCCACAAGGTGGCAGCAGTTCACCCTTACCAAATCTGGTTACTAGGGCAAGAGAGCCTCAGTGGAAGTGGTGTTCTAGATTGGAGTTTAGAATGGAATGTGCCAGGAGAAAGCCCCTCACGTTTGTCTCACTACTTCTTGTTCGTGTTTTTAATTTAAGTTTTTTATTTTTTATTACAGCAAGTTTGATTACAATGTTTGGCTTGTTGTAGGTGTGGAAGATGTGGTTCTTTTACACATATACAGATGTCTGTTCTTCCTGGGATCCGTTTCCCATGTACGTTATGACAGAATGTTGAGTAGTCCTCTCTTGGTATTCTGTAGGTCTTTGGTGATTATATATGTCACCTGTGTTTGTATATGTCTGTTAACCCCGATATCGTAATGAAACCAATCCTCACACCTTTCCATTGGTGAACCATAAGTTTGTTTAATGAATCTGTGATTGCCCTTCTCCGTGGAAATATCTGCCCTGGTATCCATTTTTAGGTAACACCTATAAGTGATATGATATGGTATGTGTCTTTCACTTTCTGACTTACTACAAGTCACGTGATTACTTCTAGACTCATCTACGGTGCTGCCAATGGCATTGTGTCCTTTTTTCCCTTGGCTTCTCTTCTGCCTTAGCGAGGTCCATTTTCAACAATGTGATTCCCTGAGGGTTGTGGATTAGCTGACCTGGGCAGCCTTACCCTGCCGGCCCGCCCTCCCCAGGTGTGCCTCGTTGAAGTCAATATAAACAGAGCTCCAGGCAGCAATAGCCCCTGAAGCTGTGCCTGACTCCATATTCTCTGCCCCGTCAGCAGTCTCGGGGCTGTGCTGGTGGGAGGGAGTGAGGGGCCACAGCTTTGTGGGTGGCCCGGTGTGAGTGGGGTTCTGCTGGCCTTTCTGCAGGAGTTGCCAGGCTGCCGCCTGTAAAGAAGAGGATGTGTCACCCATACCTTCCGCTGGAATTTCTCTCCGGACAGAGGTGAGGAACGAAAAAAGCAGTGGGGTCCGGGAAGGAGGGGTTTTTCAGGCAGGGCAATGGAAAGCTTCTGGAAGAGCGCCCGGGGCCAGGACCACCCTAGCTGGCCTTCAGGCACCAAGTTGGCCTGCGTGCTGTCGCTGGTGTGGCTCCACGGTCCTTCCTCTAGGCTTTCAAGCCCTTGTACATATTCAGGTGTTTTACCTGGAAAGGGTGGGAACAGTTCAGCAGCAGCTGGCCTGGGGCTCAGCTCACGTTTACTCACAGATGCCTCGGCACGGTCCCCCAGCTTTGCAATGAGGATGCTCCTTGCGTGGGGGTTGGGTTGCTGGCTGTATGGGAGATGGTTCCCCACCTCTGACCAATTTCAGAATTGTTTACCACTGGAGCAAGTGCCGTGATAGGGTTTTCCTCTGTATAAGTCGTGGGTTCACTTTTTTTTTCTTTTATGTTTCAAGTTAGATGTTATTCCTCTTTTATGTATTTATAGATATAAGCATGGAAATAATTCATTCCTATAAATACATCTGTGTGACGGGAAGAACTTTTTTCTGTTTTATTTTTAAATTTTATTTTTTAAAATTTTGAAATTTTATTTTTTTTTATACAGCACGTTATTATTAGTTATGTATTTTATGCATATACATGTATACAGATCAATCCCAAACTCCCAACTCATCCCACCACCACCACCCCATGGCTTCCCACACTTGGTGTCCATACGTTTGTTCTCTACCTCTGTGTCTCTATTTCTTCCCTGAAAACCAGTTCATCTGTACCATTTTTAGGCTCCACATATATGCGTTAATAGACAATATTTGTTTTCCTCTTTCTGACTTACTTCATTCTGTATGACAGTCTCTCGATCCATCGATGTCTCTACAAATGACCCAGTTTCATTCCTTTTTTTGGCCGAGTCATATTCCATTTTATATATGTACCACATCTTTATCCATTCATCTGTCTGTGGGCATTTAGGTTGCTTCCATTACCTGGCTATTGTAAATAGTGCTGCAACGAACATTGTGGTGAATGTGCCTTTTTGAAATACGGTTTTCTCTGGGTATATGCCCAGAAGTGGGATTGCTGGATCAGATGGTAATTCTATTTCTAGTTTTTTTAAGGAAACTCCATACTGTTCTCCATAGTGACTGTATCAATTTACATTCCCACCAATAGTGGAAGAGGGCTCCTTTTGTCCACACCCTCCCCAGAATTGGTTGTTTGTAGATTTTCTGATGATGCCGATTCTAACAGGTGTGAGGTGATACCTCATTGTAGTTTTGATTTGCATTTCTCTAATAATTAGTGCTGTTGAGCAGCTTTTCATGTGTGTCTTGGCCATCTCTGTGTCTCCTTTGAAGAAACGTCTCTTTAGATCTTCTGCCCATTTTTTTTTGGGATGTTTGTTTTTTTAATATTAAGCTGCATGAGCTGTTTATATATATTGGAGATTGAACCTGTGTCCATTGATTCGTTTGCAACGATTTTCGCCCATTCTGAGGGATGCCTTTTTCCATTCCCGTGTTTTTTAACAAAAAAGGAAAGAAAGGAAAAGAAGCAGAACACTAATGTGCGTAAAATATGCCTTTTGAAACGGTCGTTTTGAAATATGGACGTCCTTTGAATTTTTTGGTCGATATGTGACCCCAGGATTTGTTTTCAGGGCAGGTGTCATTTACAGGCCTGCAATGATTTTGAATATCAACTGACCATTAGCGTTGGGATTAAAGCTGCTGTTGTGTGAAACGGCCACAAGGTGGCAGCAGTTCACCCTTACCAAATCTGGTTACTAGGGCAAGAGAGCCTCAGTGGAAGTGGTGTTCTAGATTGGAGTTTAGAATGGAATGTGCCAGGAGAAAGCCCCTCACGTTTGTCTCACTACTTCTTGTTCGTGTTTTTAATTTAATTTTTTTATTTTTTATTACAGCAAGTTTGATTACAATGTTTGGCTTGTTGTAGGTGTGGAAGATGTGGTTCTTTTACACATATACAGATGTCTGTTCTTCCTGGGATCCGTTTCCCATATACGTTATGACAGAATATTGAGTAGTCCTCTCTTGGTATTCTGTAGGTCTTTGGTGATTATATATGTCACCTGTGTTTGTATATGTCTGTTAACCCCGATATCGTAATGAAACCAATCCTCACACCTTTCCATTGGTGAACCATAAGTTTGTTTAATGAATCTGTGATTGCCCTTCTCCGTGGAAATATCTGCCCTGGTATCCATTTTTAGGTAACACCTATAAGTGATATGATATGGTATGTGTCTTTCACTTTCTGACTTACTACAAGTCACGTGATTACTTCTAGACTCATCTACGGTGCTGCCAATGGCATTGTGTCCTTTTTTCCCTTGGCTTCTCTTCTGCCTTAGCGAGGTCCATTTTCAACAATGTGATTCCCTGAGGGTTGTGGATTAGCTGACCTGGGCAGCCTTACCCTGCCGGCCCGCCCTCCCCAGGTGTGCCTCGTTGAAGTCAATATAAACAGAGCTCCAGGCAGCAATAGCCCCTGAAGCTGTGCCTGACTCCATATTCTCTGCCCCGTCAGCAGTCTCGGGGCTGTGCTGGTGGGAGGGAGTGAGGGGCCACAGCTTTGTGGGTGGCCCGGTGTGAGTGGGGTTCTGCTGGCCTTTCTGCAGGAGTTGCCAGGCTGCCGCCTGTAAAGAAGAGGATGTGTCACCCATACCTTCCGCTGGAATTTCTCTCCGGACAGAGGTGAGGAACGAAAAAAGCAGTGGGGTCCGGGAAGGAGGGGTTTTTCAGGCAGGGCAATGGAAAGCTTCTGGAAGAGCGCCCGGGGCCAGGACCACCCTAGCTGGCCTGCAGGCACCAAGTTGGCCTGCGTGCTGTCGCTGGTGTGGCTCCACGGTCCTTCCTCTAGGCTTTCAAGCCCTTGTACATATTCAGGTGTTTTACCTGGAAAGGGTGGGAACAGTTCAGCAGCAGCTGGCCTGGGGCTCAGCTCACGTTTACTCACAGATGCCTCGGCACGGTCCCCCAGCTTTGCAATGAGGATGCTCCTTGCGTGGGGGGTGGGTTGCTGGCTGTATGGGAGATGATTCCCCACCTCTGACCAATTTCAGAATTGTTTACCACTGGAGCAAGTGCCCTGATAGGGTTTTCCTCTGTATAACTCGTGGGTTCAGGATTTGTTTTTCTTTTATGGTTCAAGTTAGATTTTATTCCTCTTTTATGTATTTATAGATATAAGCATGGAAATAATTCATTCCTATAAATACATCTGTGTGACGGGAAGAACTTTTTTCTGTTTTATTTTTAAATTTTATTTTTTAAAATTTTGAAATTTTATTTATTTTTTTATACAGCACGTTATTATTAGTTATGTATTTTATGCATATACATGTATACAGATCAATCCCAAACTCCCAACTCATCCCACCACCACCACCCCATGGCTTCCCACACTTGGTGTCCATACGTTTGTTCTCTACCTCTGTGTCTCTATTTCTTCCCTGAAAACCAGTTCATCTGTACCATTTTTAGGCTCCACATATATGCGTTAATAGACAATATTTGTTTTCCTCTTTCTGACTTACTTCATTCTGTATGACAGTCTCTCGATCCATCGATGTCTCTACAAATGACCCAGTTTCATTCCTTTTTATGGCCGAGTCATATTCCATTTTATATATCTACCACATCTTTATCCATTCATCTGTCTGTGGGCATTTAGGTTGCTTCCATTACCTGGCTATTGTAAATAGTGCTGCAACGAACATTGTGGTGAATGTGCCTTTTTGAAATACGGTTTTCTCTGGGTATATGCCCAGAAGTGGGATTGCTGGATCAGATGGTAATTCTATTTCTAGTTTTTTTAAGGAAACTCCATACTGTTCTCCATAGTGACTGTATCAATTTACATTCCCACCAATAGTGGAAGAGGGCTCCTTTTGTCCACACCCTCCCCAGAATTGGTTGTTTGTAGATTTTCTGATGATGCCGATTCTAACAGGTGTGAGGTGATACCTCATTGTAGTTTTGATTTGCATTTCTCTAATAATTAGTGCTGTTGAGCAGCTTTTCATGTGCGTCTTGGCCATCTCTGTGTCTCCTTTGAAGAAACGTCTCTTTAGATCTTCTGCCCATTTTTTTTTGGGATGTTTGTTTTTTTAATATTAAGCTGCATGAGCTGTTTATATATATTGGAGATTGAACCTGTGTCCATTGATTCGTTTGCAACGATTTTCGCCCATTCTGAGGTTTGCCTTTTTCCATTCCCGTGTTTTTTAACAAAAAAGGAAAGAAAGGAAAAGAAGCAGAACACTAATGTGCGTAAAATATGCCTTTTGAAACGGTCGTTTTGAAATATGGACGTCCTTTGAATTTTTTGGTCGATATGTGACCCCAGGATTTGTTTTCAGGGCAGGTGTCATTTACAGGCCTGCAATGATTTTGAATATCAACTGACCATTAGCGTTGGGATTAAAGCTGCTGTTGTGTGAAACGGCCACAAGGTGGCAGCAGTTCACCCTTACCAAATCTGGTTACTAGGGCAAGAGAGCCTCAGTGGAAGTGGTGTTCTAGATTGGAGTTTAGAATGGAATGTGCCAGGAGAAAGCCCCTCACGTTTGTCTCACTACTTCTTGTTCGTGTTTTTAATTTAATTTTTTATTTTTTATTACAGCAAGTTTGATTACAATGTTTGGCTTGTTGTAGGTGTGGAAGATGTGGTTCTTTTACACATATACAGATGTCTGTTCTTCCTGGGATCCGTTTCCCATGTACGTTATGACAGAATGTTGAGTAGTCCTCTCTTGGTATTCTGTAGGTCTTTGGTGATTATATATGTCACCTGTGTTTGTATATGTCTGTTAACCCCGATATCGTAATGAAACCAATCCTCACACCTTTCCATTGGTGAACCATAAGTTTGTTTAATGAATCTGTGATTGCCCTTCTCCGTGGAAATATCTGCCCTGGTATCCATTTTTAGGTAACACCTATAAGTGATATGATATGGTATGTGTCTTTCACTTTCTGACTTACTACAAGTCACGTGATTACTTCTAGACTCATCTACGGTGCTGCCAATGGCATTGTGTCCTTTTTTCCCTTGGCTTCTCTTCTGCCTTAGCGAGGTCCATTTTCAACAATGTGATTCCCTGAGGGTTGTGGATTAGCTGACCTGGGCAGCCTTACCCTGCCGGCCCGCCCTCCCCAGGTGTGCCTCGTTGAAGTCAATATAAACAGAGCTCCAGGCAGCAATAGCCCCTGAAGCTGTGCCTGACTCCATATTCTCTGCCCCGTCAGCAGTCTCGGGGCTGTGCTGGTGGGAGGGAGTGAGGGGCCACAGCTTTGTGGGTGGCCCGGTGTGAGTGGGGTTCTGCTGGCCTTTCTGCAGGAGTTGCCAGGCTGCCGCCTGTAAAGAAGAGGATGTGTCACCCATACCTTCCGCTGGAATTTCTCTCCGGACAGAGGTGAGGAACGAAAAAAGCAGTGGGGTCCGGGAAGGAGGGGTTTTTCAGGCAGGGCAATGGAAAGCTTCTGGAAGAGCGCCCGGGGCCAGGACCACCCTAGCTGGCCTGCAGGCACCAAGTTGGCCTGCGTGCTGTCGCTGGTGTGGCTCCACGGTCCTTCCTCTAGGCTTTCAAGCCCTTGTACATATTCAGGTGTTTTACCTGGAAAGGGTGGGAACAGTTCAGCAGCAGCTGGCCTGGGGCTCAGCTCACGTTTACTCACAGATGCCTCGGCACGGTCCCCCAGCTTTGCAATGAGGATGCTCCTTGCGTGGGGGGTGGGTTGCTGGCTGTATGGGAGATGATTCCCCACCTCTGACCAATTTCAGAATTGTTTACCACTGGAGCAAGTGCCCTGATAGGGTTTTCCTCTGTATAACTCGTGGGTTCAGGATTTGTTTTTCTTTTATGGTTCAAGTTAGATTTTATTCCTCTTTTATGTATTTATAGATATAAGCATGGAAATAATTCATTCCTATAAATACATCTGTGTGACGGGAAGAACTTTTTTCTGTTTTATTTTTAAATTTTATTTTTTAAAATTTTGAAATTTTATTTATTTTTTTATACAGCACGTTATTATTAGTTATGTATTTTATGCATATACATGTATACAGATCAATCCCAAACTCCCAACTCATCCCACCACCACCACCCCATGGCTTCCCACACTTGGTGTCCATACGTTTGTTCTCTACCTCTGTGTCTCTATTTCTTCCCTGAAAACCAGTTCATCTGTACCATTTTTAGGCTCCACATATATGCGTTAATAGACAATATTTGTTTTCCTCTTTCTGACTTACTTCATTCTGTATGACAGTCTCTCGATCCATCGATGTCTCTACAAATGACCCAGTTTCATTCCTTTTTATGGCCGAGTCATATTCCATTTTATATATCTACCACATCTTTATCCATTCATCTGTCTGTGGGCATTTAGGTTGCTTCCATTACCTGGCTATTGTAAATAGTGCTGCAACGAACATTGTGGTGAATGTGCCTTTTTGAAATACGGTTTTCTCTGGGTATATGCCCAGAAGTGGGATTGCTGGATCAGATGGTAATTCTATTTCTAGTTTTTTTAAGGAAACTCCATACTGTTCTCCATAGTGACTGTATCAATTTACATTCCCACCAATAGTGGAAGAGGGCTCCTTTTGTCCACACCCTCCCCAGAATTGGTTGTTTGTAGATTTCCTGATGATGCCGATTCTAACAGGTGTGAGGTGATACCTCATTGTAGTTTTGATTTGCATTTCTCTAATAATTAGTGCTGTTGAGCAGCTTTTCATGTGCGTCTTGGCCATCTCTGTGTCTCCTTTGAAGAAACGTCTCTTTAGATCTTCTGCCCATTTTTTTTTTGGATGTTTGTTTTTTTAATATTAAGCTGCATGAGCTGTTTATATATATTGGAGATTGAACCTGTGTCCATTGATTCGTTTGCAACGATTTTCGCCCATTCTGAGGTTTGCCTTTTTCCATTCCCGTGTTTTTTAACAAAAAAGGAAAGAAAGGAAAAGAAGCAGAACACTAATGTGCGTAAAATATGCCTTTTGAAACGGTCGTTTTGAAATATGGACGTCCTTTGAATTTTTTGGTCGATATGTGACCCCAGGATTTGTTTTCAGGGCAGGTGTCATTTACAGGCCTGCAATGATTTTGAATATCAACTGACCATTAGCGTTGGGATTAAAGCTGCTGTTGTGTGAAACGGCCACAAGGTGGCAGCAGTTCACCCTTACCAAATCTGGTTACTAGGGCAAGAGAGCCTCAGTGGAAGTGGTGTTCTAGATTGGAGTTTAGAATGGAATGTGCCAGGAGAAAGCCCCTCACGTTTGTCTCACTACTTCTTGTTCGTGTTTTTAATTTAATTTTTTTATTTTTTATTACAGCAAGTTTGATTACAATGTTTGGCTTGTTGTAGGTGTGGAAGATGTGGTTCTTTTACACATATACAGATGTCTGTTCTTCCTGGGATCCGTTTCCCATGTACGTTATGACAGAATGTTGAGTAGTCCTCTCTTGGTATTCTGTAGGTCTTTGGTGATTATATATGTCACCTGTGTTTGTATATGTCTGTTAACCCCGATATCGTAATGAAACCAATCCTCACACCTTTCCATTGGTGAACCATAAGTTTGTTTAATGAATCTGTGATTGCCCTTCTCCGTGGAAATATCTGCCCTGGTATCCATTTTTAGGTAACACCTATAAGTGATATGATATGGTATGTGTCTTTCACTTTCTGACTTACTACAAGTCACGTGATTACTTCTAGACTCATCTACGGTGCTGCAAATGGCATTGTGTCCTTTTTTCCCTTGGCTTCTCTTCAGCCTTAGCGAGGTCCATTTTCAACAATGTGATTCCCTGAGGGTTGTGGATTAGCTGACCTGGGCAGCCTTACCCTGCCGGCCCGCCCTCCCCAGGTGTGCCTCGTTGAAGTCAATATAAACAGAGCTCCAGGCAGCAATAGCCCCTGAAGCTGTGCCTGACTCCATATTCTCTGCCCCGTCAGCAGTCTCGGGGCTGTGCTGGTGGGAGGGAGTGAGGGGCCACAGCTTTGTGGGTGGCCCGGTGTGAGTGGGGTTCTGCTGGCCTTTCTTCAGGAGTTGCCAGGCTGCCGCCTGTAAAGAAGAGGATGTGTCACCCATACCTTCCGCTGGAATTTCTCTCCGGACAGAGGTGAGGAACGAAAAAAGCAGTGGGGTCCGGGAAGGAGGGTTTTTTTCAGGCAGGGCAATGGAAAGCTTCTGGAAGAGCGCCCGGGGCCAGGACCACCCTAGCTGGCCTGCAGGCACCAAGTTGGCCTGCGTGCTGTCACTGGTGTGGCTCCACGGTCCTTCCTCTAGGCTTTCAAGCCCTTGTACATATTCAGGTGTTTTACCTGGAAAGGGTGGGAACAGTTCAGCAGCAGCTGGCCTGGGGTTCAGCTCACGTTTACTCACAGATGCCTCGGCACGGTCCCCCAGCTTTGCAATGAGGATGCTCCTTGCGTGGGGGGTGGGTTGCTGGCTGTATGGGAGATGATTCCCCACCTCTGACCAATTTCAGAATTGTTTACCACTGGAGCAAGTGCCCTGATAGGGTTTTCCTCTGTATAACTCGTGGGTTCAGGATTTGTTTTTCTTTTATGGTTCAAGTTAGATTTTATTCCTCTTTTATGTATTTATAGATATAAGCATGGAAATAATTCATTCCTATAAATACATCTGTGTGACGGGAAGAACTTTTTTCTGTTTTATTTTTAAATTTTATTTTTTAAAATTTTGAAATTTTATTTATTTTTTTATACAGCACGTTATTATTAGTTATGTATTTTATGCATGTACATGTATACAGATCAATCCCAAACTCCCAACTCATCCCACCACCACCACCCCATGGCTTCCCACACTTGGTGTCCATACGTTTGTTCTCTACCTCTGTGTCTCTATTTCTTCCCTGAAAACCAGTTCATCTGTACCATTTTTAGGCTCCACATATATGCGTTAATAGACAATATTTGTTTTCCTCTTTCTGACTTACTTCATTCTGTATGACAGTCTCTCGATCCATCGATGTCTCTACAAATGACCCAGTTTCATTCCTTTTTATGGCCGAGTCATATTCCATTTTATATATGTACCACATCTTTATCCATTCATCTGTCTGTGGGCATTTAGGTTGCTTCCATTACCTGGCTATTGTAAATAGTGCTGCAACGAACATTGTGGTGAATGTGCCTTTTTGAAATACGGTTTTCTCTGGGTATATGCCCAGAAGTGGGATTGCTGGATCAGATGGTAATTCTATTTCTAGTTTTTTTAAGGAAACTCCATACTGTTCTCCATAGTGACTGTATCAATTTACATTCCCACCAATAGTGGAAGAGGGCTCCTTTTGTCCACACCCTCCCCAGAATTGGTTGTTTGTAGATTTTCTGATGATGCCGATTCTAACAGGTGTGAGGTGATACCTCATTGTAGTTTTGATTTGCATTTCTCTAATAATTAGTGCTGTTGAGCAGCTTTTCATGTGTGTCTTGGCCATCTCTGTGTCTCCTTTGAAGAAACGTCTCTTTAGATCTTCTGCCCATTTTTTTTGGGGATGTTTGTTTTTTTAATATTAAGCTGCATGAGCTGTTTATATATATTGGAGATTGAACCTGTGTCCATTGATTCGTTTGCAACGATTTTCGCCCATTCTGAGGGATGCCTTTTTACATTCCCGTGTTTTTTAACAAAAAAGGAAAGAAAGGAAAAGAAGCAGAACACTAATGTGCGTAAAATATGCCTTTTGAAACGGTCGTTTTGAAATATGGACGTCCTTTGAATTTTTTGGTCGATATGTGACCCCAGGATTTGTTTTCAGGGCAGGTGTCATTTACAGGCCTGCAATGATTTTGAATATCAACTGACCATTAGCGTTGGGATTAAAGCTGCTGTTGTGTGAAACGGCCACAAGGTGGCAGCAGTTCACCCTTACCAAATCTGGTTACTAGGGCAAGAGAGCCTCAGTGGAAGTGGTGTTCTAGATTGGAGTTTAGAATGGAATGTGCCAGGAGAAAGCCCCTCACGTTTGTCTCACTACTTCTTGTTCGTGTTTTTAATTTAATTTATTTATTTTTTATTACAGCAAGTTTGATTACAATGTTTGGCTTGTTGTAGGTGTGGAAGATGTGGTTCTTTTACACATATACAGATGTCTGTTCTTCCTGGGATCCTTTTCCCATGTACGTTATGACAGAATGTTGAGTAGTCCTCTCTTGGTATTCTGTAGGTCTTTGGTGATTATATATGTCACCTGTGTTTGTATATGTCTGTTAACCCCGATATCGTAATGAAACCAATCCTCACACCTTTCCATTGGTGAACCATAAGTTTGTTTAATGAATCTGTGATTGCCCTTCTCCGTGGAAATATCTGCCCTGGTATCCATTTTTAGGTAACACCTATAAGTGATATGATATGGTATGTGTCTTTCACTTTCTGACTTACTACAAGTCACGTGATTACTTCTAGACTCATCTACGGTGCTGCCAATGGCATTGTGTCCTTTTTTCCCTTGGCTTCTCTTCTGCCTTAGCGAGGTCCATTTTCAACAATGTGATTCCCTGAGGGTTGTGGATTAGCTGACCTGGGCAGCCTTACCCTGCCGGCCCGCCCTCCCCAGGTGTGCCTCGTTGAAGTCAATATAAACAGAGCTCCAGGCAGCAATAGCCCCTGAAGCTGTGCCTGACTCCATATTCTCTGCCCCGTCAGCAGTCTCGGGGCTGTGCTGGTGGGAGGGAGTGAGGGGCCACAGCTTTGTGGGTGGCCCGGTGTGAGTGGGGTTCTGCTGGCCTTTCTGCAGGAGTTGCCAGGCTGCCGCCTGTAAAGAAGAGGATGTGTCACCCATACCTTCCGCTGGAATTTCTCTCCGGACAGAGGTGAGGAACGAAAAAAGCAGTGGGGTCCGGGAAGGAGGGGTTTTTCAGGCAGGGCAATGGAAAGCTTCTGGAAGAGCGCCCGGGGCCAGGACCACCCTAGCTGGCCTGCAGGCACCAAGTTGGCCTGCGTGCTGTCGCTGGTGTGGCTCCACGGTCCTTCCTCTAGGCTTTCAAGCCCTTGTACATATTCAGGAGTTTTACCTGGAAAGGGTGGGAACAGTTCAGCAGCAGCTGGCCTGGGGCTCAGCTCACGTTTACTCACAGATGCCTCGGCACGGTCCCCCAGCTTTGCAATGAGGATGCTCCTTGCGTGGGGGTTGGGTTGCTGGCTGTATGGGAGATGGTTCGCCACCTCTGACCAATTTCAGAATTGTTTACCACTGGAGCAAGTGCCGTGATAGGGTTTTCCTCTGTATAAGTCGTGGGTTCACTTTTTTTTTCTTTTATGTTTCAAGTTAGATGTTTTTCCTCTTTTATGTATTTATAGATATAAGCATGGAAATAATTCATTCCTATAAATACATCTGTGTGACGGGAAGAACTTTTTTCTGTTTTATTTTTAAATTTTATTTTTTTAAATTTTGAAATTTTATTTATTTTTTTATACAGCACGTTATTATTAGTTATGTATTTTATGCATATACATGTATACAGATCAATCCCAAACTCCCAACTCATCCCACCACCACCACCCCATGGCTTCCCACACTTGGTGTCCATACGTTTGTTCTCTACCTCTGTGTCTCTATTTCTTCCCTGAAAACCAGTTCATCTGTACCATTTTTAGGCTCCACATATATGCGTTAATAGACAATATTTGTTTTCCTCTTTCTGACTTACTTCATTCTGTATGACAGTCTCTCGATCCATCGATGTCTCTACAAATGACCCAGTTTCATTCCTTTTTTTGGCCGAGTCATATTCCATTTTATATATGTACCACATCTTTATCCATTCATCTGTCTGTGGGCATTTAGGTTGCTTCCATTACCTGGCTATTGTAAATAGTGCTGCAACGAACATTGTGGTGAATGTGCCTTTTTGAAATACGGTTTTCTCTGGGTATATGCCCAGAAGTGGGATTGCTGGATCAGATGGTAATTCTATTTCTAGTTTTTTTAAGGAAACTCCATACTGTTCTCCATAGTGACTGTATCAATTTACATTCCCACCAATAGTGGAAGAGGGCTCCTTTTGTCCACACCCTCCCCAGAATTGGTTGTTTGTAGATTTTCTGATGATGCCGATTCTAACAGGTGTGAGGTGATACCTCATTGTAGTTTTGATTTGCATTTCTCTAATAATTAGTGCTGTTGAGCAGCTTTTCATGTGCGTCTTGGCCATCTCTGTGTCTCCTTTGAAGAAACGTCTCTTTAGATCTTCTGCCCATTTTTTTTTGGGATGTTTGTTTTTTTAATATTAAGCTGCATGAGCTGTTTATATATATTGGAGATTGAACCTGTGTCCATTGATTCGTTTGCAACGATTTTCGCCCATTCTGAGGTTTGCCTTTTTCCATTCCCGTGTTTTTTAACAAAAAAGGAAAGAAAGGAAAAGAAGCAGAACACTAATGTGCGTAAAATATGCCTTTTGAAACGGTCGTTTTGAAATATGGACGTCCTTTGAATTTTTTGGTCGATATGTGACCCCAGGATTTGTTTTCAGGGCAGGTGTCATTTACAGGCCTGCAATGATTTTGAATATCAACTGACCATTAGCGTTGGGATTAAAGCTGCTGTTGTGTGAAACGGCCACAAGGTGGCAGCAGTTCACCCTTACCAAATCTGGTTACTAGGGCAAGAGAGCCTCAGTGGAAGTGGTGTTCTAGATTGGAGTTTAGAATGGAATGTGCCAGGAGAAAGCCCCTCACGTTTGTCTCACTACTTCTTGTTCGTGTTTTTAATTTAATTTTTTTATTTTTTATTACAGCAAGTTTGATTACAATGTTTGGCTTGTTGTAGGTGTGGAAGATGTGGTTCTTTTACACATATACAGATGTCTGTTCTTCCTGGGATCCGTTTCCCATGTACGTTATGACAGAATGTTGAGTAGTCCTCTCTTGGTATTCTGTAGGTCTTTGGTGATTATATATGTCACCTGTGTTTGTATATGTCTGTTAACCCCGATATCGTAATGAAACCAATCCTCACACCTTTCCATTGGTGAACCATAAGTTTGTTTAATGAATCTGTGATTGCCCTTCTCCGTGGAAATATCTGCCCTGGTATCCATTTTTAGGTAACACCTATAAGTGATATGATATGGTATGTGTCTTTCACTTTCTGACTTACTACAAGTCACGTGATTACTTCTAGACTCATCTACGGTGCTGCCAATGGCATTGTGTCCTTTTTTCCCTTGGCTTCTCTTCTGCCTTAGCGAGGTCCATTTTCAACAATGTGATTCCCTGAGGGTTGTGGATTAGCTGACCTGGGCAGCCTTACCCTGCCAGCCCGCCCTCCCCAGGTGTGCCTCGTTGAAGTCAATATAAACAGAGCTCCAGGCAGCAATAGCTCCTGAAGCTGTGCCTGACTCCATATTCTCTGCCCCGTCAGCAGTCTCGGGTCTGTGCTGGTGGGAGGGAGTGAGGGGCCACAGCTTTGTGGGTGGCCCGGTGTGAGTGGGGTTCTGCTGGCCTTTCTGCAGGAGTTGCCAGGCTGCCGCCTGTAAAGAAGAGGATGTGTCACCCATACCTTCCGCTGGAATTTCTCTCCGGACAGAGGTGAGGAACGAAAAAAGCAGTGGGGTCCGGGAAGGAGGGGTTTTTCAGGCAGGGCAATGGAAAGCTTCTGGAAGAGCGCCCGGGGCCAGGACCACCCTAGCTGGCCTGCAGGCACCAAGTTGGCCTGCGTGCTGTCGCTGGTGTGGCTCCACGGTCCTTCCTCTAGGCTTTCAAGCCCTTGTACATATTCAGGTGTTTTACCTGGAAAGGGTGGGAACAGTTCAGCAGCAGCTGGCCTGGGGCTCAGCTCACGTTTACTCACAGATGCCTCGGCACGGTCCCCCAGCTTTGCAATGAGGATGCTCCTTGCGTGGGGGGTGGGTTGCTGGCTGTATGGGAGATGATTCCCCACCTCTGACCAATTTCAGAATTGTTTACCACTGGAGCAAGTGCCCTGATAGGGTTTTCCTCTGTATAACTCGTGGGTTCAGGATTTGTTTTTCTTTTATGGTTCAAGTTAGATTTTATTCCTCTTTTATGTATTTATAGATATAAGCATGGAAATAATTCATTCCTATAAATACATCTGTGTGACGGGAAGAACTTTTTTTCTGTTTTATTTTTAAATTTTATTTTTTAAAATTTTGAAATTTTATTTATTTTTTTATACAGCACGTTATTATTAGTTATGTATTTTATGCATATACATGTATACAGATCAATCCCAAACTCCCAACTCATCCCACCACCACCACCCCATGGCTTCCCACACTTGGTGTCCATACGTTTGTTCTCTACCTCTGTGTCTCTATTTCTTCCCTGAAAACCAGTTCATCTGTACCATTTTTAGGCTCCACATATATGCGTTAATAGACAATATTTGTTTTCCTCTTTCTGACTTACTTCATTCTGTATGACAGTCTCTCGATCCATCGATGTCTCTACAAATGACCCAGTTTCATTCCTTTTTATGGCCGAGTCATATTCCATTTTATATATGTACCACATCTTTATCCATTCATCTGTCTGTGGGCATTTAGGTTGCTTCCATTACCTGGCTATTGTAAATAGTGCTGCAACGAACATTGTGGTGAATGTGCCTTTTTGAAATACGGTTTTCTCTGGGTATATGCCCAGAAGTGGGATTGCTGGATCAGATGGTAATTCTATTTCTAGTTTTTTTAAGGAAACTCCATACTGTTCTCCATAGTGACTGTATCAATTTACATTCCCACCAATAGTGGAAGAGGGCTCCTTTTGTCCACACCCTCCCCAGAATTGGTTGTTTGTAGATTTTCTGATGATGCCGATTCTAACAGGTGTGAGGTGATACCTCATTGTAGTTTTGATTTGCATTTCTCTAATAATTAGTGCTGTTGAGCAGCTTTTCATGTGTGTCTTGGCCATCTCTGTGTCTCCTTTGAACAAACGTCTCTTTAGATCTTCTGCCCATTTTTTTTTGGGATGTTTGTTTTTTTAATATTAAGCTGCATGAGCTGTTTATATATATTGGAGATTGAACCTGTGTCCATTGATTCGTTTGCAACGATTTTCGCCCATTCTGAGGGATGCCTTTTTACATTCCCGTGTTTTTTAACAAAAAAGGAAAGAAAGGAAAAGAAGCAGAACACTAATGTGCGTAAAATATGCCTTTTGAAACGATCGTTTTGAAATATGGACGTCCTTTGAAGTTTTTGGTCGATATGTGACCCCAGGATTTGTTTTCAGGGCAGGTGTCATTTACAGGCCTGCAATGATTTTGAATATCAACTGACCATTAGCGTTGGGATTAAAGCTGCTGTTGTGTGAAACGGCCACAAGGTGGCAGCAGTTCACCCTTACCAAATCTGGTTACTAGGGCAAGAGAGCCTCAGTGGAAGTGGTGTTCTAGATTGGAGTTTAGAATGGAATGTGCCAGGAGAAAGCCCCTCGCGTTTGTCTCACTACATCTTCTTCGTGTTTTTAATTTAATTTTTTTATTTTTTATTACAGCAAGTTTGATTACAATGTTTGGCTTGTTGTAGGTGTGGAAGATGTGGTTCTTTTACACATATACAGATGTCTGTTCTTCCTGGGATCCTTTTCCCATGTACGTTATGACAGAATGTTGAGTAGTCCTCTCTTGGTATTCTGTAGGTCTTTGGTGATTATATATGTCACCTGTGTTTGTATATGTCTGTTAACCCCAATATCGTAATGAAACCAATCCTCACACCTTTCCATTGGTGAACCATAAGTTTGTTTAATGAATCTGTGATTGCCCTTCTCCGTGGAAATATCTGCCCTGGTATCCATTTTTAGGTAACACCTATAAGTGATATGATATGGTATGTGTCTTTCACTTTCTGACTTACTACAAGTCACGTGATTACTTCTAGACTCATCTACGGTGCTGCCAATGGCATTGTGTCCTTTTTTCCCTTGGCTTCTCTTCTGCCTTAGCGAGGTCCATTTTCAACAATGTGATTCCCTGAGGGTTGTGGATTAGCTGACCTGGGCAGCCTTACCCTGCCGGCCCGCCCTCCCCAGGTGTGCCTCGTTGAAGTCAATATAAACAGAGCTCCAGGCAGCAATAGCCCCTGAAGCTGTGCCTGACTCCATATTCTCTGCCCCGTCAGCAGTCTCGGGGCTGTGCTGGTGGGAGGGAGTGAGGGGCCACAGCTTTGTGGGTGGCCCGGTGTGAGTGGGGTTCTGCTGGCCTTTCTTCAGGAGTTGCCAGGCTGCCGCCTGTAAAGAAGAGGATGTGTCACCCATACCTTCCGCTGGAATTTCTCTCCGGACAGAGGTGAGGAACGAAAAAAGCAGTGGGGTCCGGGAAGGAGGGATTTTTCAGGCAGGGCAATGGAAAGCTTCTGGAAGAGCGCCCGGGGCCAGGACCACCCTAGCTGGCCTGCAGGCACCAAGTTGGCCTGCGTGCTGTCGCTGGTGTGGCTCCACGGTCCTTCCTCTAGGCTTTCAAGCCCTTGTACATATTCAGGTGTTTTACCTGGAAAGGGTGGGAACAGTTCAGCAGCAGCTGGCCTGGGGCTCAGCTCACGTTTACTCACAGATGCCTCGGCACGGTCCCCCAGCTTTGCAATGAGGATGCTCCTTGCGTGGGGGTTGGGTTGCTGGCTGTATGGGAGATGGTTCCCCACCTCTGACCAATTTCAGAATTGTTTACCACTGGAGCAAGTGCCGTGATAGGGTTTTCCTCTGTATAAGTCGTGGGTTCACTTTTTTTTTCTTTTATGTTTCAAGTTAGATGTTATTCCTCTTTTATGTATTTATAGATATAAGCATGGAAATAATTCATTCCTATAAATACATCTGTGTGACGGGAAGAACTTTTTTCTGTTTTATTTTTAAATTTTATTTTTTAAAATTTTGAAATTTTATTTATTTTTTTATACAGCACGTTATTATTAGTTATGTATTTTATGCATATACATGTATACAGATCAATCCCAAACTCCCAACTCATCCCACCACCACCACCCCATGGCTTCCCACACTTGGTGTCCATACGTTTGTTCTCTACCTCTGTGTCTCTATTTCTTCCCTGAAAACCAGTTCATCTGTACCATTTTTAGGCTCCACATATATGCGTTAATAGACAATATTTGTTTTCCTCTTTCTGACTTACTTCATTCTGTATGACAGTCTCTCGATCCATCGATGTCTCTACAAATGACCCAGTTTCATTCCTTTTTTTGGCCGAGTCATATTCAATTTTATATATGTACCACATCTTTATCCATTCATCTGTCTGTGGGCATTTAGGTTGCTTCCATTACCTGGCTATTGTAAATAGTGCTGCAACGAACATTGTGGTGAATGTGCCTTTTTGAAATACGGTTTTCTCTGGGTATATGCCCAGAAGTGGGATTGCTGGATCAGATGGTAATTCTATTTCTAGTTTTTTTAAGGAAACTCCATACTGTTCTCCATAGTGACTGTATCAATTTACATTCCCACCAATAGTGGAAGAGGGCTCCTTTTGTCCACACCCTCCCCAGAATTGGTTGTTTGTAGATTTCCTGATGATGCCGATTCTAACAGGTGTGAGGTGATACCTCATTGTAGTTTTGATTTGCATTTCTCTAATAATTAGTGCTGTTGAGCAGCTTTTCATGTGCGTCTTGGCCATCTCTGTGTCTCCTTTGAAGAAACGTCTCTTTAGATCTTCTGCCCATTTTTTTTTTGGATGTTTGTTTTTTTAATATTAAGCTGCATGAGCTGTTTATATATATTGGAGATTGAACCTGTGTCCATTGATTCGTTTGCAACGATTTTCGCCCATTCTGAGGTTTGCCTTTTTCCATTCCCGTGTTTTTTAACAAAAAAGGAAAGAAAGGAAAAGAAGCAGAACACTAATGTGCGTAAAATATGCCTTTTGAAACGGTCGTTTTGAAATATGGACGTCCTTTGAATTTTTTGGTCGATATGTGACCCCAGGATTTGTTTTCAGGGCAGGTGTCATTTACAGGCCTGCAATGATTTTGAATATCAACTGACCATTAGCGTTGGGATTAAAGCTGCTGTTGTGTGAAACGGCCACAAGGTGGCAGCAGTTCACCCTTACCAAATCTGGTTACTAGGGCAAGAGAGCCTCAGTGGAAGTGGTGTTCTAGATTGGAGTTTAGAATGGAATGTGCCAGGAGAAAGCCCCTCACGTTTGTCTCACTACTTCTTGTTCGTGTTTTTAATTTAAGTTTTTTATTTTTTATTACAGCAAGTTTGATTACAATGTTTGGCTTGTTGTAGGTGTGGAAGATGTGGTTCTTTTACACATATACAGATGTCTGTTCTTCCTGGGATCCGTTTCCCATGTACGTTATGACAGAATGTTGAGTAGTCCTCTCTTGGTATTCTGTAGGTCTTTGGTGATTATATATGTCACCTGTGTTTGTATATGTCTGTTAACCCCGATATCGTAATGAAACCAATCCTCACACCTTTCCATTGGTGAACCATAAGTTTGTTTAATGAATCTGTGATTGCCCTTCTCCGTGGAAATATCTGCCCTGGTATCCATTTTTAGGTAACACCTATAAGTGATATGATATGGTATGTGTCTTTCACTTTCTGACTTACTACAAGTCACGTGATTACTTCTAGACTCATCTACGGTGCTGCAAATGGCATTGTGTCCTTTTTTCCCTTGGCTTCTCTTCTGCCTTAGCGAGGTCCATTTTCAACAATGTGATTCCCTGAGGGTTGTGGATTAGCTGACCTGGGCAGCCTTACCCTGCCGGCCCGCCCTCCCCAGGTGTGCCTCGTTGAAGTCAATATAAACAGAGCTCCAGGCAGCAATAGCCCCTGAAGCTGTGCCTGACTCCATATTCTCTGCCCCGTCAGCAGTCTCGGGGCTGTGCTGGTGGGAGGGAGTGAGGGGCCACAGCTTTGTGGGTGGCCCGGTGTGAGTGGGGTTCTGCTGGCCTTTCTTCAGGAGTTGCCAGGCTGCCGCCTGTAAAGAAGAGGATGTGTCACCCATACCTTCCGCTGGAATTTCTCTCCGGACAGAGGTGAGGAACGAAAAAAGCAGTGGGGTCCGGGAAGGAGGGTTTTTTTCAGGCAGGGCAATGGAAAGCTTCTGGAAGAGCGCCCGGGGCCAGGACCACCCTAGCTGGCCTGCAGGCACCAAGTTGGCCTGCGTGCTGTCGCTGGTGTGGCTCCACGGTCCTTCCTCTAGGCTTTCAAGCCCTTGTACATATTCAGGTGTTTTACCTGGAAAGGGTGGGAACAGTTCAGCAGCAGCTGGCCTGGGGCTCAGCTCACGTTTACTCACAGATGCCTCGGCACGGTCCCCCAGCTTTGCAATGAGGATGCTCCTTGCGTGGGGGGTGGGTTGCTGGCTGTATGGGAGATGATTCCCCACCTCTGACCAATTTCAGAATTGTTTACCACTGGAGCAAGTGCCCTGATAGGGTTTTCCTCTGTATAACTCGTGGGTTCAGGATTTGTTTTTCTTTTATGGTTCAAGTTAGATTTTATTCCTCTTTTATGTATTTATAGATATAAGCATGGAAATAATTCATTCCTATAAATACATCTGTGTGACGGGAAGAACTTTTTTCTGTTTTATTTTTAAATTTTATTTTTTAAAATTTTGAAATTTTATTTATTTTTTTATACAGCACGTTATTATTAGTTATGTATTTTATGCATGTACATGTATACAGATCAATCCCAAACTCCCAACTCATCCCACCACCACCACCCCATGGCTTCCCACACTTGGTGTCCATACGTTTGTTCTCTACCTCTGTGTCTCTATTTCTTCCCTGAAAACCAGTTCATCTGTACCATTTTTAGGCTCCACATATATGCGTTAATAGACAATATTTGTTTTCCTCTTTCTGACTTACTTCATTCTGTATGACAGTCTCTCGATCCATCGATGTCTCTACAAATGACCCAGTTTCATTCCTTTTTATGGCCGAGTCATATTCCATTTTATATATGTACCACATCTTTATCCATTCATCTGTCTGTGGGCATTTAGGTTGCTTCCATTACCTGGCTATTGTAAATAGTGCTGCAACGAACATTGTGGTGAATGTGCCTTTTTGAAATACGGTTTTCTCTGGGTATATGCCCAGAAGTGGGATTGCTGGATCAGATGGTAATTCTATTTCTAGTTTTTTTAAGGAAACTCCATACTGTTCTCCATAGTGACTGTATCAATTTACATTCCCACCAATAGTGGAAGAGGGCTCCTTTTGTCCACACCCTCCCCAGAATTGGTTGTTTGTAGATTTTCTGATGATGCCGATTCTAACAGGTGTGAGGTGATACCTCATTGTAGTTTTGATTTGCATTTCTCTAATAATTAGTGCTGTTGAGCAGCTTTTCATGTGTGTCTTGGCCATCTCTGTGTCTCCTTTGAAGAAACGTCTCTTTAGATCTTCTGCCCATTTTTTTTTGGGATGTTTGTTTTTTTAATATTAAGCTGCATGAGCTGTTTATATATATTGGAGATTGAACCTGTGTCCATTGATTCGTTTGCAACGATTTTCGCCCATTCTGAGGGATGCCTTTTTCCATTCCCGTGTTTTTTAACAAAAAAGGAAAGAAAGGAAAAGAAGCAGAACACTAATGTGCGTAAAATATGCCTTTTGAAACGGTCGTTTTGAAATATGGACGTCCTTTGAATTTTTTGGTCGATATGTGACCCCAGGATTTGTTTTCAGGGCAGGTGTCATTTACAGGCCTGCAATGATTTTGAATATCAACTGACCATTAGCGTTGGGATTAAAGCTGCTGTTGTGTGAAACGGCCACAAGGTGGCAGCAGTTCACCCTTACCAAATCTGGTTACTAGGGCAAGAGAGCCTCAGTGGAAGTGGTGTTCTAGATTGGAGTTTAGAATGGAATGTGCCAGGAGAAAGCCCCTCACGTTTGTCTCACTACTTCTTGTTCGTGTTTTTAATTTATTTTTTTTATTTTTTATTACAGCAAGTTTGATTACAATGTTTGGCTTGTTGTAGGTGTGGAAGATGTGGTTCTTTTACACATATACAGATGTCTGTTCTTCCTGGGATCCGTTTCCCATGTACGTTATGACAGAATGTTGAGTAGTCCTCTCTTGGTATTCTGTAGGTCTTTGGTGATTATATATGTCACCTGTGTTTGTATATGTCTGTTAACCCCGATATCGTAATGAAACCAATCCTCACACCTTTCCATTGGTGAACCATAAGTTTGTTTAATGAATCTGTGATTGCCCTTCTCCGTGGAAATATCTGCCCTGGTATCCATTTTTAGGTAACACCTATAAGTGATATGATATGGTATGTGTCTTTCACTTTCTGACTTACTACAAGTCACGTGATTACTTCTAGACTCATCTACGGTGCTGCCAATGGCATTGTGTCCTTTTTTCCCTTGGCTTCTCTTCTGCCTTAGCGAGGTCCATTTTCAACAATGTGATTCCCTGAGGGTTGTGGATTAGCTGACCTGGGCAGCCTTACCCTGCCGGCCCGCCCTCCCCAGGTGTGCCTCGTTGAAGTCAATATAAACAGAGCTCCAGGCAGCAATAGCCCCTGAAGCTGTGCCTGACTCCATATTCTCTGCCCCGTCAGCAGTCTCGGGGCTGTGCTGGTGGGAGGGAGTGAGGGGCCACAGCTTTGTGGGTGGCCCGGTGTGAGTGGGGTTCTGCTGGCCTTTCTGCAGGAGTTGCCAGGCTGCCGCCTGTAAAGAAGAGGATGTGTCACCCATACCTTCCGCTGGAATTTCTCTCCGGACAGAGGTGAGGAACGAAAAAAGCAGTGGGGTCCGGGAAGGAGGGGTTTTTCAGGCAGGGCAATGGAAAGCTTCTGGAAGAGCGCCCGGGGCCAGGACCACCCTAGCTGGCCTGCAGGCACCAAGTTGGCCTGCGTGCTGTCGCTGGTGTGGCTCCACGGTCCTTCCTCTAGGCTTTCAAGCCCTTGTACATATTCAGGTGTTTTACCTGGAAAGGGTGGGAACAGTTCAGCAGCAGCTGGCCTGGGGCTCAGCTCACGTTTACTCACAGATGCCTCGGCACGGTCCCCCAGCTTTGCAATGAGGATGCTCCTTGCGTGGGGGGTGGGTTGCTGGCTGTATGGGAGATGATTCCCCACCTCTGACCAATTTCAGAATTGTTTACCACTGGAGCAAGTGCCCTGATAGGGTTTTCCTCTGTATAACTCGTGGGTTCAGGATTTGTTTTTCTTTTATGTTTCAAGTTAGATTTTATTCCTCTTTTATGTATTTATAGATATAAGCATGGAAATAATTCATTCCTATAAATACATCTGTGTGACGGGAAGAACTTTTTTCTGTTTTATTTTTAAATTTTATTTTTTAAAATTTTGAAATTTTATTTATTTTTTTATACAGCACGTTATTATTAGTTATGTATTTTATGCATATACATGTATACAGATCAATCCCAAACTCCCAACTCATCCCACCACCACCACCCCATGGCTTCCCACAGTTGGTGTCCATACGTTTGTTCTCTACCTCTGTGTCTCTATTTCTTCCCTGAAAACCAGTTCATCTGTACCATTTTTAGGCTCCACATATATGCGTTAATAGACAATATTTGTTTTCCTCTTTCTGACTTACTTCATTCTGTATGACAGTCTCTCGATCCATCGATGTCTCTACAAATGACCCAGTTTCATTCCTTTTTATGGCCGAGTCATATTCCATTTTATATATGTACCACATCTTTATCCATTCATCTGTCTGTGGGCATTTAGGTTGCTTCCATTACCTGGCTATTGTAAATAGTGCTGCAACGAACATTGTGGTGAATGTGCCTTTTTGAAATACGGTTTTCTCTGGGTATATGCCCAGAAGTGGGATTGCTGGATCAGATGGTAATTCTATTTCTAGTTTTTTTAAGGAAACTCCATACTGTTCTCCATAGTGACTGTATCAATTTACATTCCCACCAATAGTGGAAGAGGGCTCCTTTTGTCCACACCCTCCCCAGAATTGGTTGTTTGTAGATTTTCTGATGATGCCGATTCTAACAGGTGTGAGGTGATACCTCATTGTAGTTTTGATTTGCATTTCTCTAATAATTAGTGCTGTTGAGCAGCTTTTCATGTGCGTCTTGGCCATCTCTGTGTCTCCTTTGAAGAAACGTCTCTTTAGATCTTCTGCCCATTTTTTTGGGGGGATGTTTGTTTTTTTAATATTAAGCTGCATGAGCTGTTTATATATATTGGAGATTGAACCTGTGTCCATTGATTCGTTTGCAACGATTTTCGCCCATTCTGAGGGATGCCTTTTTCCATTCCCGTGTTTTTTAACAAAAAAGGAAAGAAAGGAAAAGAAGCAGAACACTAATGTGCGTAAAATATGCCTTTTGAAACGGTCGTTTTGAAATATGGACGTCCTTTGAATTTTTTGGTCGATATGTGACCCCAGGATTTGTTTTCAGGGCAGGTGTCATTTACAGGCCTGCAATGATTTTGAATATCAACTGACCATTAGCGTTGGGATTAAAGCTGCTGTTGTGTGAAACGGCCACAAGGTGGCAGCAGTTCACCCTTACCAAATCTGGTTACTAGGGCAAGAGAGCCTCAGTGGAAGTGGTGTTCTAGATTGGAGTTTAGAATGGAATGTGCCAGGAGAAAGCCCCTCACGTTTGTCTCACTACTTCTTGTTCGTGTTTTTAATTTAATTTTTTTATTTTTTATTACAGCAAGTTTGATTACAATGTTTGGCTTGTTGTAGGTGTGGAAGATGTGGTTCTTTTACACATATACAGATGTCTGTTCTTCCTGGGATCCGTTTCCCATGTACGTTATGACAGAATGTTGAGTAGTCCTCTCTTGGTATTCTGTAGGTCTTTGGTGATTATATATGTCACCTGTGTTTGTATATGTCTGTTAACCCCGATATCGTAATGAAACCAATCCTCACACCTTTCCATTGGTGAACCATAAGTTTGTTTAATGAATCTGTGATTGCCCTTCTCCGTGGAAATATCTGCCCTGGTATCCATTTTTAGGTAACACCTATAAGTGATATGATATGGTATGTGTCTTTCACTTTCTGACTTACTACAAGTCACGTGATTACTTCTAGACTCATCTACGGTGCTGCAAATGGCATTGTGTCCTTTTTTCCCTTGGCTTCTCTTCTGCCTTAGCGAGGTCCATTTTCAACAATGTGATTCCCTGAGGGTTGTGGATTAGCTGACCTGGGCAGCCTTACCCTGCCGGCCCGCCCTCCCCAGGTGTGCCTCGTTGAAGTCAATATAAACAGAGCTCCAGGCAGCAATAGCCCCTGAAGCTGTGCCTGACTCCATATTCTCTGCCCCGTCAGCAGTCTCGGGGCTGTGCTGGTGGGAGGGAGTGAGGGGCCACAGCTTTGTGGGTGGCCCGGTGTGAGTGGGGTTCTGCTGGCCTTTCTGCAGGAGTTGCCAGGCTGCCGCCTGTAAAGAAGAGGATGTGTCACCCATACCTTCCGCTGGAATTTCTCTCCGGACAGAGGTGAGGAACGAAAAAAGCAGTGGGGTCCGGGAAGGAGGGGTTTTTCAGGCAGGGCAATGGAAAGCTTCTGGAAGAGCGCCCGGGGCCAGGACCACCCTAGCTGGCCTGCAGGCACCAAGTTGGCCTGCGTGCTGTCGCTGGTGTGGCTCCACGGTCCTTCCTCTAGGCTTTCAAGCCCTTGTACATATTCAGGTGTTTTACCTGGAAAGGGTGGGAACAGTTCAGCAGCAGCTGGCCTGGGGCTCAGCTCACCTTTACTCACAGATGCCTCGGCACGGTCCCCCAGCTTTGCAATGAGGATGCTCCTTGCGTGGGGGGTGGGTTGCTGGCTGTATGGGAGATGATTCCCCACCTCTGACCAATTTCAGAATTGTTTACCACTGGAGCAAGTGCCCTGATAGGGTTTTCCTCTGTATAACTCGTGGGTTCAGGATTTGTTTTTCTTTTATGGTTCAAGTTAGATTTTATTCCTCTTTTATGTATTTATAGATATAAGCATGGAAATAATTCATTCCTATAAATACATCTGTGTGACGGGAAGAACTTTTTTCTGTTTTATTTTTAAATTTTATTTTTTAAAATTTTGAAATTTTATTTATTTTTTTATACAGCACGTTATTATTAGTTATGTATTTTATGCATATACATGTATACAGATCAATCCCAAACTCCCAACTCATCCCACCACCACCACACAATGGCTTCCCACACTTGGTGTCCATACGTTTGTTCTCTACCTCTGTGTCTCTATTTCTTCCCTGAAAACCAGTTCATCTGTACCATTTTTAGGCTCCACATATATGCGTTAATAGACAATATTTGTTTTCCTCTTTCTGACTTACTTCATTCTGTATGACAGTCTCTCGATCCATCGATGTCTCTACAAATGACCCAGTTTCATTCCTTTTTATGGCCGAGTCATATTCCATTTTATATATGTACCACATCTTTATCCATTCATCTGTCTGTGGGCATTTAGGTTGCTTCCATTACCTGGCTATTGTAAATAGTGCTGCAACGAACATTGTGGTGAATGTGCCTTTTTGAAATACGGTTTTCTCTGGGTATATGCCCAGAAGTGGGATTGCTGGATCAGATGGTAATTCTATTTCTAGTTTTTTTAAGGAAACTCCATACTGTTCTCCATAGTGACTGTATCAATTTACATTCCCACCAATAGTGGAAGAGGGCTCCTTTTGTCCACACCCTCCCCAGAATTGGTTGTTTGTAGATTTTCTGATGATGCCGATTCTAACAGGTGTGAGGTGATACCTCATTGTAGTTTTGATTTGCATTTCTCTAATAATTAGTGCTGTTGAGCAGCTTTTCATGTGCGTCTTGGCCATCTCTGTGTCTCCTTTGAAGAAACGTCTCTTTAGATCTTCTGCCCATTTTTTTGGGGGGATGTTTGTTTTTTTAATATTAAGCTGCATGAGCTGTTTATATATATTGGAGATTGAACCTGTGTCCATTGATTCGTTTGCAACGATTTTCGCCCATTCTGAGGTTTGCCTTTTTCCATTCCCGTGTTTTTTAACAAAAAAGGAAAGAAAGGAAAAGAAGCAGAACACTAATGTGCGTAAAATATGCCTTTTGAAACGGTCGTTTTGAAATATGGACGTCCTTTGAATTTTTTGGTCGATATGTGACCCCAGGATTTGTTTTCAGGGCAGGTGTCATTTACAGGCCTGCAATGATTTTGAATATCAACTGACCATTAGCGTTGGGATTAAAGCTGCTGTTGTGTGAAACGGCCACAAGGTGGCAGCAGTTCACCCTTACCAAATCTGGTTACTAGGGCAAGAGAGCCTCAGTGGAAGTGGTGTTCTAGATTGGAGTTTAGAATGGAATGTGCCAGGAGAAAGCCCCTCACGTTTGTCTCACTACTTCTTGTTCGTGTTTTTAATTTAAGTTTTTTATTTTTTATTACAGCAAGTTTGATTACAATGTTTGGCTTGTTGTAGGTGTGGAAGATGTGGTTCTTTTACACATATACAGATGTCTGTTCTTCCTGGGATCCGTTTCCCATGTACGTTATGACAGAATGTTGAGTAGTCCTCTCTTGGTATTCTGTAGGTCTTTGGTGATTATATATGTCACCTGTGTTTGTATATGTCTGTTAACCCCGATATCGTAATGAAACCAAACCTCACACCTTTCCATTGGTGAACCATAAGTTTGTTTAATGAATCTGTGATTGCCCTTCTCCGTGGAAATATCTGCCCTGGTATCCATTTTTAGGTAACACCTATAAGTGATATGATATGGTATGTGTCTTTCACTTTCTGACTTACTACAAGTCACGTGATTACTTCTAGACTCATCTACGGTGCTGCAAATGGCATTGTGTCCTTTTTTCCCTTGGCTTCTCTTCTGCCTTAGCGAGGTCCATTTTCAACAATGTGATTCCCTGAGGGTTGTGGATTAGCTGACCTGGGCAGCCTTACCCTGCCGGCCCGCCCTCCCCAGGTGTGCCTCGTTGAAGTCAATATAAACAGAGCTCCAGGCAGCAATAGCCCCTGAAGCTGTGCCTGACTCCATATTCTCTGCCCTGTCAGCAGTCTCGGGGCTGTGCTGGTGGGAGGGAGTGAGGGGCCACAGCTTTGTGGGTGGCCCGGTGTGAGTGGGGTTCTGCTGGCCTTTCTGCAGGAGTTGCCAGGCTGCCGCCTGTAAAGAAGAGGATGTGTCACCCATACCTTCCGCTGGAATTTCTCTCCGGACAGAGGTGAGGAACGAAAAAAGCAGTGGGGTCCGGGAAGGAGGGGTTTTTCAGGCAGGGCAATGGAAAGCTTCTGGAAGAGCGCCCGGGGCCAGGACCACCCTAGCTGGCCTGCAGGCACCAAGTTGGCCTGCGTGCTGTCGCTGGTGTGGCTCCACGGTCCTTCCTCTAGGCTTTCAAGCCCTTGTACATATTCAGGTGTTTTACCTGGAAAGGGTGGGAACAGTTCAGCAGCAGCTGGCCTGGGGCTCAGCTCACGTTTACTCACAGATGCCTCGGCACGGTCCCCCAGCTTTGCAATGAGGATGCTCCTTGCGTGGGGGGTGGGTTGCTGGCTGTATGGGAGATGATTCCCCACCTCTGACCAATTTCAGAATTGTTTACCACTGGAGCAAGTGCCCTGATAGGGTTTTCCTCTGTATAACTCGTGGGTTCAGGATTTGTTTTTCTTTTATGGTTCAAGTTAGATTTTATTCCTCTTTTATGTATTTATAGATATAAGCATGGAAATAATTCATTCCTATAAATACATCTGTGTGACGGGAAGAACTTTTTTCTGTTTTATTTTTAAATTTTATTTTTTAAAATTTTGAAATTTTATTTATTTTTTTATACAGCACGTTATTATTAGTTATGTATTTTATGCATATACATGTATACAGATCAATCCCAAACTCCCAACTCATCCCACCACCACCACCCCATGGCTTCCCACACTTGGTGTCCATACGTTTGTTCTCTACCTCTGTGTCTCTATTTCTTCCCTGAAAACCAGTTCATCTGTACCATTTTTAGGCTCCACATATATGCGTTAATAGACAATATTTGTTTTCCTCTTTCTGACTTACTTCATTCTGTATGACAGTCTCTCGATCCATCGATGTCTCTACAAATGACCCAGTTTCATTCCTTTTTATGGCCGAGTCATATTCCATTTTATATATGTACCACATCTTTATCCATTCATCTGTCTGTGGGCATTTAGGTTGCTTCCATTACCTGGCTATTGTAAATAGTGCTGCAACGAACATTGTGGTGAATGTGCCTTTTTGAAATACGGTTTTCTCTGGGTATATGCCCAGAAGTGGGATTGCTGGATCAGATGGTAATTCTATTTCTAGTTTTTTTAAGGAAACTCCATACTGTTCTCCATAGTGACTGTATCAATTTACATTCCCACCAATAGTGGAAGAGGGCTCCTTTTGTCCACACCCTCCCCAGAATTGGTTGTTTGTAGATTTTCTGATGATGCCGATTCTAACAGGTGTGAGGTGATACCTCATTGTAGTTTTGATTTGCATTTCTCTAATAATTAGTGCTGTTGAGCAGCTTTTCATGTGCGTCTTGGCCATCTCTGTGTCTCCTTTGAAGAAACGTCTCTTTAGATCTTCTGCCCATTTTTTTGGGGGGATGTTTGTTTTTTTAATATTAAGCTGCATGAGCTGTTTATATATATTGGAGATTGAACCTGTGTCCATTGATTCGTTTGCAACGATTTTCGCCCATTCTGAGGGATGCCTTTTTCCATTCCCGTGTTTTTTAACAAAAAAGGAAAGAAAGGAAAAGAAGCAGAACACTAATGTGCGTAAAATATGCCTTTTGAAACGGTCGTTTTGAAATATGGACGTCCTTTGAATTTTTTGGTCGATATGTGACCCCAGGATTTGTTTTCAGGGCAGGTGTCATTTACAGGCCTGCAATGATTTTGAATATCAACTGACCATTAGCGTTGGGATTAAAGCTGCTGTTGTGTGAAACGGCCACAAGGTGGCAGCAGTTCACCCTTACCAAATCTGGTTACTAGGGCAAGAGAGCCTCAGTGGAAGTGGTGTTCTAGATTGGAGTTTAGAATGGAATGTGCCAGGAGAAAGCCCCTCACGTTTGTCTCACTACTTCTTGTTCGTGTTTTTAATTTAATTTTTTTATTTTTTATTACAGCAAGTTTGATTACAATGTTTGGCTTGTTGTAGGTGTGGAAGATGTGGTTCTTTTACACATATACAGATGTCTGTTCTTCCTGGGATCCGTTTCCCATGTACGTTATGACAGAATGTTGAGTAGTCCTCTCTTGGTATTCTGTAGGTCTTTGGTGATTATATATGTCACCTGTGTTTGTATATGTCTGTTAACCCCGATATCGTAATGAAACCAATCCTCACACCTTTCCATTGGTGAACCATAAGTTTGTTTAATGAATCTGTGATTGCCCTTCTCCGTGGAAATATCTGCCCTGGTATCCATTTTTAGGTAACACCTATAAGTGATATGATATGGTATGTGTCTTTCACTTTCTGACTTACTACAAGTCACGTGATTACTTCTAGACTCATCTACGGTGCTGCCAATGGCATTGTGTCCTTTTTTCCCTTGGCTTCTCTTCTGCCTTAGCGAGGTCCATTTTCAACAATGTGATTCCCTGAGGGTTGTGGATTAGCTGACCTGGGCAGCCTTACCCTGCCGGCCCGCCCTCCCCAGGTGTGCCTCGTTGAAGTCAATATAAACAGAGCTCCAGGCAGCAATAGCCCCTGAAGCTGTGCCTGACTCCATATTCTCTGCCCCGTCAGCAGTCTCGGGGCTGTGCTGGTGGGAGGGAGTGAGGAGCCACAGCTTTGTGGGTGGCCCGGTGTGAGTGGGGTTCTGCTGGCCTTTCTGCAGGAGTTGCCAGGCTGCCGCCTGTAAAGAAGAGGATGTCACACATACCTTCCGCTGGAATTTCTCTCCGGACAGAGGTGAGGAAGGAAAAAAGCAGTGGGGGCCGGGACATGAGGGGTATCTCAGGCAGGGCAATGGAAAGCTTCTGGAAGAGCGCCAGGACCCAGGACCACCCTGGCTGTCCTGCAGGCACCATGTTGGCCTGCGTGCTGTCGCTTGTGTGGCTCCACGCTCCTTCCTCTAGGCTTTCAAGCCCTTGTACATATTCAGGTGTTTTACCTGGGAAGGGTAGGGACAGTTCAGCAGCAGCTGGCCTGGGGCTCAGCTCACGTTTACTCACAGATGCCTCGGCACGGTCCCCCAGCTTTGCAATGAGGACGCTCCTTGCGTGGGGTGTGGGTTGCTGGCTGTATGGGAGATGGTTCCCCACCTCTGACCAATTTCAGAATTGTTTACCGCTGGAGCAAGTGCCGTGATAGGGTTTTCCTCTGTATAACTCGTGGGTTCACTTTTTTTTTTCTTTTATGGTTCAAGTTAGATTTTATTCCTCTTTTATGTATTTATAGATATAAGCATGGAAATAATTCATTCCTATAAATACATCTGTGTCACGGGAAGAACTTTTTTTCTGTTTTATTTTTAAATTTTATTTTTTAAAATTTGAAATTTAATTTTATTTATTTTTTTATACAGCACGTTATTATTAGTTATGTACTTCATGCATATATATGTATTCAGGTCAATCCCAAACTCCCAACTCATCCCACCACCACCACCCCATGGGTTCCCACACTTGGTGTCCATACGTTTGTTCTCTACCTCTGTGTCTCTATTTCTTCCCTGCAAACCAGTTCATCTGTACCATTTTTTAGGCTCCACATATATGCATTAATAGACAATATTTGTTTTCCTCTTTCTGACTTACTTCATTCTGTATGACAGTCTCTCGATCCATCGATGTCTCTACAAATGACCCAGTTTCATTCCTTTTTATGGCCGAGTAATATTCCATTTTATATATGTACCACATCTTTATCCATTCATCTGTCTGTGGGCATTTAGGTTGCTTCCATTACCTGGCTATTGTAAATAGTGCTGCAATGAACATTGTGGTGAATATGCCTTTTAGATTTACGGTTTTCTCTGGGTATATACCCAGAAGTGGGATTGCTGGATCAGATGGTAATTCTATTTCTAGTTTTTTTAAGGAAACTCCATACTGTTCTCCATAGTGACTGTATCAATTTACATTCCCACCAATAGTGGAAGAGGGCTCCTTTTGTCCACACACTCCACAGAATTTGTTGCTTGTAGATTTTCTGATGATGCCGATTCTAACGGGTGTGAGGTGATACCTCATTGTAGTTTTGATTTGCATTTCTCTAATAATTAGTGCTGTTGAGCAGCTTTTCATGTGCGTCTTGGCCATCTCTGTGTCTCCTTTGAAGAAACGTCTCTTTAGATCTTCTGCCCATTTTTTTTTGGATGTTTGTTTTTTTAATATTAAGCTGCATGAGCTGTTTATATATATTGGAGATTGAACCTGTGTCCATTGATTCGTTTGCAAAGATTTTCGCCCATTCTGAGGTTTGCCTTTTTCCATTCCCGTGTTTTTTAACAAAAAAGGAAAGAAAGGAAAAGAAGCAGAACACTAATGTGCGTAAAATATGCCTTTTGAAATGGTCGTTTTGAAATATGGACGTCCTTTGAATTTTTTGGTCGATATGTGACCCCAGGATTTGTTTCCAGGGCACGTGTCATTTAGAGGCCTGCAATGATTTTGAATATCAACTGACCATTAGTGCTGGGATTAAAGCTGCTGTTGTGTGAAACGGCCACAAGGTGGCAGCAGTTCTCCCTTACCAAATGTGGTTACTAGGGCAACAGAGCCTCAGTGGAAGTGATGTTCTAGATTGGAATTTAGAATGGAATGTGCCAGGAGAAAGCCCCTCAAGTTTGTCTCACTAATTCTTGTTCGTGTTTTTAATTTAATTTTTTATATTTTTTATTACAGCCAGTTTGATTACAATGTTTGGCTTGTTGTAGGTGTGGAAGATGTGGTTCTTTTACACATATACAGATGTCTGTTCTTCCTGGGATCCTTTTCCCATGTACGTTATGACAGAATGTTGAGTAGTCCTCTCTTGGTATTCTGTAGGTCTTTGGTGATTATATATGTCACCTGTGTTTGTATATGTGTGTTAACCCCGATATCATAATGAAACCAATCCTCACACCTTTCCATTGGTGAAACATAAGTTTGTTTAATGAATCTGTGATTGCCCTTCTCCGTGGAAATATCTGCCCTGGTATCCATTTTTAGTTAACACCTATAAGTGATATGATATGATATGTGTCTTTCAATTTCTCACTTACTACAAGTCACGTGATTACTTCTAGACTCATGTACGGTGCTGCAAATGGCATTGTGTCCTTTTTTCCCTTGGCTCCTCTTCTGCCTTAGCGGGGTCCATTTTCAACAATGTGATTCCCTGAGGGTTGTGGATTAGCTGACCTGGGCAGCCTTACCCTGCCGGCCCGCCCTCCCCAGGTGTGCCTCGTTGAGGTCAATATAAACAGAGCTCCAGGCAGCAATAGCCCCTGAAGCTGTGCCTGACTCCATATTCTCTGCCCCGTCAGCAGGTTCGGGGCTGTGCTGGTGGGAGGGAGTGAGGGGCCACAGCTTTGTGGGTGGCCCGGTGTGAGTGGGGCTCTGCTGGCCTTTCTGCAGGAGTTGCCAGGCTGCCGCCTGTAAAGAAGAGGATGTGTCACCCATACCTTCCGATGGAATTTCTCTCCGGACAGAGGTGAGGAAGGAAAAAAGGAGTGGGGGCCGGGACAGGAGGGGTATCTCAGGCAGGGCAATGGAAAGCTTCTGGAAGAGCGCCCGGGGCCAGGACCACCCTGGCTGGCCTGCAGGCACCAAGTTGGCCTGCGTGCTGTCGCTGGTGTGGCTCCAGGGTCCTTCCTCTAGGCTTTCAAGCCCTTGTACATATTCAGGTGTTTTACCTGGAAAGGGTGGGAACAGTTCAGCAGCAGCTGGCCTGGGGCTCAGCTCACGTTTACTCACAGATGCCTCGGCACTGTTCCCCAGCTTTGCAATGAGGATGCTCCTTGTGTGGGGGTCAGTTGCTGGCTGTATGGGAGATGGTTCCCAACCTCTGCCCAATTTCAGAATTGTTTACCGCTGGAGCAAGTGCCCTGATAGGGTTTTCCCCTGTATAACTCGTGGGTTCAGGTTTTTTTTTCTTTTATGTTTCAAGTTAGATTTTATTCCTCTTTTATGTATTTATAGATATAAGCATGGAAATAATTCATTCCTATAAATACATCTGTGTGACGGGAAGAACTTTCTTCTGTTTTATTTTTAAATTTTATTTTTTAAAATTTTGAAATTTAATTTTATTTATTTTTTTTATACAACACGTTATTGTTAGTTATGTATTTTATGCATATACATGTATACAGGTCAATCCCAAACTCCCAACTCATCCCACCACCACCACCCCATGGCTTCCCACACTTGGTGTCCATACGTTTGTTCTCTACCTCTGTGTCTCTATTTCTTCCCAGCAAACCAGTTCATCTGTACTATTTTTAGGCTCCACATATATGCATTAATATACAATATTTGTTTTCCTCTTTCTGACTTACTTCATTCTGTATGACAGTCTCTCGATCCATCGATGTCTCTACAAATGACCCAGTTTCATTCCTTTTTATGGCCGAGTCATATTCCATTTTATATATGTACCACATCTTTATCCATTCATCTGTCTGTGGGCATTTAGGTTGCTTCCATTACCTGGCTATTGTAAATAGTGCTGCAACGAACATTGTGGTGAATGTGCCTTTTTGAAATACGGTTTTCTCTGGGTATATGCCCAGAAGTGGGATTGCTGGATCAGATGGTAATTCTATTTCAAGATTTTTTAAGGAAACTCCATACTGTTCTCCATAGTGACTGTATCAATTTACATTCCCACCAATAGTGGAAGAGGGCTCCTTTTGTCCACACCCTCCCCAGAATTGGTTGTTTGTAGATTCTCTGATGATGCCGATTCTAACAGGTGTGAGGTGAAACCTCATTGTAGTTTTGATTTGCATTTCTCTAATAATTAGTGCTGTTGAGCAGCTTTTCATGTGCGTCTTGGCCATCTCTGTGTCTCCTTTGAAGAAACGTCTCTTTAGATCTTTTGCCCATTTTCTTGGGGGTTGTTTGTTTTTTTAATATTAAGCTGCATGAGCTGTTTATATATATTGGAGATTAAACCTCTGTCCATTGATTCGTCTGCAACGATTTTCGCCCATTCTGAGGGATGCCTTTTTCCATTCCCGTGTTTTTTAACAAAAAAGGAAAGAAAGGAAAAGAAGCAGAACACTAATGTGCCTAAAATATGCCTTTTGAAATGGTCGTTTTGACATAAGGACGTCCTTTGAATTTTTTGGTCGATATGTGACCCCAGGATTTGTTTTCAGGGCAGGTGTCATTTACAGGCCTGCAATGATTTTGAATATCAACTGACCATTAGCGTTGGGATTAAAGCTGCTGTTGTGTGAAACGGCCACAAGGTGGCAGCAGTTCACCCTTACCAAATCTGGTTACTAGGGCAAGAGAGCCTCAGTGGAAGTGGTGTTCTAGATTGGAGTTTAGAATGGAATGTGCCAGGAGAAAGCCCCTCACGTTTGTCTCACTACTTCTTGTTCGTGTTTTTAATTTAATTTTTTATTTTTTATTACAGCAAGTTTAATTACAATGTTTGGCTTGTTGTAGGTGTGGAAGATGTGGTTCTTTTACACATATACAGATGTCTGTTCTTCCTGGGATCCTTTTCCCAGGTACGTTATGACAGAATGTTGAGTAGTCCTGTCTTGGTATTCTGTAGGTCTTTGGTGATTATATATGTCACCTGTGTTTGTATATGTCTGTTAACCCCAATATCGTAATGAAACCAATCCTCACACCTTTCCATTGGTGAACCATAAGTTTGTTTAATGAATCTGTGATTGCCCTTCTCCGTGGAAATATCTGCCCTGGTATCCATTTTTAGGTAACACCTATAAGTGATATGATATGATATGTGTCTTCCACTTTCTGACTTACTAGAAGTCACGTGATTACTTCTAAACTCATCTACGGTGCTGCAAATGGCATTGTGTCCTTTTTTCCCTTGGCTTCTCTTCTGCCTTAGCGGGGTCCATTATCAACAATGTGATTCCCTGAGGGTTGTGGATTAGCTGACCTGGGCAGCCTTACCCTGCCGGCCCGCCCTCCCCAGGTGTGCCTCGTTGAGGTCAATATAAACAGCGCTCCAGGCAGCAATAGCCCCTGAAGCTGTGCCTGACTCCATATTCTCTGCCCCGTAAGCAGTCTCGGGGCTGTGCTGGTGGGAGGGAGTGAGGGGCCACAGCTTTGTGGGTGGCCCGGTGTGAGTGGGGTTCTGCTGGCCTTTCTGCAGGAGTTTCCAGGCTGCCGCCTGTAAAGAAGAGGATGTGTCACCCATAACTTCGGCTGGAATTTCTCTCCGGACAGAGGTGATGAAGGAAAAAAGCAGTGGGGGCCGGGACAAGAGGGTTATCTCAGGCAGGGCAATGGAAAGCTTCTGGAAGAGCGCCTGGGGACAGGACCACCCTGGCTGGCCTGCAGGCACCAAGTTGGCCTGCGTGCTGTCGCTGGTGTGGCTCCACGGTCCTTCCTCTAGGCTTTCAAGCCCTTGTACATATTCAGGTGTTTTACATGGAAAGGGTGGGGACAGTTCAGCAGCAGCTGGCCTGGGGCTCAGCTCACGTTTACTCACAGATGCCTCGGCACGGACCCCCAGCTTTGCAATGAGGACGCTCCTTGCGTGGGGGGTGGGTTGCTGGCTGTATGGGAGATGGTTCCCCACCTCTGACCAATTTCAGAATTGTTTACCACGGGAGCAAGTGCCGTGGTAGGGTTTTCCTCTGTATAACTCGTGGGTTCACTTTTTTTTTCTTTTATCGTTCAAGTTAGATTTTATTCCTCTTTTATGTATTTATAGATATAAGCATGGAAATAATTCATTCCTATAAATACATCTGTGTGATGGGAAGAACTTTTTTCTGTTTTATTTTTAAATTTTATTTTTTTAAATTTTGAAATTTAATTTTATTTTTTTTTTATACAGCACGTTATTATTAGTTATGTATTTTATGCATATACATGTATACAGGTCAATCCCAAACTCCCAACTCATCCCACCACCACCACCCCATGGCTTCCCACACTTGGTGTCCATACGTTTGTTCTCTACCTCTGTGTCTCTATTTCTTCCCTGCAAACCAGTTCATCTGTACCATTTTTAGGCTCCACATATATGCATTAATATACAATATTTGTTTTCCTCTTTCTGACTTACTTCATTCTGTATGACAGTCTCTCGATCCATCGATGTCTCTACAAATGACCCAGTTTCATTCCTTTTTATGGCCGAGTAATATTCCATTTTATATATGTACCACATCTTTATCCATTCATCTGTCTGTGGGCATTTAGGTTGCTTCCATTACCTGGCTATTGTAAATAGTGCTGCAACAAACATTGTGGTGAATGTGCCTTTTTGAAATACGGTTTTCTCTGGGTATATGCCCAGAAGTGGGATTGCTGGATCAGATGGTAATTCTATTTCTAATTTTTTTAAGGAAACTCCATACTGTTCTCCATAGTGACTGTATCAATTTACATTCCCAGCAATAGTGGAAGAGGGCTCCTTTTGTCCACACCCTCCCCAGAATTGGTTGTTTGTAGATTTCCTGATGATGCCGATTCTAACAGGTGTGAGGTGATACCTCATTGTAGTTTTGATTTGCATTTCTCTAATAATTAGTGCTGTTGAGCAGCTTTTCACGTGCGTCTTGGCCATCTCTGTGTCTCCTTTGAAGAAACGTCTCTTTAGATCTTCTGCCCATTTTCTTGGGGGTTGTTTGTTTTTTTAATATTAAGCTGCATGAGCTGTTTATATATATTGGAGATTAAACCTCTGTCCATTGATTCGTCTGCAACGATTTTCGCCCATTCTGAGGGATGCCTTTTTCCATTCCCGTGTTTTTTAACAAAAAAGGAAAGAAAGGAAAAGAAGCAGAACACTAATGTGCGTAAAATATGCCTTTTGAAACGGTCGTTTTGAAATATGGACGTCCTTTGAATTTTTTGGTCGATATGTGACCCCAGGATTTGTTTTCAGGGCAGGTGTCATTTACAGGCCTGCAATGATTTTGAATATCAACTGACCATTAGCGCTGGGATTAAAGCTGCTGTTGTGTGAAACGGCCACAAGGTGGCAGCAGTTCACCCTTACCAAATCTGGTTACTAGGGCAAGAGAGCCTCAGTGGAAGTGGTGTTCTAGATTGGAGTTTAGAATGGAATGTGCCAGGAGAAAGCCCCTCACGTTTGTCTCACTACTTCTTGTTCGTGTTTCTAATTTAATTTTTATTTTTTATTACAGCAAGTTTGATTACAATGTTTGGCTTCTTGTAGGTGTGGAAGATGTGGTTCTTTTACACATATACAGATGACTGTTTTTCCTGGGATCCTTTTCCCATGTACGTTATGACAGAATGTTGAGTAGTCCTCTCTTGGTATTCTGTAGGTCTTTGGTGATTATATATGTCACCTGTGTTTGTATATGTGTGTTAACCCCGATATCATAATGAAACCAATCCTCACACCTTTCCATTGGTGAACGATAAGTTTGTTTAATGAATCTGTGATTGCCCTTCTCCGTGGAAATATCTGCCCTGGTATCCATTTTTAGGTAACACCTATAAGTGATATGATATGATATGTGTCTTTCACTTTCTGACTTACTACAAGTCACGTGAATACTTCTAGACACATCTACGGTGCTGCAAATGACATTGTGTCCTTTTTTCCTTGGCTTCTCTTCTGCCTTAGTGGGGTCCATTTTCAACAATGTGATTCCCTGAGGGTTGTGGATTAGCTGACCTGGGCAGCCTTAACCTGCCGGCCCGCCCTCCCCAGGTGTGCCTCGTTGAGGTCAATATAAACAGAGCTCCAGGCAGCAATAGCCCCTGAAGCTGTGCCTGACTCCATATTCTCTGCCCCGTCAGCAGTCTCGGGGCTGTGCTGGTGGGAGGGAGTGAGGAGCCACAGCTTTGTGGGTGGCCCGGTGTGAGTGGGGTTCTGCTGGCCTTTCTGCAGGAGTTGCCAGGCTGCCGCCTGTAAAGAAGAGGATGTGTCACACATACCTTCCGCTGGAATTTCTCTCCGGACAGAGGTGAGGAAGGAAAAAAGCAGTGGGGGCCGGGACAGGAGGGGTATCTCAGGCAGGGCAATGGAAAGCTTCTGGAAGAGCGCCAGGGTCCAGGACCACCCTGGCTGGCCTGCAGGCACCAAGTTGGCCTGCGTGCTGTCGCTGGTGTGTCTCCAAAGTCCTTCCTCTAGGGTTTCAAGCCCTTGTACATATTCAAGTGTTTTACCTGGAAAGGGTGGGGACAGTTCAGCAGCAGCTGGCCTGGGGCTCAACTCACGTTTACTCACAGATGCCTCGGCACGGTCCCCCAGCTTTGCAATGAGGACGCTCCTTGCGTGGGGGGTGGGTTGCTGGCTGTATGGGAGAGGGTTCCCCACCTCTGACCAATTTCAGAATTGTTTACCGCTGGAGCAAGTGCCGTGATAGGGTTTTCCTCTGTATAACTCGTGGGTTCACTTTTTTCTTCTTTTATCGTTCAAGTTAGATTTTATTCCTCTTTTATGTATTTATAGATATAAGCATGGAAATAATTCATTCCTATAAATACATCTGTGTGACGGGAAGAACTTTTTTCTGTTTTATTTTTAAATTTTATTTTTTAAAATTTTGAAATTTAATTTTATTTATTTTTTTATACAGCACGTTATTATTAGTTATGTATTTTATGCATATACATGTATACAGGTCAATCCCAAACTCCCAACTCATCCCACCACCACCACCCCATGGCTTCCCACACTTGGTGTCCATACGTTTGTTCTCTACCTCTGTGTCTCTATTTCTTCCCTGCAAACCAGTTCATCTGTACCATTTTTAGGCTCCACATATATGCATTAATATACAATATTTGTTTTCCTCTTTCTGACTTACTTCATTCTGTATGACAGTCTCTCGATCCATCGATGTCTCTACAAATGACCCAGTTTCATTCCTTTTTATGGCCGAGTAATATTCCATTTTATATATGTACCACATCTTTATCCATTCATCTGTCTGTGGGCATTTAGGTTGCTTCCATTACCTGGCTATTGTAAATAGTGCTGCAACAAACATTGTGGTGAATGTGCCTTTTTGAAATACGGTTTTCTCTGGGTATATGCACAGAAGTGGGATTGCTGGATCAGATGGTAATTCTATTTCTAATTTTTTTAAGGAAACTCCGTACTGTTCTCCATAGTGACTGTATCAATTTACATTCCCACCAATAGTGGAAGAGGGCTCCTTTTGTCCACACCCTCTCCAGAATTGGTTGTTTGTAGATTTCCTGATGATGCCGATTCTAACAGGTGTGAGGTGATACCTCATTGTAGTTTTGATTTGCATTTCTCTAATAATTAGTGCTGTTGAGCAGCTTTTCACGTGCGTCTTGGCCATCTCTGTGTCTCCTTTGAAGAAACGTCTCTTTAGATCTTCTGCCCATTTTTTTTTGGGTTGTTTGTTTTTTTAATATTAAGCTGCATGAGCTGTTTATATATATTGGAGATTAAACCTCTGTCCATTGATTCGTCTGCAACGATTTTCGCCCATTCTGAGGGATGCCTTTTTCCATTCCCGTGTTTTTTAACAAAAAAGGAAAGAAAGGAAAAGAAGCAGAACACTAATGTGCGTAAAATATGCCTTTTGAAACGGTCGTTTTGAAATATGGACGTCCTTTGAATTTTTTGGTCGATATGTGACCCCAGGATTTGTTTTCAGGGCAGGTGTCATTTACAGGCCTGCAATGATTTTGAATATCAACTGACCATTAGCGCTGGGATTAAAGCTGCTGTTGTGTGAAACGGCCACAAGGTGGCAGCAGTTCACCCTTACCAAATCTGGTTACTAGGGCAAGAGAGCCTCAGTGGAAGTGGTGTTCTAGATTGGAGTTTAGAATGGAATGTGCCAGGAGAAAGCCCCTCACGTTTGTCTCACTACTTCTTGTTCGTGTTTCTAATTTAATTTTTATTTTTTATTACAGCAAGTTTGATTACAATGTTTGGCTTGTTGTAGGTGTGGAAGATGTGGTTCTTTTACACATATACAGATGACTGTTCTTCCTGGGATCCTTTTCCCATGTACGTTATGACAGAATGTTGAGTAGTCCTGTCTTGGTATTCTGTAGGTCTTTGGTGATTATATATGTCACTTGTGTTTGTATATGTCTGTTAACCCCGATATCGTAATGAAACCAATCCTCACACCTTTCCATTGGTGAACCATAAGTTTGTTTAATGAATCTGTGATTGCCCTTCTCCGTGGAAATATCTGCCCTGGTATCCATTTTTAGGTAACACCTATAAGTGATATGATATGATATGTGTCTTTCACTTTCTGACTTACTACAAGTCACGTGAATACTTCTAGACACATCTACGGTGCTGCAAATGACCTTGTGTCCTTTTTTTCCTTGGCTTCTCTTCTGCCTTAGTGGGGTCCATTTTCAACAATGTGATTCCCTGAGGGTTGTGGATTAGCTGACCTGGGCAGCCTTACCCTGCCGGCCCGCCCTCCCCAGGTGTGCCTCGTTGAGGTCAATATAAACAGAGCTCCAGGCAGCAATAGCCCCTGAAGCTGTGCCTGACTCCATATTCTCTGCCCCGTCAGCAGTCTCGGGGCTGTGCTGGTGGGAGGGAGTGAGGAGCCACAGCTTTGTGGGTGGCCCTGTGTGAGTGGGATTCTGCTGGCCTTTCTGCAGGAGTTGCCAGGCTGCCGCCTGTAAAGAAGAGGATGTGTCACACATACCTTCCGCTGGAATTTCTCTCCGGACAGAGGTGAGGAACGAAAAAAGCAGTGGGGGCCGGGACAGGAGGGGTATCTCAGGCAGGGCAATGGAAAGCTTCTGGAAGAGCGCCAGTGTCCAGGACCACCCTGGCTGGCCTGCAGGCACCAAGTGGCCTGCGTGCTGTCGCTGGTGTGGCTCCACAGTCCTTCCTCTAGGGTTTCAAGCCCTTGTACATATTCAGGTGTTTTACCTGGAAAGGGTGGGAACAGTTCAGCAGCAGCTGGCCTGGGGCTCCACTCACGTTTACTCACAGATGCCTCGGCACGGTCCCCCAGCTTTGCAATGAGGACGCTCCTTGCGTGGGGGGTGGGTTGCTGGCTGTATGGGAGAGGGTTCCCCACCTCTGACCAATTTCAGAATTGTTTACCGCTGGAGCAAGTGCCGTGATAGGGTTTTCCTCTGTATAACTCGTGGATTCACTTTTTTCTTCTTTTATCGTTCAAGTTAGATTTTATTCCTCTTTATGTATTTATAGATATAAGCATGGAAATAATTCATTCCTATAAATACATCTGTGTGACGGGAAGAACTTTTTTCTGTTTTATTTTTAAATTTTATTTTTTAAAATTTTGAAATTTAATTTTATTTATTTTTTTATACAGCACGTTATTATTAGTTATGTATTTTATGCATATACATGTATACAGGTCAATCCCAAACTCCCAACTCTTCCCACCACCACCACCCCATGACTTCCCACACTTGGTGTCCATATGTTTGTTCTCTACCTCTATGTCTCTATTACTTCCCTGCAAACCAGTTCATCTGTACCATTTTTAGGCTCCACATATATGCATTAATATACAATATTTGTTTTCCTCTTTCTGACTTACTTCATTCTGTATGACAGTCTGTCAATCCAACAATGTCTCTACAAATGACCCAGTTTCATTCCTTTTTATGGCCGAGTAATATTCCATTTTATATATGTACCACATCTTTATCCATTCATCTGTCTGTGGGCATTTAGGTTGCTTCCATTACCTGGCTATTGTAAATAGTGCTGCAACGAACATTGTGGTGAATGTGCCTTTTTGAAATACGGTTTTCTCTGGGTATATGCCCAGAAGTGGGATTGCTGGATCAGATGGTAATTCTATTTCTAGTTTTTTTAAGGAAACTCCATACTGTTCTCCATAGTGACTGTATCAATTTACATTCCCACCAATAGTGGAAGAGGGCTCCTTTTGTCCACACCCTCCCCAGAATTGGTTGTTTGTAGATTTTCTGATGATGCCGATTCTAACAGGTGTGAGGTGATACCTCATTGTAGTTTTCTCCTGAATATATTCAGGAGAAAACGCATACACTCTTTTTGGCCAAGTGCATCATTGTCGAATTTGTGCCCCTCTTCCTGTGCTTTACAGGCGATTCCAACGTACCTCTTGAAATCTGTTTCCTGCTATTCTGCCTCGCTTTCAAGTCCGCCTCGTTGCCTTCCCTCAACAGATTTTTGGACGATAGTTGACCTTGATTACCCTGCCAGTTTGTGAATTGCTGTGCCCCTGAGCTCCATTTATCAACTCGTTTCTTATGAGCTGAACGCAAGTCCAAACTTTTGGTTCAGGACCTATACTGGTTCCCGGTGGGTGGCTGAGACTTTGGTTACTTCTTCTTCCTGCCGGGAAATTAGAGTGACATGTGCCCATCCAAATGCCTAACAGCTACTCTCTCATTGGTTCTCCCTCTTCCCTTTCATCCTCTGCCAAATTGGCAACCTGTGCGAACCAGGAACTTAAAGGGGCTGTCTCTCCAAGTTGGGAGATTGATAGGAAAGCAGTTGGAAAGTCAAACCGGAGCACCAGGAGAGGGGCTCTTCGTTGAGTTTTAGAAACCTTTCGTATTCACAGTGTGTCCATTCTCTAGGTTTCCCGTACACGTTATAGCTGTAGTAATATTCCCTTCAACCTGGAGAGCTGGGACCCATGGAATGGGTGCCATGCGTTATTGCTTTAAAGGGTCTGCATTTGCTCACCCAATCTCACCAATCCTCTCAGTCCCAAGTGTCCAGCCTTATGCCACATCCAGCTGTCATTGTAGATAGGGTCATTCCAGGTTGCATCAGAGACCCTGAAGGAATTGTAAAGAATTTCCCTGTTTCTTTGTTCTGTTTTTGAAATTCCTTTTTAGAGTGGGTTTGAGCTGATTCTCGCTGCCAAGTTTATGCCAGTCTAGAAACACTTGATTCCCTTATGGAGACATATCAATACATAGGTTTTAAGATTCTTACTAGTCAGATCTATTCCTCTGCGGGAAATATGGGGTTTTGAGTCCCTTTCACTGAGGAAGGTGGAGGTCTTGTCTATTCCATAGTTGGTTTTTGGAACGGTACCTGTGCTTATATCAAACTCTGGTTTGATGCATCACCCCACCTCTCCTTCCCCCTTAAGCAGGCATAAGAGTGTTTTCTAAATGTGAGACTCTGTTCTCTTGCCTAACTCAGTTCATGTGTAGCCATGTTTACAGGATCTTCCTAAGTGATATCTTATGATAAGTTTCTTTTTCTGTGTGACTTCTTTCACTTAGAATCATCGTACCTGAATCCACTCATTTTGCTGCTACTGGTCTTATGACATTGATTTCATGGCTGAGGGATATTCCATCATACGTAAGTTCCACGATGTTTGGAACCATTTTTATATTTCCTGGGATATTTCAGGTGTACCCAGGTTGAGGTTCCTGTAAGCAGTGCAGGCCTCAATTTGGGGGTGGCTCTGTCTTATGGATTTTCAGTTTGCCCAAGGTATATTCCCTAGTCTGGATGTGCCCTTGGCTCTGTAGCTCTGTTGTTTACTTGTTTTAGGGAACACAATGCACTCCTCCAGTGAGGCAGTTGGCAACTTACATCCCGCCCATCAGCATAACAAGGCTCCCTGTTCTCCAGGGCCTGTCTTGCCTTTCTGGTTTTTACACATTTTGTGGATGTCCCTTTTGACCGGTGGGAAGTGATACTTCTTTGTAGTGCAGATTTGCATTGCCCGCTTGCTTGCTTGGCCAAAAAGGGCGTATGCGTTTTCTCCTGAATATATTCAGGAGAAAACGCATACGCCCTTTTTGGCCAAGTCCATCATTGTCGAAGTTGTGCCCCTCTTCCTGTGCTTTACACGCGATTCCAATGTACCTCTTGAAATCTGTTTCCTGCTATTCTGCCTCGCTTTCAAGTCCGCCTCGTTGCCTTCCCTCAACAGATTTTTGGACGATAGTTGGCCTTGATTACTCTGCCAGTTTGTGAATTGCTGTGCCCCTGAGCTCCATTTTTCAACTCGTTTTTTGTGAGCTGAACGCAAGTCGAAACTTTTGGTTCAGGACCTCTACTGGTCCCCGGTGGGTGGCTGAGACTTTGGTTAATTCTTCTTCCTGCCGGGAAATTAGAGTGACATGTGCCCATCCAAATGCCTAACAGCTACTCTCTCATTGGTTCTCCCTCTTCCCTTTCATTCTCTGCCAAATTGGCAACCTGTGCGAACCAGGAGCTTAAAGGGGCTGTCTCTCCAAGTTGGGAGATTGATAGGAAAGCAGTTGGAAAGTCAAACAGGAGCACCAGGAGAGGGGCTCTTCGTTGAGTTTTAGAAACCTTTCGTATTCACAGTGTGTCCATTCTCTAGGTTTCCCGTACACGTTATAGATGAAGTAATATTCCCTTCAACCTGGAGAGCTGGGACCCATGGAATGGTTGCCATGCGTTATTGCTTTAAAGGGTCTGCATTTGCTCACCCAATCTCACCAATCCTCTCAGTCCCAAGTGCCCAGCCTTATGCCACATCCAGCTGTCATTGTAGATAGGGTCATTCCAGGTTGCATCAGAGACCCTGAAGGAATTGTAAAGAATTTCCCTGTTTCTTTGTTCTGTTTTTGAAATTCCTTTTTAGAGTGGGTTTGAGCTGATTCTCGCTGCCATGTTTATGCCAGTCTAGACACACTTGATTCCCTTACGGAGACATATCAATACATAGGTTTTAAGATTCTTACTAGTCAGATCTATTCCTCTGCGGGAAATATGGGGTTTTGAGTCCCTTTCACTGAGGAAGGTGTAGGTCTTGTCTATTCCATAGTTGGTTTTTGGAACGGTACCTGTGCTTATATCAAACTCTGGTTTGATGCATCACCCCACCTCTCCTTCCCCCTTAAGCAGGCATAAGAGTGTTTTCTAAATGTGAGACTCTGTTCTCTTGCCTAACTCAGTTCATGTGTAGCCATGTTTACAGGATCTTCCTAAGTGATATCTTATGATAAGTTTCTTTTTCTGTGTGACTTCTTTCACTTAGAATCATCGTACCTGAATCCACTCATTTTGCTGCTACTGGTCTTATGACATTGATTTCATGGCTGAGGGATATTCCATCGTACGTAAGTTCCACGATGTTTGGAACCATTTTTATATTTCCTGGGATATTTCAGGTGTACCCAGGTTGAGGTTCCTGTAAGCAGTGCAGCCCTCAATTTGGGGGTGGCTCTGTCTTATGGATTTTCAGTTTTCCCAGGGTATATTCCCTAGACTGGACGTGCCCTTGGCTCTGTAGCTCTGTTGTTTACTTGTTTTAGGGAACACAATGCACTCCTCCAGTGAGGCAGTTGGCAACTTACATCCCGCCCATCAGCATAACAAGGCTCCCTGTTCTCCAGGGCCTGTCTTGCCTTTCTGGTTTTTACACATTTTGTGGATGTCCCTTTTGACCGGTGGGAAGTGATACTTCTTTGTAGTGCAGATTTGCATTGCCCGCTTGCTTGCTTGGCCAAAAAGTGTGTATGCGTTTTCTCCTGAATATATTCAGGAGAAAACGCATACGCCCTTTTTGGCCAAGTGCATCATTGTCGAAGTTGTGCCCCTCTTCCTGTGCTTTACAGGTGATTCCAACGTACCTCTTGAAATCTGTTTCCTGCTATTCTGCCTCGCTTTCAAGTCCGCCTCGTTGCCTTCCCTCAACAGATTTTTGGACGATAGTTGGCCTTGATTACTCTGCCAGTTTGTGAATTGCTGTGCCCCTGAGCTCCATTTTTGAACTCGTTTTTTGTGAGCTGAACACAAGTCCAAACTTTTGGTTCAGGACCTCTACTGGTTCCCGGTGGGTGGCTGAGACTTTGTTCAATTCTTCTTCCTGCCGGGAAATTAGAGTGACATGTGCCCATCCAAATGCCTAACAGCTACTCTCTCATTGGTTCTCCCTCTTCCCTTTCATCCTCTGCCAAATTGGCAACCTGTGCGAACCAGGAGCTTGAAGGGGCTGTCTCTCCAAGTTGGGAGATTGATAGGAAAGCAGTTGGAAAGTCAAACCGGAGCACCAGGAGAGGGGCTCTTCGTTGAGTTTTAGAAACCTTTGGTATTCACAGTGTGTCCATTCTCTAGGTTTCCCGTACATGTTATAGCTGTAGTAATGTTCCCTTCAACCTGGAGAGCTGGGACCCATGGAATGGGTGCCATGCGTTATTGCTTTAAAGGGTCTGCATTTGCTCACCCAATCTCACCAATCCTCTCAGTCCCAAGTGTCCAGCCTTATGCCACATCCAGCTGTCATTGTAGATAGGGTCATTCCAGGTTGCATCAGAGACCCTGAAGGAATTGTAAAGAATTTCCCTGTTTCTTTGTTCTGTTTTTGAAATTCCTTTTTAGAGTGGGTTTGAGCTGATTCTCGCTGCCATGTTTATGCCAGTCTAGACACACTTGATTCCCTTACGGAGACATATCAATACATAGGTTTTAAGATTCTTACTAGTCAGATCTCTTCCTCTGCGGGAAATATGGGGTTTTGAGTCCCTTTCACTGAGGAAGGTGTAGGTCTTGTCTATTCCATAGTTGGTTTTTGGAACGGTACCTGTGCTTATATCAAACTCTGGTTTGATGCATCAACCCACCTCTCCTTCCCCCTTAAGCAGGCATAAGAGTGTTTTCTAAATGTGAGACTCTGTTCTCTTGCCTAACTCAGTTCATGTGTAGCCATGTTTACAGGATCTTCCTAAGTGATATCTTAGGATAAGTTTCTTTTTCTGTGTGACTTCTTTCACTTTGAATCATCGTACCTGAATCCACTCATTTTGCTGCTACTGGTCTTATGACATTGATTTCGTGGCTGAGGGATATTCCATCGTACGTAAGTTCCACGATGTTTGGAACCATTTTTATATTTCCTGGGATATTTCAGGTGTACCCAGGTTGAGGTTCCTGTAAGCAGTGCAGCCCTCAATTTGGGGGTGGCTCTGTCTTATGGATTTTCAATTTTCCCAAGGTATATTCCCTAGACTGGAAGTGCCCTTGGCTGTGTAGCTCTGTTGTTTACTTGTTTTAGGGAACACAATGCACTCCTCCAGTGAGGCAGTTGGCAACTTACATCCCGCCCATCAGCATAACAAGGCTCCCTGTTCTCCAGGGCCTGTCTTGCCTTTCTGGTTTTTACACATTTTGTGGATGTCCCTTTTGACCGGTGGGAAGTGATACTTCTTTGTAGTGCAGATTTGCATTGCTTGTTTGCTTGTTTGGCCAAAAAGGGCGTATGCATTTTCTCCTCAATATATTCAGGAGAAAACGCATACGCCCTTTTTGGCCAAGTGCATCATTGTCGAAGTTGTGCCCCTCTTCCTGTGCTTTACAGGCGATTCCAACGTACCTCTTGAAATCTGTTTCCTGCTATTCTGCCTCGCTTTCAAGTCCGCCTCGTTGCCTTCCCTCAACAGATTTTTGGACGATAGTTGGCCTTGATTACTCTGCCAGTTTGTGAATTGCTGTGCCCCTGAGCTCCATTTTTCAACTCGTTTTTTGTGAGCTGAACGCAAGTCCAAACTTTTGGTTCAGGACCTCTACTGGTTCCCGGTGGGTGGCTGAGACTTTGGTTAATTCTTCTTCCTGCCGGGAAATTAGAGTGACATGTGCCCATCCAAATGCCTAACAGCTACTCTCTCATTGGTTCTCCCTCTTCCCTTTCATCCTCTGCCAAATTGGCAACCTGTGCGAACCAGGAGCTTAAAGGGGCTGTCTCTCCAAGTTGGGAGATTGATAGGAAAGCAGTTGGAAAGTCAAACCGGAGCACCAGGAGAGGGGCTCTTGGTTGAGTTTTAGAAACCTTTGGTATTCACAGTGTGTCCATTCTCTAGGTTTCCCGTACATGTTATAGCTGTAGTAATGTTCCCTTCAACCTGGAGAGCTGGGACCCATGGAATGGGTGCCATGTGTTATTGCTTTAAAGGGTCTGCATTTGCTCACCCAATCTCACCAATCCTCTCAGTCCCAAGTGTCCAGCCTTATGCCACATCCAGCTGTCATTGTAGATAGGGTCATTCCAGGTTGCATCAGAGACCCTGAAGGAATTGTAAAGAATTTCCCTGTTTCTTTGTTCTGTTTTTGAAATTCCTTTTTAGAGTGGGTTTGAGCTGATTCTCGCTGCCATGTTTATGCCAGTCTAAACACACTTGATTCCCTTACGGAGACATATCAATACATAGGTTTTAAATTCTTACTAGTCAGATCTATTCCTCTGCGGGAAATATGGGGTTTTGAGTCCCTTTCACTGAGGAAGGTGTAGGTCTTGTCTATTCCATAGTTGGTTTTTGGAACGGTACCTGTGCTTATATCAAACTCTGGTTTGATGCATCACCCCACCTCTCCTTCCCCCTTAAGCAGGCATAAGAGTGTTTTCTAAATGTGAGACTCTGTTCTCTTGCCTAACTCAGTTCATGTGTAGCCATGTTTACAGGATCTTCCTAAGTGATATCTTATGATAAGTTTCTTTTTCTGTGTGACTTCTTTCACTTAGAATCATCGTACCTGAATCCACTCATTTTGCTGCTACTGGTCTTATGACATTGATTTCATGGCTGAGGGATATTCCATCGTACGTAAGTTCCACGATGTTTGGAACCATTTTTATATTTCCTGAGATATTTCAGGTGTACCCAGGTTGAGGTTCCTGTAAGCAGTGCAGCCCTCAATTTGGGGGTGGCACTGTCTTATGGATTTTCAGTTTTCCCAAGGTATATTCCCTAGACTGGAAGTGCCCTTGGCTCTGTAGCTCTGTTGTTTACTTGTTTTAGGGAACACAATGCACTCCTCCAGTGAGGCAGTTGGCAACTTACATCCCGCCCATCAGCATAACAAGGCTCCCTGTTCTCCAGGGCCTGTCTTGCCTTTCTGGTTTTTACACATTTTGTGGATGTCCCTTTTGACCGATGGGAAGTGATACTTCTTTGTAGTGCAGATTTGCATTGCCCGCTTGCTTGCTTGGCCAAAAAGGGCGTATGCGTTTTCTCCTGAATATATTCAGGAGAAAACGCATACGCCCTTTTTGGCCAAGTGCATCATTGTCGAAGTTGTGCCCCTCTTCCTGTGCTTTACAGGCGATTCCAATGTACCTCTTGAAATCTGTTTCCTGCTATTCTGCCTCGCTTTCAAGTCCGCATCGTTGCCTTCCCTCAACAGATTTTTGGACGATGGTTGGCCTTGATTACTCTGCCAGTTTGTGAATTGCTGTGCCCCTGAGCTCCATTTTTCAACTCGTTTTTTGTGAGCTGAATGCAAGTCCAAACTTTTGGTTCAGGACCTCTACTGGTTCCCGGTGGGTGGCTGAGACTTTGGTTACTTCTTCTTCCTGCCGGGAAATTAGAGTGACATGTGCCCATCCAAATGCCTAACAGCTACTCTCTCATTGGTTCTCCCTCTTCCCTTTCATTCTCTGCCAAATTGGCAACCTGTGCGAACCAGGAGCTTGAAGGGGCTGTCTCTCCAAGTTGGGAGATTGATAGGAAAGCAGTTGGAAAGTCAAACCGGAGCACCAGGAGAGGGGCTCTTCGTTGAGTTTTAGAAACCTTTGGTATTCACAGTGTGTCCATTCTCTAGGTTTCCCGTACACGTTATAGCTGTAGTAATATTCCCTTCAACCTGGAGAGCTGGGACCCATGGAATGGGTGCCATGCGTTATTGCTTTAAAGGGTCTGCATTTGCTCACCCAATCTCACCAATCCTCTCAGTCCCAAGTGTCCAGCCTTATGCCACATCCAGCTGTCATTGTAGATAGGGTCATTCCAGGTTGCATCAGAGACCCTGAAGGAATTGTAAAGAATTTCCCTGTTTCTTTGTTCTGTTTTTGAAATTCCTTTTTAGAGTGGGTTTGAGCTGATTCTCACTGCCATGTTTATGCCAGTCTAGACACACTTGATTCCCTTACGGAGACATATCAATACATAGGTTTTAAGATTCTTACTAGTCAGATCTATTCCTCTGCGGGAAATATGGGGTTTTGAGTCCCTTTCACTGAGGAAGGTGTAGGTCTTGTCTATTCCATAGTTGGTTTTTGGAACGGTACCTGTGCTTATATCAAACTCTGGTTTGATGCATCACCCCACCTCTCCTTGCCCCTTAAGCAGGCATAAGAGTGTTTTCTAAATGTGAGACTCTGTTCTCTTGCCTAACTCAGTTCATGTGTAGCCATGTTTACAGGATCTTCCTAAGTGATATCTTATGATAAGTTTCTTTTTCTGTGTGACTTCTTTCACTTAGAATCATCGTACCTGAATCCACTCATTTTGCTGCTACTGGTCTTATGACATTGATTTCATGGCTGAGGGATATTCCATTGTACGTAAGTTCCACGATGTTTGGAACCATTTTTATATTTCCTGGGATATTTCAGGTGTACCCAGGTTGAGGTTCCTGTAAGCAGTGCAGCCCTCAATTTGGGGGTGGCACTGTCTTATGGATTTTCAGTTTTCCCAAGGTATATTCCCTAGACTGGAAGTGCCCTTGGCTCTGTAGCTCTATTGTTTACTTGTTTTAGGGAACACAATGCACTCCTCCAGTGAGGCAGTTGGCAACTTACATCCCGCCCATCAGCATAACAAGGCTCCCTGTTCTCCAGGGCCTGCCTTGCCTTTCTGGTTTTTACACATTTTGTGGATGTCCCTTTTGACCGGTGGGAAGTGATACTTCTTTGTAGTGCAGATTTGCATTGCCC